>NC_062547.1:34094159-34708302 GCF_016906955.1 Phacochoerus africanus | reverse complement strand
GTTTGGAGATCTGCATATGGAAAGTATATAGATGATAAATGGAATCATGCCTTGTTTTCCTGGAGACATTTAGTGATCTGACCAAGATTACAAACCTCATGGTATAATGATAAATTAATGATATTGGCCTATATTGTGGAATCAGTTACACCCTAAACATGAAGAATCAGTGGTGGCTGATATTCAAAACCAGCTAGACCTCTTACATACCATATTTTGTCACTAGAAGACAGCATTCCAAACCAGTGCCCCATGGACTGGCTGTTTCCTTCTCTGTTGAAAAGTTATTTATTTCTGCCCTGGAAAGGAGGGACAGAAGGATTGGATGCTGTTGCAACAATTTCTGAAGTGTTATATAGGACATGACATATTATGGGCTATGGCAGCTGGTGCTGACTGAAGATGATTAGGTTTCCTGGATATAATAGTCTAAAGATTTGACTTTCCTCCAAAGTCATAATATATCTGATGTAACTTGGATTAGAATTTTCCCCTATTTGGCAGTGTGGACACTTACAGTCTGTTCCATTTCTCTGATTTGACTTGCAGAATATTAGGTTCTTGGCTGGTTAATAGGAATAACTCCACAGGTCACCAGAATATGTCACAAGGTATCTTCACTGGTCTCTATTTTTCTCCCTGATGGACCATTAAAAGGTGAATAAGTGAGTTTCAGTAGAGGGAATTTATGCAAGAGGAGGAAATCCATGGAAAAAAAATTGAGTGACACCAAGGGTAATTTCTCCGTTTAGGAATTTTAGGGATTTAAATCAAGAAAGAGGAGACACTTTATAAACAAAAATACTCTTTTATGTTAAAGATCATTTTGAGGATAGATTTGAACTAAGTTCTTGCATTGAAGATGTGATTTGTTTGGACTTAATGAATTAGAGCTTACCTCTGTGTCTCTGTGCTTATTTCTGCAACTGTCTGGACCACTCTTCTCTACCACTTTTTATGCCTTCAAAATCTGTCTTCCACCTTCAAAATCTAGTACAAGTTTTACCTCTCTTGTGAATCCTTCCCTGATCGTCCCAGTCAGGCTTAAACACTTTTTCCTCTGCTTTAATTGAGCGTCACAAAAATGCTTGTATATTCATCCATTTTTCTGGCAATATTCATGAACACCTACTATGTGCCAGACTCCATTCAGGGCAAGACCCTCATAGACCCAATGGTCTAGAAGTAATATCATGCAATGATCAAGTAATCACAGAAATAAATAAGTACAAATTGTGGTAAAAGTTATAGATGAAAAGTCTAAGAAGCTACAAGAGCATAAAATAAGAGAACTGGACTAATCTGAGAGGAGTGGGGCTCAGCCGTCCCTGAGAAATCAACTTTTGAGCTATTTGATGGAGACTGATATGCTATAATGGTACTTTTTTTTTATCATTTTTTTGCCATTTCTTGGGCTGCTCCCTCGGCATATGGAGGTTCCCAGGCTAGGGGTCTAATTGGAGCTGCAGCCACCAGCCCACACCAGAGCCACAGCAACGCAGGATCCGAGCTGTGTCACAACTAAACCACAGATCATGTCAACGCTGGATCCCCAACCCACTGAGCAAGGCCAGGGATCAAACCAGCAACCCCATGGTTCCTAACTGGACTCTTCAACCACTGAGCCACGATGGGAACTCCACAATAATAGTACTTTCGACTTCAATCAACAGAAAGTCTAAATCCAACAATAAGGAAATTTTTTTATCTCACAAAACATGAAGCCCAGGAATGAGGCAAGCTCCCCACATCGTATTTCCTCAGTCCCACCCCACTGAAGCTCTCTTGCTTCTGCCTTAAGTCCTGTGTGTGCTTCATCCTCAAATTGACAAAACAACTATAGAAGTTCTGGGCACCACATCCAGACATGGCTGTGTGAAAGGAGTAATAAGTCTGACATTTCGTATGTCTCTTTCTTGGAAGCAGAGAAACCTTTTCTAGAATCCCTCCTATAGGCTTCCTCTCATGCCCTCTCAACCACAATTGTGTCAGATACCCTCTCCTAAACTAATTACTGACAAAAGAAAATGGGCTTTCCATGTTTTACTTAAATGAGTCAGGATCTGCCCTTAGGCTGGGAAGTAGTATCTATCATGGTCACACATGGTTGTGTGGAGAAGGAGCAAGCAACTAAAACATCAGGATGAAGATGAAGACTAGAGGATGTGCAATCAACCTCCAGTATCTGCTCTAGATAGGAGAGACTTATCTAGGTGAAGGGGGAAAGCAGACAAAAAGAGCAGAGCAAGCAGAGCAAAAAAAGTAAGCGTTCTGACATAATAGGCAAGATGGTACCTTTCAAGAAATAGACCAAGGCCATGAGTCTGGAAGCTAAGTAGCCAAGCAGCAGTGTCCAATAGATTATAAACTCTTTAGACAGAGATGTTTTCATTTGAATATTCCCAGTGCCTATGTATTTGTGGAATAAATGAGTGAAACTAGGGCATACTAGTAATCCCCACTTTACATCCTTGATGAAATTAGGCCACATCACTAGAATCTCAGTTATCTAGAAAAATCTCAAATTTTGTGCCAAGCAGGACCTCATTTCTTTCTTCCACTTGTGTAACACATTTTATCTGTGCGCATAGGCAATTTCAGCCTTAAAAACTTTTCCATTTGCTACCAAGTTCAGTCCTTTCACCAACCTAAAATTTCCCAGCAGGGGAAGTTTCCTGGTAACTCAGGGGGTTAAGGATCTGGTGTTGTCACTGTTGTGGCTCAGGTCACTGCTATGGTGTGAATTTGATCCCCAGCCTGAACTGCCACATGCTGTGGGCATGGCCAAGATACAATTAAATTTAAAAAATAAAATATCCAATAGGGACACAAACAACTCATACAACTCAAGAGCAAAAAGACCAACAACTCAATCAAAAAAATGTGCAGATAACTTGAATATAGACATTTTTACAAAGAAGACGTGGATGGCTAGTGAGCACATGACAAAAAGGCTCAACATAACTAACCACTAAAGAAATGCAAATCAAACTACAATGAAGTACCACTTCACAGTGTCAGAATGTATCATTAATAAGTCTACAAATAGCAAATGCTGGAGAGAGTGAGGAGAAAAAGGAACACTCCTTCACTGTTGGTAGGAATGTAAATTGGTACATCCACTATGAAAAACAGTATGGAGGTTCCTCAGAACACTAAATATAGAACTATCATATGATCCAGCAATTCTACTTCTGGGCATATATCCAGACAAAACTAAAATTCAAAAAGACACTTGCACCCCTATGTTCATAACAGCAGTATTCACAATAGACAAGACGTGGAAGAAATCTAAATACCCATAGACAGATAAATGGGTTAAGATATGATAAATATATATGATGGATTACTACTCAGCCATAAAAAAGAATGAAATAATGCCATTTGCAGCAACATGGATGCAGCTAGAGATTCTCATACTAAGTGAAATAAGGCAGAAGGAGAAAGACAAATACCATATGACATCACTTATATGTGGAACAGAAACAGATTCACAGGCATAGAGAACAGACTTGGGATTGCCAAGAGGGAAGGGGAGGGAGTGGGATGGACTGGGAGTTTGGGGTTAGTAGATGCAAACTATTACATTTAGAATGGGTAAACAATGGGGTCCTACTATATAACACAGGGAACTATATCCAATATTTTGGGGGTAGAACATGATGGAAGATAATATGAGAAAAAGATGTATATATATATATATATACAGAAAAACTTTGCTGTTCAGCACATCATAAATCAACTATAATTTTAAAAAATCACCATGTTTTAAACTTACACAAAATTATGTTCAATTATATCCCAATGAAGCTGAAAAAAAGGATGTAAAGTAAATACATGGTGAACAGATTTAGAATTTAATTTCTAAAACTAATATTTTTTAAATTCCATTTTACTTTTAATGATTTGAAAAAAGAAACAGGTGAGTTAGCATATGTTATTAAGGGAAATATTTCTTCTTTAAATACTCTATAGTTAATATAAGCATTTAATTAAATGTTTGAGTAGCATTCAATGCATTTCTATTGAGAAAAAAAGGTTATTGTATTTTTCATAGCTTTGGTTATGAAATTTTTGCTTGATAATCACCCATGGTTGATTTTTTACAAATTGCTTCTCAAGTTTAAACTTTTTTTTCTCTCAGAAATAATAAAATAATCATTTGCACGATACTCAATAAGTAGTTAGATTTATAAAACAGAAAATTGTCTTAAACACCATTTGATTAACTGTTTCCCCTAGTACAGTAACAACATTAAAAGTAGATTTGATTATTTTAGAGCTTCAGAGATAGACTTTAAAAATTTTTTAACGTTATATATTTTTACTTTTGAGCTTCTACTTACGATGATAATTGGTTTTCCACTTATAGTGAATGGCATAAAGTTCCTTTTTAAAATTAAGTTACCATTAGAATAATGATATTTCTAATAGCACAGGTGACACTATTTTGAAAGGGATACTCTATTGACTGAAGTAGGGAAAATGTTATCATCTTATGAACAAGCACACAGCATGAGAGAGAAGAAATTACTTTCCAGGGTCATACCCAGTGAGTGACAGAACCAAAATTCAAACACAAATTTTGGTTTCCCATTCAGGTCTCTTTTTTACTTTTCCACACAGCAAGGATTTCAATTTCAATTGGAATTAGGTTGGCTCCTTGCTGCTTCCAGATGTCTGTCCAATGGCTTGACTTTACATTCCCTGTGAAGTAATCCCAGAACTGATTCGGAAAGAGCACAAAGGTCATTGTGGGTCTAATAAACATGAGAGAGAATATAAATCAGTGCAAAAATTCTCAAATTATGGAGTACGTAAAAATCGCTGGGAAGCTTGTTTGAAAGGCTGACTCCTGATACACTCTCCATTTGGATTCAGAAGGCCTAGATCTTGGAGTCTTGATATTTAACAACCATTCCAGGAAACTGACTGTAGGTGGTCCACGGACCATACTTGAAAAAACAGTGTTCTGTTCATTTAGTCCAAAGGGAGCACTGAAATCCTGACTGCAAAAACCTCTGGGACTTTTAACAGCCACATATTGCCTGTACTTGCTTCACTCTCTTCGCTCAAAGATTTCTCTTACTTTCCTTTTGTACACAAGTAGCAAAAGAATGTCACAGAGAGGAACTCCTTACCCTATTCTATCTTAGCAGAGGTCAGCTCCTACATCTATTAGCCCCAGGAAGCCATGTTTCTTCCTCAGTCTCTTGTCTACCACACATTTTCCTTATAAACTGAACATTTCCTTTGATGCATATACCATAGCTGTAATACAAGGTTTTTCTGCATTGTTCATTATTTGGGGTTTTATTCTCCCTGGTCATTGTTATACTCCTAATACATGGTCCCAGGAAATACTCGATGAAGAGTTGCTGAATAAACAAGCAGAGTATCAGTTTGGGGAACAGATTTTTTTTTTTTTTCTTTTGAAAGTAATCCAAAATTCCAATGTTCCCTTCCCCTTCTTTTTGGAGAAAGTGTCATTTCCAAATGTCATCCTGTGATGTGACCTGGAAGACACTGGTTACAAGTGTTCTCAAATTGCTGAAATCTATATAATGAGAAGACATTTACAATGAGTGCAAAAAGGGTGGTTTTGGCTGGTTTATGTATGATGTAAGCGGTGGCACTGAGCTAAGCTTTATAATCCCTGAAAACCATATGGAAAATATCATTGTCAATGATGCTTGATGAGCCCAAATATTGCTATGGTTTCTCTCCAAGAAATATCAGCCTGCTGACCCAGCTGCTTAGCGTTCATTCTGTATTTAAAAATACAAATCACAAAGTTTGCCTTTTAATACATTTATATAAAATTACAGATCTTACCATCTGAGTTGTTCTGGGTTAAGTCATATACAGAGAAACCTAAATGTTTGACTGACAGTGAGGAAGCAGGGTACAGAAGATGCACCTCATATAGATATGTGGTTTCATTTTAAGACATAAATCAAACATTTCCTTTTTAATACACTTGGGCAAAATTGTAGTTCTAGTGTTTTTGAGTAAGACATACAAAGAGAGACTTAATTCTTGGACCAATGTTGGGTCAGGGCCAGAAGGAAACAGGATGTGATGAATATAAACATGCACATGAAAAGAAGCTTTATTTAGTGGTTTATGTTTTTCCCCCATACAATTTTCTTTCAGATTTTAGACAGTATCTTTGAAATGCTGGATTCAACCAGAATTAAAATGAAACCCTTGTGAAAGCTAACATTTAATGATCTCTGGAAAGTCATGCACTTTTTCTAGGATACAACTGAAAGCATTGGTGATGCTAAACAATGTACCTTCTTTCCCAGAAACTAAAAGAAGATCTCAAGTTTGAAGAAGCCCGCATCTGAAGCCATCACTAAGGTGTTCCCCACTGGAATCATCTGCTGAAGAAACTGATCCATGTGGAAAATCTCTGAAATAAGACAATCTAAGGTAACTTCTGCTTTCCCTTACAGCAACCAGAAACTATGTAGCCCTATTAATTAACTTTAAAAAAAATGTGGTATTTAAAAAGTGAAACAGAAAAGGGCATGGTTTGCTTATCAATAAGTCAACCAAATTAGAGGACCCTAACATCAAAAGCTAATTTTTTTAGAAAATTTTATTTTTTATATTTTGGCGTATAAAAAACGATTCAGCAAGCATTTCCATTTAAATAGGGAGCCATAGGACTTCCCTGGCGGTGCAATGAGAGAAAATAACATATACTGGGTAGCTCTAATATGAAAAGCACTGCTTAGCATTACACATTATGCTTTTAAATTATTCCTTAACAGATAAGGAAACAGATGCTAAGTAGCTTGTCCATAGTCACTGAGTGACTAAGGTACAGGGTTGCTATAGAAATTCAGTCTTTCTACTCTAAAGTCTCTATTCTCAACTTGTTTGCCTTGTATCTTTTGGTGTTTCTAGAACCTGCTACATGGATTTAGTAATACTTTAATAAGTACCAAAGATGTAATGTACATTATAAATATAATTAACATTTCTGTATGTCATATATGAAAGTTGTTAAGCAAGTAAATCCTATGAGTTCTCATCACAAGGAAATTGCTTTTCTTTTATTTTATGTCTATGTGAGATGGTGGATATTTAATAAATTTAATATGGTAATCATTTCATGTATATGTAAGTCAAATCATTATGGTGGAAATGGATTTAAAAAAAGCAAATCATATTTCTTTTGTTTAAAAATAAGATTATGGGGTGCTGTTTAAAAACAAGGTTATGAGTGATCATTCTGTAACATGTAAATGTAACACAACACCTATGTACTTTAAATATACAAAATGTTATGTCAGTTACATCTCAATAAAAATATAAGTAAACAAAAAAATCATTATTCTGTACACTTTAAACAGTGCTGTATGTCAACTAGATCTCAGTAAAACTGAAAGAAAAAAAGAGTCAATCCCCAAATGACCCCAGATTCAGGGATTATCAAACAATGATTTTTAAAGAAGCAATTATGACTGTGTTTATGAAAGAAAATATGATTGATACTTGATAAAATCAAGAGAGAAAATCTCAAGATATGGAAGCGACCTAAATGTCCACCAACAGATGAATGGACAAAAAAGATATGGTGTGTATATATATAAGAAAATACTACTTAACCATAAAAAAGAATGAAATTTTCCCACTTGTCGCAGCATGGAGGGCCTTATGCTAAATGAAATAAATAATACAGAAAGACAAACATTGTTTGATAACACAAGGGGAATCTAAGAAATATAACAAACTAGTGAATATAACAAAAAGGAAGCAGACTCAGAGAACAAACTAGTGGTTACCAGAAGGGAGAGGGGAAAAGGAGGGGCACTGCAGGGGTAGGGGAGTAGGAGGGACAAATTACTAGGTATAAAATAAGCTATAGTATACAAGACAAGGAATATAGCCAATACATTATAATAACTGTAAATGGAATATAACCTGTAAAAGTTGTGAGTCACTGTGTTGTATACCTCTAACTTGTACCTCTAACTTATATGATATTGTAAAATAACTATATTTCAATTAAAAAGAAAACCTTTAATCTTGAAAAAAGGAAAAAAAGAGGAAATCTCAACATAGAAACACTGGATTGGAATTTTAGAACCAAAATATACAACATCTGAAATAAAATTAGCTGAATGCACTTATGATCATAATGGTAATAACAAAAAGAAAATACTCCGTAAACTTGAAGCTAAATCAATAGAAATCGCCTAGCTGAAGAAGAGATTTAAAAAAAAAAAAAGATTGGGAAAAAAGTGCACAGAGCCTCAGGAACTTGTAAGAAAAATCTCAAAATGTCCTAGCATGTGATAATTTTAGTCCAAAAGCAGAAAAGAGAGAATAGAGAAGTAAGATCTGCTTGGAAAAAGAATACAGAAAAATTGCCAAACATACTGTAGGACACATGTACTGATGCACAGATTCAACAATCTCCGCAAACACTAAACAGTACGAATAAAATCACATCTAGGCATATCCTAGTTAAATGTCTGAAACCAAAGGCAAAGAGAAAAAAATGAAAGCAACCTGTAAAAAATACAATTCATAAAGGGAAACAAGGATGCAAGTAACAATGAACTTCTTATCAAAAATTACAGGGACCAGAAAATAATAGAACATCTTGGAAATTGCTGAAAGAAAATCGTCAGTCTTCAATTTTATATTCAGTGAATGTACTATTTGAGAATGGAAATGAAAAAAACACTTTTATATAAAATTAATTGAGAATTGATTGCTAGTGAATCTACTCTAAAAGAAGTACTAAGGAACTTCTTCGGACTAAACAGATTTGATAGCATAGGTAAACACGTTCTTTAAGAATGAGCTAAGAGATGCAAAATAGTAAAAACAGCAAATTAAGACCCAAATTTTCTTTCTTAGTGCCCTTAAAATACACATAAATATTTAAAGCAAATATTGCTGTAATGGTTAATTTTAATGTGTCCATTTGACTGGGCTACATGATGCCAGGTAACTGGGAAGACAGTATCTCTAGGTTAGTATGTGAAGGATTTTCCTGGAAGAGGATTTTTAGGGCAATGGGAGTTTTCTCTATGATGCTATGTTAATAGATACACATCATTATGTATTTGTCAAGACCCAAAGAATACGCAACACCATGAGTGAACTCTAACATAAACTTTGGACTTCCGGTGATGATAAAAAGTCCATGTTGATTCATTAATTGTAACAAATGCACACTGTGATAGAGGAGACTGTCCATGTGTAAGCACAGAGAGTGTGCAGGAATTATCAGTGCTTTCCACACCATTGTGCTGTGAACTTAGGACTCTTAAAAACTGTCCACTAATTTTAAAATAATAAATAAAAATAAACTCTCTAAAAGCACATTTTCATGTTCAGCAAATCTGTCCTTTTTGACTGTGGATCTAATAGAAAGACAAAAAACAAAAAAAACAAAACTGAACTGCAGTATTATTAAACTACCAAAAGGATTTTGCTTTTTAATATTTCATTTAAAGAGATCTTGTCCTGACTTTGATCTAACCACTTAAATCAAAAAGGATTTGGACTCAATCAGAAACGAAATTTTACTTGGAAAAGTTCTGCATAATTTCCATCATTTGATTTTTTTATAAATGCATCCCTAAACCTTTCCCTTATTTTCTATTTTGGGAATTCTAGGTTCAGGCTACTGTATGATCATCAGTGCTGACTTATATGGAACAAAGGAAGATTGAGGTGGGAGAAGGACAGCATAGGGGAGGGAGGGCAGGAGAGAAAGAAGGAAGATGTTTTAATATTCTCCTTTTATAACTTTGCCTTCTGCTTCTACAGCAGATTACAATTTGAGTCTAAAAATAGCCGTTTTACTATTGTCAAATCCTGACCTCATGGGATTTTTCTTGCATTTGGGTTTAGAAAAAATATAGGCCAAATTTCAATCTTGCCAGATGCCTTTATTGTCCTATCAGAAAATTTCTCTGAAGAATCAGAGCAAATGAAACCAGCAGGTGTTGTATTTAATAGGGTTTATAAAACTTACTTTAAAGAAACAAATAAAGAAAACATAACTCTTAATTTAATCAGAATGGGAAAGTTTTTCTTTTTTTTTCCATGATCTTAAATGACACATAAAAACTATCTGGCCCTCATATAGAGGAGAAAGAGATTAGACTGGAGGGCTCCAAATTTGATAAAATTACATACAGGAGTGTTGGCAGGCTAGCAAAAAGGGACTTAGTAAACAGTTATATCCCCATCACAACATGCACACTAAACAAGCTCCCTGAGTTGGCCTTGCCCAAATCAAAATAGTCCCCTTGATGCAGAGATGTTTTCCATTCCTACATTAGGGGTTTCCCCTTTCTTCTGGTGCCTAAATTATTCACTAAGCAGTTAAAAGAAAGACTCCCATTGGTAGGCCAGGAGGTCTAATTCTCAGCCAAGTTAATTCTACATCATCCCCATATACTCCACACCTGCTTCTCCACCCGGTCTCCTAACTCTTTGAAGAGCTCCCTCATGCATCCCATTGCCCAAGCCCTAGGAGTAATCAACCCATGATGCTCCCTCTCCCTCAGACTCAGCATCCAATCACTCACCTAATCCCTTTGACTCTATAATTAAAAGAGTACACTCCCCTTGCATTCCCACTGTCACTTTCCAAGTAGAGGCCCTATCATCTCTTCCCTAGACTAGTCTGTTACTCTCCTCCCCAGCCTCCCTCTCATCTTGTTGGGATGCTTCCCATCTATTCTGCCCTGGACAAGTCAACTTTCAACGCACAGATCCAGCTGATCCTTGGCCATTATATACCCATATCACCACAACAATTCTTTAAGACCAAGTGGTCATTGCATTTACCTGTTGTTAAATATTGAATGCCATCCTTATTGCTAATCCTGTCACCCACTTCCTTAAAAACCACTCTCTTACCTAAGATGTATTATCTTCGAAATACAGTCCATACTGCTTAGCAATGCAAATAAGGCAAGATAATTTCCTAAAATATAAATTTTTATTCTTATCATTTCCACCTACACCTATTCCAAAGAGGTAACCAAGCTTTGTAATTTCTTCCTTGGGGGATTCCCAAGAAATAAAATCAGAAGCTGACATGTTTTGTAAACACCTAAATCATTGGAAGAAATAAGATTATGTTAGACTGCCTGGAAAATTAGGGAAAGAGAGACGTGACAGTTCCCCGGAAACAGCTCTAGGACTCTAGGAGAGAAGTTTATGAACAGTAGAGTGATCCTTCACCTCAACAGTAAAGCAAGAAGTGGAGAGACCCTGAAAAGGAAGACAGAATGGCCTAGTCTGGGAATCTAGATACTGGACCAGAGCATTCTCATCTCAACAAAGATTCTCATGGGTGACGGGAAAGCAGCAAACATGCAGGAACCACAAAGGCTGACACAATGGATTCTCTATGACAACCATGTGGACAGGTGACCGATACCCTAAGAGGCCTCACTAAAGGCAGGACCTTGGGAGCATTGGTGGCTCCAAAAATATCCAAAGTGTTGCCTCTCTTATGCCTTCCTGCATCCAATGCAGTAGGTTTCCTTTCACAGGTGTTTTTACTCTCAACCAGCTACTATTTGTCAGCACAGGGGATGGCAAATTTTTAAAGGGCCAGATAGTAAATATTTCAGTCCCAAATCACAATCTATGCAGTCTGGTGCAGCCACCTAACTAATACTGCACGAAAATAGACAAAGACAATACATAAAAATGAATGGATATAGCAGTATTCAAACAGAGATTTATTTATAAGGCCAAGTGATGAGGCAGGTTTAGGCCAGGGCAGAATTTTCCTACCTCTACTTCAGTGTATTAACCTATAAGTTCTAGGTCAAAGATTGTAACTTTCTCTAATTCTGCAAAAATATATTGTGAATTTACCATCAATACCCCAGAAAAGCTGTGTGCATCAGGGTTTAGTAATGAATGAGACAAATAAAATCTGTTGTGTGTCTGTAATGCAGCTTAACTTCTCACACATGGGGAAACAGTAAATAAGCAAAATCAATAAAATCTGTGAGCTATCAGTCTTACAGACCAATGAGGTTCTACTGCCTGGCCTAGTGCTCGATACCCAATAGTGAGAATACTATTTATCCAATGAGCGTGTTTGGTACCAGAACACCCACCCCTCAGTGCCCATTTTCCTAAGCAGCCAGAAGCTTAAGCTGCTGAGATTTCCAACAGAAACTGGAGCCCCAAGCTGGCTATAAATAGCTGGCTCAATAACTCATCATTTAATGAGGCCACAAGACAGTGCCTGCCTTTAGCTCCCACTGAGAGAGTGGAAAGGACCAAGAGCTGGAGACCAGATATTTTCAATGTGATGAGTTCTCCAGGATTGTGCTGAGGCAACACGGGATTAAAGCTCATATGGTAAGCTAAATAATGCCCTCCCACACACTAAAAAAAATGTTCATGTCTTAATCCCCAGGTTCGCAAACATGTTACCTAACTTGGCAAAGGGGACTTGGCAGATGCAATTAAATTAAGAAATTTGAGATGGGGAGATTATCCTGGATTATCCAAGGGAGCCTGATATAATCATAAAGGCCCTTATAAGAGGGATGCAAAGTAGGTAGCAGAGGTAGTAGAAAAGGGAAGGGGGTGAAAAGTCAGGAGGGAGGGTTGAAGATGCTATGTTGTTGGCCTTGAAGATGGAGAAAGAAGCCAGGAGCCAAGGAATGTGGGAAATCCCTAGAAACTAGAAAAGGGAAGGGATTTACTCTCTCCCAGAAACTCCAGTAGAAACTCACTCTCCCAACACCTTGATTTTTAGCCCTGCAAGACTCATTTCAGACTTGTGACCTACAGATTTGTAAAAGAATAAATCTGTGTTGTTTGAAGCCACTTTAGCTCATGGAAATGTGTTTCAGCAGCGATAGGACATGAATACAGTCCCTCCCTCCAGAACTGGCACAACTGAATAAGCCTGCAGGGCCTCTGGGTCTTCCCATAGATGCCCTGCCCCACCCCACCAGCTCTGTGCTTGTATCGCCTGCTCCAGAGACAGCTGTGCAGAGATCCCCAGGCATCACAGGAGAGGCTGTGCAAAGCTGGGCCTTGGATTGTGCTCTGCTCTGCATCTTTCTCCCCCATTGGGAGCATTCTCCATCTGTTCCCACAAACCCAGCCCAGCTCTGCAGGACCATCCTGCCCACGCCTCACCTCCACATGAACCTTGACTCACCCCACGTCGGCATGGCTTCCTATGTCCTTGATGGGAAACCGCTGTTCTGGACACATCTCAGCTCTACAGCCCAGCTCACTGCAGTCAATCCACCAGGCCCGTCGCACACACTTGCGGCAATTCCTAAATTTCAGGTACAAGAAGAAGGATAATTTAAGAAAGTGCTGAGAGTAGGATCTTTAATTGGACTGATCTTGTAACCAAAGCGTGTTACCAAGAAAGTTGCACTATGCCTCTGCCTAACCACCCCCACTGCTGGAATTACACCTTTTTCTTCAGTATAGACCTTGGTTCACAAATCTATAGAAAGGTGATTGGATTAGATGGTTTTTCTTAGGAACCATCTACAGCACCATGATCTGTGGCCTTCATAGTCAGCTAGGTGTAAGAGAAGGGTTTTTTTAATAGAATTAAGCTGGATTCTGGCATTCACCTCACAGTCTCGAGGGCCATCTGCCCTGGAGTTCTTTCCACAGAGTCCTTCGAGGCCTCTAGAATTTACAGGTCTGGTTTAACCAGTAAGTCCAAGATTGTTTATACACGGCAGGGTTAGACAAAGAACTCCTATGCTGCCAAGCCCACAAGTCTTAAATTGATTTCATTTTATAAATCTAAACCTGTCCTTGCTTTCATCTCTGTTTCACTTGATTTAGTCTTTGAATCCTTTAGTCCTCCTTTTAACTCTTTCACTATATTTTCATAGTCCTTGGTCTCCTTTGTGTTTTTATTATCATACTACTTTATCTTCGTTCTCTTTAGGACCTTAACATAATTCAATGTTATGTTACAGTTTTGTGCTGTCTGTTTTCATTGCAATTTTAATTGCATTCTTTTTTATTTTCTAGTCAATTTATCTTGTGTTTTATCCTTTCTGGTTATCTAAGCTATATAATCAGAAAGCATAAGGATATCATCTGTGGGAATAACCCATAGTGTGAGCCAGAAAACTGGAATATATTTTCTCCTCCAAGGACTTACCAGTTTGTTCGGTGGATAATTTCTGAGATGTTAGAAGAATTACCAGCCATCTGTTCTCAGGGTAAAAAACTAAAAAGAAGTACAATGTAGAGTCTCTCTGAGAACTAGGGGCTTAAATCCCCTTCATGGAGAGATTAAATGTCCACAGGTGGTTAGAATTAGGAGGCTATGAACTTCCCCTGTGGATGTTGTCAGGGGTGGGGGGGTGGGGCTCAGAGTCAGCAAAGAGCACTTCTAACTAGAATGCCAGGAAAGCCTTCTTGGGGAAAGTGAGTCCGATTTTTTTTTAATGCTTACTTACTAATCAACAAATTGGTTTATTTATTACGGGATCTGTAAAATAGATTACAGATTTAACATCCCTTAAAACAGGTTTTAAAATTATTTTAGGAGTTCCCATCGTTGCGCAGTGGTTAGCGAATCCGACTAGGAACCATGAGGTTGCGGGTTCGGTTCCTGCCCTTGCTCAGTGGGTTAAGGATCCAGCGTTGCCGTGAGCTGTGGTGTAGGTTGCAGACGCGGCTCGGATCCCGCGTTGCTGTGGCTGTGTGTAGGCTGGTGGCTGCAGCTCCGATTGGACCCATAGCCTGGGAACCTCCATATGCCGCGGGAGCGGCCCAAGAAATAGCAAAAAGACAAATAAAATAAAATAAATTATTTTAAATCCATTCTAAAAAGTTAAAATGACATTCACCTGTGTACATTAAACATTTTAAACTGATAATGTAAACCTTAAAAAAAAACACTGATTCTTAGAATATGCACCTGGGTCTAATACTGTGTCACTCAATATGCTACTGAACACTTAGTTCTGAATAATCTTATTTTGAATTTTTTCATAAAATTATCTGCAGACTTCAAAGTAGCATTTTAGAGAGAATAATGACAGCTTTAACTGACTCTTGTCAGTAGGTCATTATATATTTAATTTAAAAATACTTTCTATATAGATGCTGAGGTTCCTAGAAAACTCAGAGCAAAATCTGCTAAAAAGAAGACATTAGCATTTTATTTTTATATTAAATGTATAAAAATTCAGCCCCAAAGTGCCCAGAGGCATTTTACTTTTGCCTCTGTTTAAACCATCTTTATTTAATTTTTTTTTTTGTCTTTTTGCTATTTCTTTGGGCTGCTCCCGCAGCATATGGAGGTTCCCAGGCTAGGGGTCCAATCGGAGCTGTAGCCGCTGGCCTACGCCAGAGCCACAGCAACGCTGGATCCGAGCCGTGTCTGCAACCTACACCCCAGCTCACGGCAACGCCGGATCGTTAACCCACTGAGCAAGCGCAGGGTCCGAACCCGCAACCTCAGGGTTCCTAGTCGGATTCGTTAACCACTGCGCCACGACGGGAACTCCCTTTATTTGATATTTTAAGGCAATAGTTATCAAAAAGGTTGTCTCTGATTCTTTTGAATGTGTCACCAGTTTTAGCGTCTACAAAGTTGTAGGCCTTCCTGATTTTTAATTCCATTCTGGAACCAAATATAATATACCCAATTAAAATTTAGAGGCTCCATCAAAAGATTCTTCTCTAAGTAGAGATATTCCTAGGTATCATTCAGCTTTTCCTGTGATTCTTGTCTTTTGTTTGGAGCATTTACTCCTTGGCAGGCTCTGACTTCTATGTCCCCAGGACCAGCACTGTGAGATTGCCAACAGCTCTGCTTCTCTCCTTGTGCTCTCAGATGCAACTTCCTCTCACCATCTTTACCTCACCTACCTGGCTACTTATTAATAAGGGAATAACTCTAGGGAAAAGATAGTTTAGAATGCTTGGCCATCTCAATGGGCTTCTCTTCTTTCTGGGATCTTGTCTCCTTGCTCGAGTCCTGACTGCCTTAGTAACAATCTGATCCCTTAGAACAGATTTTTTTTTTTTTTAGGAGTTTCTGCTATGGCACAGTAGGTTAAGAATCTGACTTCAGCAGTTTGGGTGGCTAAGGAGGCGAGTGTTCCATCCCCAGCCCAGCACAATGGCTTAAGGATCCAGCATTGCCACAGTTGAGGCATAGGTTGTAGGTGTGGCTCAGGTTCAGTCCCTGGCCCAGGAAATTCCATATGCCACTTGTATAGACATTTAAAAAAAAAAAAAAAAGGATTCTTTAAACATTTTCCACTCTTTCTAGTATTTTTGTAAGACATTTAGTCTGTTGTAAGTGAAGCCAATACAGCCTATAAGAAATGGACCTAGACATGGGATAGAGGCAGGTGTTTTTGATCAGCAGAGACTGCAGACAAGTGCTTAGGCACAGATGTGGAGGCAGGAAAGCATATGGTACTTCCCTCGTGCCTGGAGAAAAGTAGGTTCTACTCCAGCTTAGATACATGGGTCAAGCAAATGAGATAGCATGAGGCCCCACAAGAGCATGAGGCCTGTTTGAGAAATGGTGAGACTTTAACGGAGTAAAAGGATTCTTGAGAAGTCTAAAAAAGTCAGCCTGCTGTATTCTAAGAGCAGCCCCTCAACCAATCCTCAGGATGACTCCAGTTATCAATTATCATCCCCCAACAGAGGAGTAACTTGAGATCCAAAATGATAAAACTACTTGCCCAGATCACATAGTTGATAAGCAGTAGAATTGGAATAAAAACCTGGATATCCAGACTTCAGGTGCCACGGTATTTTGCATGACCCCATAGCTGCTCACCTTGAGGAAGGCAAGAATTTCAGATTCTAAAAATGAGATGATCCCATTGTCCCCTCTTTATTCTGCAGGTATTAACTGAACACTGACCATGCGTCGGGTGGGGAAGAGAAAAAGGTGACCTGGTACAGAACTCAAGGAAACATCAACATTTAGGGGTATGCAGGGAGCCATATGCATTTGTAGAATATCAAGTCCTCAGTGGGACAGGCAGGAGATGGATGGAGGGGCCAGAAAACAAACATTGTCACAGGTTCCATGTCCTCTGGGAGCTTGCAAGGTAGTCAAGTGTTTCCTTGTCACAGTGATGTAAGTCTTTTTCCTTTTGGGGCGGGGGGTGGGGGGAGAAGGACATAAATTAACCTATGAGCTTACAGGCGTACAATAACTCTGCCCAGAGACATAGGACCCACAAAGCCAAAAATGTTTACTGTGAGACTTTTACAGAAAATGTTTGCCAGCTTCTGGTGAGTTCAGCCAATGGGAGGCATAATTGGGAAGTTAAAGAACCACTGAAGGGAAAAGCCAGGGTATTTTTCCCTCTTGCTCTGCCTTGCAAAGTACCTCACATAGGAAGTGCATTTTCCCCATGACTCTGGGTTCTGCTTGGTAATCCAAGCCCCTGGGCTTAGTTATTACCTTCTCTCTTTATCCCTTCCAGCCTGGGGATAGTAATGATTTCTTGCTGTTGTTAATGTTTGGGTTGCCTTACTGCCCTCTTAGGTTTCATAACGCTTTCACCACTCGTGTAACCAATTACCGGCATTAAATTTCTTACCTTTTTTTTTTCCCCCCTGGAAAGGATTTAGGCATTTATTTATAATTTTTATTTTAGATTTGAGTATAGCTGAACTATAATATTATGTTAATTTCAGGTTCAGCAAAGTGATTCAGTTATACATATACATGTATCTATTCTTATTTCAGATTCTTTTCCCATATAGGAAAATATTATGGAATATTTGGTAGAGTTACCTGTATATCGCTCCTGCCTACCTTTCCCCTACCAAACACTAAGTTTGTTTTCTAGGTCTAGGAGTCTGTTTCTAAGTTCATTTGTATCATATTTAGATTCCATATATAAGTGATATATTTGTCTTTCTCTGACTTCACTTAGTCTGATAATCTCTAAATTCACTCATGTTGCTACAAATGGCATTATTTCATTCTTTTCTATGACTAAGGAATTCTCCATTACATATGGGTGCCATATCTTCTTTAGTCATTGATCCACATCAATGGCTATTTAGGTTACTTCCATGTCTTGGCTATTGTAGATTGTGCCGGACTATACACTGGCATGTATGTGTCTTTTCAAATTATGGGTTTTTTCCTCCAGATATATGCCTAAGAGTGGGATTACTAGGTCATATAGTAGTGCTATTTTTCTTTTTTTAAGGAGCCTCCACACTCTTCTCCATCATGTTTGTGCCAGCTTACATTCCCACCAAGAGTATGGGAGAATTCCCTTTTCTCCACACCCTCTCCAGCATTTATTACTTGTAGACTTTTTGATGATGGCCACTCTGACTAGAATGAAGTGATACCTCACTGTAGTTTTGATTTTCATTTCTCTAATAATTGGTGCTGTTGTGCATCTTTTCATGTGCCTGCTGGCCATCCGTATGTCTTCTTTGGAGAAATATCTATTTATATCTTTCACACATTTTTAAAGAATTTTTTATTATAGTTGATTTAAAATGTTCTGTTCTCTGTGTCCATGACTTTCTTTTTGTGGAAAGGTTCATTTGTGCTGGTATTTGTCTTTCTCTTTCTGACTTACTTCACTTAGTATGAGAGTCTCTAGTTCCATCCATGTTGCTGCAAGTGATATTTGTTTTATTCTCCTTTATGGCTGTGTAGTGTTTCATTGTATATATATACCACACCTTCTTAATCCATTCATCTATCAGTGGATATTTAGGTTGTTTCCATGTCTTGGCTATTGTGAATAGTTCTGCAATAAACATACAAGTGCATGTATCTTTTTCAGTGAAAGCTTTGTCTGGATATATGCCCAGGAGTGGAATTGCTGGATCACGTGGTAGTTCTATATTTAGTTTTCTGAGGTACCTCCATACTGTTTTCCACAGTGGTTGTGCCAATTTACATTCCCACCAACAGTGTAGGAGGGTTCCCTTTTCTCCATACCCTCTCCAGCATTTGTTATTTGTTGACTTGTTAATGATGACCATTCTGACTGGTGTGAAATAGTACCTCATTTTAGTTTTGATTTGCATTTCTCTAATAATTAATGATGTTGAGCATTTTTTAATGTGCCTGTTGGCCATCCATATGTTTTCTTTGGAAACATGTCTATTCAGATCTTCTGCCAATTTTTCAATTGGGTTTTTGTTTTCTTTGCTATTGAGTTGTATAAGTTGTTTGTATATTTTGGAGACTAGCCCTTGCAGGTTGCATCATTTGAAAATATTTTCTTCCCCTTCTGTAGGTTGTTTCTTTGTTTTTGTTTTTGTTTTCATGGTTTCCTTTGCTATATAAGAGCTTGTCAGTTTGAGTAGGTCCCATTGGTTTATTTTTGCTTTTATTTCTGTTGCCTTGGGAGACTGACCTGAGAAAACATTTGTGAGGTTGAAATCAGAGAATGTTTTGCCTATGTTCTCTTCTAGGAATTTAATGGTGTCTTGTCTTACGTTTAAGTCTTTAAACCATTTTGAGTTTATTTTTGTGCATGGTATGAGGTTGTGTTTCAGTTTCATTGATTTACATGTGGTTATCCAGTTTTCCCAGTACTTCTTGCTGAAAAAACTGTCTTTTTCCCTGTTCCATTGGTCTGTCTGTTTGGTACCAGTACCACACTGTCTTGATGACTGTGGCTTTGTAATATTCCCTAAAGTCTGAGAGAGTTATGTCTCCTGCTTGGTTTTTTGTTCCTCAGGATTGCTTTGGAAATTCTGGGTCATTTGTGGTTCCGTACAAATTTTTGGATTGTTCCATTTCTGTGAAAAATGGGTAATTTGAAAGGGATTGCATTGAATCTGTAGATTTCTTTGGGTAGTATTGCCATTTTAATGACAATACTTCTTCCAATCTGGGAGCACGGATATCTTTCTACTTCTTTGAATCCTCTTTAATTTCCTTGATTGATGTTTTATAGTTATTATTGTATAAGTCTTTTGCCTCCATGGTCAGGTTTATTCCTAGGTATTTAATTTTGGGGGGGTGCAATTTCAAAAGGTATTGTCTTTTTATATTCCTGTCTAATATCTCATTGTTAGTATTTAGAAATGCAACTGATTTCTGGATGTTAGTCTTATATCCTTTTATTTTGATGAATTCATTGATCAGTTTGAGTAGTCTTTGGTGTAGTCCTTAGAGTTTTCTACATATAGTATCATGTCATATGTATAGTGACAATTTTACCTCTTCTCTTCCAATTTGGACACCTTTTATTTCTTTTGTTTGTCTGATTGATGTGGCTAGGACTTAGTGGTGGGAGTGGACATCCTTGTTTTGTTCCAGATTTCAGCAAGAGGACTTTTCTCCGTTGGCTATTATATTCACTGTGAGTTTGTCATAATGGCTTTGATTATGTTAAGGTTTGTTCCCTCTATACCTACTTTGTTAAGAGTTTCTGTCATGAATGAATGTTGGATTTTGTTGAATGCTTTTTCTCTGTCTATTGAGATGATCATGTGATTTTTGACTTTTGTTTATGTGGGGTATGACATTGATTTGCATATGTTGAACCATCCTTGTGAACTTGGGATGAATTCAACTTGGTCGTGGTGTATGATCTTTTTTATGTTGCTGTACTTGGTTGGAAAAAATTTTGTTGAGAATTTTTGTGTCTATATTCTTCAGAGATCAATATCATATTTTCTCTTTTGGTAGTATCTTTTCCTGGTCTTGGTATTAGGGTGATGATGGTAGGCTTCATAGAGTGTCTTTGGGAGTGTTCCTTCTTCAACCTTTTGGAAAAGTTTAGGAAGGATAGGTATAATTTCTTCTTTGTATATTTGGTAGAATTTGCCTGTGAAGCCATCTGGTCCTGGACTTTTGTTTGTAGAGGGTGTTTTTTTAATTATATATTCAATCTCATTTCTAATGATTAGTTTGTTCAATTGATCTATTTTTTTCTTGATTCAATTTTGGCAGGCTGTAAGTCTCTAGAAATTTGTCCATTTCTTCTAGGTTGTCAAATTTGAGTCTGGCCAGAGGCTTGTCAATTTTGTTTGCACTTTCAAAGAACCAGCTCTTGGTTTTATTTTTTTCTGTTGTTTTTTGAAACTATTTTATTGATTTCTGCTTTGATCTTTATGATTTCCATCCTTCTGGTGACATTAGGTTTTGTTTGTTCTTTTTCTAATTCTTTTCGATGGTAGGTTAAGTTGTTGATTTGAGATTTTTCTTCTTTTCTGAAGAAGGCCTGTATGGTTATGAACTTCCCTCTAAGAACTTCTTTTGCAGCATCCCATAAATTGTGTTTTCATTATATTTGTCTCAAGGTATTTCTTAGTTTCCCTTTTGATTTCCTCACTGACCCGTTGTTTTTTTAGTAGCACGTTGTTTAGCCTCCATATAGTCAGTTTATTCTCATTTCTTTTCCTGTGATTAATTTCTAGTTTCTAGCCAGGATTATCAGAGAAGATACTTGAAATAATTTCTATATTCTTAAATTTGTTAAGGTTAGTTTTTTGACCCAATATGTTCTCAATCCTTGAGAATGTTCCATGTGTACTTGAAAAGAATGTATATTCTGATTTTTTTGGATGTGATGCCCTGAAAATATCAACGAAGTCTAACTTTTCTATTGTGTCACTTAGGGTCTCCATTGCCTTACTGATTTTTCTGTCTAGAGGATCTGTCCATTGATGTGAGTGGGCTATAAAATTCTCCTAATATTATAGGATTCCCATCAATTTCTCCTTTTATGCCTGTTAGTATTTGTTATATGTATTTGGGTGCTCCTACATTAGGGACGTATATATTGAAGAGTGTAATATCCTCTTATTGAATTGTTCCTTTTGTCATTAAATAATGTCCTTCTTTGTTTTTCTTTATGGCCTCTCTTTTAAAGTCTATTTTGTCTATTTTGTCTGATATGAGTATTGCAACTCCTGCTTTCCTGTCTTTTCCATTCATAAGAAATATCTTTTTTCATCCCCTCACTTTCAATTTATATGTTTCCTTTTCCCTAAGGTGAACCTCTTGTAGGCAACATATTGTAGGCTCTTGTTTTTTTATCCAGTCTGCCATGCTATGTCTTTTGATTGGAATATTCAGTCCATTGACATCTAAGGTAATTATTGACAAATACATATTTATTTATTAATACACCTTTTTTTCTGGTTGATTATATGTTTCTCCTTTGTTCTTTTCTTTGTTGGATGATTTCCTTTTATGCTTGTGTCCTCTTCTTTTTGGTTTTTGTGAATGTATTATTTGGTTTGGGTTTGTGGTTGCCTTGTTTCTCAAGTTTGTTGACCCCCTCCCATATCTGCTTGCTTTAGCATAATAGTCATATAGGTTCAAACACATTCTTAAAATGTAGGGAAAGAAAGTAAGAAAAACCAGATTTTTTTATGATTTTGATGCTCCCCCCTTTTTTGTCTTTTGTGGCATATGGAGGTTCCCAGGCTAGGGGTTGAATGGGAGCTATAGCTGCCAACCCATACCACAACCACAGCAACACAGGATCTGAGCTGCATCTGCCACCTATAGCACAGCTCATGGCAATGCTGGATCCTTAGCCCACTGAGTGAGGCAAGGAATTGAACCTGTGTCCTCATGGATACTAGTCAGATTTGTTTCTGCTGAGGCATGATGGGAACTCCCTTGATGCCCTTTCTTAACATCTTCATGTTTAGACTTTTGTTGTTCCTTGTGTTTACTATTGCCTTTACAATAGGTTTCTGTTTTTGTTTTTTTCCTTTTAGATCTGTATACTGGCTTATTTAAATGATTACCTTCCAATTGTGAATTCCTCCATCCTATTTCTTCTTACTTCTTTTTAATTTAGAGGAGTCTTTTCAGTATTTCTTTTAGAATGGGTTTAGTATTGCTATTCTTTTAGTTTTTGTTTGTTGGAGAAATTCTTTATTTCTCCTTTTTTTTAATTTTTATTTTTTCTCCCACTGTACAGCAGGGGACCAAGTTACTCTTGCATGTGTACATTTTTTTTCCCCACCCTTTGTTCTGTTGCAATATAAGTATCTAGACATAGTTCTCGATGCTACTTAGCAGGATCTCTATGTAAATCCATTCCAAGTTGTATCTGATAACCCCAAGCTCACGATCCCTCCCACTCCTTCCCTCTCCCATCAGGCAGCCACGAGTCTATTCTCCAAGTCCATGATTTTCTTTTCTGGGGAGATGTTCATTTGTGCTGGATATTAGATTCCAGTTATAAGTGATATCAGATGGTATTTGTCTTTGTCTTTCTGGCTCATTTCACGCAGTATGAGCATCTCTAGTTCCATCCATGTTGCTGCAAATGGCATTATGTCATTCTTTTTTATGGCTGAGTAGTATTCCATTGTGTATATATACCACCTCTTCTGAATCCAATCATCTGTTGATGGACATTTGGGTTGTTTCCATGTGAATAGTGCCGCAATGAACATGCGGGTGCATGTGTCTCTTTTAAGTAGAGTTTTGTCCAGATATATGCCCAGGAGTAGGATTGCGGGGTCATATGGAAGTTCTATGTATAGCTTTCTAAGGTATCTCCAAACTGTTCTCCATAGTGGCTGTACCAGTTTACATTCCCACCAACAGTGCAGGAGGGTTCCCTTTTCTCCACAGCCCCTCCAGCACTTGTTATTTGTGGATTTATTAATGATGGCCATTCTGACTGGAGTGAGGTGGTATCTCATGGTAGTTTTGATTTGCATTTCTCTTATAACCAGCGATGTTGAGCATTTTTTCATGTGCTTGTTGGCCATCTGTATATCTTCCTTGGAAAACAGTCTATTCAGGTCTTTTGCCCATTTTTCCATTGGGTGGTTGGCTTTTTTGCTGTTGAGTTGTATAAGTTGCTTGTATATTCTAGAGATTAAGCCCTTGTCCATTGCATCATTTGAAACTATTTTCTCCCATTCTGTAAGTTGTCTTTTTGTTTTCTTTTTGGTTTCTCCTTCTATTTTAAATGAAATTCTTGCTGGGAAGAGTATTCTAGGCTGCAAATGTTTCCCTTCAAGAACTTTGAATGTATCTTGCTACTTTCTTCTGGCCTGTAGTGTTTCTGTAGAGAAATCAGCTGGAAGCCTTATGGGGGTTCACTGATAACTAATTGTTTTTCTCTTGCTACCTTTAGAATCCTCTTTATCTTTAACTTTGGCCATTTTTATTATGTCTTAATGTAGTCCTGCTTGGGTCCAACTTGTTTGGGGCCCTCTGTGCTTCCTGTATCTTGATATGTTTCCTTAGATTTGGAAAGTTTTCAGCCATGATTTCTTCAAATATATCTTCAATTCCCTTTTGTTTTTCTTCTCTTTCTGGAATCCCTATTATACGTAGATTGGTGCACTTTATGTTAATCCATAGATCTCTTATATTGCTTTCTTTTTTTTTTTTCTTTTTGCTTTTTTAGGGCTGCACCCATGGTATATGGAGGTTCCCAGGTTGGGGTCTAGGGGTCTAGGGGTCAAATTAGAGTTGTAGCTGCCAGGCCTCACCACAGCCACAGCAATGTGGGATCTGAGCCGTGTCTGCAATCTATACCACAGCTCATGGCAACACTGGATCCTTAACCCACTGAGCAAGGCCAGGGGTTGAACCCACATCCTCATGAATACTAGTTGGGTTCATTAACCACTAAGCCTTGACAGGAACTCTGCTTTCATGCTTTTTTCATTTGGTTTTCTGTCTGCTGCCCTGATTGGGTTATTTCCATTATTCTATCTTCCAAGTCACTAATTTGTTCCTCTGTATTATTCATTCTGTTCTTTAGTGCCTTTAGCTCAGTTTGAATCCCTGCAAATGAATTTTATAATTTTTATTGGCTCCTCCTTATGTTCTAATTTCTTTGTAAAGTAACCTGCATTAATATTTATATCTGCTCTTAATTCCTTCATATCCACTTGTAATCCCTTCAGTTTTTTCACAATCTCCTTTTTGAGCTCAGTGTCTATTAGACTGCAGAGGTCTGTTTCATTGTTAGCTGCTTCAGGTTAATTCTCCATTTCTTTTTACTGGGAATTATTCCTGAGCTTCTTCATTTGGCTTATATTTTTCTTATTCTGTGAGTTTAGGGAAAACAACTACCATAGTCTTAGAGGGCTATTTATGTGCACAAACACCCCTGGGTATTTTATGAGGGCTCACTATTTATTTTTAGGTTGCCAAGTGGGTTTCCAGGGAGATGTAGGCAATGGGCAGGGCTAGTAGCCAGTGCCTGGTTGCTGGACCCTTGACAGTGGCAAGGACCCTTGGGAAGGTGGTGTATGCTGCTCCTATTTGCACGGCCCTGGGAAATGGCAGTGACTCTCAGGCAGGTATGGGTAGTGTCCAGAGCATTTGGCAAGGGCAACAGCGGGGTATGTTTGTTCCCAGGGGAGTGAGAGCAACAACAGGTGGTGATCAATTGCAGTGCCATCTTCTGTGCCAACCTCTGCAGTGACTGGGGCCAGAGGTGATGGCTGTTCACAGATCCCTAGTGTTGTCAGGCCAAGCCCAACTCTGGAGTCTGAGATGACTGAGTTTACCCCTGCTTCCTGTAGACCATGCAAGAGGTGCCCCTTCACACTTGGCGCCCACACAGGAGGCACCACCACCCTTAGCCCATGTGAGAGAGGCCCATTGCCCATACAAGAGGCACCTAACCCCCTGTAGTTCCAAGCTCTGAGGGTCCATGTGTGCAGAGAAAAATGCTCCTATGGTGGTCCCTTCCTTTTCCTCTTGCCCTCCCCAGTAATAGTGCCTTGGTTCTCCTGTGGGCCCAGACCCCCTCCCTGGTTCCCTCAGCTGTGGTACTCTCCTCCCGAGCCCTTGGCACACAATTCCCTAGCCCCTCAGACTGTCTCCACACAGCCAACCCTAGTCCTTGCCCTAGAACTGACCTCCAGAGCCCGAGTCTCAGCTCCCAGACTCCACCTGAGCATCTCAGGCTGTGGTGTCCTGGGAGGTTGTAGCAATGGTCTATGCAGATTTCTCTCTGCTTTGCCCTCCTCATTTTAGATGCTGTACTTTTTTCTGAGGCTTTAAGGTCCCTCCATCTTCGCTGATCTCCCCATCAGGAGGCTTCCCCAGTTGTGGGTTCCTTTCCTCCTTCACAGCTCCCTCTCAGGAGTGCTAGTCCCATCCTAATTCCATTCCCTCCCTCTCCTTCCTTCTCCCTCCCTCTCTCTCCCTCTCTTTCTCCCTATACCTCTCTCTCCCTCTCTTTCTCCCTGTACCTCTCTCTCTCCCTCTCTCCCTTTTTCCTTTTGTTCTACCCAGTTATGTGGAGGGTTTCTTGCCCTTTTTGGATGTGTAAGGTCTTCTGCCAGAGTTCAGTAGATGTTCTGTGTGAATTGCTCCACATGTAGATGGGTTTTGGGTTTTTTTTTTTATGTGTTTATTGGAGAAGGTGAATGCCACATCTCACTCCTCCACCATCTTGATCCTGCCTTGTCTCACCCATTTTTAATTGAGTTGTTTTTGTTTTGGGGGGTTTTTTTGATAGTGAGTTGTATAAGCTGTTTGTATATTTTGAGGATTAATCCCTTGTCAGTCTTATCATTTGCAAATATTTTCTCCCATTCTGTAGATTGTCTCTTCATTTTATTTATGGTTTCCTTTGTTGTGTAAAAGCTTTTAAATTTAATTAGATCCTATTTGTTTATTTTTGGTTTTGTTTTCATTACTCTAGAAGGCAGATCAAAAAAGCTATCACTGTGATTTTTGTCCAAGTGTGTTCTGCCTATTTTTTTCCTCTAGGAGTTTTTTAGTATCCAGTCTTACATTTAGATCTTTAATCCATTTTGAGTTTATTTTTGTGTATGGTATTAGAAAGTGTTCTAATTTCACTCTTTTACATGTAGCTGTCCAGTTTACTCAGTTCCACTTATGGAAAACTCTGTCTTTTCTCCATTGTATATTCTTCTCTCCTTTGTCATAGATTAGTTATCATAGATGTATGGGTCTATTTCTAGGCTTTTTATCCTGTTCCATTTATCTATACTACTATTTTTGTGCCAGTAACATACTGTTTTGATTACTGTAGCTTTGTAGTATAGTCTGAAATCAGAAACCCTGATTCCTCTAGCTCCATTTTTCTTTCTCAGGATTGCTTTGGCTACTCTGGGTCTTTTTTGTTTCCATACAAATTTTAAGATTTTTGTTTGTTTGTCTTAGATGTGGAAAAGATGCCATTTGTAATTTGATAGGGATTGCATTGAATCTGAAAATTGCCTTGGGTAGCACAGTCTTTTTGACAATATTGATTCTTCTAATCCAAGAACATGGTATATCTTTCCATTTGTTTCTGTCATCTTTGATTTCTTTCATCAGTGTCTTATAGTTTTCAGAGTATAAGCATTTTGCCTCTTTAAGTAGGTTTATTCACAAGTATTTTGTTCTTTTTGATGTGATTGTAATAGGATTATCACCTTTATTTCTCTTTCTGATATTTCGTTTTTAGTGTATAGGAATACAAAAGATTTCTGTGTATTAATTTTGTATCCTGCAAATTTACTGCATTCATTCATGAGCTCTTGCAGTTTTCTGGTAATTCCTTTAGGGTTTTTTATCTATAGTATCATGTCATCTGCAAACAGTGACAGTTTTACTTCTTTTCCAATTTAGATTCCTTTTATTTCTTTTTATTCTCTGATTGCTGTAGCTAGGACTTCCAAAACTATGTTGAAAAATACATTCTTATCTTTTTCCTTAGAGGAAATGCTTTCAGCTTTTCACCATTGAGAATGATGTTAGCCATGCTTTTGTCATATATTGCCTTTATTATGTTGAGGTAGGTTCCTTCTATGCCCACTTTCTGGAGGGTTCTTATTATAAACAGGTGTTGGATTTTGTCAAAAGTTTTTTCTGCATCTATTGAGATGATCATAGGGTTTTTATTCTTCAATTTGTAATGTGGTGTATCACACTGATTTCAAGAAACTGAAAAATTCTTGCCTCTCTGGGGAAAATCCCACTTGATCATGGTGTATGATCCTTTAAATGTATTGTCAGATTCAGTTTGCTTTTATCTTGTTGATGATTTTCACATCTATGTTCATCAGTGATGATTGCCTGTAATATCACTTATATCTGGTATCTAATATACAGCACAAATGAAGCTCTCCACAGAAAAGAAAATCATGGACTTGGAGAACAGGCTTGTGGTTGCCCAGGGGGAGGGAGTGAGATGGATTGGGAGCTTGGGGTTAATGGATAATGGATACAAACTATTGCTTGGAATGAATTAACAATGAGATCCTGCTGTGTATCACTGAGAACCATGTCTAGTTACATATGATGGAGCATTATAATGGGAGAAAAAAGTATGTATACATGTATGTACTGGGTCCCCATGCTGTACAGTGGGGAAAAAAAATTGTGTTGGGGAGATAATGATAATTTTTTTTTAAATCTGTCTTGTTTTGGTATCAGGGTGATGGTGGCCAGATAGACTAAGTTTGGGAGTTCCTTCCTCTGCAGTTTTCTGGAATAGTTCAGAAATACAGGGGTTAACTCTTCTCTAAATGTTTGTTAGAATTCACCTATGAAGCCATCTGGTCCTAGACTTTTATTTTTGGAAGTTTTTTGTTTTGCTTTGTTGTTTGGTTTGTTTTTTAGGGCCACACCTGTGGCATATGGAGGTTCCCAGGATAGGGATCTAATCGGAGCTACAGCTGCCAGCCTATGCCACAGTCACAGCAACACAGGATCCAAGCTGCATCTGTGACCCACACCACAGCTCACAGCAAAGCCAGATCCTTAACCCACTGAGTGAGGCCAGGGATCGAACCCACAACCTCATTGTTCCTAGTTGGATTCATTTCTGCTGTGCCGCGATGAGAACTTCTGGAAGTTTTTTAATCAGTTTTAATTTCAGTACTTGTGACTGGCCTATTCATATTTTGTATTTCTTCCTAGTTCAGTCTTAGAAGACTATTGCTTATAGTAGTTTTTTATGATCCTTTTTATTTCTGTGATGTCAGTTGTAACTTCTTTTTCATCTCTAATTTTATTGAATTAAGCCTTCTCCTTTTTTTGCTTGATGTGTGTGGCTAAAGTTTTAACAATTTTGTTGATCTTTTCAAAAATAAGCTTTTAGTTTCATTGATATTTTCTATTTTTTAAATCTCGATTTCATATATTTCTGCTCTGATATTTATTTCCTTTTACTAATTTTGGGTTTGTTATTCTTTCTCTAGTTGCTTTAGATGTACATTTAGGTTGTTTGGGATTTTTTCTTACTTCCTAAAGTGAGATTGTATTGCTGTAAACTTCCTTCTCAGAACTGCTTTTGCTGCATCCTATAAGTTTTAGATAGCCATATTTTCATTGCTATTTGTCTCTAGGTATTTTTTTATTTTCTCTTTGATTTCTTGAGTGATCCATTGGTTGTTTAGTAGCATGTTATTTAGTCTCTGTGTGTTTATATTTTTTGCAATTTTTTTCTTGAAGTTTATTTCTAATCTTATAGAGTTGTAGTTGGAAAAGTTGCTTGATATGATTTTAATTTTCTAATTTACCAAGGCTTGCTTCATGGCTAGCATGTGATCTGTCCTGGAGAATATTTCATGGGCACTTGAAAAGAATGTGTATTTTACAGCTTTCTGATGGAATGCTCTATAAATATCAATTAAGTCTCTCTAGTCTAATGTGTCATTTAAGGCCTGTGTTTCTTTGTTGTTTTTCTGTCTGGATGATCTGTCCATTGATGTAAGTGAGGTGTTAAAGTCCCTCACTATTGTTTCACTGTCCATTGCTCCTTTTATGGTGGTTA
Source organism: Phacochoerus africanus (assembly GCF_016906955.1). Lineage (NCBI taxonomy): Eukaryota > Metazoa > Chordata > Mammalia > Artiodactyla > Suidae > Phacochoerus > Phacochoerus africanus. Next base: position 34,678,597 of record NC_062547.1, on the reverse strand, counting down.
GCAGTTACCTCATGTATTTAGGTGCTCCTATGTTGGGTGTATGTGTATTTATAATCATTATATCTTCTTCTTGGATTGATCCCCTGATTATATAGTGTCTTCTTTGTTTCTTATAACAGTCTTTATTTTAAAGTCTATTTTGTCTAATATGTTTATTTCTACTCCAGCTTTCTTTTGGTTTCCACTTGCATGGAATACACTTTTCCATCCCCTCACTTTCAGTCTATATGTGTCCATAGATCTGAAGTAGGTCTCTTGTATATGGCATATATATGGGTCTTGTTTTTTGTATCCATTCAGCAAGTCTGTCTTTTGGTTGGAGCATTTAAAATTTTTCTACATTTTAATACTCAGAGTATTTAAGTTATCCTGGTAGATCTGATGGAATTTGGTCTAGTTGGCTAGGTCCCTCTTCTCTTGAATAAGGGGTGAGGACATGCATGCAACTAGCAACCATGTCCCCTACTGTTGACTTGGAGGAAATGATGAGCTAAAGGGAGGCTAAACTGTGTGGCAGGGACTCTACCTGAGCTTTTAGGACACAGGAAAGAAATATCTTCAGCCCCCAGTTGTCTTTCAGCCATCTTGACCTTGGTCAGCCCAGCAAGGAGGAATTCAAATGTCTCTTGGTATAATATTTCCCCAGGCTAACATTAGTGTAACATAATTCTTCATCTGGCTAAGCAAGAAAACAAATCATTCTTTGTCAAGTGCAAAGTTGTCCCTTTCTGACACACAAAAGGGAAATGGGCAGACCCTGTGACTTTTCAGTTCACTCATAAATCTCATGTGTGAAGCTTTTTGTTGGCAAAAATGTCAAATATTTGTGAGTTTATAGCTCATTAAATCGATCCATAGTATGTTTAAATTCATGGAGTTTTATTAGCAGAATAAATGCACACTTGCTTCTAGTAATCCTTGCAGTAAAAATAAAGTCTGTCCCAAGTTCCTTAGCTATGGGGTAATCGGTATCAGAAAAACATGACTTAAACTCCAGAAATGGGGGGTTAGCCACCTTCAGATTTGTCTGAGTTTATTCACTGCCTTGCTAGCATTCAAAAACCTCATATTGAGAAAATTACCTGTGTTTGCAAGGTTTCCTTTCAAAGAACAGCTAGTGCTTATAAAGCTCATAAAATGGAGCATAAAAGACAAAACCAGCCATTCTAACATTCAAAGGAAAAAAGCACGGAAAAAGTAAATACTTGTATAGTTTGTCTAAGTGTAATGAACCAAGTGGCACCAAATTACCCATATTTGGAGCAATTTCTGAGTAACAAAATGGAGACTTGCTAAAGCAAATTGAGAGGAAATGTATTCCATGACAAAACAAGATTACAGGGACCTTCAGATAGACTGGGGTTTCACCCAATGCCCCCAGTTCATGTTTTCATCTAGAGGAAGAAGCTTGCAGATTATAGTGCCTGGCCTTTCAAATGTGTTTTTTAGACAGGACCTCCATCTAGTGGTTTACCCTGGAAATTATCTCACAGCCTTTATCACACACACACACACACACACACACACACACACACACACACACACAATTCCCTTTCACAAATTTTTGAGAATAGAAAAATAGTTACCCCTCTTGTTGCCTGGCAGGGTTCCCCCTGAACCCACTGAACCTTGTCCCTCCATTGCCAAGAACTGAAGATTTCTTAACCTCTAGATTTTGTAATAACCTGTCTGTTCATGGCAATCTCTTATCCAGTTTGTCTTTGCACATGGAAGAAAAGTGACTTCTAATGACCAAGAGGAACACATTTTTTGTGTGTGAAGTGGTGTATACATGTGTATGTGTTTGGTCAGGGTATTCTGAAGAAGAGCTCAGTTGTGGAACTGAGTGACCATGGCAGTTGCTAAAGGTGGGACATAGGATACAGATCAGTAAGAACAATAGGAGAAGGAGTGAATGAGAATGAATGAATGGACAGTGAGACACAAGCAGGTGCACGAACATGCAGAGGAGGGACAGCATAGTGCCTCACAGGACTGGGAAGCAGAATGTGGCCGAAATGAGACCAATATCAAAACCTAATTCATAGCCCTGAGCAAGTGACCTCAGGTTGCCTGAGCCCCTTGATCCTACCAGCATGTGACTTCTCCATCTAAGCTTAAGACATTCTCTGTCAGTGTTATTTCAAAGATTCTTTGGCCACATACCACTTTGCAGTTCTAAGTAAGTGCTACAGACATTTTTCCCCCTTGTATATATAATCTGGCACCATTTTGATGGTAAGGTTGTTCCCCAGGACCATCCCAGATCTCTAGGCTCACCCTTCTATAAATAATTAGGCCTGTGGCAATACTTAGCACTGATGCAGTTTTCTCCATTCTTTAATATTTCCTTAATTCCACCCTTAAAGATTTTTCAGTGCCGTCTTTTGCATGCTTCCACATATGCCACTGACTCTTTTCCCCATCATTGTTTCCATTTATGTTTTCCATTATTCTTTTGTGTCTTTCTATTTATGGGCTTCCTTTATTTGACATGCCTCCTTTCAGCCACACTAAGAACAGTGTCTTTAAAGAACTCTTTATGCCCATCAAGGGAGAATCGGAAAATATGACATGGGAAAGCAGATGAATGATAATGCGTAGGAAAGGAGTTCTAAGAAACCATTAAAGCATTAGAATAGAAGGAGAGAGATACAGAAGTACACCAGATAACTCATCAACTTTAGGGCAGTGGCTTTTTTGAGTTGATGGCACACTTTCAAATGCTAAAATTTTTGGTAGCATAGGTGAGGTGAATTTTTTTTTTCACAAAAATGACCAAAACAATATCATTCCACATACTCTTCTTAAAATGAGACTTTGGCATCCTGCCCATTGAAAGGTGGGTCTATGTCCCCTACCATTGAATCTGAGAGGTCTGTGAGCTACTTAGAGCCAATAGGATGCAGTGATAGTAAATTTCAAAGCTAGCTCAAAAAGGGTGAGGTTCCCTCTGCCTTGTCCACAGACATACCTGCACTGAGGCCTTTAGTCATTGTGCAAGCAGCCCAATTGTTCTGAGGCTGCCAGTACTTGTGAGGAAGCCAAATATGCTGTGAAAAGACCATATAGAGAAGCCCTGAGACTTAGAAGGGGAGATCCAAGGGAGAGAGACACCTGAGTGCTCCCAGCTGCTTCAGACTCCTCCTGTTCCAGCTGCAGCTGCCAACTGACTGAAACCAAAGAAGAGACTCTAAAATCATCCAGCAGAGCCTTTCCCCAAATCATTATCCCACAGAAACCCAAGAGAGATAATAAAATAATCATTGTTTTAAACCACCAAGTTTTGAGTACTTTACTACACAGCAACAGAAAGTTGGAACAGAATGAATGACTTAGAACTATGCTGAACAGTCAGAAATCATTAGAATGCAGTGGCTGCCATCCAATCATCATGCCTCATGCTGGCCACAAAAACATGCTCAATTTCTTCCACAGACTCGCTCAATGGGGTTCCCTTTTGGGGATACTCAATCTCCACTGAATATTCTTTCTTGGACCTGGCTAAATATTATTATCTATACCCTGCCCTACAGGGCCTCCCTGACCAGCTCAATTTAGTGCTTCATTTAATGGACATTAACATAACAGTAGAAGTATTTGGATCAAAATCTAGTGGCTCACCCAGCACCCATATCTTAGTTTCTAGCACCATTCTTCAATAAAAGAAAGCAGGGCTCCTTGGTGGAATGGCCAATTCCAGAGCTGGGGCGGGGGACATACAGTGTGAGTCTGGAGAATCTTGCAGTACCAGATAGTAAATCAGTACTCCAAAAAAAGGAAAGCATGTCAAAATTTAGGAGTTTGGGATTATATACACACTACTGTGTATAAAATAGGTAAACAACAAGGACCTACTGTATAGCATAGGGAACTATCCTCAGCATCTTTTAATAACCTATATTGGAAAAGAATTTGAAAAAGAATACATATAAATACATATATATGTATATATATATATATATAAAACTGAATCACTTTGCTGAATACAGGAAACTAACACATTGTAAATTAATCATAATTCAATAAAAAGTTTTTAATTAAACAAAATTCAAACTGAAAGAGCTCCCAAACAGCCAAAACTGGAACAATTTGAACAGAAAAATAACATAGTATTAGATTATTACCCAAAGTACAAAATACATTCTCATGAATCCCCCTCTTAATAGTGACCAAAAAACCAATACTAACAATCACATGTACTACTTACTATGTGACAGGTCCTGTTCTAAACACTTTGCAAATATCAACTATCTTAATCCTTACAGGGTAGATATTGTTATTATCATTTTACAGATGAGGAACCCAAGGTGTATTATGTTAATGTGCAGATGGAAAAGGATACCGGAGTTTCTGCTATGGCACAATGGGATGGGCTTGGCATCTCTGCAGCACCAAGATGCAGGTTCTATCCCAGCTGGCATGGTTAGTTAAAGGATCTGGCATTGCTGCAACTGCGGCTTGTTCTGATCCCTGGCCTGGGAATTCCATATGCTGCAGGGTGACCAAAAAAACACCTTTTTTTAAAGATGCAATTAGTATAGTACATTGTAGGTACTGGCCACCAGCCCTAAGAAACTATCTGTGGGATACTGACCACCTTAGACTCTGTCCGGCTACCCAAGAGCTGGGTATTAGTATACCCTTTCAAGACACACGAAGAGGCTCTGATAGAAATTCCTCAATGTGGGAATCCCCAAGTGATGAAATGGGTTAAGGATCCAGCATTGCTGCAGCTATAGCACAGTCTGCAGCTGCAGTGTAGGTTTGATCCCTGGCCCAGGAACTATCATATGCCATGGGAGGGGGACCAAAAAAAAAATTTCTCGATGTCAGCCTAGAACTTGAACATAGGCTTGAGGTTTTGTGTGGTTCTCCCACATAAGCAAAATAGTAAATGCCGAGACTGTGATAATAATTATATTGAGATTATACTAAGATGACACAATTTTAGTAAGATTCATTGTAGAGTCTCAGAAGTTGTATGAAGTCCCTAAGACCCCAAGGAAAAGACTGTTGTTAACCTATTAAGTAAAAATACAGTAAAATATTTGCCCAAACAAGAGACCTGGAACAATCCATTCAATGGAGAAACAGCAAAACCTCTCAAGCAGAACCCAGTTAACCTGAACTCTGTTCCCAGAATTTTAGCTGAGTTCCATTTCTTGGAGGAGAAACACACAAGAGAACAAGCTGATTTTTTTTTTCTTTCCTCTTGAACAAAATAACAATCACAACAACACCCAGAGGTCTTCTGGGGTCAGAACAAAGTCAAGGTCCAGCCTCCAGCCCTTACCATGAAATACACACCCCTGTATTAGAACAAAGAATATAATGGCTCCAGAGTGCAGAGCAGAGAGCAGACAGTGGAAAGGGGTGAAATATTGACTACAAAGTACCCAATTTGTGCCAGACATCATCCAGGATCCTTTACTTTTTCTCATAACTTTTGAGAAAAGTTCTATTAACACCATTTCCCATGTGAACCCAAGACTCCAAGAGGTAAAATAATTTGCCTGAGGTCACACAGCTGATAAGAGACAAAGATGGTATTTGAATCCAGCAGAGACTGGCTCCAAAGCCTTTGTCTTTCCTTGTAAAACCACAACCCAAGGAGCGTAGTTAAAGGTAAAGGCAGACCACCAAGCTGGAGAGAAGGCTAATTGCTAAAGACAAAGCTCCAGAAAGGACCTCGTGGCTCTATGAGAAAATGCAGGTCCCAAGTGCCATGTTTGTAAGTAGGGATCAATCTGCAACTGGAAGTAGACGGACGATACATCCTCAAGTGTGATGGGTAACTCAGCAGGAAATAGTTCAATTGGGAAATATCTGGAATCCATCAAAGATGGTTAGACTTCAGAGGCTTTCTGTCTCTGGGAAGTAGAGAATGAGTTTCATTTGCATATCTTCCAATTCTCCCCTGACCATAACCTAATATTTGTGTGCTTAACTGTGGGTAGGATACTTTCCTGCTTTTTCTCATTTAGTTCTTATAACAGCTTTAGGAGGTGGATAACACACTTATCTGATTCATAATAAGAAACTGAGAACCAACTTGCTTAACTACCAAATCTATTGTCAGAAAGTCAGTGTAGAGCCAGGTACTCTGATTCCAGAATCCAAGCTCTTAATCACTAAGAGGGAAAAAACAAAGTTCAAATACTGTGGTTTAACCCATATTATTTAGTCTATTAAGAATATTATGTTTTGGAGTTCCCATCATGGCACAGCGGAAACGAATCAGACTAGGAACCATGAGGCGTTGGGTTCAATCCCTGGCCTCAGTGGGTTAAGGATCCGGTGTTGTGGTGAGCTGTGGTGTAGGTTGCAGATGAGGCTCGGATCTGGTGTTGCTGTGGCCCGTGGTGTAGGCCAGTGGCTATAGCTCTGATTAGACCCCTAGCCTGGGAACCTTCATATGCCATGAGTGCAGCCCTTAAAAAAAAAAAAAACGACAAAAAGACCAAAAAAAAGAATATTATGTTTTATGGCCAGTGTGCTACTGAATTTAATTTCATTCTAGTCAAAAATTTTGTTAGCATTGAGTTTTATTACCATAGTTCTGAATTTTAGTATAACTACAATACTTGGCTTATTATTAATACCCTATTACATGTTTTATTTTTGTACTGTTGTTTTAGTTTTATGGTGATGATTATTAGCATTTTTAGTTCTAGATTTTATTATTGCTACCACATTTAGCATTTAATTTTTTTAATGTTATTGAAGTATAGTTGATTTACAATGTTGTATTAATTTCTGCTACACAGCAAAGTGTTACACACACACACACACACATATATATATATATATTCTTTTTCATATTATTTTCCATTATGGTTTATCACAGGATATTGACTATAGTTCCCAGTGCTATACAGTAGGACCTTGTTGTTTGTCCATATTATATATAAGAGTTTGTGTCTGCTAATCCCAAACTCCCAGTACTTCCCTCCCTCACCCCCCACACCCTCAGCAACCACAAGTCTGTTCTTCACATCTATGAATTTAGGAATAACTTTGTGGCCTGGGTAGAAATAGGAAATGATGACAGTCATAATATGAAAGCAATCAATCTCATGTTTGGATATGTCAAATGAAGAATGAGTAAGTAGAGCACCCTATGGTCAATGCTGCAAGTTGGTTTGCCCAATACTTGTTCCAAAGCCTTTCTCATGTGCCCTCCTATACTATAACCAGAAAGTGGAGAAGACTACATTTCCCATAATTCTTTGCAGCTAGGATTCTCATAGGACTTAAAGTCTGTGAAGAGGCATGTCCACTTAATCCTTGGAAAACAGAAATGACACAGGGTAGAGGAATATTTCTGCTTGTCACAGCACCCCCCAACACACACCCAAGGAGCACTCTGCTCAGGAGCCCCCATCAGCCCATAGAGACTTACTCAGAGCTACATTGCGGTCTGAGGCTCTTCCTTCCTCCTCTTGTCTCCCAGTGGCTGTCAGACCTGCATTGTACTAGAAGGCTCTCCCTGGCCACCCACACTGGCTCTCCCTTTCTTCTTCCACAGGCCTTTCCCTCAATAAATCTCTTGCATTTTTAATTTAATTTGGTCACACTCCATGAGACCAGATCTGGAGCAATTGATCCTTCTGGGTAGCTATTATAATTAAGGTTCTGGCATCACATAAGATCTGGACATCACTGGCAATGGAATTTCCTCTAGATGACTCCATAGTGTAGCTAGGAGTTTCTCCTTGCTGTATTCTTCCAGCTGTGTACCATCAAAACAAGTTTCCTGGATCTCACTTAGCACATAATAAACTTATTAACATCCTATAACAAATCCCATTCCCAGGGTGGATCCTATTATTTACTACTAAGAATCTTGACTAATACACATGCTTCCAGTGACTGATAGACTTTTGAAGTAGGAAAGGATATTTAGAGATTACTGACTTTGAACTATCTCCTAATGTGAGAGAAATTTTTAGAGTAATCTTGACATTCAGTCTCCTTTTTATCCCTTCTAGGAAAAGGGAATTCACTTGTGCTGCTTGAAATCCTTCACAGTTCACAATGCCTTCATTTGGCATTCCCTAAAGTGCCTTCCATAGAAAACCTTTTCATATACACATTTAAGATTTTATGGTTGAATACATTTGGAGAATAAATGCTAAGTTATTTACATGGATTTCTTTACTACAGAATTTCTCAGGATCTTTCATGTGCTATATTCATACATAATCTTCAAGAAGATTATTCATAGATAATCTGTGCAATCATTTTGCAAACATTTTACCAAACATTTAAATACAAGGAGTAAATTATTTTCTACAACTCGTAGACTTTAGGAATTCATTGTATCATTACCCCCTTCATTAATTACTACTGATGTTTAAAGAATAATTATATTCTTGTGATAGTGCTCAGTTTTTAAAAGGGTTATATTACACCTAGGCCTCAATGTGAGAAAGTGTCTAAATTTAAATTGAATTGAGGAATGGATTAGCAATGAGATCCTGCTGTGTAAGCACTGGGAAATATGTCTAGTCACATATGATGGAGCATGTTAATGGGAGAAAATAGAATGTGTACATGTATGTGTAATTGGGTCACCATGCTGTACAGCAGAAAAAAAAATTTGTATTGGGGAAATAACAATTTAAAAAAGAGGAAAAAATAAATAAATAAATTGAATTGAAAGAGATTATCATCCAGAAGAGAATGTAGCTCTTAAAGGGATAAGTTTCTGTTATCTGGGACATTTATTCAAGGGGAAAAGCTAAGTATCTTTCTTTCTTTGATCCTCTCCCTGGGATAGCACCTTTTCCTGGGAATTGGGGGAGAGATGGCCACCCTGGATTAGTGGTCTTTGCGGCTGAAGCCACCACTGAGATCTCCAAGATGATAAGGATCATTCCTCCTCTTTTTATTAGAATGATCCACAAAGCAGGAATCCTCTATAGCCTATCTTCTTTCCTCCATCTGCTCCCATCTGGTCCAGTCTACACTTGGAAGAAGGGTTGTCATTCTTCTGCTTGGAATCCTTGTTATCTTAACCCTTAGGATAAAGTTGAAATGCCTTAAGATGTTTGATCCAATACAGATGGCCAATAGGCACATGAAAAGATGCTCAATGTTGCAATTATTAGAAAAATGCAAATCAAAACCACAATGAGGTTATCACTCACACCAGTCAGAATGGCCATCATGAAAAAGTCCACAAACAGTAAATGCTGGTGGGAATGTAAATTGGAATAGCCACTAATAGCTAGCACAGTATGCCCACTGCAGCACTATGAACAACAGCCAAGACATGTCCATCAACAGAGAAATGGATAAAGAATATGTGGTACATATATGCAATGGAATATTATTCAGCCATAAAAAGTATGAAATAATGCCATTTCCAGCAACATGGACCTAGAGATTATCATACTAAAAGACAAATGTCATATCACTTATATATGGAATCTAAGAAAAAAAGATACAAACTTATTTATAAAACAGGTATAGACTCAATAGACATAGAAAACAAACTTATTTTACCAAAGGGGAAAGAAAGGGGGTGATAAATTAGGAGTTTTGATTAACATATATATGGTGCTATATGTAAAATAGGTAACCAACAAGGACTTACTGTATAGCACAGGGAACCATACTCAATATTTTGTAATAACCTATAAGCAAAAGGATTTTGCAAAGAATAGATACATGTATATATGTATAACTAAGTCACTTTGTGGTACACCTAAAACTAACATAACATTGTTAATCAACTACACTTCAACTTAAAAAAAAGATGTTTAGTCTGACCATAGGCTACCACTTGTCCATCTCACCCTGCTTCCTGTGACTAACACACACATGCACACACCCTTTCTGCTTCTCTTCTTTATCTGTATTTCATCATCCTTGAAGATATACACTTTTTTTTCACAACACCTGTCCCCTGAAATTGGGATGCATCGGAAAATCATTGTAGATGAGGCAACAGTTGTTAACTAATTGTTTGGGCCTTGAATGCACAAACATGAAAGACAGCTATCAGAATGGGTGTTAATTCGGAAGAAAATCCCAGAGGCAACAGTGGGCCACACTTTTAACCTCTAGCGCAAAATGTCGTGGGAGGTGGTGAATCAGAAGTGTTTAGCAACATCACCCAACTGGGAATCAAAAGTCGGCTGTTTCAACGTACTCATAAACTCAGCTAAAGAACCCAGGCCCCATGGCTTTCAGTTCATCCATGAATTCTTTTAAGAAACTCTGTATCACCAAGACTCTTGACCATATCGTATGGGAAGGCTTAACATCAATGCCTCTGAATCAAGAATGCCTTTCAGAAAAATCTAATCCTAAAGGTAAAATTTTAGAAATACTGAAAACAAATTATTTCCCATATATTTTCATTTTGCTATATTTAGTAGATCACTGCATGATAAAATATATGTCCAATTAAGGATTTAAAATGCTCTTTCAAAAAGTATTAAAACCCTAAGTGATAAAACCTTATGCCATAGTTCAACTGGCAATGTTTTTTTTCTTTCTTAAGGGTATATAGAATAAGGGCACATCTTAATGAGTAGGGTCTCAAAGTAGATGAAATACGGTAGAACCACTTTATTCTCTTGTTTTCTCCAGTCATTGGGCTCTGTGTGTTCCGCTCTTCGCCCTTCCTTCCTTCTCTTTCCTTGCTCAGTTACTCCCACCCAACTTCTGTCTAGGTTTCAGCTTAATTATCACTTCCAAGAAGATTTCCTTTACCTCCCTATCCCCACCCTCGGACTATGTGGGTACCCCTGCTGTGTGCCTCCACAGCACCCCATACTCCACTCTCATAACAGCTATCATCCTTGACTGTAACTGTTTGTATAATTTTCTGTCTTCCCCACAGATGATAAACTCCCTGAAAACAGAGAACTCCTCTGTCTTGCTCACAGGATGCCTGGCACAGTTGGCACTCAATAAAGATTTATTCAGCAATGAATAAATTATCAAGTAAATAAGCGTCTCCACTGCATAGCATATAAAGAAACTCAATCCATTTTGAATGGTGAAACAATATGAATTTTATCTCACAGACTAAGAAACTAAGGCCCAGCTAGTAAGAGGCTAGTTAATGATAGAGGCAAAATGAAAATGTCTTAAGGTCCCATGTAATAGTAGGGTTCCTTGACATGTATTAGGTATTTACGAGGTGCCTGACATAGTTCTAACCTCTGTGTATGTGTAATTTCACTTAATTCTCATAATCACTTGGGCACAGGTAGATGCTATTAGTATTCCCATTTTAAGAAAATGGAAATTGGAGTGAAAAGAGTTAAAATTTCCCAGGATAATAGAGCTAATCATTGGTGTGACTGAGATACAAACCAAAGTTCTACTCTCAATCACAATCTTAGAGACTCTGATAAATTGGGTCAAAATATTTAACAATAGTAAATACTAGTACTTACTAGCAGATGACTTCTTAAAAATGTGTTTTCATGCTGACCCAAGACAAATAGCTTTATTTCCACGGGTATTGATACCAACAAAAACAGAATTAAACTTGTATGGTTGACAAGTCACTTTACCACAAGTTAGGAGGCTTCGGTTCTTTCTTCACAGCCCACTCTTCAAGTGGCTATATAATCCTGGGGGAATCACTTAGCTTCTCTGAAACTCAGCTTCTCCTTCAGTTTAAAAAAAAAAAAAAAAAAAGGTGAGGTAATGCAAATGAACTCACAATCCTCTGATAGGGTCTGTCACTTCATCTCAGAGCAATTAACAGGTATACCAAGTGGGAGAAATCAACAGTGATTATTGTTCTATGCCAAATATTGAATTCCAGGATGTAACTTAAACTCCAGTGCTTGTGCTACAAAATTCAAATAATGTTTGGCCAGGTGAAGAGCCCTTGATCCTCCCCCTGAAAGTGTAGGTTTTCACATTTCAGCCAAGGACTTTTGTTCCTTTCCTGCTATGAGCAGTGTTTGCCTGAGTGGGGAGAGGGAAGCCCAGACTTGTGTTGACAGAGTTTGACAGTTGGGGAAAAGTACATACCTGGAGGGGGAACCGTGTTTAACAAGAAACAAGGCATCAGTCTCCACCTGACTCATTCCAAGCGGGGCCTCCCTCCACTGTTGCTTTGTTCCAACATTAGATCAGAGGCTCATGTGGAAACTTGCTGAAGTCAAACACTATCAAAACCTCCAAGCCCAGCTATGCTGAGGAGGAAAACAAGATTCTCTCCAGATAGGTGTTGGAGCCAAGGCTACTAGGAAGAGTTAGATGAGACACTTATCAGGGATCCAGGAAGTAAGAAGCCCTCACTCTTCAGCATCACAGGGCTGCTGAAGCTATTCATATATGTCCAAACCTTTGGGGAATGCTTTTCTAAGAGTCCCTGGAACCCATTTTCTTTTCTTGGCTTGGTAAGGTATGAAAGGTCATAAGTCATCACCAAGCTTTGCCTCCAAAGTTAGAGGCCTATTCCAAGGTATCTAGTATTTTCACATGCCTTGATTGTACTTAGATCTAGATAACTTTGGGTGAATTTCTCAACCTCTCAAAGGTTAAGTTTCCTCACCTATAAAATGAAAATAATAATGCCCAAATTTGAAGATTAAATGAGTTTAAAAACTGTACTTAACAGCATGTTTAATAAATAAAGTTAAGAAATAAATGGACAGAGAAATTGCATTTCCAATTAAGTACATATTCATTCAACAAATATTTAAAAGCACCAGACTTTGATTAGGATAGTAATTGCTTCCTTTTTTTTTTTTTTTGTCTTTTTAGGGCCGCATCTGCGGCATATGAAGGTTCCCAGGCTAGAGGTCTAACCGGAGCTACAGCTGCCAGCCTATGCCACAGCCACAGCAATACCAGATCTGAGCCATGTCTTCGACCTACACCACAGCTCATGGCAATGCCAGATCCTTAACCCACTGAGCAAGGCCAGGGATCAAACCCACAACCTCAAGGATCCTAGTTGCATTTGTTTCCTATGGAAACTCCTGCTTCCTTTTTAAAGTCCTCTTAGATTACAGTGTTTTTACCACTAATGTTTATTCATTTGATCCCTCCATACTCTGTGAGAATCCAAAAGAATTTTTTTATTAAATATATTTGATGTACCATATTATCTATTATAGGTGTACAATATAGTGATTCACAATTTTTAAAGGTTATACTCCATTTATGGTTGTTATAAAATATTGGCTATATTCCCTGTGTTGTACAACATATCTCTGTACCTTATTTTATACCTAATAGTTTGTACATCTTAATCCCCTACTCCTCTATTACCCCTCCCCTCTTCCCTCTCCCCTCTGGTAAGTAGTAGTTTGTTTTCTACATCAGTGACTCTTTTTGTTGTAGTCACCAGTTGGTTGTATTTTTTTTTTTTTTAGATTCCACATATAAGTGATATCATACAGTATTTATCTTTCTCTATCTGACTTACATGGTGTTACACCATGTTCTTGGATTGGAAGAGTTAATGCTGTCAAAATAACTACACTACCCAAGGCAATCTACAAATTCAATGCAATCATCAAGTTCAATGCAATCTTCAAGTTCAATGCCATTGGCATTTTTCATAGACAAGGATCTTTATTCATCTCTTAGAGGTAGGAGTGAAAGTCATAGAGAGCAGTCAAGTGAAGGCTATAAGATCATAGTCCTTGATATCAGACATGGGTTTGAGAGTTGGGTCTGATACCAGCTGTGTCTCTCCTCGAGCGAGCACTTTTCCTTTTTGCATCTCATTTTCCTCATCTGTGAAAGGGAAATTATATACCTATTTCATAGAGTTATTGTGAGGATTAAATGAAATAGTACATAGAGGATACTTATTACATACATGGTTTTAACACAACAGCTTAACACCCAATCAGTTAGTGATCATCAAGCCCATTATTATACTTTTTATTATTGTTCAAGGTCATGGAGCTGAAATAGCAGAATCAGGACTAAAACTCTTATTTATTAAATCCCAATCCAATGTTTTCTGCCATACCAGTAATTTCCAAGCATTTCTAAGTAACATCATACCTCTTTAAGAAAACATGTCTTCTATAGCTCATGTGTACATACCACAGCAGCACTGTGCTTGTTAGAGTGGGAGGAGGTTGGCTGAAGTGCCTTCTGCCCACCCCTACTTCCTACTGCCGCAGACAACTGTATCTCCATGCCCCCTGCCCCTGCAACTGCATTAACTACCAAATCAGCTGCTTGCAGTCACCGTTGACTGAGATTCACCGTGGACTTTGTCTTAATGAGTTAATAGGGCAGGTGGACAATAATGCTTCCGTTTGCCTTGTCAGTGCCCTTTGTTTCTTCTAGTGTCTTGCCCTGCTCCTTATTTCCTGTGGATCTCTTTGTCCTTTGACCATTCATGTTTTTCTGGCTCATAAACTCCATCAACATGACTACTTCCTGACTGTTACCTAGAACCTGAGACCTCCCCTTTAGTTCTGCCAAGCAGAATCTCTGCTTTTCTGGTTCATGGACTTTCAGCCACTTCCCACCCACCACCCACCACTGCCTGCAGGAGATGGAATATTTCTACCCCTCTCCTTACATCATAGCAACTTTTGCCACCTCTTTCTAGCTCCCTCCCTTACCTTTGAAGGGAGAAAGAATTATTAATCTGACTGATCAAAATTCTAGATCATTTTTCATGTCACATTTTCTTTGGGGTCAGACTTCTGTGTGTTAAAAGTATAAATCCACCTATCCCTTTACTTTCTCCACATGGCTAGAAGTAGACATCCAGACAGACCCACCATATCTCCATAGGTGTGCCTAAGCATGCTGGCCTTTGCCTGTAATTCAGCTCATCAGAGGATTCAGATTGAAGTTTTTCATACTTGAAGCCCAACTTAGTCTTCAAGCTGAAGTGAGTGTTTTCCCCAGAAGTCCACAGTGTTATTTGGTACTCCTAGGGTTAATTAGAGTCATAGGTAGCTGCTATTCCTGAGTCTCTTTCCACTGGGAAGTTAACTAGGAGAAAAGATGACTGGCAGGGAAGATCCAAGCTTTCCCAGCCCCTGGGTATAAAACCATTAATAATCCCACCTCAATTCGTAGCACCTCTGTGACCTTTTTTCTTTAAGCCTGGGCCCTTCCCTCTGCTCCCAGCCCTTCACAGGTCCCTTGCCCTATAGTCATCCCCTGGTGAAATAGGACATTGCAGACAGCCCAGGACCCTGAGCCCAGAATGTCTTTCCCACCACAAAGCCCTCCTCTGCCTGAAGTCTTCCCTTAGCCCCATCGGAATGAGTTCTCCTTCTCTGGCTCACATTGCACTTAATTTTTTATTCTGTTATGGCCTTCCTTCAGCCTCATGTTCTACAAAGCTACAGGTCAGTCTTTCCCACAGGACTGGAAGCAACCAAAAGCAGGGAGCCTGGTTAATCATTTCTGATACCCATCAGCCACTGGGCTCTGCAAGCCACAGATGCACAATAATATATCATGATTCAGGAGCTAAATAATGTCCCCACAAACATGATCAGAAGAATTATATATACTATGATATGTAATTTTTAATTTTTTATTATAGTTGATTTACAATATTCTGTCAATTTCTGCTATACAGTAGAGTAACCCAGTTATACATATATATACATTCTTCTTCTCACACCATCCTCCAACATGTTACTATGATATACAATTAATAAAATATTTATATAGTGCGCCTATAGCTTGCAAAGACCAATTATAAATGAATAAATTTTAATGTATATTTATATTTTATGTTTATTATAGGAAATGTGTGTGTGTGTACGTGTGTGTATATATATATATATATATATCATGTTGAATTGTTAACCCAATATTAGAAATACCAGGGACACTTTGCAGGCCTTCTGATGCATGAATGGAGAGCATTTTATCAGAAGCAGGAAGGAACTTATCAAAGCAATCATCATTTTTGGCCTGCCTGTGAATCCATTTATTTTTCTGTTTTTTTTTTTTTTTCCTCGTTTTAAATTACAAACAAGCTGCCTCATGTGTTTCCCTTCTCTGCTACCGGAACCTGCTGTCAATGAGCTTTGAGTGTTGATCCAAACACTGACGCAGGAAGTGCTGGTCAGCAAGGCTGGGCCTTGGTTTCTGAGGCCTGCAGAGGAATTCCAACTCCCTGGGCCAAAAATCAGGCTTCATGACAAGTTCTTACTTCCCTCAGAAGCTGGTAGGTCTTTAGGAAGGTAGGAGAGAAGAGCCCAGGGTGTGGAGACTGAAGATTCTGTTCAAGTTTCAGCCCCGTCACTGGCTTCTCACAGGACCTTGTTCAAGTTGCTTAATTTTTCTGAACTTCGGTTTCTACATCTGTAAACGGAGACTGAAGAGGCTTAAACGAATTCTTATGGAAAAGCAAGTATAGAGATATTTTGTAGGTGTTCCTGTCATGGCACAGCGGAAATGAATCCGACTAGGAACCCTGAGGTTGCAGGTTCAATCCCTGGCCTCATTCAGTGGGTTAAGGATCTGGCGTTGCCATGAGCTGTGGTGCAGTTCACAGACATGGCTCAGATCTGGTGTTGTGGCTCTGGCAAAGGCCAGCAACTGTAGCTCCGATTAGACCCCTAGCCTGGGACCCTCCATATGCCACAGGTGCGGCCCTAAAAAGACCAAAAAAAAATATTTTGTAGACTATGGCTCTCCGAAAACAAGGTGCTATCATTCCCACATGTCAAACAAACAACTTTGTCTGCTAAAGGGATAAACGTGTCTCTTCTGGAAAGAGAATTGCCATGCTCCAGTTTGGGGTGAAGGATAAGTAGCTCCGACCAAAAGGAAGGAAAGGTCAGATCCAATCTCCTCCAAGGACTCACTAAAAGTACAAGCGCTCAATGACTGGAAAATGTACGCTTTAGGAAATAGATTGCTGCTTTCTCCCCATTCTTCTCTAAGACTTCCCCATCATCAGGATCATCAGCTTGGTTCTAAGGACAGAAACTCCAGGCAAAAAAGAGCCCTGCCTCTGGGTACCTCTAAAGAGACTGGTGTGTTGCTGTTGGCTCCATTGCCAGAGTTCTGCTGACAAGTTCCATTAAGGAGGTCTCAGACAAGGAGACTGTGTTAATACTCAACATTTCTTCACTTGCCTTGTGAGGCAGATCTGCAGAGCCAGCAGCCTACAGCTGTGTTTACAACTTCCCATCACCCTTGTTAATGAATGAATTCTGGGTCTGTACCTCACCTTGCATAGACTTGTGCAGCATATAGGATGGTGGTAGGTCATCCCTGCAGGAGAGGGACTGGTCTTAATCCGGTGCAGCACAGGACATGTGTGGGGGTGGGTAAAAAGCAGTGGAGAGAATAGAAAGCAAGCATTATGCAAATAGTTAAGCATCCCAATAAAATTCAAAGATGCTCTCATCTTCAGTTTCCACAACTTTGAAAGCATTGGCTCCCAGTTTGCAAATGTACAGCACATTTCAGCTCAAATGCCATACAAAGTGTCCCTGAAGACGTGAACTAAAAATTATAACCACTTCCACTGAAATAATCTATTATTCCCTGGATTGTAAGATGTCCTAGTAAATCTTGTCAGAGGGTGTAAAGAAGCAGCTACTAGATCCCATGGCAATTCCAAGGGAGAAAAGAGGTCTGTCTCATTTTCTAAAAAGTCCTGCCCCATCAGAGACTCCAACCTTAGAAAGCTCTGAAATGGAAGCATGGGAATTGAGACAGAACATGGCCTCAGTCTTTAAAGTTTTACTCTCTAGAAGGAAAAAATGTCTATATTCATGTGATTGGTAATGGCAAGTGAATTATATCCTCAAGCCAGGTTTTGCTGTGCGACTAAAGCCAAACAAAAATACTACAGCAGATGGAGATCCTGCCGTGGTGCAGCGGGTTAAGAATCCAACTGCAGTGGCTCAGGTTGCTGCAGAGGTACAGATTTGATCCCAGCCCAGTGCAGTGAGTAAAAGGATCCAGCATTGCCACAGCTACTGTATAGTTCACGGGTGTGGCTCAAATTCAATCCCTGGCCCAAGAACTTCCATATGCCCCCATGCAGCTATTAAAAAAAAAAAAGTAAACAACATGATAGAACAGACTTACTATCAAAATCTTCATGAAGTTTTAGAAGATTACCACAGATAGAAAAAAAAAAAACCTGGGTTTTCATAGGAAAAGAAATTATCCATTTTTTGGAATGTGATAGATCTAACAGTCTTTGTGATTATTGATTAGAAGGTTAAAAAAGGCTGTAATATCAGATGCCTAATAAGCATAATAGGACCCAGATTTTCTATCCTATTTCTGGCTCTGTCACCATTCAGCTGTGTAACATTTGACTGCTCACCTCTAGTCATCACTTTCCTCATTTGCAAAGCGATAATAACAACCCCTGACTTGGTTCCTGCATTTCCCAGGGCCATTGATTTCTAACAGAGGATGGATGGGACACTGATTTGCAAATGTGAAGGAGGAATATGATGATTATATTCCAGGGTAGAGGTTTTTTTCAAGTTTTGCTGTTGTTATTGTTGTTTTCCTCCTATAAGGAGCCTTTAGAGCTCTTTGCTTCAAAACATATTTTTGTTTGTTCCATTTTGAAATGTTTGATGGCATAAAACAGGTATGTACTTATGAGTTTTGTTCAAAACGTAATTGACAAAAACAGTTAAGGATTACCATCCTTGGAGTTCCCTGGTGGCCTGGCACTTAAAGACTCAGCATTGTCATTGCTTTGGCTCAGGTTCAATCCCTGGTCCTAGAACTTCCACATGCTGCAAGCTTAGCCAAAAAAAAAAAAAAGAAAAAAAAGAACAAAAACCCTTTTAAAATATTGTTTGGAAAAGAATGTAATAAGCATTTTATAAAGTGGAGCAAATACCAAGTGACAATTTACCTCAAGACATCAGATGGAGTATGTCTGGGAAGTAAATTTGGTACATGGTGTCACACTTGAAAGAGCATAAAGACAAATGCATTGATATGTACCTAGAATAATTCAAACTCTCAATATTTGAGAAATAATCCATTTTTGTGTGGTGCCACAGAATTTTACTATACAGTAGTTCCTTTACAGCTAGGAAACAAAACAAGAAATATGTTATCAAAACCCAGTTATGAAAAGCATTATGCTGAACGAAAGAAGCAAAATTCAAAAAGCTACACTTGGCATGGCTCCATTTATGTGGCATTCTCAAAAAGACAAAACTGTAGCGACAAAGACTAGATCAGTGGTCATCAGGGGTTCAGATGGCGGAGGCGGGGGGCACCTAGAGAAGTATAGCATGACAGTTAGTGGGGGGATGAACTGCGTTGTACCCTGACTGGGGTAGAGTCTCACAAATCTATACCCATATTAAACTGAATACCAAAACTATCTAATTACGGTATGATTGTTTTTAGAAATAAAATGAATGAAAGGGGAGAAAAGAGGAAAAAAACAATCACATCACTGAACCACATGCAAGAGAACACAGTCCTTGTCCTCTGAAATGTCACGGCTCCATTTGTAAACAAGATTTACCACAGCACTTTCCAAATATTTAGGGGCACAGAAGTCACTTCTGGCTCTAGATACAAGGAAGATACTCATTCAAAGGGTCTGGAAAGGGGCCTGAGTTTCTGCATTTCAGTAGAGCTTCCAAGTGATGTCTTGGCTTCTGCAGTACATTGTAGAATGTGTAGGCTTTGTAAAATTTAGTTCATGTGGAACACTTATGGCAAATAGGTGCCGTCATGCCAACTGCCCGCATCCCTCACCCACAGTAGAGATCACTAATTGTTCAAACACATTTTCCTCCTAACCCCACATAGGACCATCAGATAGACTGAGGTCAAGGGCAAGGGATGCTCAATAGGGAAGATTGTGTGAGATGAAATCTGATGGTCACCTTGACCTCCAGTGGTGATGCGAGCCCCATCCATTAACATTGCAAAGAAATGCACTTAGAAAACCTACTTCCTTTCTTGGGGCTTAATGTCTTGGCTCCAATACACTGTGTCCTAGACAAAGTAGCTACAGTTAATTACAGAGATACCATTCCTTCAGGCAGAGATAAGCCACTTTATCTTTCCCACTAGGCTATAGATGGCTCGTGTACAGACCTATCGTCTGCTTCTTTTAGTAACTCCCTTAACGTCATTTGGAGCCTCAATTTCTTCATCTATAAAATAAGGATGATAATACTATCTCATAAGGTTGTTGTCAGAATTAACAAGAAATTAATGTCAAGTGCTTAGAATAGCATTCTGCATGGAGTAAGACTCAGTCATTGGTGACTGTTACCATTATTCCCCAACAGTGCAGTGCCATGCCGATGGCAATTGTCCAAAAAATACTGCTATGGGGAAGGCAAGATGCAGGGTGAAGCAAGCACTGAATCTGGAGCCAGAAGATGGTGGTCACAGCATCAGTTCTGTCCCTCTACCTCTCTGAACTTTCATTAAGTAGAGATAATGAAAAATTAGATATGTTAATTTTATGATTAATTTCAGCTCTGACATTCTATGTATTGATAACACTCCTGGGCAAAATTATAGCATTTTTAAAAATCTGTTATAGTGTTATGAGCATCCAGTTGAGAACAACAACAACAACAAAATTATACTACTTCCAAAATCTAGTTTAGGCAAAAATTGAGCGTTCTGCATTTTCCCCTGAGTTATTGGTTTTCTGCCACTGGAGGGCGTGTGGTGCTTGGTTGTAAACCATGCTTCTGGGCCTTGGCTCTCTAGCTCACAACTTCAATTTCAGTCCATTGAACTGGAATGTGAGCATCAAAGAAATCACCTCTCTCATTTGAGAGAGTTAACAGATGAGGTGTAGCCCCGAGAGATTATGTGAGTTGGCAAAGTCAACAGAGAGAAAAGTCGACTTAATCTGCCTGGTGCCATTCTGACTACCTTTAGTTCCCCTTAATAGTAGCCCCGTACAGACCTTCAGGCTACATCCTCTCCTCGCTCAATTTTGAGCAATTTCAATCGATTCTTCTGCACCCCTCTCCTGCACATGGCTTCTCCAAATTCCCTTGTCTTTTTCACAAGTCTCCAACAGAGACTGGATCCTGGTCTTCTTGAATATGACCTCGTGCGTGTGTGGAATGCGTTTAGTTCACAGACACCCGAATCCACTTACTGGGCTCTAGAACATTTGCTCCATTCTTGATCTGGGATATGAATGGTGCAAAAGGTAGAAGAAATACTGCTTTCCAGGCAGCCGGTTTTTCACTAAAACTCTAGTGTCCACTGACCACAGGAATGAATGGGAGGGTACAATGGACACAAGAGGTTGTTCCACCCTTTAAAAAGCTCCCAAACTTATTAAGGTGATTAAATAAAAAATGGAGGCAAGAGATGCAGAGAATAAGTCTTTAGGCATCAAATGTTAGGAATATAGACTTCTATCTTGCTGCATGTGATAAATCAAAATTCTATGTTGAAAACAACCAGGAGGTCTCTTCCCAATTTAGAGAAAGAGTGCTGTGATCAATTACTCATGTCTGGCATGGGCATGGAACAGAGTAAGATATGCATGGATTTACCAACCCTGACTTCTAGTCTGGGCCCCACTTTTTTTTTTTCAGCTGGAGAAATTAAGGTCCATAAAAGGAAAGGAAACTTGGTCAAGATCATTTAGTTAAGTAGCAAAGGATAAGTTTTCAAAGCATTATAACCCTAGGCAGGTCAATCCAGGTTTAGGGGAGGGTATTTTTTCTGAAAGCCTGGATGGTTCTCCCACCTCACCTAGTTATTCCTGGCACACTCTGGACCAATTTATTTCTTCTTCTGAAAATATCCCATGATTTCTTCTTTTTTTTTCATTTTTTTCTCATGTGATTTTTGCTACTTATAAAAGAATGCATGTCACATATGTACATAATAAAGCATAAAATGTAATAAACACCCACCCATCCTCTACCCCTTAATTTAAGCAATAGGAGCTATTTGTGGGCCCCTCCCTCATCCCATTCCTCACCTCCGAGCCAAGAGGTATATACTATCTTAAATTTCCTTTTTTCCTCATTCCCTTAGTGTCTCTTTCAAGTTTTACTATATATGGGTATATCCTAAGACATTACACTTTTTATTTGTTTCATGTGTTTTTAAATGTTGCACAATGGAATCATGGAGTTTGTATTCTGCACTTGATTTTTCACTCAAAATAATCTATCAAAAATTTCCAAGGTTGTCATTTTATTCATCATCATTACTGTATTGTATTCCACTGTGTGACTATATTACTATTTATCCATTCTACTCTTCATAAATTTTGAATGTTTTCTAGGTTTTTGGGGTTTTTTGTTTTGTCTTTTTAGGGTTACACCCAAGGCATATGGAAGTTCCCAGACTAGGAGTTTAATTGGATCTGCAGCTGCCAAACTACGTCACAGTCACAGCAACACAGGATCTGAGCCACACCGGCGACCTACACCACAGCTCATGGCAAAGCTGTATCCTTAACCCACTGAGCAAGGTCAGGATTGAACCTGGGTCCCCATGGATACTCGTCGGGTTTGTTACCACTGAGCCATAATGGAAACTCCTAGGGTTTTTTTTGTTTTCTCTTTTAATTGTTAAGAATAAATCTACTATGAACATCTTTTTTTTTTTTAACTACACCTAGGGCATATGGAAGTTCCCAGGCCAGGGACTGAATCCAAACCACAACTGCAGCAATGCAAGATCCTTAACACATTGCACCACAGTGGGAACTCCTTTATCGTTTCCTGGTATACACGTGCAACGTTTCCCTAGGGCACCAGTTCTCAGTCAGGGCAGTTTTGCCCTCAGGAGACATTTGGCAATGTCTGAATACACTTTTTGTTGTCATAACTGGGGAGATGGGTAGAGGAAGAGGGGACAGAAAAGTGCTACTGGTTGATGGGTAGGGACTAGAATGCTGATAAACAATCCAAAATGCATAGGCTCCAGGAAGAGAAGGAGGGAGTGGGGGAATGTTTCAACAAGGTACCCCCAGAACCACTCCAGAAAGAGTAGGGGCAGCTGCCTACTTGTGAGGGGGGAAGCCCATCTCTGCACAGTCTTGTGACTGCGCCTGTGACTTCTGGTGGCCCGGTTCTCAGCAGCAAGCAAGTAGCCAGAGGCAGTGAAGGAAGGGAGGGAGGTGCCCAGCAGTGTGCTGAAGCCAGTAGGAGGGGCTGCAAAGAGCCTATCATGCTCACCTTTCCCCAATTCTGCATTCAATGACATCACCTCTGCAGCTTGAAATGAGCCCTCAAGCCCCTAATCGGTCTATTTGTAGCCTATTTGTCCAAATGCATCATCTGTCATTCTCCTCCCCATCATGAAGTTCCAGCCACATAGACTTTCTTTTCCTTCCTCAAACTTGCTAAGGTCTTTGAAGTTGCAGCTTTGTGAGCCTGGCATGTACTGTATATATGGCTGCCTCCTTCTTACCACAGCACAAAGGTCATCTTCTCAGGTCTTTCTTTCTTTCTTTCTTTTTTATCTTTTCCAAGACCACACCTGTGGCATATGGAGGCTCCCAGGACAGGGGTCTAATCAGAGCTATAGCCGCCAACCTACAGCATAGCCACAGCAACGTGGGATCTGAGCCATGTCTGTGACCTACACCACAGCTCATGGCAATACCAGATCCTCAACCCACTGAGCGAGGCCAGGGATCAAACCCGCAACCTCATGGTTCCTAGTTGGATTCGTTAACCACTGAACCCACTATAGGAACTCCTCAGGTCTTTCTTGATCACCCAATAAAATTCCACGCATTCCACCCCCCACCTCTATCACAGTACTCTGTTTTGTTTACTTCCCGTTCCTTATCCCTAACCGAAGTCATATTACTTTTTGTTACTGATGTTTACTTGTTTATTTTCTGTGCTTTCTTCTAGGATGTAAGCACCATAAGGTCAAGGATTCTATCTGCTTTGCTTTAATCTGTGCCTCCAGGACCCTGCACAATGCTTGGAACATGGTAGACAATCCACCGATATTTGTTGAACATGGGAATTCCCATTGTGGCTCAGCAGGTTAAGAATCTGATGTACATAGACTTGGAGAATAGACTTGTGGTTGCCAAAGGGGAGGAAGTGGGAATCTGGGGTTGATAGATACAAACTATTGCATTTGGAATGGATAAGCAATGAGATCTTGCTCTATAGCACCAGGAACTATATCTAGTCACTTGTGATAGAGCATGATGGAGGATAATGTGAGAAAATGTATGCATGTATATGTATGTATGTGTGACTGGGTCACTTTGCTGTATAGTAGATGTACAGCAGAAAATTGACAGAACACTGTAAACCAACTACAATGGAAAAAAATAATTTAAAAAAAAAGAAGAAGAACCTGATGTAGTCTCTGTGAGGATGCAGGTTCAATCCCTGGTCTTGCTTGATGGATTAAGGATCTGGAGTTGCCGCAAGCTGCAGCACAGGTCAAAAATTTGGCTCAGGTCCAGGTTGCTGTGGCTGTGATGTAGGCCTGCAGCTGCAAATCCAATTCAATCCCTATCCTGGGATCTTCCATATGCTAAAGATATGGCTGTAAAAATAAAAATAATAATAATAATATATACACATTTGTTGAACAATTGAATGAATTAAATGTTGTTGAGTGTTTTGATGTAAATGGCGGCACCATAATCCAACCAGGTCTATCCTGGATGTTCATAAAAGCTATATTTTCTAATCTTTCTCATCTTCCCGTGGAAGGGCTCTTCTGGTACTTATATCCCTTTCTCTAAAGACATTCATTTCACCCCTGAATTGACTTCATAAGTCCAAAGAAACTCATATGCTCTCCAGTAGAGATAAAACCACCATGTCCTTAACTCTTTTCCTTCCCATGTGCATTATTTTCCTTATTTGAAGGCTACTGGGAAAAGGTATGAAACCAGGTTTCTCTGGAAATGGCGAAATGTGAGGAACATTCCAACAAGTGACCACTTCCCAGCAACATCCCACTCTCCCACTTCAGCAGTGAGCTTCTTTCTGAGATCCATGTCCTGGTCTCCACCTGTGTATGTGTGTCCCTCTGATTCTCTGCAGTGATGCCAGAAATCTCGTAATCTCCTTTGGACATAGTCACCTATTCTATTTCAGCCTTCAGATTTTTTTTTTCTTTCATTCTCAAAAGAAAACTAAATTGGGCAAAGCCAGTTTGGTTAGTTTATTTTCAAATTCACCTGAAGGGAAATCTGTGTATCAATCACATAAGAAGAGGATACCTTTCTTCCCCTTTCTCTTTTGGAGAACTCCAATCCCTGGTCTAGACCCCAAAAGCAAGATCTGGCCTTTAAAGCTTAAAACAAGCTTTGATTTTCTCAAGATTCCCATGTCAGATTAGCTTCTAAAAGAGTTTGTTAAATGAAGATGGAAAAAGTGTCTAATAACTCTGATGTGACCTTAAGGACAATATACTCTGCCCTGTCTACACAGCTCTAGGTTTTGCAAAGAATGTGCCTTGAATTCTCTCCCTACCTTAATTATGATGTACATTGCTAAGAATGTGGTGTTCTGTGTGAGTTGTCCATTAGGAGATTTTAACCAGATAAGGAGTCCTGACTTTGCCCCAAGCCCTACACTCATAATGCGAATAACCTAGCTGGGTTGAAAAGTGATTGAAGATAGCTTTTATGCTCTACAAGCTAAGACTAAACTTCTGTTTTTTGTTCAATATAGGTCCTGAGATCTTTGCAAATCTCTAATTTTGAGACCACCCATAGCATGTTATTTTCCCTGGGTAATGTATATTTAACCTTGCAGTGCAATCCTCATCTTCCTTAATCCCAACTGATATAACTGACTGTTCCTTTCTTCTTGACATATTCTTCCTTTGGTTTCCATCTCTGAGTTTCCTTTATTGGCTCCACCTCCTCTGCTAAATATTGAAGTCCTCAAAACACAGCGTTAAGCCCTTTTTCCTCTCACTTGACATTTTTATTACAAGGGTTCTTACTTATTCCCAAAACTTCAAAGATTATCCATATGCCAATGACTTGCATATTTATCTCTCTATTCCAGATAGCTCCTTGATCTCCTAGTCAATACCTGCAAATGCTTATTGCATGCTTGTGCTTGGCTATCTGCTTAAGCTATCTATAATTGAACTCGATTATCTCCGTTAAGCCTTTCATTCTGGAAGTCTTCTCCATCTCAACAAATGTCACCATTATCTACCCAGTTGCTCAACCCAGGAAAACTTGACTCATCCTTGACTCTTCCTTCCGCTCTCGCCCCCATCTTCCCACACACACTCAATCCATCCCCAAATCCTGTAATTCCTATTTCTACAATACATCTCACACCCATCCCCCTTTCTCCATCATCTTTGCCATTCCCCAAGTCTAAGATGCCATGACTTCTTCTGTCCCCTTCCAATGCACAAGTACACAAATGTTAACTACACAAAGCAGCCAGGATGACCCTTTAAAGCTATATATCAGATCATGTCACCTTCTGGCATCAATCTCTTTAGTGGCTTCTCTCTACACTGTAATAAAACCCCAAGTTCTTTTCAGGGCCCACAGAGCACAATATGATCTTGTCATCCACCTCTCCTGCCTCATCTGCCACTTTCCTGGCACCCAAGCTGCCCAGCCACCATGTACCAAATCAATACACAGAAGCCTTTAAGAACTGGAATGCTCTGGGTAACTGGGCAATAAGCAAAACAAGTTTGTGTTTCCACACTTTGAGTTGAACGTCTTTCCAGAAAGTATGAATCTTCTGGGGTGCTTGGTCAAAGGCAGCCAAAAAATGACAGCAGTGTTCCTTGTAAACTGAAAATATGACAGGGCCTTGGCACACTTTTTCACCAGTTAACAGCTATACCAGTTACTGCTCAGTGTAGTAAGTAAAGATGAGAAAGGCATAGGAATGTATTTTTTGCTGTTTTCCCAAAAGTCACTGGAATTGACTTTTGCTATTACTGTCATTGCATTTTTGAGAACTAAGCTATTTATGCGGCTATCTGCTAATTGGCCTATTGTTCTTAAGAGTGGAATATGGAGAGAAATTCTTATTAGTTAACACACATGGTTCATCAGTCCCAGTCAAGATGGCTTTCATCTGTGTATGTATTTGTGTATGTAGCCTTCTGTCACGGCAAAATTTTTAAAATTTTCTGACCCTTGGCTTTCTCATGTGTAAAAAAGGATGGAAAGATCAAGGTTGTCACAAGTCTATATGAAGCATTTAGAACAGTAAGCCCTTGAGTTGATAGTTATCATCAGCAAGTTGGTGTTGGCGGGGGGGGGATATTCATAAATTAATCTCCCTGTATGTTTTACCTCACTTTCTCCCAAAGCAAGATTCTCTTACTTTGCTATTACCAAGTGTTAACATTTTAGGCTCATATGTACTATATCATTTCCTTTTCCCAATGAAATCTTTGTACTCTCCAAAATAGATTTTCTAGGATTGGGTAGTGGTTAGGGAGACTCAATCCATGCCACCATGTCTACAGTTTGGTGCCTTGCAAATTTCTCTTTCTGGATGTAAATGCTTTTAAAACAGAATGCTGTTATCTCAAGGTCTGGCTCCTGGGTTTTAGATAAGCTGGGACTTTCCATCAGTCTTGTTTCCTGCTCATGGAAAACATCTCTCTCAGCCCTGTGTCTCTTGGAGGGCTCCAAACAAGTCAGACATTCAAACAGAGGCTCCTGACACTGCTGTGAAGAAGGATAGATCTGGGAGAGGTTTTCCATATTCCACCAGATTTAAAGGCCGAAGGGTCAACTTGGGCAACTGGGGTCTCCCATCAATAATTCCAGCCAGGACAGGATCATCAATTCCCCCATCTTAACCAAGACCTAAGATTCTGATGTTGGATGCTGAACCAATGGCCCCAGATAATTTAACATTCTTTCTCTTACTGAGTTAGCCTCAAACAGAACACCACAGACCCATCTAAAGCCAGCAAGATTTAAAGAAAGTTGGGGAGTTTCCAGCTGTACACAGAAACAACATCTTTACTGTATGGGAGATAAAAAATGCAGCAGAGATACAGGTCACTTTGGGAAAATTTACTGAAACTTTTTAAGGAGTGATGGTACAGGGATTCAGATGGCTAAAGCAGGAGCCCTGAGAAGACAATCGCATGGCTATTCCTTTAAATTCCTATGATTATCTTGTATTGCAGATCTGTGTAAACATATAAGTTATGAAATGACAGAACGTAAAGAATGACCCTTTCATGTCTATAAGTGAGAGATCTATGCTAGCAAATTATAGGTCATTCTTCAAACACAATATTAATCATAACAGAAATCCTTGAATATGATGATTATGTCACTCTTGTTTTTATTAGTATTCATTTATAAACAAGAGTGTCCCTAAAACTCCTGGACAATGTCTAAGACATTAGAAGACCAATTAGCAAAAATTATCTGCGCCAAAAGAGTCACATATAAACCTGGTTTCAATTATTAAGGGAGAAAATGCACACATGTGAAACAAAACAAGTATGGTCTGTAGCTTTAGAAGAATTGAAAACAGAGATATTTAAGGAAAACCAGTTGTCCCCTGCACAGCAAGAATGGTACAGCACATACTGCTATGGGATTCCTTCTGTATGGGTGACAATGTGAAAGAGATGTGATATGTCACCAGGAGATTTCTCTCCTGACAACAGTCTCATGTGTGTATCTCAATTTATGTTAAATTAATCTAAAAAAGAAAAGTAATTTTTTAAAAGGCTTGCATCTGTAAGGAATTATTTGTCAGACTCCCAGAGCACTTTCATAGCTGTGATCTGATGTCATTTCCTCTCCAGGGTCCAGGAGGAGACCTGCCTACGAACTGAGGGATGAAGTGGAGGCTCCAGGTTTGGGATGGGCGTCCACTCTGGTCACATGTCATGCTGGAGACCAAAGTTATGGCTCTTGAGTTCCTTTTACATGATCCTAAAGAAGGGACTACAAAGATACAGACACCAGAATTTAATGTAATTATGAGAATGCTCTAATTGGCATTTTTTTAAACAGCTTATGCAAAGAGGTGAAAAAAAAGTGCTCAAAGGAGCACTTTGCTTCAGAAGAAATGTCTTGAAAAATCACGGTCAACCTTCCAATTTCTCTTCTTTCTTCAATCACTTCTTACCCATCTCTCCTTCCTTTGGTTTGCCCTTTCTTCACTAATTGTTATACCTATTGTTATACCTCTAACTTGTTAGATGTTCAAACATAACAACTTTTGCAGAAATGAAATGTAACATTAATTTATCTTTAACTAGAATGTAAATGTGTTATATTTAATCTCCTGAAACATAAGATCAGACTATTATTCACTTAACATGTTTAAAACTGATTAACTTGAAATGCAAATTGAAAAATGTGTTTTATTTAAAAAGCCAAATCAGAAATTTTTTTCCAAAGTCAATCTCCATTTTTTGGTCCCAGAGCAAAACAAAACAAAACAAAACAAAACAAACAAAAAAAGAAAACCAAAAAACCAAACCATAAAAAAAGAAAACCAGAAACACATAGTTAATTTTTCTTTATGAGGTCATCGGCACTTCTGGCTGACCCTCTGTTTTATTCCTAAGCATTCTAAGTTTCCACGTGAACGTCAGTACAAGGAAAACCCTCTCTACTCATCCCCCAATTTTAATTGTAGGGAGTAAATACTACATGCAGACACAAACAAAAACTGTTTATTTTCTCAACCCTCTCTTCTTACTTCCCATAGAAAGCAGGAGCAGGAGGATGATAAAAGGAAGAAGGATGAAGAGGAGATGGAACCAGGATGATTTGTCAAAAATCACATCTATTCCTAACTTTCCTCCTCGAGAGCCTCCATGTTGCTCCAACAGAACAGCCCAACCCTGTAGAGAGAAATCCAAACGCCCTACACTCATCCCTACACTTAATCTGACACCTGTCTGTCTCCCTTCCCATCATCCACTTCGTTCCAGCCACACCCATCTGCCACTGCTTCTCCAGACACAATCTGTTCTTTCCTGTATGATCCTCCCACCCTCCGTGGGTTTCTTACAGACCGTGACTGGTGTTCCCAGTGCCTGTCTTCTCAGGGGCTTGCAAAATGCTCACTCCTACCTATTGTCTATGGCTTCACTAAATTGAGATTCCTGGACCATATTTAAAGTCTCCAACTTTATTGGTGTTCTTGTACTGCTTATCAGTAGGTTAAGAAGTCATTTCTTACATGACGAAGGTGTGGGGAAAAGGCACATGCAGGGGTAAAATGTAAGTTAGTGTAACGTTTCACAAGAGGAATTTGACCATGTATTTGACCGTGAAGTGAAATTGTCATTCCTGACCCAGCAACTCCACTTCTGAACATGTATTCTAATGAAATAATCCTGTATGCCGACAAGGAAGTTTATCGCAGCAATGTTTATAATATCAAAACGTTATTTAAAAAAAATCAAAGTTCCCAACAGTGAGAGATTCATTAACTAAATGACAGCTCATTCATAGAATGGAATGGGATCTAGCCTGTCGCCCAGCATCGGGGAGCGTGTGTACTCCATCACTGTGGGACAATGAAAGTTAAATAAATAAAAGCATTTGCTGCCTTGCAGAAGAAAGATGGCAGTGTTAATTAAAAAATGCATTCTGCATATGATAATTGATTTTTTAACAAGTGTATTTTATTTGTGAAAAATGTCTACGAGAAATATATGATTTTTTTTAATTCATTGGGTAAATGAGTGCTTAAAATTTTTAAAATAAGATGCTGTGAAGTCAAGTATACACTGTTCCCTAATAGGAACATATCAGACTGCCATATGCAAGCCTTCAGGAACAAAGCCATTCAGACAAAGGCCATTAGCCTGCAAGCCACTGAAAGATCTTAGCCATGTCCACGGAAGAACCGAGACACGTGCTGGGAAACTCCCCACCCCAATAATAAGTTGAAACACCCCATCCCATAAGTAGTAGTAGTTCTTATATCAGCTAACAGATTGTTAAAAGAACAAAATTTTTATTGCTTCTTTTTTTCAAAACTCCTCCTCCTGTTGCACCCATCTCAGTACCCACATGCTCAGCTCAAGCATTTCATCAAGGTGATACTAAAACTCTTTTTTTATATTTTACCCCCAATCCCTTTGTAACAGCTAGCTTGAAACCCATCCATCAACCAGAAAAATCTCAACTGGAACATCTTGAAAACACACAGAGAAAGATAAACAGAAAACCGAATCACATTTTCTTGGGCATTTCAAACCTCCCACCCCCACCATAGGTTTTCAAGTTCCATATTCGGTCATTATTGGCTAGTGTCATTGATTCACTACTAACCAGTCACCCGATGGCTTCAAACAGAGCTCTCAGTGTGTGGAAATAAAGATGTTATCACCAAGAAAGTCAAGGGCCTGGGAGGCAGCTGGTTGCTTTTACAGGGACTGACGTATCTGGAAGGAGACTCTGCCTGGCTTCTGAATATAAACAGGAATGAGTCAGGTAGAAGCAGAATAAATAAGCACAGTGACTGAGAGACATTTCCCAAAGAGCAGGCTCGGGGGAGTGGAATAGACACCAACCCCCCTGGGGTTTCTGCCAGACTCAATGTTAGGAGGAGGACAGACTTTGGAGTTGACAAACCTAACTTAGAATACTGGTTCAGCCAGCTCTTAAGAGTATGTGCTGAGCAAGTTACCAAACCCTCTGAGCCTCAGTTTTCCTGCCAGAAAAAATGGATGCAATAACACCTACTTCCCAGGGTCATTGGGAAGAATTAGAGCCAATGTGGGAACTCGTTATGCCTAGCACGTCATGAATACTATATAAATGGGGATGCTGTTATTTGGGAAGGAGAAGCCAAGCCAGGCAGGATACAGGAAACATTCTTAGGGAAGAAACGACGTCCAAATATTCTCTTTCCATTTCAGATCAGCCAGCTTTCAACAACCGGAGTGGAAGGCACCAGCTGAATTCACTCTTTCCATCCAGCTAGAGGTCAGTGTTGCACCAATCTCCCTGAGGAAGAAAGCAGGGATCCTACAGCCTATTTTTACAGAATCTGTCTGCCTTTCCAGCCTCGGGCTCTTCAGTGTCCTTTCCTACAGCTTTCAGGATGGGTTCACCCTCGTGGGTAATCATCTCCATGTCATCAGAAAATTTCATCTCATCCCACTCACGGATGTGATCTGAGGGATTTGGAGGCATAGATTTAAAAAAATAAAGGGGCAGAGAGTTCCTATTGTGGCTCAGTGGTTAACAAATCTGACTAGGAACCATGAGGTTGCGGGTTCGATCCCTGCCCTTGCTCAGTGGGTTAAGGATCCGGCGTTGCCATGAGTTGTGGTGTAGGGTGCAGATGTGGCGCAGATCCCGCGTTGCTGTGGCTCTGGCATAGGAGGGCGGCTACAGCGCCACACACACACACCCCCCGCCCCAGCCTAGGAACCTCCAAATGCTGCGGGAGCAGCCCAAGAAATGGCAAAAAGACAAGAAACAAAAACAAACAAACAAAAAAAGTAAAGGGGCAAAGGGATTCAAAAGAACAGGAATTTCCCATCGAGACTGGAATTCTTCACAGAGAGTGCCTTTCTGTTACAGGAGTTTAATCATAAACCTATTATTCAGAAATGCAAAATTCATTGATGGTTAGGGACCTAATACTTTTCAGCGGGCCTACTCCCTGCCAAGTGAGATCTCGCTTGAATGAGGCAAGAAGGGGGCCCATGGTTGTTTGCAGGGATCTTTCTGGGTCATTTCTGGCACACTGCTTTTGTGCCAGTGCAATCTCTTTTGCTCCCTCATCTCTCTTTGTCTCTCTGTCACACACATGTCTCTGTCTCTTTATTTCTCTGTCTCTCTTTATCTCTGTCTCACACACACACACACACACACACACACACACACACACATTCAGTTCCCCATGAGAATGATAAAAGCAATGGCTAAAGCAAAGTGACAAACAGCGTTCCTGGAGCAAAAGGCTCACTGGCCTGGAAGGAATCTCAGACATCATGTCCCCTATCTGTCTGATAAGATTTCATCTAAAATCCTTCCTGGCTGAGTGGAGATCAGGCCAGTATAAATGATCACCATAAAGTCGATCCTTTTGTATTCGTTCATTCACCCCCCCCCCAGACACTTATTAAATGCTTACACTAAAAATAATAATAAGTACCTACGTTTACTCAGCCTCTACTGTGCATCAGGCATAATGGCGGGGGAAAGAGGCAAACAAAAATGTACAATTACCATCTCTAGGAAGTGCTGTGAAGAAGAGGTTCAGAAAGCTCTAAGTGTTCAGTGTAGAAACCTGACCTCTTCTGGGGAAGATCTTGGTATCCAGGGAACTAAATGAAGGTCATGTACTCAGAGCAGGTGGGGCAAAAGTCTAGAAGGGCGGGCCTGGGCTGGACCATACTGTCTCATGAAGCATAGAAAGGATTTTGGTCTTTATCCTGAGCAGTGGGAAGACACTGAAGGATAGCCATGGAATTTATCTTAAAAGAACATAGGCAGCATAGAGCTAGTTCATATCCACTCCATTAGAGCTTGGGCCCCTGGAGTCCAGGGCTGTAGACTCAGACCCCCATAGAGTTAAACAGTCTCACAGAGAGATGACATCATAAATGCATCCCCTAAGCCAGCCACCCTTTCTCAGAGGCTGTTTATGGCCTCCAATCATTTGAATCCAATACATTTATTAAGTTCCCCCACCTCCATCCCATGCCTGACCCTGTGTTGGCACCCCGGGAGAAGCGAGTAGTCAAAATAAGACACAGATAAATAACCCAAATCCAAGGCAAAGTATTGCAGGGGCTGTCATAAAGTCCTTAAAATGCAGCCACCACGAAGCACGGCAGAGTTCAACCAAAAGATGCAGGATCTAGACTCTGAGTTGAAGTTGTAGCTGTGCCACCTACTAGCTATGACCTTGGACAGGTCACCTCTGTGAATCTAAATTATATTGATGCCTAAGAGTGAGTTCTGTGTACTAAAAAGACTACTGAGAAGTTTATCTTGGATTTTCAACTTAATGGTCAATTTACTAAAGTTACACATTTTTAAAATATTTTTTCTCCTTGGGTTTTATGTATCAGATCTTTTTTATTCCTATTTATAAGCCGAGCAAATTTTAAGTATCCCCCTTTTAGTCACTTTTAAAGAGATTTTCATCAATGCTTTCTTACCTTTGTAAAGTTAGGTGATGGAATTCCTTCAAGTAATTTAAGCTACATTTACAAATTCAGTTTTTCATTTTAAGCATATCAGTTGATCAACAAATATTCCCAAATAGGTAATCTAATAAATTATGCTTATAAATGTGATTCACATGAATTTCCATTTAAAGATGTGTCTCAATAATTTTTCAGTTATTCATTTTAAATTAGAGCTGAAATAATACTACTTTTTGTCTTTTTTGTCTTCTTTTCCTCTTCTTTTTTTTTTTTTTTTTTTAATTTTTATGGCCCCAAGGCATATGGGAGTTCCTGGGCCAGGGATTGAATCCCAGCCACTGTTGTGACTTATGCCACAGCTGTGTCAACACCAGATCTTTTAACCCACTGTACTGGGCTGGGGATTGAACCCGTGCCTCCGAAGAAACCTAAGCCACTGCATTTGGAGTCTTAACCCACTGCACCACAGCAGGAACTCCCAAAAGCTTTATTGAAGTATAGTTGATTTACAACGTGATAATTTCTACTGCACAACAAAGTGATTCAGAGATAGATAGATGATAGATAGATAGATAGATAGATAGATAGATAGATAGATAGATAGGGAGATATCCTTTCTTTTTCAGATTCTTTTTCCATTATAGACTATCACAGAATATTGGGTATTTAATAGGCCAAATTTTCTTAAACATTACAGGTATAGGAATGCCAAATATGGCCTGACTCTTTCTTAATACACAAATATTTAGACCATAGTTTTGATTAATTTAAACATGTTTATATATATTCTCAAACTTCCAGGCAATGAAAGATGCATGCCCAGTAAGGAAGGCCATCATACCCCTGCTAACTGAAATTGCCTCCAGCTATTTGGCTGGACATGAGATGGGCTCCCTGGGTGGTGCTTTCCACAAAAAAACTAAGAAAACTATTAAATCATCCCAAGAAGTAGGGGAGCTGCCCTCTCAGCATTCTTGGGATTGCTTGTGATCAGAGATCCTGGTAAACCACGATCTTTGATATGATATCCTGAACTCTATTTTTAAAGGTTATGTCAATGAGCCTGCAGCTTCGAAAACACCATGGTCACACCTCAAGGTATACTCAACTTCTGATCGTGCCTCACAAATGTCTACTCACAACGTCAGAAACTCCAGCTCAGCCTGGTCTCTTGATTAGAGGACATGTGTTCTTTGGCTCCTGAGATCTCTTCAGATCTCTTCCATTTTATGTTATAGACATTTTAATGTAATAGGGTCCGAAGCTATGTGAATGACTTCTCTGTCCAGCTCTTAACAGAACCCTGCATTCTTTGGCTACTGAATGTTAGATATCTCAGATGATTTTGTCTGACTTGCAGGCATTATTTATAATGCCAGTCTACTAAAAGCCTCAAATCTCTGGGCCTCAGTGTCCCTAAGCTTAGTATCATAGAGTTGCTGAGAACTAAATAAGAAAATGCACATGAAAGTCATTCTGTGAATTATAAAGCACGGTACAACTATTAGTGCCCACCAGAGCTGGGGGAGAAAGAAAGATTGAAAAAAATGAATTCAGGGCACCATGAGAACATGGAGAAAAGGGTGATTATTTCCAGCTGGGCATTCAAAGAGAGCTTCAAAGAAAATGGAACATTTAGATGGACCTTGACAAATGGGTAGGATTTTAACTGACTGGCAGTAATGATGGGGAAGCCGGCAGAAGTCCATTTGGAAGTCTTTACAGAAGGCATTCAGCATATAGCTGGCATTGAGTTTCAGGAAAAGGTCAGGGCTTCTCTTGGCATGCAATAGCCTTCCACCCTTCACCTTTCTGACCCTCCTAGATTTCTCACTTCCTACAATTTCATACAGTTTTTATTCCATGTCTTTATTACCCAGAACTACTCTTACCATGTAGAAAGTGCCCCAAGAGAATACGGAGGATGGCCGATGCTCTCCCTCCAGTAGGCTGATAATGTTGTCCACATTATTATCTCTGTCCAACATGAGGATTCCCCATGTTCACAGATGAAAGGACTTCCTCTGAATGGGAAACTAGTGAAATTCAGTGCAAGTGGAAAGAGAGCCATCCAAGAAACTGCAGAAAATGTATAATGGTGCTTTGGGGTAGATTCAAACTCCAATTCAGACAATTCAGGTGTCTAGGCCATTTCCATTTCTCAGGGCTCATAACAATTTTTTAAAATGTTAAAATATTTATTAAAATTACATTTTGTCTATATTAATAAAGTTACACTTTTAGTGCTTAAAAGTACAATGCACTATAATTATGCTATTTGAAGGTTAATTGCAGGAGTTCCCTTGTGGCATAGCAGTTTAAGGATTCGGAGTTGTCAGTGCAGTGGCTCGGGTTGCTGCTGTGTCGTAAGTTTGATCCCTGGCCCAGGGAACTTCCACATGCCACAGGCACAGCCAAAAAAAAGGTTAATTTCAGGATTTATGTCATATATTAATGCATACACTATTTCAGGCATTATAGTTCAGTAATGAAACAA
Organism: Phacochoerus africanus; assembly: GCF_016906955.1. Classification (NCBI taxonomy): domain Eukaryota; kingdom Metazoa; phylum Chordata; class Mammalia; order Artiodactyla; family Suidae; genus Phacochoerus; species Phacochoerus africanus. Next base: position 34,642,089 of record NC_062547.1, on the reverse strand, counting down.
AAGTTTAAAGACATATACTGAGCACCTTCCTCTTTCAATCCTGTGCATTTCTAGATAATGTTAAAGAAAAAAAAATCCCTAACTTTGGAGTTCCTGTTGTGGTGCAGCAGAAACGAACTCAAACATGAGGATATGGGTTCGATCCCTGGCCTTTCTCATTGGGTCAGGGATCTGGTGTTGCTGTGAGCTGTGGCGTAAATTGCAGATGTGGCTCAAATTCAGACCCCAGCTTGGGGGAAAAAAAACGTAATTTTAAAAGCTTTCAGGCTCTATGCGGCTCACAGTCAAATGACCTCTCCAGCTCCTAAGAAACCACCCCCCCCCCAACTCTGACAGTCTTTAAGCAAGACTTTCATGGGCCAGAAATTTAATGTGGAATAGTATTCATTCATTTATGTTGCAAGTACTGTTCACACATTGAGTAAAGCCTCATTGTTCATATTTACAGCAAAGGCAGTCAATAGCTGCTTTGAGTACTCTGGTGAGTCTGGATCCAACCAGCAGGATTCCACTAGGGTGATCAGTCAGGATGATACCATCACAGTGGGGGATCCCCTAAATTCCTCAACAGGGCAGTCATTTCTTTAGGGTCATCCAATGTCTTCAGAGAACACCACTTCAATTTGCCTGCCTTGGGGACAGATGCTTGGCTGCCAGGAGTGCCTGGGTAAGGTTGGAAAGCCATCTATTCTGAATATAGACAGACTTCCCATCAAATGCCTTGTTTTCCACACCACCTCTTATTCTGTCTCCTTACACTGTTTTCCTCACTCTCCTATGGTCAATTTTCCTTCCACCACCCAGAAATGTGTTCCATCTTTCCAAGATATTTCATGACTGGTGCCTTCTCACCATTCAGGTCGCAGCTCAAATATCTCCTTAGGAGGGAAGGGCTCCCTGTATAAAATAACCCTCAACTCCTCTTCATCCTGTTTTCATTTCCATAGGGCATTATCACTCTAAATATCTTGCTCACGTATTTGTTATTGCCTTTGTCCTGTCATCAGAATTCAAGTTCTAGGAGAGTTCAGATCTTGTCTGTTGAGTTTTGCATTGTGCCATCAAACTTTAGGCTGCTGGCAAATAACAGACATGCAATAAACACTAGTCAAATGATGAAAATCACTCATTTCTTCCACAAATAGGCATTCAATATAGAATTATCATATGATTTGATCCAACAATCCCACTCCTGGGCATCTATCTATCTGTAGAAAACCATAATTTGAAAAGACACATGCCCCCAAATGTTCATTGTAGCAGTATTTATAATAGCCAAGACATGGAAGCAACCTGGATGTCTATCAACAGAGGAATGGATAAGGAAGATGTGGTACATATACACAATGGAATATTATTCAGCCATAAAAAGCATGAAATAACTCCATTTGCAGCAACACAGATGGACCTAGAAATTATCATACTAAGTGAATAAGTCAGACAGAGAAAGACAAATATCATATGAGATCACTAATATGTAGACTCTAACAAAAAATGATACAAAAGAACTTACAAAACAGAAACAGACTCAAAGAGTTTGAAACCACATTCATGGTTACCAATGGGGAAATATGGGGCAGGAGGGATAAATTAGGGGGGCTGGGATTGCCATATACACACTACTATATATGCAATAGATAGGTAACAAGGACCTACTGTATAGCACAGGGTTATCTACTCAATACTGTGTATAACCTATATGGGGAAACAATCTGAGAAAAAACATATGTATAACTGATTTACTTTGCTGTATACTTGAAACTAACACAACTTTCTAAGTCAATTACACTCCAATAAAATTTATTTTTAAAAAAGGAGTTCCCAGAGTTCCCATCGTGGTGCAGTGGTTAACGAATCCGACTAGGAACCATCAGGTTGCAGGTTTGATCCCTGGCCTTGCTCAGCGGGTTAAGGATCCCACGTTTCTGTGACTCTGGCGTAGGCTGGCAGCTACATCTCCTAGCCTGGGAACCTCCATATGCCACGGGAGCGGCCCAAAAAATGGCAAAAAGACAAAAAAAAAAAAGTTCCCTTTGTGGCTCAGTGGGTTAAGAACCCAACTAGAATACATAAGCATGCGGGTTCCTGGTCTCACTCAGTGGGTTAAGGATCCAGCATTACCGCAAGCTGCAGCAGATGTCACAGATGCAGCTCAGATCCCACGTTGCTGTGGCTGTGGTGTAAGCCAGCAGCTGCAGCTCCAATTCGACTCCTAGCCTGGAAACTTCCATAAGCTGCAGGTGTGGCCCTAAAAAAAAGAGAGAAATAAATAAAACAAATGGGCAATCAATAAATATTCATTAAACATGTATTAAGTGTGAGGAATTGTGCCCATAAAGGAGAATTTCATCCATTCATGAAAAATGTCTCTGCACCTCCCTGCCTCCACTGGCCACACCTTCCCTCCATCCTCGCAAACAGACACACACATGTTGTCTCTGCCTCCAAGCCTCATGGCCCAAAGAAAAGAAACCCAAAGAGAGGGTGACCCTGTCCCCATGGCCAGCTGCAATCAGAGCCTGCCCTGGCAACTGGCCAGATGGAGCATGTTTCCTGGGCCCTGCCTAGTAAATATTCAGCTGCAGTCAAAGCCATGGTCCAGTGAGCAATTAGAGAAAGAGGCCCAGGTGCCCCTGGAGGAGCTGGTTTCTATTGACAGGAACACACGGAGGCTGCCTAGGACACAGCCCTCCTCCTCAGCCTTGACTTGATCACAGCCAACACGCCGACCACAAGCTTTCCTCCAGACGCTTGCAGCTGGCTGGAAAATGAGCATGATAGTAAACACATGTTGCCACGCCTGTGACCTGACAAATCAGATCACCTGCCTCAGACCCACACGAGGGCTTGACTGTGAAATCAAGTTCTCTGAAGGCACCACGGAGCTGTTGTTGTTTGTTGAGAGTCTCAGGTTACTCAGCAGGCCTCTCAGTCGAGGGGAACATAATATCTTTATTGTCCCCTGTTCCAAAGAAGCCAGTATCAGCCTTGTTCTTGTCAAGGAGCCCAATCACTCTCATTCGAAGGCTGTATTTACAAACGAAGCGGGATGGCCATAAAACTGATGACCTTGCTGCTTCTGGAATCTCATAAAAAGTTTTCAAGCTGCTCCTCTCCGGAGCAAATAAGGGCGATGCAGTTGCTGGTCTCCTGGCAGGGCTCCAGCTATGGCTATTACATTCTTTCCTCGTCAACTTTCCTCGTCAACTTTCCAAATGCAGACTGGCTTGTATGTCAGGGTGCCTAGCTCTGAAGGTCAAACCCAGAGGTGGGGGCAACACAGAAAACAAGAGGGAGAAGGTAGGAAAGAGGCAACATTGATCGAGATGCTGTTATATGCCAGGCACTGTGCAAAGGATTTTTCATTAATTTTCTCCTGCAGGCTTTGTTAAATTTACTCATACTCTGGCACTCACTGGAACTTTAACCCATGTGCCCATGTGTTGAAAATGTTTATGGCAGGTATTACTTTTTCTTTGGGGTCCTATGGATATTGTTTATTAAAATATATTTTCCAGTGACCTGAGCAATAGAAAAAGCCAGGTGATAGGATGAGGTCAATGAGAGGCAATGCTCAAGCATGGGGATGGGGCTGCTGGGACTCTATTATTTTACTGATAAAGACATATTTAGTGAGCATGTGTCTTTTTTTTCTGTGCTTCCTTCTTTGCATGAGATGCAAAGCTTAAAGGAACAGCACCTGTTTTATGATCAAAAGAATAAACGATGGTAAAATTAGGAAGAAGGACATGGATGGCAAAGTCATGATGCTCCCTCAACCCCATCTCCCTGTGTCATGCTTCTTGTTACCAAGAAAAAAATAAGCCCCCTTCCTGGTGGTGGTGACAGACTTTAGAGTGGCCCTGGGGTTCCCGTCTACCCAACTTGAATGTGAGTGGGACCCATGACTTACTTCTAACCAATAGAATACAGCAAAGATGATGGGCGTCTCGCCATGATTACATCAGGTTATATAAGGCTTCACCTTGTTAACGGATGTGCTTTAGAGACGATCCTTGCTGATTAATTAAGTTAACAGCCATATCGGAAAAGCTCAAGTGGCCAGGAACTACAGGAGGCTTCTAGGAACTGCAGGAAGCCTCTACAAACTGTGGGAGCTTCTAGGAACTATGAGTGACCTTTGGAGTAGCTAGAGGTCTTCAGAACTTAAGATGTCAGGGTCTTTAATCTAGGATTGAAGACTGTAAGAAACCATATTCTGCCAACAACCTGAGTGAGCCTGGACGTGGATTCTTCCCCCGCCAAGCTCCCAGATGAGAATGCAGCCCTGTTGATACCTTCTTTGCAGCCTTATGAGACCGTGCGCAGAGGATCCATCCAGCCAAGCCATGCCCCGACTCTTGATCCATAGAAACCGTGAGTTAAAAAATGCATGTTGTTTGGACCACTAGGTTTGTGGCACTTTGCTATGCAGCAATAAACCACTAATACACTCCTTTACACTTCTCAGCTTTCTATTATAGGCAGCCAAATTGACATAGATACAAATTGATACATAGATGAGCATCTAGAGAAATTCCCCCCCCCCACCCCCTTACAAAAGTATTGAGGAACAGAGTTGACTCAGAGAAGATAGAAGATCGGGAGTGACTGGCAGATGAAGAAAAAGCTGGGTCTTAGATTTTCTCCATATCAAAGAACTGAGTACGCTCATTCGAAAGGCTTTCAGCTGCTGACTATTCAGATGCTTCCTAAAATATCATAGGTAATTGAGGACTAGAAAAGAGAAACACTTACCCTTTGGGGTAAGTGTTTGACTAAACTAAAGGTAGGAGAGCAAACCGTATATTCCCTCTTTCTGCGGTTTTTAGTTTGGTTGGAAATACTTCTGTCATCTGAAAATAGCAACGCCAGCTGGCCTCCCTGGAGCTCTTACTACATACAAAGTGCTGTGTCAAGCCCTTCACCTGGATTATCTCTTCCATGCTCACAGCCGTCCTGCAAACTAGGGATGATTATTATTAACACATGGCAGTTGAGAAAACTGAGATTCAGAGAGGTTAAGAGGCGGGTCAGTAGGCAATCTGGCTTCATACCTAAGGTATTTAAACTCTATGCTATTCATTTGGTTGTTAAAGAAGGAAAACAGAGAAACATAGTCATAAGAAGGGGGGAACCTCTTTTCCATATTTCAGACACATGGGAAAACTACAAATATTTTTTTGATCTATTTCCTAACACAGAGATTGATTACATACCCAAGTGTATATCCTGCATCTTTCTTTTTTCAGCTAACATGCTCTAAGCCATTCCTTGTGTTAGGCAAACTCCTCCAGAGCACTGGCTGCCTTGTATACCATTATCTGGATGTGCCATAATTTGCTAAGTCCTCCTCCTAACAGACGATTTGAGATGTTTTCCATTTAGGACTATTATATATAAAGCTGCAATTAGCCTCTTTGCAATAAAATTGTTTTCCACAACTTGAGTTTAGGGTGGAACTCTCCAAGTGGTGAGACCGAATCAGAAAAGATGAGTCCCCTGAAGGTCACTGCCAGTGGCTCCAGCTCAAGATGCCACTGTGAGGCTTTGGAGACAAGAGAAAAGAAATGTGTCCCTTGAGAAGGAATGCCCCCACCCCCGAACATTCCTGTGGTTTCTTTAAAAATGACATGAGGGGCCTTGTACCTTTAGAAGGGCAGATTTTTATTGTCCTCTGGAATATAGTGCTTCTTCCAGAAGCAATAAAATTTGAGCCTGATATTTGGTAAACCTCCCTGATGTTTGTGTTTCATGAACTGTCTCATGGCTATGGCCTCAGCCCATTTTATATGTTCCTAAATAAACACCAGGCCTGCACACTGCCTTCTGGTGTGAGCAGACCCCTGCTCTCTCCCAGCCTTCTCATTCTCCTTGGTACCCACCATAGTTCCCTTTTATTTTTTTCAGATGCTCAAAGGAAGAATTGTCTCTAATCCCAGAGGCACAAAAATACGCTTTGGTTTTAAGGTCAAATAACTAAAACATTTTAAAATTTTCAGTGTGGTGGCTAAATGACCCAGGAAAGCTAGTTTCTTATCCCATCTGCAACAGATATGTTTTGAATTGGGTGATGAAGCCAGTTATTGGAATGGAAAGGGACCTTAGGCACCTAATAATGAAAACAGCATTGTCTGTGTGCCTTGACTGTGTGCTGGCACCGGGCTGAGCACTTTGCAGAGACTGTTTCATTTAACTTCAGCACAACCCTATCAGGTAGATGGACTTATTATCCACATTTTGCAGTTGGGAAAATGGAGAGACAGAGAGGTTATAACTTTCCAAGTCACAGTTATTCAAGGCAGAAGAGCTCTTAGATACCACTGAGATATTTTATTTTTTTATTGAAGTATAGTTGATTTACTATTGTGCTAGTTTGTTTTTGTTATTTTTTTTGGTGTATAGCAAAGTGATTCAGTTTATATATATGTAATATATATACATACACAATATATACATGCATGTATATTATTTTTCATATTCTTTTCCATTATTATGAACTGTAGGATATTGGATATGGTTCCCTATGCTATACAGTAAATCCTTGTTGCTTTTCTATTTCATGTATAGTAGTGTATATCTGTTAATCCCAAACTCCTAATTTTTCCCTTGCCACCCCTCCTTCCCCTTTGGTAACCATACCTTTGTTTTCTATGTCTGTGAGTTTGTTCCTATTTTGTAAATAAGTTCATTTGTATCACTTTTTAGATTCCATATATAAGTGGTAATCATATGATATTTGTCTTTGACTAACTTAGTATGATAATCTCTAGGTCCATTCATGTTGCTGCAAATGGCATTAGGTCATGCTTTTATGGCTGAGTAATATTCCATTGTATAGGTATCTACTGCATATTTATCCATTCCTCTGTTGATGGACATTTAGGTTGTTTCCATATATTGGCTATTGTAAATAGTTCTGCAATGAACTTTGGGGTGCATGTACCTTTTTTATTTAGAGTTTTCTCTGGATATATGCCCAGAAGTGGAATTGCTGGGTCATAGGGTAGTTCCATGTTTAGTTTTCTGAAGTACATCCATACTGCTTTCCATAGTAGCTGCACCAACTTAAATTTCCACCAACAGTATAGGAGAGTTCCCTATTCTCTATACCATGTCCAGCATTTATTATTTTAATAATGGCTATTCTGACTGCTGTAAGGTGATACCTCATTATAGTTTTGATTTGCATGTCTCTAATAATTAGTGGTGTTGACCATCTTTTCATGTGCTTATTGGCCATCTATATGTGTTCTTTGGAGAAACGAGAGGCTGTTGAGATCTTCAACTCTGCTCTAGGGCTCCAGGGAACACTGTGGGGGCAAGGACTGCCCAAGAAGGGAAAGCCAGAGAGAAAGCCTCCTCTCCACTCCTCTTTTCTTACCTCCAGTAGGCAGAATAATGGGCCCTCCAATGATGCCAAGGTTCTAAGGCACCAAACCTGTGACTAGGTGGTGTTACATGGCAGAAGAGAGTTTATGGGTGTGATTAAATTAGGACCTTGAGATGGGGAGATTACCTAGGATTACCTAAGTGGGCCCAATCTAATCAAACACGGCCTTGAAAGTGAAGAAACTTTCTCAGCTGCAGTTGGAGGGGAGCTGGGGTGACAGGAGGATGGTCAGAGAGGGGCAGCTCTGCTAGCTGAGGATGGATGGAGGGCTGTGAGCCCAGAGCTGCCAATTCTCAAAGCTGGAAAAGGCAAGGGAATCTGTGTTCCCCTAGAGCCTCCAGAAAGGAATGTAGCCCTGCCAGCAACTTGATTTTCACCCAGGGAGACCTCTCTGATTCCTAACCCACAGGACTGTAAGTAAATTCAGGTTGTTTTAAGCCACAAACTTTGTGGGAATTTGTTATGATGGCAACAAAAACTCGGTGTCCCCCTGTTTCAGCCAGAGCCCCGCCCTTAGTACATTTTTGATATCAGACTTCAGTGTGATACTTCTTTGAGGAAATAAAGGGGACATTCCTCCTTTTTTAAAAAAAGAAAAAAGAAAGAAAAAAGTTGAAAATGAATTCTCTCGCTCCCTTTCTCTTTCAGAGACGAAAAATGTTGGTGCCCAAAGAGAGGACATGCTTTGTCCAGGGTCACACAATGACAGGGCAGCTGGTCCAGGGTTTACTCCACAACAGCCCTAATAAGCACTCTTCGATCTCTTCTGGACCAGAGCTACAACTGTGGGCTCTGGCACATGATCCATCACAAAATGTTTGATTTAAAAAAAAAACTTGTTGAAGTTCCCATTGTGGCTCAGTGGTTAACGAATCCAGCTAGGAACCATGAGGTTGCAGGTTCGATCCCTGGCTTTACTCAGTGGATCAAGGATCCATCATTGCCGTGAGCGGTGGTATAGGTTGCAGACGCAGCTAGGACCCTGCATTGCAGTGGCACTGGCATAGGCCAGCGGATACAGCTCCTATTTGACCCCTAGCCTGGGAACCTCCATATGCCGCAGGTGCAGCCCTAGAAAAGACAAAAATAAAAATAAAAAATTTTTAAATTTTAAAAAAACTTTGTCACTCAGCCATTCAGTGAGGATGGATCAGTCAGGGCACCCGGCACTGGCAATGAGGGAGTTAATGCAACCCAGCACCATGGCTGGGACATCCAGCATTACACTACAGAGAGATAGGCAGAGTGTGAAAGAGCACAGGGCAAGGCTTCCTAGCCCAGTCCTGGAGCCTGGAAACGCTTTCCACAGGAAGTGACACCTAAGCTGAGGCCGGAAGTGTGAGTGAAGGTTGAACAGGCACAGAAGGGAAAGAAGAGTGTTCGGTGCAGAAGGACAGCAGTACAAAGGTGTCGAGAGGAGATAGGGGTAGCTTCTGCGAGCTGAGAATGAATGAAATGCAGGATTCAAAGAGAAGGTGGCAGGGAGACTGGATAAGTACATACCCTGGAGTGAGCACAAAGGGCTTTGTGAGCTAAGTTAAAAATTCATCTGAGTTTACCTTCCATGACGACAATGAGATGCCATGGAAGGTCTCCCCAGAATGGATGCAGAAAGGTATGAAGCACAGAACTAGGACAGAGAAGGAACACAACAAATTCTTGTTGGCTCTGAATTCAGTGTTGAGGGAGGGGTATAATCAAGGTGTGTGCAAAGTGCAACAGGAGCAGAAAGGAGGGACCTGGGCTCTGCCTAGAGGGGATGGGAAGGTTCACAGAGAATGAGTACAACAAAGGGCATATTAAGTAACTTGTTTTTCTCTGCAATCTCTTGTTAGCACCCACAGACTTTGGGATCCATCACAGTCCTATAGACCCTCCTGCCTGGAAAATTCTACTTATTCACACCTCTATCTCAGTTTTATTTCATATTAATGATACGCCTTTATGGTGTAATGCTTAAGTAACTTTCTGAGGGTATATGGTAGAAACCATTCCCTGCCTCCAATAAACTTCTTCCTTGCCAACAGAACATCAGTTTTATTCAAGGCAGTTAAGTATCCAGACCTGAGAGGTTGAATCATAATAGGTCCAAGTCATTCATGGCTATTCCATTAACATTTTCACGTTTCTAGTCTCGCTTGCAGTTGAGGATGGACAGGTGACCCAATTCTGATGGCTATTATTCTGATCAATTAGATATAAATGTAAGTCAGCTTGGAAGGCTTCTGAGCTATTTTTGTTCCTTCATTGATATAATGGCATAGTCATCCCAAGAAAAGGATCTTTTGCCTCTCCATACCTTATCCCCTTTCTGTCTTTGAATTCTGTCGTGATGTCTGGGGGTATGGTAGCCATCTTGCAGCCGTGAGGCAACCAAAAGAATCAATGACCTACACATGTATGGAGGATGAAAAATTTCCTGGCATCTTGATGATACTATTATGCTGCAGATCTCAGTTTAGACTGCTTAATTCCAGTCTTTCTGTTACATGAGATAGTCAAACATCATTATGGCTTAGGCCACTATCAGTCAGATTTTTTGTTACTTGTAGCCAAATATATCCTAAATTATATAGTTGTTTCCAAAGAGAGTACTGCTTTTCTTCCATTGGAATTATGAACCTCTAAGACTGTTAACAAAGTGGTAGTCTACAACCAGCTAGCTACATGAAGACACAAGATAACTATCCCCCAGTCCCAGAAGGAGAAAACTTTCTCCTTCCAATCCTCCCTTCCCAGTGATGACTCTTCATTGGCTAGGAGCAGATGTTTGCTTTTCTGATTCTATACCTTTAAAGATCACCCATTGCTTCATTGCCTTTTGCATTTGGCCAGGTCTTTGTTCAAGGTGGTCCCTCTGGTGGGTCTGGCTGGTTAGGAAAGTTGAACTTGTCAAAAATCAGAGTCAAGATTCTTTTTGGCAACTGCGAAGGTAAGCTGTCACCAGCCCTGTCAACAGTCACAGCAGAAAGAGAGCTATTTATTCATCTACGACCTTCATGAGTCACAGTCTAAACATTCTCTGAACCCTCCTGGCAAGTCATACCCTGCCCCAGTCTCTGGAGAGAATGCTTCCCACCCAGCACCACTTCAATACAGCAGACTCTTGGCTTTTGGCTGTCTAATCTTGGGGCTGCACAAGTGGTCATGTTATTAACGACTCTGAGTCATCAAATAGGGCATTCCATCTGGAGTGTGTGTGTGTGCGTGTGTTTAAAGGGTAGGAGGAACACGGCAGTCTTATTTTGTCCCAGGCAAAATGTGAGGCTTTCCATGGCTATACCTCTGCCTTAACTGTATCCTCTTTAAAATACAACCCTATCCTTGTATGACAAGGGTTCAAGTCTCTCCACCTCTTGGTGACCCTCTCTTTTAAACATCATCTTATTTATTACTGTCAATCAGGATTCAAAGAATTTAACCATACCCAGCCCTAAGGTGAGGGAGACGGGAGAGAGAAACTTTGAACTTTTTATTTTAGGCATGACTCTTTAATTAGAATTTTTCATCTTTGTCTTCAATTTATGCTCAATCTCAGCTTATACAGTGAATACAACTATCCCCTTTAGAGTGAGAGGTAATGTTCAAGCGTCGATGACACTAGCATGGAAATTTCATTCTTTACCAAGGCCTTACAAATGTAGGCATAGTTTAGTTGTCACTTCTTTTAGGAAATCTTCCCTGATCTCATTAATTGGTGTTCCATTTATGATGCCCTATAATATCTACTACTTTGCTGATAAGAGGGCTTATGATACAAGCGATTGCTTACTCTCCTGTCAGTCACTCCCATGGAATCACAAGTTCTGTGAAAGCAGCCTATCTCATGTCATTACCATCTAGGACATTCCCTGACACATAGTAGGCACCTCAATTAATGCATATGGAGTGAATGAGGTAGAGGGAAGGAACTATTTTCTACAGCCATGCAGATAATGAAACTAGGGCTTAAAATTAAAAGAGAGGATGGGGAACAAGATGGACCAGAAGGTTGACGCTGATGTTGTATCCATCTGTGTCTGTGACAATATCAACAGCTTGAGGATATGGACCAAGCCTTACAATTTTTTACCCAATAAAAGGAAGCCTAATCTTCCCTCCAACCTCTAAGTGGCCATTAGACCATTGCCCAAGGTGTTCTGGTTGCATAAAAATCCACAAGACCCAGAATAAAATGTTGCAAGGACACTAGGACACACGGGCTTCCTCCAGAGCCCTGGGCTGAATGCCATAGAACATAAGAGGCACCAATGGGGAAGACTTCTCAATAGACAAGAACATCATTCATGGGAAGGAGAAATGTCTCAAGGTCCTGTTCTGAAATGCCATTCATTGTCAGTGGAATAGTCCTGCTTTTGAGGGACCCTCTGTGGTGACACTCAAAGGTCCTCTAGCCTATGCACAGGAAACTTGCACCCCCTTGAAATCCTAACACTGGGGAAATGGGATATTCTCCTCAGGATCAGGAGGCTGAAGTTGGTGAAGGGAGAGAAGGCACACCAGCTCTTTATTAAGAACCTCCAAGTGGGACAAATGGCAACAGCCAGCAAATTTTTCTGGTTACCAGTTAGACTACAAGGGCCCTCTAGGACCTTGCCAGGGGAAAAGAAGGATGTGGATGGAGGAAGCACAGGAGTCAAGTTAATTATCCTTCCTATTACAACGTGATTCCTCCCCACACACCCCCACCTCAATATTTGCTGGTGTGAGCAAGGAATTTCGGGTTTTATCTGGCTATTTTCCAATGCTGGATACACCACATGAGGCCCATCCCCACCCTCTGTGTTTAAACTAACACCTGGCACTCACATGCCATGTACTTCTTTTCCATAAATTCAGATCATGTTATCTACCTGAGTTTATCTAGAACCTTCCCCACTTGGATCTTGACCTTCTCCAGATATAATCCAGCTTTTACATTTTTATGTATAATCCCTGTCCCTTCTGACCTGATTGGACTCTGCATCTGGACATTCTGGCAGATGACTCCAAGAAGCCGTCATGGATGCTGGCTTGAGTTTACCTGCCAGCTCTCCTGGCTTCCTGCTTCCTCAATAAGAAGGCTTTGTCAGGTTCTCAAGTCTCACATCAAGGCCACAGCCAGTCAGCTTCCTGGTTGAATGACAAAAATCCCTGGATCCAGACACCTGGCACAGAAATGGTGCCCAGTAAAATTGTATGAAACCCAATGGTCTCATGTTTCATGTCCATTTCCAGTTAATTACCAGAATGGGACCAAGACTCTACCCCTAACAAGGCTAAATCCTCATAGGAAATTGTCATCTGCCTCAGACCAAAGGACAAGGAAATTGATAGACAAATGCAGCTTATTGGAGAACCCAGAGAATAAACATATCACAAATGAGTTTCTAGGTATGATTGATGCTAAATAAATTCATATTCTTGGGGCCATGAGGAAAAGGAGAGGGAAGAAATTCATTGAGCATTCACTATGTGACAGCTGTTTTCTCATGTAATCCATAATCCTATAACTTTGACAGCCCCCCCCCTTTTTTTTTTGGCTTCATCCACAGCATGCAAAAGTTTCTGGGCCAGGGGTAAAACCCACACCATAGCAGTGACCCAAACCAATGAAGCAACAATGCCACTTAAACGCCCCCCCCCCCCGCCCCCAGCTGAGCCACACTGGAACTCCAATAGTTCCACTTTTAAAAATTGAAGTATAGTTGATTTATAATGCTTCAGGTGCACAGCAAAGTGTTATACATATACACACACACACACACATATATATACTTTTTCAGTTTTGTTTTAATTTTATTGAAGTATAGTTTATTTTCTTTATTACTCAAATGAATTTATCACATCTGTAGTTGTATAATGATCATAACAATCCAATTTCACAGGATTTCCATCCCACAGCCTAAGCACATCTTCCCACCCCCCAAACTGTCTCCTCTGGAGACTGTAAGTTTTTCATTGTCTGTGAGTCAGCATCTGCAAAGAAGTTCAGTCTGTCCTCGTCTCAAATTCCACATGTCAGTGAAAGCATTTGATGTTGGTGGCTGACTTCACTTAGCATTATAATTTCTAGGTCCATCCATGTTGCTAAAAATGCCAGTATTTTGTTCCTTTTAATGGCTGAGTAATATTCCATTGTGTATATGTACCACATCTTCTTGATCCACTCCTCTGTCAATGGACATTTAGGTTGTTTCCATGTCTTGGCTATTGAAAATAGTGCCGCAATGAACAGTGGAGTAAATGTGTCTTTGGGAGTCGTGGTTTTCTCTGGAAAGATGCCCAGGACCATTGCTGGATCAAATGGTAGTTCTATGTTTAGTTTTCTGAGGAATCTCCATACTGTTTTCCACAGTGGTTGAACCAATTTACAATCCCACCAACAGGTGTGCTAGGGTTCCTCTTTCTCCACACCCTCTCCAGCACTTATTGTTTGTAGGCTTTTTGACCATGGCCATTCTGGCTGATATAAGGTGGAACCTCATAGTGGTTTTGATTTGCATTTCTCTAATAATGAGTGATGTTGAACATCTTTTCATGTGTTTTTTGGCTATCCATATGTCTTCTTTGGCGAACTATCTGTTTAGATCTTCTGCCCATTTTTTGATGGGGTTGTTTGTTTTTTTGGTATGGAGCTGCAGAAGTTGTTTATAAATTTTGGAGATTAATCCCTTGTCGGTTGATTCACTTGCAAAGATTTTCTCCCATTCTGTGGGTTGTCTTTTTGTTTTGTTTAAGGTTTCCTTTGCTGCGCAGAAAATTTTAAGTTTGATTAGGTCCCATTTGTTTATTTTTGTTTTTATTGTCAATACACTAAGAGGTGGATCTGAGAAAATGTTGCTGTCATTTATGTCAGAGAGTGTTTGGCCTATGTTTTCCTCTAAGAGTTTTATAGTATCTGGTTTTATATCTAGGTCTTTAATCCATTTTGAGTTTATCTTTATGTATGGTGTTAGGGAGTATTCTAATTTCATTCTTTTCCATTTGGCCATCCAGTTTTCCCAGCACCATTTATTGAACAGGCTGTCTTTTCTCCATTGTATATTCTTGCCTCCTTTGTCATAGATTAGTTGGCTGTAAGTGCATGGGTTTAATTCTAGGCTTCCTATCCTGTTCCACTGATCTATATTTCTGTCTTTGTGCCAGTACCATGTGGTTTTGATGACTGTTGTTTTGCAGTATAGTCTGAAGCCCGGGAGCCTGATTCCTCCAGCTCCATTTTTCTTTTTCAGGCTGTCTTTGGCTATTCTGGGTCTTTTGTACTTCCAAACAAACTTTAAAATATTTTGTTCAAGTTCTGTGAAAAATGTCCTTGGTAATTTGATAGGGATTGCATTGAATCTGAAGATTGCCTTGGGTAGTATAGTCATTTTGATAATATTAACTCTTCCAATCCATGAACACGGTATATCTTTCCATCTATTTGTGTCATCTTTGATTTCTTTCATCAGTGTCTTATAGTTTTCAGAGTACAGGTCTTTTGTCTCTTTAGGTAGATTTATTCCTAGGTATTTTATTCTTTTGGATGTGATGGTAAGCGGGATTGCTTCCCTAATTTCTCTTTCTTCTCTTTCATTGTTAGTATATAGAAATACCATTGATTTCTGTGTATTAATTTTGTATCCTGCGACTTTGCCAAATTCATGGATGAGCTCTAACAGTTTTCTGGTAGAGTCTTTAGGATTCTCTTGGTATAGTATCATATCATCTGCAAATAGCGATAGTTTTCCTTCTTCCTTTCCAATTTGGATTCCTTTTATTTCTTTTACTTCTCTGATTGCTGTGGCTAGGACTTCCAAAACTATGTTGGAGAGTAGTGGCAAGAGGGGACATCCTTGTCTTTTCCTGATCTCAGCAGGAATTCTTACAACTTTTTGCCATTGAGAATGATGTTTAACTGTGGGTTTGTGATATATGGCCTTTATTATGTTGAGGTAGGTTCCCACTATGCCCACCTTCTGAAGGGTTTTTATCAGAAATGGGTGTTGGATTTTGTCAAAGGCTTTTTCTGCATCTATTGAGAGGATCATATGGTTTTTATTCTTCAGTTTGTTAATGTGGTGTATCACATGTTAATTTCAGGTATACAGTAAGGTTATTCATTTACATATGTATCCATTCCTTTTCAGATTCTTTTCCCATACATGGTATTACAGAATATTTAGTAGAGTTCTCTGTGCTATACTGTAGGTCCTTGTTAGTTATCTATTTTACGTATACTAGTATGTATATGTTAATCCCAAACTCCTAATTTCTCACTCCCCCCCCACCATGTTGCTGCAAATGACATTACTTCATTATTTTTTACGGCTGAGTAATGTTCCATTGTATATATATACCATACCTTTTCTATCCATTCCTCTATCAATGGACATTTAGGTTGCTTCCATGTCTTGACTATTGTAAATAGTGCTTCAATGAACATTGCGATGCATATTCAAATTACGGTTTTCTCCAGATTTATGCCCAGGAGTGAGATTGCTGGATCATATGCTTTTTCTATATTTAATTTTTAAGCAACCTCCATACTGCTCTCCATACTGGCTGCACCAATTTACATTCCCACCAGCAGTGTCGGAGGGCTTCCTTTTCTCCAGTGTGTATTGTTTGTAGGCTTCTTGATGGTCATTCTGACTGGTATGAGGAGATACCTCATTGTAGTTTTGTTTGACATTTCTCTAATAATTAGTGATGTTGAGCATCTTTTTGTGTGTTTTTTGGCCATCAGTCAGGCTTCTTTGTAGAAATGTCTATTTAGGTCTTCTGCCCATTTTTTGATTGGGTTGTTTGATTTTTTGATACTGAGCTGCATGTTTTGTTTGTATATTTTGGAGATTAATCCTTTGTCATTTGCAAGTATATTCTCCCATTCTGTGGGTTGTTCCAGATTCTTTTCCATATTAGTATATTACAAAATGTTGAATATGGTTCCCCATGCTATAGAGTAGGACCTTATTATTTTATATATAGTATTGCATATCAGCTAACCCCAAATTCCAAATTTATCCCTCCTCCACTTTTTCCCTTTGGTAACCATAAGTTTGTTTTCTATGTCTGTGAGTCTGTTTCTGTTTTGTTAAAAAAAAAAAAAAGTTCATTTGTATCATATTTTAGATTCCACATGTAAATGATATCATATGGTATTTATTTGCCTTTGTCTGACTTACTTAGTATAATAATCTCTGGATCCATCTGAGAGTCCCATTTTTCAGAAGGGCTATGAAACTCAGATCAGGAGTTCCCGTCGTGGTGCAGCGGTTAACGAATCCGACTAGGAACCATGAGGTTGCGGGTTCGATCCCTGCCCTTGCTCAGTGGGTTGATGATCCGGCATTGCCGTGAGCTGTGGTGTGAGTTGCAGACACGGCTCAGATCCCGCGTTGCTGTGACTCTGGCATAGGCCGGTGGCTACAGCTCCGATTGGACCCCTAGCCTGGGAACCTCCATATGCCATGGGAGTGGCCCAAAAAAATAGCAAAAAGACAAAAAAAAAAAGAAAAAAGAAAAAAAAAGAAACTTAGATCAGACTAGTAATTTACCCTAACAGTCATACATCAAGTCCATATCTATATCCTGGCCCAGGGTCTCAGTCAAACTTGGACTCAAGGCCATATCTATCTCCTGGCCCAGGGTCTCAGCACTCTCATTTCCCAACACTAGCCATAGAAATGCCTTCTAGAGGGAAGTTACTATAGAGACATAATATCTCTCCTTGGCAGTCACTCCCCCACTCATCCTTCCCACTGAGAACTCTGTTGAGATCATGGCCAAGCGGGAAGCAACTGGCTTTTCTTCTTCTTAAAACCCTTCCCAAGCCACACATCCAGTCTCTGGAAAGACAAGGGATAGTATAGCATGATCATTAAACCTGATTCCAGAATCAGGTAGCCTGGGTTCAAATCCTGGCTCCACCATTTACCAGCTGTGTGACCTTGAGCAAGGTGTTTAGCTTTTCTGTACCTCAGTGTCCTCACCTGTAAAATGGGAGCAAGAAGAAAAAAATTTGCCTCCTTGGTTGCTGTGAAGATCAACAGAGTTCATGCAAGCACAGACACATATTCAGAATGCAGTAAGTTCTAGAGATGGTCATTACAAGGCGATTTTACAACATTTTGATGAGTTTTGGTTTGGGTTTTTCGATTTCATTGAGTAAATGAAGAAATGGAGTCAGAGAATAGTTACAATCATGCCCATAGCCACACTGCTGATCCGAGGTAAGGCTAGGATTAGAAAGAAAGGTCTCCAGATTCCTCATCCATGGCTCTGTCTCCTGCTCACTGAACCAAGAGGCAGAAGAAGCAATTAAGCTGTTGATGCAAAGCATAATCTCCTCTACCGTCTGTGTGCCCTGTCACATGAACTGCAGGGAAGTCACCACAAACATCCATTTATTTATAAACCTACAACATTAACCTCTTCACTTAAAAGCCTCTTGGAAACTTGCTGGTAAAAAGCATTTCAGATTCTGTCAAAGAAACAAGCTCACACTGACATCTTGTCTCCATATGCCTTTGAAAACCTGTCCAGAGCCCACTAATCCCTCACCGAGGGCCATTCCCCCACACTCCATTCTTCTAAAGTTTCTACTCTTGGGTGTGGATATTCTCTGAAAGCACTCTCTTTTGAAAAATTCCCATGTTTTGAGTCATGGCAAAATCAGAGGGAAATGAAGGCCGCCAAAGGTTTCAACATTTACATAAACTCTTAATCGGCCCTCTGGTTCATGACACTGGGCTAGATCAATTATACTGCTGTTCAGGCAAAGTAACAGGGTCTTGGGTCTGCTGGTTTGACTTTGAGAAGGCAGAGCGTCAGCTTCTCCCTGTCTAAGAATTGAATCTTGTGCTGTGCTCTTGTTTGTTCATTCATTTGGTAAATATTAAATTGGCTTCCTAACATGGGGGCCAAATGAAGTGCCAGAGATATAATAATAAGTAAAATAAATATGATCTCTAGCTTCATGGAGTCCATAGTCTAGATGAGGTGACAGACACTAATCAAAATAAGGGTACTGGAGAGTGTGTAGCAGAGGGACATAAACTTGACCATGTCTGGGGTTAAGGAAGTCTTCCCCTGGTGAACAATGTTTCTCTGGTGATCTGACACTTTGGAAGTGGAACCTTCTGGGCAGCATAGTTATAAACAGGACAGACAAAGTAGAGAAGGAGCAGGAAAGACAAAGCCAAGGAGTTCCCTTTGTGGCTCAGTGGTAATGAACCCAACTAGGATCCATGAGGATGTGGGTTCGATCCCTGGCCTTGCTCAGTGGGTTAAGGATCCAGTGTTGCCATGAGCTGTGGTGTAGGTCATAGGCACGGCTTGGATCCCACTGTGCTATGGCTGTGGTGTAGGCCAGCAGCTGTAGCTCTGATTTGGCCCCTTGCCTGGGAACTTCCATATGTTGTGGGTGTAGCCCTAAAAAAACAAAAAAACAAAAAACCCACAAAGGCAGGAGACAAAGCTAGTGAAAAAGCAGATCATCATTGTAGAGCAGTGGGAAGCCACGAAGAGACTAGAGCCACAGTATGCAAGAGCTCGTCCTCTTGGTATAAGTTATTCGTGCTGTA
This sequence comes from Phacochoerus africanus, assembly GCF_016906955.1. NCBI lineage: Eukaryota > Metazoa > Chordata > Mammalia > Artiodactyla > Suidae > Phacochoerus > Phacochoerus africanus. The sequence continues at coordinate 34,623,147 of NC_062547.1, read as the reverse complement.
TTAAGGTTATTTCTCTGTCTTCTTGTACCAACTGTCATAATAGCCATCATTTTTCTAACACCATGTTTTCGATGCTGTTTACATCACATACATTATCTTAGTTGATCCTCACCTTAACCCTGTAAGGAATGTACTGTCATTACCCCCATTTTACAGATGAGAAGAGTGAGGCTCAGGGAAGGAAAATAATTTGCCCAAGGTCACACAGATGAGATGAGATTGAAATCCAGGTCTCTGTGATTCTGGGTTCAAGTTTTTAACAAGTCAATATGGCAAGTTCTCTGTGGGCAAGAGCTGGGTCTTTCTGACTTCTGCTTGGTTGCTAGAGCCTGGCCCATGACCCAAGCTCTTTACCTGTGGGTGAAACTGTTCACTTCTCCCAGTTTGCTGTTGTGTTTCCCAATTCATCACAGCTGACACTTCCTGAACACTTACTGCAGGTATAGTTGAAGCCCTTCCCCTGTGTTAGCCCTTTGTAATCTTTATCACATCCTATGAAGTAGGAACTATTCTTTTCATCCTCTCCAACTTGCAGACAAGGAAAATGAGTTACAGAAAATTTGGTAGCTTGGCCCAGCACATGCAGCAACAATGGCCAGGCTGGAGTTGCAACCACTGGAGGCTATTATTCCTTTCCCCACAGGGTACACAGACCTCCTTCATGCTTTATGCTTCTTGGAAAGCATGCATTCCTCTCCCTTCCAGCCTTCACAAGTGCCAATATCTCTTCTTTTCCTCTCCCCCACCCCACAGCCCAACTTGATCTTCCAAAGGCTCCCTCCTGTCCATTGTCCGACTCTTGGTCAGGGTCTGCTGTGCTGCTGTGTGTGTCCCTAACCATCATAAATGTCCCTTCCCAGCATTCACCACATAAACCAGATATTTAACTGCTGGTCTGCCTCCCCCACGGGGCAGAGCCCAGCCACCCAGGCATCGCCACGTCCACAACCCCTGGAACTGGGCAGAGACTCTGTCATTTGTACAAAATAAGCAGAAAGTACATAAATGAGTGACCCCTGAGTAAACTATTTTTGTTTCCAGTTGTGTTTTGCACATAGCAGGCCTCATTCAGTGTTGCTGAATGAGTAACTGAGTCTATCGTCTAATTTCAAAATTGATTTCTTCCTGTTGGCTTTTTTTTTTTTTCCTTTTCCTCTCTCTTCATTTGCAAAGCCCAAAGAAAGGTGACAGAAGTACAAAGATCAAGGATGAGGTGGTTGGTTTACAGGAAGGGTAAAGAAAATTGAGAATCCAGGATATTCCCTCCAGTTTCAACGTGAAAGGAAAAAACAAGCCCCCCCCCCCACCCCCCCACAAAAAAAAGAAAAAACAACCAAAAAAAAAAAAACCCTGAGGTCTGTCCTAGACTGTCCAAGCTTTTGACCAGTCTGAGCACTGCACTGTTCTTCTGGTCTGCCTGTCCCTCCTGGAGTTCAAACCCCAAAACAGCAGGCCCAGGGCTCCCTAGCGCACAGAAGCTGGCGTGTGCTGTCATGTTGTCATTGTTCCTGAGTCACAGGACAGGGCTGTTCTGGGCACTTCAGGAAGTACTTGCTCCAAGAGGCCTTTCCAGCAATTGTTGCTCAGGCCAAGCCCGCTGGGCTGGCACTAGGACAGGCTGCCCCGAGCAGGCCAAGGGTCTGTCCAGAGCCCTGGGGCCGGAAAGTGAAAAGTAGGGGGTCAGCCAGTGAGGGATACTCAAAGCAGGGAGGAGTCCAGGGCTCAAGCTTCTTCTGTATTCAGGCCATTAGCGCCAGGAGCTGGCTGCCTCTAGGTTAAGTGGTGTCTCCCCTGGCCATTCACACATTCATTAAAGATAAGCCAGATGCTGCCAGTGACATTGTGGCTGGACCACTGAAATCTATCCAGTGCTGTGAAAGGAAGGCAGGCTTTAGGGTCAAGACTCCAGACATGTATGCTGGCTCTGCCCACCCTGCGCCTTTGGATACTTCTGCTCCTCCTCTTCCTCTTTCTCATCTGTAAAAGAGGAACCTCTCAACCAGGTTGAGGGGTGAGGAGGATGAACTGAGCTAAGATTGATGAACCTGTCAGGTACACAATGGCAGTGGGAAAATGCTAGTTTCCTTCCTCCTCCTAAGCAGCTGGTCAAGGGCAGGCGGGTGGGGTCAGGGTTGGGCAGCGTTCTTCCCTATCACAGGCTGCTGGCCCGGGCACTGAGCCCACTCCAGCCTGAATTCTCCTGACAGCTGCCCTGCTTCTCTGCTTGGCCTTGCCCATGACTCCTATTTGAACCAAGAAAAGCTTCTGCTCTGATCTAGCCACAAAAAATAGCAAGAATGATGCAATATATGTCTCTTGAGGCCATCAGCCTTGGAGAAAGTCTAGGCTTCTAGCTCTCCATCCTAAATCCATGCCAGGATTGTAAATCATTGCCCCCCTGTTCCCATGAGTCCTGGGTAACTCTCATGCCACTGCTCCACTTCCACCCCCTTATCCTGTGACCAAGGCCACCAACCCAAGCCCAGAGGCACAGAACTGGCCTGGGGCAGGGAAAGTTTCTAAGTACCAAGTCTCTGCAACTTGGCCTTTAGTAATAATAATAATAGTCACAGCAATGTTTATTGAGTCCTATGTGCCTAGCACTGTCCTGTTCTCTATACTCACTCATTCACTCTTCATCGGCACATTTTGAGGCAGGTACTATTTATAGCCCCATTTTACCAAATAAGAGACTGTATCTCAGGAACGATGTCAGTCAGCATCATGGTAGCTTAAGCCGTTTCTCCTTTCTCTCTCCCTTTTTTTAACAACTAATTACACATCCACCCATGAACAAAAGTGCCCTGTGGGAGTTGTAGGACTCGGCACCACACACCAAGGGACTCGGGAGTTTCTCGCCCACCTGTGCATCTAAAAAAAGACTTTCAGAAGGGCTGTGGAAACTGAGCCTCAAGGAATTTCTTTGCCGGCCCCCAAATGCAGAATGGATGAGTTGTAGGTAAAATTCGAACCCTTCTCTGTAGCTGCCAAGTCTAGGATTTTTCCCTGTTGTGACACTGGCTCCCAGACCAAGTGGAACTGGCAACCAGGACCCTTTCAGAATTACAGTGCTAAAGAGAATTGCCCCCAGAATGCCCAGCTTTTAAAACCCTAAGCTAAGTTTGACGAGCAAAGCGGAGTGTTCTTCAAAGGGAGAGAGGGTAGGAAGCACGATGGAGCCTCATGCTCTCTGCCTCATGCTAGCAGTGTAATCCTGGCCTGGCCAGTGGTACTCTCTGACCCTCAGACTCCTCACCTATAAAAGAAAATAAAATTAACCTGGCTTCAGACGAGATCCCTTCCCCTTCTAGGAAAGTGGTATTCAGAACGGTGATAAAATCCACCCAAAGTCACCCTGCCCATGAGCGATGGGCTTTGAACTCAACTCATCTGACTTTAAAAGTTGTCTTTTCATCACTCGATGACACTACCTACAGCACCTCCTCCACCTCCAACAGGGACAGATGCCAGGAACAGGCACTGTTGTTTTTCACCTATCCCAGATGCCTGTCCATCGGCAGTGGCCTTTTTTCCATCCCAATCATCAATCACAGTGTGACTTACCCAGGTCAGGGGGAGGGGGCCCCCAACTGCCCTGCATGGCCATAGCAACCAGCTGCCCACAGAGCCTTCCTGCCAGCTCCACGGTGACATCTGCAGAAAGCCCTGTCTTTGAAAATAAACTGATCCGGCTGGGGGAAGGGGTCCCCCTTATTTATTTAGTCACAGCCCTAAGGCCAAACTGGTGGCATGGCAGCTCCGAGTTTTTTCTCTGAGCTGAAAAGCCAAACTCCAAGTGCTCGGGTGAACAGGCTGGGAAACTTGAGAACCACATAGACATCAGGGAAAATTCCACGGGCAGTCGCCTGTGGTGAGGGGACTACGAGGCCCAGAGTTTCCCCTCCCCAGGAGAACTTGCAAGCTGCCTCTCTTTCCTCTCCTCCCTCTCTCCCCAAAACTAAGGGAACCAAGAAACTCTCAAAAGCAGCTGGGAGGGAGTTCCCGTCATGGCTCAGTGGTTAATGAATCCGACTAGGAACCATGAGGTTGTGGGTTCGATCCCTGGCCTTGCTCAGCGGGTTAAGGATCCAGCATTGCCATGAGCTGTGGTTGGTGTAGGCTCAGATCTGTCATTGCTGTGGCTGTGGCATAGGCCGGCGGCTACAGCTCTGATTCAACCCCTAGCCTGGGAACCTCCATATACCGCAGGAGCGGCCCTAGAAAAGGCAAAAAGACAAAAAAAAAGAAAAAAGCAGCTGGGAGGGAGCTGTTAGCTCCTGAAGTTGGAGGAGAGATCGTGGGAGCTCAGCGCTGTTTGTCTCAGGGTGGGTGGGTCCTTCAGAAGTCACTGACCTGCATGCCCGGGCAGAGCTCGAGGGCCAGGTACCAACCCCACTCACCCCCCTAGCCCGGGATGCCCTGGCCTGGCTGACTGCGAAGAAGAGCAGAGATGGGATTTCCTTCTGGTCAGAGCACAGGTGTCCAGCAAGACTCTGGGGCGGGGTGGGGGGGGGGGGGCAGTGGCAGAGGCACACATTTGGGAGGAAGCATCCAGAAGCCACAGAGTTTGAAGCTTCCAGTAGAAATGCCCTTCTGTTCTAGGAGGTCACTCACTACCCTCATGTTTACCTCCCTGCACCAGTCATGTTTCCTTCCCTGAAATAATTTCTAGTTCATTTAAGGCCTTCTTCACTCTGTCGACTGAAATTTAAAACAAATAAGCAATTTCTGGGACAAGCCCACTTCTGCAAACAGTGTAGACATGAGCAGGAATTCCATTTCTTACCCACAGGAGGACTAGCCTTGACCCCCTATTGCATGCTTTGGGCTACACTGGCCACTGAGTGTTGTCTCCCCTGGACTGCAGCACATCTAGACATCACCTGGAACGTGTGGTCTTCAGCCACCCTCGTGTCCTTTCATTCCTGGGCCCCAGAGAGGTGTCAGGCTTTAGAGTCACAGGTCTGATTTCAAATTCCAGCTCAGCCATTTTATTTCTTCCAGAACTTGAACAAGTCACCTCTGCTTCCTGGGCCCTGGTTTAGCCCATCTACAAAGTGGGGCTAGTACCATCTATGTTGAAAAGTTGTTACAAGTCTCAAAAGAAACAATGTTGGTAGAAAGCATCTGGCACACAGTAGGAACTCTGTAAATGTAATTATTTTCCCAGTATGTCTCCTAGTGGGCAAAGGAGATTTTAGGAAAGGAAGGAAGGAAGAAAGGAAAAAAGGGAGGAGGGAGACAGGGAGGGAGGGAGACAGAAAGGAGGATAGAAGGGAGAAAGGAGAAAAGAAAGAAAAAGAGGAAGGAAGGAGAGAGGGAGGGAAGGCAAAAGAAGGAAGGATGAGGAAGAAAAGAAAGAAAAATGAAGGATAAAAACCCTTGCAACCCAAGCCCCACTCCCCTAAAGATTTACTGTGACTCCACCTTCATTTCCTAATCTTACTGCCTAAGCCCTATAGCTCCACACTCTGGTCCCCTGTGCTTAAAAAAAAAAAGTCTGAGTTTGAATCTTGGCTTTATCACTAACCTATGTCACCTCGGCCAGGTTACCTAACCATGCCAAGCAGAATCTTGTCATTCACATGATGAGGACCCTACACTGGACATCACAGGGCTACCATGAGGACCCAATGAGATCATTCATTTAAAATATTTAGCGTAGCACTTGGAATATAATAAATGCATAGTATACAACTGTATTTTTGTCTTTTATCTTTTTTGTTGTTGTTGTTGTTGTTGTTGTTGCTATTTCTTGGGCCGCTCCTGCGGCATATGGAGGTTCCCAGGCCAGGGGTCCAATCGGAGCTGTAGCCACCGGCCTACGCCAGAGCCACAGCAACACAGGATCCGAGCTGCGTCTGCAACCTACACCACAGCTCACGGCAACGCCGGATCGTTAACCCACTGAGCAAGGGCAGGGACCGAACCCACAACCTCATGGTTCCTAGTCGGATTCGTTAACCACTGCGCCATGACGGGAACTCCTACAACTGTATTTTTATGACCTGGTCATTAAAAATTTATAGACCATATGCATTCAGGAAATTCCAATTTTTGCAACTTCTACCCCTGGCCAAAAAAAAAGAACATTTTCTAGGGATTTTTTTTAAAGTAAAGCATACATATTGGTCAGGCTCTACTTTAGGCATAAATTCCCACTCAACCCTCCTGGTGCCCTTTGGAGTAAACACTTCCCTCACTGGGGCGGTGGGTTGGCGGGTAAGTAGAGGGAATAGTTGAGAAAAGACTATCTAAATCTGAACTCCAATTTAGCCACTTACCTGTGTGACCTGGGGCAAGTGGCTTAAGCTCTCTGGGCCAGTTTCTTTAGTAAAATAAAAATGGTAATGCCCATAAAGTGTTCATGGGGATTAAGTTAATAGATGCAAAGCAGTAAGAAGAGTGTTATGTGGGTAGTAAAAACTCAATACCTGGGGCTACTATCACCCTTTACAGAGCCTGAAACAGAGATTCAGGGAAGTTAGTGAAGGCATCCAAGCTCGCAGGCTACTAAATGGCAGCAGCAGAATTTAAATCCAAGTCTGTAACTGCAGAGCAAATGGAATGTTTATACCACTTCTCTTGATCACATACGTGGTTAAAAATATATATATATTTGGGATTTTTTTCTAGGCAGAAAAGATGGGACCAACGAAAGTGGAGCCTGGGTGTTAGGGAAAGTGATAGTACTTCTGGCACAAATAAGAAAGACAGAAAAGGGAAACTGTCTGGGAGAGAAAGACGGTTAATTACATTATGGTGTCAAAAGCTAAGGCTGCAAATAAAGCAACACTGTTTTAGGCCAAATTGCCACCTGCGACTACAGCTGGCATTCAAGCCAGTCTCCAAACCCCCTTGTGGGAGCAGTCCAGACACTCAATTCTGATGTGGAGAGAGAGGAGTACAGAGCCTAGATGCTTCTGTGGAGCTGATTTCCTCCTGCTCAGCCTCTCCCTAGGGCACAGCCCTTGGGAGTCTTCGTTCAGAAACACCAAAGCGAATACACTGTACCTTTTTGCCAGGCCCAATGCGTTCAGTGCACAGAACATGAAAATCTGGTGCATGGGGACAGCAGCATGAAGGAAAGGCGGCGAGCAGAGGAGGAGGTTGTGGGGGTGGTATTCAAAGCCTTCCTGGGACTCCTCTGGGCTGAGGAATTAGAAATGCTTCATTTCTCTTTTTTCGTATTTGCCTGAGCATTGGGCATAATATTGCTTTGGTGATTAGAAAAGAAGTTGTTGAAACAAAACAGTTACAACACCACAGCATGTGGTCACCCCTGGGTTGGGGATTAGTCAGGATGTGTGTTGCTGCTTCTTTTCCTTTGTGTGTTTTCTGTTTTTCTGCATTTTCTGCTTTGAACGTGTAATGCTTCGGGATTTAAAAGGAAAAAAAAAAGAATAAATATTATGAAAAGTCAAACAAGAACGATGTCACGTGAGTGTGTGCTAACCACCTAGGCCTCCCTGGCTCCTGTCACAACCTGCTGAAATGGGATTAAGCCATGTCCTCCCTTGATGAAGTGTAGAACCTGCCAAGTGCATGTGGCTGTTCTCCCAGAGGTATCAGGCACAGGTAATGCACTGTACCAGCACTTCCAATCTGAAAAGAAAGTGTGTTTTGGGTTTTTTGGTTTTTTTTTTCTTTTCAATCATTTTCTTTGTTCCACTGACTAGCCTGATTGTTTTTTACCAAATGAAAAAAAAAAAAAAAAAGGTGTTTCCACCTGATCAAAATTCATGTTGTGTCAATTAGCTCCACTCTTCAAACCAGGAAGGAAATGTTCAAATTCCCTAATGAAACCTTTAAGGGCTGTGGATTCAAATGTGAATATATATGAGCTCCATGGGGATATGATTTCTGCCAGGAAAGAACAGACTGGGCCAAAGTCAAAGTGCAAATGTGTTTCTTCTTTGCAAAGAAAGCAAAAGAGGAGAAGGGAAGGGGAGAGAGAAAGAGAGTGGAAGAAGGAGGGGAGGAAGGAAGGAAGGAGAGTAGGAGAGAGAAGAGGGAAATAAGTGAGTTAAGGTTAAGAAAATCAGGGTGAGTGGTGTTGACACTGAGAACACAATGGTAATATCTAGAACAAAAAGGGTCTAAAAAATGTCTCTTTCTACCCCTCATTTTCCAGATGAGAATGCCAGGCCCAGGAAAGTTGAGTAATTTGTCCATTTCAAACAGTTATACTATACAATGATAGGAACAAGATTAGAAGCCAAATTTCCCAATTCTGGACCTGCCCCACTTTCAACTGCATATACTCTGCCTAAGGTTCAGGGAGGTATGTGTGACCTACCCAGCTTATTACAAAGGCCCTGACATTTAAAGGATTAAACATTTGGATGATGCCTTGGAAGTATTCCTTCAAAGACAGTTCTCTCAAAAGAGGTGGATCAAAGAAGGCTGGTGGAAAGAGGGGTCTGTATCAGTTAGGGTGCTTTCAACTGCCAGCAGCAGAGCATCTGAGTCAGACTGGCTTAAATCATAAAGGGGATTTTGTTGAAAGTGCAACGGTCTGACCACTTTCAGAGGAGGCTTGTTCCCAGCGGCTAAACTAAGTCACTGAAGATCCAGTTTCTCTCCATCTCTTTGCTCTGTCTTTGGCAGCGTCCTCTTTCTGCTACAGCTCACTCCCCATATGGCCCTAACTCAGACACTCTTAGGTCAGATCCCTTCCGTCCCCTGGACCTCAATTTCCTGATTCGTGCATTGATGGGGCTGGTTAATGAATGAGCTCTCAGGGCCCTTCCACCTCCAACAGTGTTTCCCAAAATGTGGTCCTCAGATCATTTGCATTAAAATTGCAATTCACTTTGCTGTGCCCATGAAACTAACACAACATTGTAAGTCACCTATTCTCCAATACGATTTTTAAAAATAAAAAGGATCGCTTAGAACATCTGTTAAAATGTGCAATTCCCACACCCTAGCCCAACCCCACTAAATCTTAATCTCAGAAAAGCAGAAGAATCTGCTTTCAACAAGCTCACCCAGATTTCCCTGTGCCCACTGAACCTTGTGCCAACATTTGTTCCCAAGGCAAGAGAACCTAGAACAGAGAGCAACCCATGGCTGGTAAGCCAAATTCTGCCTGAGAGTTAACAATGGTTTTTTTTTCATTTTTAAAGGGTTGTCTGTAAAGAAGAATATGAAACAGAGACCTTCCATGGCTCACGAAGACTAAAATATTTACTACCTGGCTCATTTCAGAAAAAGTCTGCCAACCCCTGGCCTAGAAAAATGAGGTCATTGAATGGTGGAAAGAAAGGCAGGGGGTGAATCTGAACAGTTTATAGGGCTGATGAGTCCAAGAATTCATGGCAGCAGGAGTTTTCAGTGTTCCATCAGCTCAATAGAGAATTGAGCAAGAAAAAAAAAAATAAACTGTGCTCAAGCTCTGGATCTTTGCCAGGAGACTCCTGGAATCTCTGGTTAGGCCACTCAATGTCTAATACTGATGTAAGGGCCAGCAGGGGTGCAGTTAGGGCTCAGAAGAGATGAGGTCAGTGTGCAATCTCTTTGCTCTGAAAGCTTTCAACTGCACCATTGGGAACATTCGGGGGACTGTCTTGTTGTGGCTCCTTCAACGCCTTTCTCCAACCATGGGGACAAACACCAACTGGCTAAGGACACTGTGCTGAGAGCGCCATCCTGGGTCAAAAAAGTAATTCCCCAGGGACTTGACTGGCAGTGATGCCAGCCCTTCTCAGACACTGGGCAAGAGCACAAGTGGGCTGCAGGAGTCAGAGAGACCACGATCAAGTCCTGCCTCTGAAATTACTTGCTCTATGACTTTAGATTTGCCACTATCCCATGTAGCTATTAGTATTGAAATTCATTTAAATTAAATAAAAGTTAAAGTTCAGTTCCTCTGTCATACCAGTCACACTAATGGTCACTAGTCAACTCATTAACTACCTGTGGCTAGTCGCTATCAGATCAGATCAGGCCAGGGCAAGAACATCACCACCACCATGAAAATTCTACTGGACCACACTGCTGTAGACAGTCTTCTGACAGTTCAAATCCATCCTCTGGCTTTCTTTCCACCACCCACTGGACTATTTTAGGCTCAATTTATTTAGGAACAAATGGTTACCAAACTTCAACCCAAGCCTCAATTTGCTCATTTGTAAAAGAAGCATAATAGTATGTTTGTCGGGGTTGCTGTGAGTATTAGAGGTGATGGAACAGGTAGACTGATTAGCACAACACCTGGCACATAGAAAGTGCTTAATAAATGGCTCTCACTATTACTGCATAAACAATCTCAGTTATTGCTAGTGTTCTCCATTTTCCTCTTGGCCAGTGGTTCTCAAATTCTAGCATGCACAAGATTCATCTGGAGGTCTTGTTAAACCCCAGATTGCTAGAAGGGACCTGCCTCCAGAGTTCCTGATTCAGTTGGTCTGAAAGCCTGATAATTTGATTTCTAACAAGTTCCTAAGTCTTATTGATGCTGCAGTTCTAGGAGCCACACTTTGCAGAATGCTTCTGTAAACAGCTCTTCCTAAGCCATTGTGCCTCTTTTTTGTTGTTGTTGTTGCTGCTGCTGCTGCTGCTGCTGTTATTTCTTTGTGAATGTTGTCCTTTCCTGAACATACAATGCTAATTTATCTATCTGCCTTTGAACTGGCTATTCCCTCCACCCCCAAAAGCCCCTTTATCTGCCTGTTTTCCAACACCAGTGTAGACTCTGATAAACGTGGCCAGCAGCTTCTCTCTGACTTTTCACCCGAGTCATTCATTTCCCTGTGTTGCCACTTAGACTTTGCCTGCTGGCTCTGTATGGCAGTTCTATGCTTCCCTGTCTGTGTTTTCTAAGCTGTAGAAGCTGCTCCACTGAGGCTCTCTGAGACCAGTTTTTGTGGTCCATCAATAATTGTAGATGGTACACAGAGAAACAACAATGAACCACAAGATAAGGAAATTGCTGTTTTCCATTCTTTCCAAACTCTAATCACATTAGGGAGAAAGTCTGGGGCTGATGTATTTCACCTCCTTGCTGTTGACTCTCCAACTCAGAGCCTGAGTCAGGAAATTCCATCAGCACCATCATCATCAAAACCTTGGGCAGGGAGTTCCCGTCGTGGCTCAGTGGTTAACAAATCTGACTAGGAACCATGAGGTTGCGGGTTCAATCCCTGGCCTTGCTCAGTGGGTCAAGGATCCGGCATTGCCGTGAGCTGTCATGTAGGTTGAAGACTCGGCTTGGATCCTGAGTTGCTGTGGCTCTGGCGTAGGCTGGCAGCTACAGCTCGGATTAGACCCCTAGCCTGGGAACCTCCATATGCTGCAGGAGTGGCCCCAGAGAAGGCAAAAAGCAAAAAAAAAAAAAAAAAACTTGGGCAGTTTAAACACATACAGTGCTTTCTGTGCACTTGGCAATGCTCTTAGGGCTTTACACATATTAACATCAATTAATTAAGCTAATCCTCACAACTTTATGAAGTTAATAGAATCATGATTCCCAGTTTACAGATGAAAAAACTGAGGCACAGGGAGGTCATGTGACTCACTCATGGTCACACAGCTGGAAAATGGGCACACAGGATTCCAATCTAGGCAGTGTATCCAGAGTGTGCTCTTAACCACAGTGATACTAAGGGAGAGTTTAATACACTGTTTTGTTTTTACCCTTGTCTTCTATTTTGGCAAGTATACTCTTTTTCCATTTAGCTGGTGATGAAAATTCTCTTTCTGAACCTGAATTAACATATGGTTAAAAAAAAAAAAAGTGAGGCAAGGCAAGTTGAGCAGAAATATTTAGTGCATAATAGAACTGGTTCTTGAACACAGCAGCTGTAAGGTGGCTGGCACCTGACCAATATTTGGGATAAACAGTCCAAGCAGATCATGTGATCCTCAGAGACAGGATCCTGTCTGCAACAGTCAGGGGTTCAACCAAGGAACAGAGGGCACACTAAAAGCCTAATAAAAGAGCTTAATGAAGGTGGTATTTAAAGAGATGTGGGCAGAAAGGATGAGGGAATGGCAGGAGGTTGTGACTTGCTGGAGACTAGACACAGACAGAGGCTGCTACCTCCCTGGAAGGGACAAGGAGAGAAAATGGTATTACCAGGTTGCGATGAGGAGTCACATACAGAAGATGTAGTCACAGGAAAGCCAGCTCTGAGCAGGGAGGGCCAAACTTGCTCCTCTAGCCTTCCAGTCTCTGTCCTGCCAGCTCCTGCCACAGGTGAATCCAGCTGGAGGCCAGAGGGCAAAAGAGCTTAGTGATGTCATCGATAAAGGTCAAACCTCCAGGTGCAGCATGGTACACAGAGGGTGTACATCTAGGAAATGTAAAGACGCATTTGCTGCTTTGTTTTTCTTTGTGTTGTTTGTTTTAGGGCCATATGTGCAGCATATGGTTAAGGGTCGAATCGGAGCTGCAGTTGCTGGCCACAGACGCAGCCACACCAGATCCAAGCCACATCTGCAACCTAAGCTTTTGGCAATGCTGGATCCTTTAACCCACTGAGTGAGACCAGGGCTCAAACCCACATCTTTGTGGATACTAGCCTGGCTCTTAACTTGCTGAGCCACAGCGGGAACTCTCACACTTGCTGCTTTGAACTGAACTGAGCCAAAAGGAGAAATTGGTTTCAAGTAAAGGGTGTTGTGTGAGAAAAGCAACTGGACCCTGGACCTCTAGGGTTTCACTTCCAGCTTATCTGGGCCAGCGAGTCATCAGATTGCACTGGCCCCTGGGGGCTTGAGTCACACACGTGCGGGAGCAGTGGAGTTGCTGGTGCATGTAAAGTGTTTCAAGCTGTAATTACATCCTCCACCTCCTCAGAGTGTCTAGACTAGATTGCAAGAGCTGGAAAAAAGATGACCGCTGCTTTCTCTGGCCCTGGAACAAGTTGGAATTCTGGGCGGAGGCCCTCTTCCCAGAGTACATGGGAGCAAATCCCCCAAAAAGAAGCAGCAGCCTCAGCCTAGAGGATGAAGATAAAGGGAAAAGAGGGGCCTCATCTTAGAGTCTCAGTGGGAAAGGGAGTCCAGTCATGCACTGACAGTAGGAAGAGGGAGGCATCCAGCTAATGTTCTCTAGGGAGATTTTAGATGACTTACTGTTAGTGATATTAATATGATCTCGTATTTATCACACATGTATTATGTGCTGGCACTGTGCTAAGCATCTGACATATTTTGCTGCATTTAATCTCCACCTAATCAGGTGAGTAATATTAATGCTATTTTTCAAAGAAGAAAAATGATGCTTGAAAGGCAAAGAAAACATGGTTTTAGCTACAGTTGACTGAACATTTATTACATGCCTGGTACCGTTTTATGTGTGTATTTTAGGCTGTGTATCAAAGGGAGGCTATGTATCTCTTGATAGGGGATCTGCAAGGTACAGTAATACTAATACTAACACTAAAATAGGTATTTTCCTTTGCCAATATATTGCTGCTTGCATTGATGGTGCAAAAGACAAGGTGGGAAAAGCCACGAGTCAGGGCAGTGCACAGAACTGCATTCGTGCTCACTGTGTCCTTCCAGTGGAAAAAAAAATCCATTTCCCTTTACCATGTCTTTGATGAAGAAAAATAATGATTATTTTCTGTTAAATCTCAACCCTAGAACACGTGTCTTTTTAAGATTCTGCATGAGGACACAGTAAGATGGTGTTATTCACTTCCACACACGTCCAAGTTCCTTGGTTGTCTTGAGGAAAAGCACCTGCACAAACAACTGAGTGGAAATCCTATCTAAGCTCTCTCTTCATGGATTATCAGCAGTCCTTGAAAGAACAAATGAAAAACTATAGGCATTCAGGGGAGGGTATTTGGCAGACATATTCTCAAAAATGAATTAAGTGAAACTGTTACGTAAAGGCAGATGCTGGACAGTGTTTGTTGCCAAGGGTAACAGTCGAGCTTTCAAGTGAAAATTAGAATTTTGGAAATTATATATGTTACCGTTAACTCTCCAGCTTCCCAGTCCTTACAGACTTTTCTGTTGATATCCATGGTGACATTCATGAATGACCTTTAGTTTCAGATTGGAAAGATTCCCTGTCCACTAAGCCATTAATGTGATATTTTAATATTATTTTTTTGAATTTGTCAACATCTGGACGACCTGTGTAATTCAGGGAACCAATATTTTTTAAGTGTCTGAAGCACTATGTTACAAAATCACACACAGGGAAAACATGGATTCAAAGTGTAAAATAGCCAATGGATTTTAAAGTAACATAGTATGAAAATTTTACTAATCTGGTTTCAGAGTCCACATGACAACTTTTTAAGAACCTGACAGGTTTTGATTTAGGATCACAAAGTCTACTAAGTGCATCTCCCTTTTCCAACTACATATCTGCGGGAGGCTAAATTTTTTTCCTATATTTCAGGCAAAACAAGATCTGGCAACACAGTGAGTGCACAATCATGAGTTTATGAGAATCTGTCTTCCATTAAGTCACATGTTTAAAAGATTTGCAAAAATGCCTCTCTTCTTAGTAACTTGTTTTGGAAAATATAGTTATTTATCATAAGAAATGTTAATTATATAATGTGTAATTCGTTCCTGATTGTTACGTTTAAACAAATGAGTAGATAAAAGATTTTTAAATTTATCAGTTGTAATTTCCAGTACAGTAAATATTAGTAGATACATCCCACATTTAGAAATAAAAAGTAAAAAAGCTCTTTGGGGCCCGCAATCTTTTTTTTTTTTTTGTCTTTTTTTGCCATTTCTTGGGCCACTCCCACGGCATATGGAGGTTCCCAGGCTAGGGGTCTAATCCGAGCTGTAGCTGCCGGCCTACGCCAGAGCCACAGCAACGCGGGATCCCAGCCGCGTCTGCAACCTACACGACAGCTCAAGGCAATGCCGGATCCTTGACCCACTGAGCAAGGGCAGGGATCGAACCCGCAACCTCGTGGTTCCTGGTCGGATTCGTTAACCACTGCATCACGGCGGGAACTCCCACAATCATTTGTAAGAGGGCAAAAGTGTTCTGGAACCAAAATGTTTGAGAAGCACCACTGTATCAGAACCTTCTCCAGTGCAGTGAGATTCCAGAGGGAAGAGCTTTTCCGCAGCCTAGAAAAATGTATAAGACCCAGGTAGAAAAACAGTGGTTGGCTCCAAATCTACAAAAAGAAAACAATAAATGTAAAAATTAATAAATGTTTAATTAAATATCTGTAAGATGTATCAACATGCCAGTTCATTTCACTGCTAAATTTAGTATTCATAACGATTTCATTCCATCAAATACAACTTGCAGGTTTCATTTTTTCATTTCACAAATTCCCTAAAGTATACACGGTCATTATGAGGAACTTCTAGCCAATCATAAATGAAACGAGTAATGTAGCACCAAATAATTCCTCGAGCACAAGTATAAAAATCTTTACAAAAACTCTTTAAAAATATCACTTCATGTGGGATATGGGTGCAGCTGCTGTGTTTGATACGTCGTGTGGTGGGGCCTCTGAAAGTCAGAAGACAGAGGGCTCATAAAGGTCCTGCTTTAAACACAATGTCTCATTGCCTTTAGACTATACCCCTGCTGGAAACCTTTCAATAAAGGGGGATGTCTTCAGCTGGTGAAATATTTCTCCTAAGCTTTGGCAGGACTGGGAAAGAGAAGTACCTATTGAAAATAGAATAAGGAGTTCCCATTGTAGCCCAGTGGGTTAAGGACCCAACATTGTCTCCTCAAGGATGGGGGTAGATCCCTGGTCTCGCTCAGTGGGTTAAGGATCCAGCATTGCCACAAGCTGCTGCAGAGGCACAGGCTGAAGGTGCAGCTTGGATCCAGTGTGGATGTGGCTGTGATGCAGACTGGCAGCTGTAGCTCCGATTCAACCCCTAGCCCAGGAACTTCCACTTGCCCAAGGTGAGACTGTAAAAAGAAAAAAAGGAAATAGAATAAGCTTTTAGCAAGGGAACAAAATCACAGAGCATAGAAAGACCAGAAGCTCTGTTGTTTGGACCTGAGCAATGGTACAGCTGGCCCAGCCGCTGCCTCCTGGCAGGAGGGGTTAGCCCTACCCTCACACACACATGCTCATTATTAGGTATGAGCAAGGACGGGGCTGATGGGTTAGAGAGCTGGGGAAAAGGGAAAGTTTGAAAGAAAGGACTGGGGGCACTTTCTAAAGGGCAGCCAGCTGGAGAAAAAATGCATGCCGCCACCACTTCCCCACTTCAGTTCTGGGAGGTGCTTGCCTTTGCTGGTACCTCAGAGTTACGCTCACTTGCCAGCAAGCATTGGCCAATATTGCAGAGACCTCTCCCGACTTCTTTCCCTTAAACATCGTCTTCCTCCCCTTTCTCCCATGTCCTCTGCCCCATGAACCAGAGCAAAGCAATTGGTATCATGATTCTGAGATCCAGTTGGGATGGGATATCCTGCAGTGGTACAGGTAACTGGTTTCCTTCCTCATCAGATTTTTCTGTTATTTCTGCCAGAAGTACATTTACTTTTTTTTTTTAATTTTAAAGAATATGAGTGAAATAACTGGTCCATAGTAGGTCTCTGATAAAGAGTAATCATTCTTTTTTGGTATTTAATAAGCCCTCACATTTCCTGCATTGCAATCTGGAAGTCTCCACTGTCAAGAGAGGACAGATTCATGTCCAGTGTTTGGAGCTGCCTAGTTTAGTACAAAAATAAAATTAAATGGAAAAACAGTATGGTTTGGCCGCTCAGGATGGCTGTTCTCTTGGTCTTTGCGGATTCTCTGCTTGACCAGGCCCAGTTTCACTCACATCCAAATCCTCTTAATTACAGGATTTAATTAGTTCCTGGTAACTGATCCACCCATCTGAAGTCAGTTCCCTCTATAAATGTAGCATCCTCCTCCTCTGAGTAGTGAAGACTGTTGTTGTGTCCTGCTTGCAGTCTGCTGCACACAGCAGGGGCATCACTCTAGGACCTTTAGTTTCAGATTGGGAAGATTCCCTGTCCACTAGGCCATTAATGTCTCTGTCGCTGTCTCTAGGCTCTTTCCTCAGTCTCGAATCTGGGCAACTCCAAGCCTTTGTAGGATGCAGCCCAACAAAGAGGATTATGAAATATGATATAGTTGAAATGTTTTGTTTAGGAAATTGTTCATAAACGTGCAGAGCTACAATGTTATAAAAGTGTGCCGTTGACAATATAATTTCAATATTTATGAAAAATAAATTATTCATTGAGCATGCATTGTGTAGGTCATGTGGCCTGGTAAGGAGCTCAAACCATAAATCTCTACCATGGACAAAGACTTCTTGCAGTCATGTCCGCAAAAAGTCTTGTGATTCAATGGTATCATTTGGAAAGAACAACAAAAGTCTAAACTTGGTTTTCATTGCCAAATTGCCTTCCTCCAGCTCCTCCTCCCTTCACCAACACCAAAGATTCTCATTGCTATTAGCCTTTATTCCTTTTGTATTAATTCTGGCATTTTTTCCATGCAAATGTCTGGGCTTTGCCAGAATGAAAGAGTCATATACTCTGCTACAACTTCTGCTTACAACAAACATGTAACAAGCTTAGGGAATTACTGATATTTGATGAATATCAAGCTGTTTTAAAGTCCTAGCTTACAAAAATGCACTTCTCTCCGCTATAAATGCACATTTTTTTCTTTAGCCTCCCAATCTGTAGGCACCCTGGAGCTCAGAATATATTCTCTAAGCCTGTTCTCTGATACCAAAGGAGGAAACTTCAACTCAATCTTTTTCTTTGCTTTCTGTCCAAACCCTCTTGAGTAAGATCCCCACCCCTTCCTTTGCCTCTCCTCCCCAGAAAGCTGGCATGGAGCTCCTGGAAGCTGCTCCTTTCATCACTCCTGAAGCAGACACGCCTTGAATTTTCATCTCAGTGGATCGAGTTGTGATGAAGGCCTCAGATGTGCTTTCTCTGAATATTCTACCTCTGATCACTGAAAAGCAAGAGGTACAGATGATGGTCTCTGGCAAGAAACTTCATCCATCTGGTTCTAGTTCAGGGCTGGCCTCTGACAGTCTTCCATCTCGTGTTCTAAATGGGTGTGGAAACTGCTCGGTTCTCTGGCAAGTTGAGTGGGTCCAAGGAGAGCTATTTATTTTTCCAAACCAGAACAAGGAGGGATTTTTTTTCTTTTGTCTCAGTGTCGTGTAGACTTGAGGTTATGGCCAATTTCTCCAGAACAGGTGTGTCTTATTTGACATAAAGGAAGATCTGTTATCAGTCACAAAGTCCTGTTAAATTATGGCTTTGCTCTAAGGGCCAACAGACGTGTTAAAGATAGAAGAAAACTGGTGTCTTCATATACCCTTTGACAAAATCGTAAAAAGATCTAGCCCATCGTCCATTTTCCTCATCCCACTCCCTTTAGTTGAGGCCATTACTTCTTGTCTGGAAAACAGCAATAGCCTACTAACTGGCTTCCATGCCTCCTTTCTTCCCCCTTACTCTTTTCCTTCTACTTGCTGCCAGAAAGATTTTTTTTTTTAAGCAGGTCTAAGCACAACTGCCCCCTTGCTCAAATAACTACAATAGCTCTCCATTGTTTGTAAAAGAAAATACACATTCCTTAGCAAGCATACAAGGCTTTCTCTAACAGAGGGAGATAAAACAATAAACTCGTGGAATCTGTTGTTGATTTTTTAAATAAGGATTTCCTTTTTTTTTTTTCCAAGAAGTTGTGCCAAATCAAGCAGAAGCAAGATATGAATCTGGCCCATGATGACAGCTGAAAACTGTCACTCAGGGTTTCCAATCATGCCACTCCAAGTGCCTAGAAGAACTTCAGTGCTGCTTGCTACTCCTGCCTCATTCCCTGGCTCATCAAGGATCTCACAGAGCTCAGTTCCAGGGTTGTTTCTTCCAAGAGTCTTTCCCTGGAGTGAGTCTGGGTTAAATGTCCATCCGCTGGGCTCTCAAAGTCATCTCTGGCCCCTCTGTGAGAGCAGTAACTACACTCTTCCTTGCCTGACACTGTGGCTGGCTGGACTCCTCCATTAGACCAAGACTTCCTTGCTGAAAATGAAGGTCTTATTCCTCTTATCTACCTAGGAGCTCCTCTTCCCTTTTCTTAAAAATAACAGCTGCTACCCTTCCTTCCTTTAAGGAACTGTCCTTTCTCTGCTCCTTATGGTTAAGACAAGGTTACTAAACCAGGGAACTCCACCCCCATCCTAGGGGAGGACACATGATCCAAGGCAGACCAATCAAATTCTTTTACCCAGGAATGGGCAGGATTCAAAAAGAATGAAAGGTAACTGGAGCTATGTCATCTTCTGCACCTCTCTAGGAGAGCCATAAGTGCCCTGGTCCCTGAGTTTTTTCCTTCTCAAGGCTTTTGGACCGGTGAGCTCTTGCTGTGTAACAATTCCAAAATTTTTCGTCCATAAGATAATATACTCTTAGAATCCAAGGTCAGCAAATTTGGGCTTGGTTAAGCTGAGCATTTCTCCTGGTCTTGGAAGGACTGGAACAGCATCTGTGACCTGTAGTCAATGAACTACAGGCTGGCCAGTCTAGAGGATAACCTCAGCTGATGTTACCTCTGTTCACATATTGTCTCATCTTCTGGCAGCCTAGTTTGGGTTGACTCACGTGCAGTTGGGCAGAGTTCCAGGAGAAAGAGTGGAAGCATACAAAGTTTGCTGAACCTAAGGCTTAAACTGAGCACATTATCATTTCCATAACATTCTCTTGCCCCAAGCAAGTCATAGGACCAGCCCTGACTCAAAGGGGTGGGAAGTAGGCTCTGCTTCTCGATCAGAGGAACTGTAGAGACACATTGCCAAGGGCATGGATACAAAGAGGATTGGAAAAGTATGGCCATATCTGCAAACCACTATGGTTTTGTTATTCAGTCCCCTGTTTATCTTCCAACACAATCCTTTTAAAATTAGAGTCAGCTTCTGTTTGTTGTGCAGTTTTCAAACTATAACTTACAAATATCAGATGATATCATTTACATGTGGAATCTAATAAAAATGATACAGATGAATTTATTTATAAAACAGACACAAACTCACAGATTTTAAAACCAATCTTAAGGTTACCATAGGGGAGAAACCTTTGTGGGGAGGGAAGAGTTGGGAGGGTGGTAATAACATATACACACTACTGTATAAAATAGATGCTTAATGAGAAGCTACTGCATAGCATAGGAAAATCTACTCAGTTTGTAATAATCCATATGGGAAAAAAGAATAGATATATTTATATGCCTGACTGATTCACTTCGCTGAACTTGTGAAACTAATACAACGTTGTGGGTCAACTATACTCCAATAAAATTAAATTTAAAAAAAATAAAGCTATAACTTATACCTGCTTCGGAATAAGTGAATAAATGAATGAAGGAGGCTATGTTGCAACAGATCAAACATCATCCTAGGGAGGATGTTGAGCGGGTAGGGTAACATGGAGCTGAGGGAGGTACAGAGTATGCTATATGCTGATGGCCTGTGAGCACCTCTGAAGTTAGGGTACCACATTCCTTTCCAACTTCCTAACTCACCTCATGGTCACAGCCCCCACAGAGCTTGAAATCTCTTTAAGCATTAAACATGGAACAATAAGCCATTCACTGAGAACTGCTCTCTTGTCTCTCCCTGAACTGAATTGGAGACCCTGACTGAGTGCTTCGATTAGGTGACTATCCTCAGGTGTGTATTAATATAGCCACACACCATATGCCAGATTGACTTAAATACAGAACACACATTTTTTTTAAGGAAAGAATATCTCAAGGGCAAAGCCTTAAGGCTGAAAGGATCCTTAGATGGGGTCCAGGGTCCCCAATTTAAGCTTTTCCCATCCCCCGAACTCCCACTCCTTTCCAATAAAATTCATTTCCTTAGGGGCTCATCTGAAGGATGTTAGGGAAAAAGAAACGTATATAATTAAACAACACCCAAGTGTGAATGATTGATGTCTTATATGCTTCAATATAAAGGATCTTTTATAGTGTTAGAGATTTCTTCACTCAGAAACACCTTTTGTAAGTAAAATCCCAGGAAATATGAAGGAAATATTTTTCAGCAGCTATAGGTATTTTGTTCTGTTGTGGCTTTTTATTCATGGTGGTGTTAATGTAAATAATAAAAAAAAAAAATTTGTACCTGGGTACATCTATGACTAGATTTTCGTGATGTTAAGAACTTTCTCTCCTGTGAAAGACATGGGTACCTCAACCTTCAGAATATTCGAGGAGCTAATTGTTGTGACAATTTATTACATAGAAATACTGATGAAAATGGAAAATTCTTCCAAGTGTTTGCAGCCTTAAACCCAACATTTGGGGTGACACAGTGCCCTCAGATAAAACAATTGCTCCTTTGGTTCCATGAGTCCTTCTCACCATCTGTAAACCACAAAACTGTTACTCAAAATGCTGAGCTTCACATCTCTGCGGGTGAGACAAGGAGGAGCCATATCTGCTCTCACCATGTCTCAGGCTTGGGACACATGCCAGGGCAGCCAGATAGGATCTCCAGGGCTGAGGGGGATGGTGTGATGTTCCCTTGTGGGAGGCCTCCCAGGGAAGCAGAGTGGTGACTTCACTGGGAAGATGAAAACAATTCAGTACAAAAATACTTATCTTGGAAGTGATCTGCCTGAATTTGAGACCAGTGAAGGAATTATATTTCCAACACCGCTTCAAAGAGAAAAAGCCATTTTCCACTCATCTTGTCCTGGGGAGAAATCCCACAGCGCTTCTTGACTGAGAGATGATGATTCAGGCAAAAAGGATCTCAACTCCAGCTCTGCATAAAGACACAGTAAGGGAATCACCCTTGAAAGAACCAGTTATAAAGTTTTTCTTCTAAAACCAGAGCAGAGATGTGCTTCTGGGCAGTGCAGCTAAGGGGGAGATCCAACCATGTGACTAACCTCCACTTTTGGCCTCTGATATTTTTTCTTCCCTGCAGGATTTCTCTCATATTTTCAATGCCATCTAGAGACTCAGTATGTCCCATCTTTACAGCCTAAAGGCAGATAATTGGAGATTTCAAAAGGACCTTTCCCTAAAAGGTAGGAACAATAGGGAGATTAAACAAGAACATGTCAAAACAATCTAGACGCAACATCAGGCAAAGAACGGACTTCTGATTCATCCATGGTTGACCTTTTATTTTGTTCCGTTCTGAGCCCTGTTCCTCACCTAGAAAGCTCTCTCGGCAATTCTTAGTCCACCCAAGCCTTTGGAGATTGGGAGCACCAGCTATGGTAATAGGCGGTTTGGTAAAGACTGAATATTCTCTCACCAATAATACAATCTTATCCCCTCTTCGAATGATTATATATATATATGTGTGTGTGTGTGTATAATATATGATTTTATATATTATTTATATTATATATAAGTGATTAGATATGTATATAATCTCTAGAAAATTAACCTAGCCAGACATACTATAGTGGGTAACATCAGAGAATCATCTCTTCTCTGTCTGGCAGATTTAAGCCCATGGCCTTGGCCTAAATAGCAAAGGGCTCTGGCTAGAAGTACCCAAGAGAGCGTAGTTTGACAGAAAAGCCTAAGAACACTTAGGCCCCAAGGTCTTCTTTAGTCCCTTAAGGGTCAACTTTTGAAGCTACAGACATTATTGCCAAAAATTTAGTGAACAGCTAATTATTTTTGTTAAAATGAAAAATGAGACCCCAAATCTTTGTGTTTCAGAATCGTCTATAAACATGACAGATCCTGGGGGGCCCCTAGCTCCCTCTTTGATTTGATTTGAGAGCTAGAAACTTCATAGGGGAACTTGCCATCCTTATACACATGTTATATGCATAGATTTCTGAGTATAACTTTACCCTCACATTCACTCTTTTTTTCTCTCAAGTGTATCTCTTTCTCCATTTTTTGTCCTGTTTTCATTTAAGTGGTTTTGTTAGACACCTCAAATCCGTTTTTTTCACCAACTCGGTATCTGGAAAAAAAAACTTGAAAACCCAGTTACTGGATATTCTCCCAGTGCAATGCTCTTCTTGACAATCTATTGCCTGTGCTATTTTACAACTCTGCTGGGCAGCAGTTAGCTTATGTATTTTTGTATGGTTGAAATGAAAATAATTTCTTTCCTATGGAGCATATAATCTCAGAATTTACAGTTTATGGGCTTATTGGACAATAACAAGTTCTAAACCTAATTTAGCACTCTTAATCTGGATTAAAATGGATACTTAGATTCTGAAATGCTGTTGGGACTAGTTTTAAAATATTATGGTTTTCAATAGTAATCAATCAGTTAAATACAATCTCTGATATGTCCTTTTTTTAATTGAGTGTAGTTGATTTACAATGTTGTGTTAGTTTCAGGTATATATCAAAGTAATTCAGTTATACATCCTTTTTCAGATTCATTTCCATTATAGGTTATTAAAAGATATTGAACATAGCTCCCTGTGCCATATTGTAGATTCTTATTGTTTTGCTATTTTATGCATAGCAGTGTGTATCTGTTAATCCCAAACTCCTAATTTATTCCTCCCCCTCCCCCTTTCCTCTTTGGTAACCACAAATTTGTTTTCTATGTCTGTGAGTCTCTTTCTCTTTTGTAAATAAGTTCATTTGTATTACTTTTTTAGATTCCACACATAAGTGATATAATGCAATATTTGTCTTTCTCTGTCTGAGTCACTTCATTTAGTATAATAATCCCTATGTCCGTCCATGTTGCAATGAATGGCATTGTTTCATTCTTTATGGCTGAGTAGTATTCCATTGTATATATGTACCACATCTTCTCTATCCATTCATCTGTCAATGGACACTTAGGTTGCTTCCATGTCTTGGCTGTTATAAATAGTGCTGCTATAAACATTGAGGTGCATGTATCTGAATTAGAATTCTTATCTTTTCTGGATATACACCCAGAAATAGGATTGCTAAATCATATGGTAACTCTACTTTTAGGTTTTTTTTTTAAAGATGTTCCTTACTGCTCTCCGTAGTAGCTTTACCAATTTATATCCTCACTAACAATGTAGGAGGATTCCTTTTTCTCCACATACTCTCCAACATTTATTATATGTAGACTTTTTGATGACAGTCATTCTAACCAACATGAAATGATACCTCATGCATTTTTGATCTGCAATTCTCTAATATTTAATGATAGTTGTACTCATACTCAACATCTTTTCATGTGCCTATTGGCCATCTGTATGTCTTTTTTAGATAAATGCCTGGTTAGGTTTTCTGCCCATTTTTTGATTGGTTTTGGGGTTTTTTGGGTTTGTTTGTTTGGGGGTTGTTTTTTGTTTGTTTGTTTTTTGTCTTTTTAGGGCTGTGGCACATGGAGGATCCCAGGCCAGGGGTTGAATTGGAGCCATAGCTGCTGACCTGCAGTACAACCACAGCAATGCCAGATCTGAGCCACATCTGCAACCTACACCACAGCTTATGGCAACACTGGATCCTTAACCCACTGAGCAAGGCCAAGGATCAAACCTGCATCTTCATGAATACTAGTCAGATTCATTTCTGCTGAGCCATGACAGGAACTCTTGTTTTCTTTTGTTTTGTTTTGTATTGTTGATATTGAGTTACATGGAGCTGTTTGTATATTTGGAGATTAATAATTCCTTGTTGATCACATCATTTGCAAATATTTTGTCCTATTCTGTAGGTTGCCTTTTCATTTTGTTTATGGTTTATTTTGCTGTGCAAAAGATTATGAGTTTAATTAGGTTCCATTTGTTTATTTTTGCTTTATTTTTACATTACTCTAGGACACAGATTAAAAAAAAAACTGCTGTGATTTATGGCAAAGACATAATTGTCATAATTCCTTTCCCAAGTTAGGGAAGTTTTCAGCTATTCTGTCTTCAAATATCTTCTTAGTTTTTTTCTCTCACTCCCCTTCTTCTGGGACCCCTGTAATGTGAATATTAATGTGCACGATGTTGCCCCAGAGGTAAGATATTCTCATTTCTTTCATTTTTTTTTCTTTTCAGTGTCTGATTTCCACTACTCTGTCTTCTGGCTCACTGATCCATTTAGTCTACTGTTGATTCCTTCTAGGGTATATTTCATTTCAGTTGTTGTATTCTTCATCTCTGTTTAGCTGTTCTTTGTATTTTCTTCTGTGTATCCATTCTTCTCCCAAGTTTTTTGATCATCTTTATGAAAATTACTATGAACTTTTATTTGTGTAGGTTGCTGATCTTCACTTCACTTAGCTCTTCTTCTGGGATTATATCTTGTTGCTTTGTCTGGAGCATATATGCTGCTGCTTCATTCTGTCTAGATTGCTATTTGTATTTCTATGTCTGTGGTAGGTTAGGTACATTCCTCGACCTTGAGGAAGTAGCTGTCTGTATGAGGTGTCCTCTATGTCTTTGCAGTACATTCTCCTCTTATCACCCAAGCTATATGCTCTAGAGATTTCCCCTAAGAGGGCTGTGTGTGCCCTTCTGTTGTGGTGGCTGACTGTGGGGGGGGGTCTGATAGACTTGGTTGGACCCTAGTCTGGTTGGTTGCCAGGCCTTGCCTTATGAGGATGCTGCTGGCTGCTGTTTAGCAGGGCCTGGTCTTGAGGCAGCTGGCTGTAGAACCCTAGGGGATACCAGGGCTAGTGCTGACTTGCTGGTGGGTGGAGTCAGGGTCCAGAAGACTCTGGGGCTGTTGCCCACCCACCAGTTGGGGTGAAGCCATATCTTGGGGTTAGTGCTGGAGTACTGGCAGGTAGTCTGTCCAAAGCACCAGGAATCCTGGAACCCATTTCATATCATGATGGGGACCTGGTTCCTAACACAGTTGAGTCCCAAAGGTTGCATTGGCCTGCTAGTGGGCAGGGCCAGGATCCAGTTTGTCCAATGGTAGACTCTCACCTGCTGTTGGCTGGCTGAGTCTGCAGGCTGCAGGACCATTGTTGTCTTGCTTCTGGCATCTGTCCGCTGGTGGGTGAGGCTGGTCTGTCTAGAGGCTTGTGCAGGATTCCTGGATGGAAGGGCCTATGCCTGCCTACTGGTAGGTGGAATTTGGTCTTAGGTATCTGGTGGGCAGAGCTATGTCTGAGAGCATGTCTAGAGGAAGCTATGGTTCAGGAAGTCTTTAGGCTGAGTCCCTCCCTAATTAGTTTGGCATGAGTGTCATAGCTGTTGGGTGGAGCCATTTCTTGGCACTAATGGGCCAATATGGGAGCCAGCAGCAGCAGGGTCCAAACAGTTGGATGTTCCCAAATATTCATTTGGGATTTCCCCTAGTCTTTTGGGATCCCTGAAACTAAGCCCCACTGGCCTTCAAAGCCAAATGTTCTGGGGGCTGATCTTCCAGGTGCCAGACCCCCAAAACTGCAGAGCCTGACATGGGGCTCAGAACTCTCTTATAGAAGAACCTCAACACTATAATTATTCTCCGGTTTGTGGGTTGCCCACCCAGGGGTATAAGACTTGATTACATCATAGTTCTGCCCCTCCTTCTTGTCTCATTCTGGTTTCTTCTTTATTTCTTTAGTTGTAGAAGATCTTATCTGGTAGGTTCCAGTCTGTTTTTATTGATGCATATTCTGCAGATAGTTAGGATTTAGGTTGTTCATGAGAAGAGGTGAAATCAGGGTCTCTCTGCCATCTTGGCCCATATACAAGTTTATGCTTGTATAAAGGTAATATTTATATTTATACAAGTTTATGCTTGTATAAAGGTAATATTTTTATTTCTTAAAATTTTACCAAAGTAGAAAAGATAAATGAGCAATGCTATGTATTTATCAAAATTTATGGAATTTTTCAGCATAAAACGTGAACTTTAAAATGGACAAATTAAAAATAAATGATTTAGGAGGTCCCACTGTAGCTCAGCAGAAATGAACCCAACTAGTATCCATGAGGATTCAGGTTCAATCCCTGGCCTCACTCAGTGGGTTAAGGATCCGGTGTTGCCATGAGCTGTTGTGTATGTTGCAGACGTGGCTTGAATCCTGAGTTGCTGTAGCTGTGGCGTAGGCTGGCCACTGCAGCTCCTATTCATCCCCTAGCCTGGAAACTTCCATATGCCACGAGTGTGGCCCTAAAAAGAAAAAAAAAATGGAGGAATTATCAGGGAAATCTGAGGTGGAATATGGAATGTGATAAAAGAATCTAACTGAATTATAAATGCATGGAAGAAATATCAATGAAGGGGATAGGGAAAAGGGGCTGACCTAACTAACTTTGCAAATGAGTGGAGAGTATAAGATATAGTGGGAAAGTAACTACACAGTACTGTACTCTAGTTGATAAAAGTGTTTCCCACCAGGATAGGTTAGCAAATCTCTGACCACTGTACACACATACTGGAATTCACAAATAAATGGCAGATGATACAATCCAGGTTTCTTTCTGTTGGAGAGTTTATAAATAAGCAAAGGGAACAGGCTGGATTAGAATTGTAGACATAAATATGAATTCATATTTGGCTTCATAGAGACATAGTCACATATGGAAATAGTAATAGATACATGGTTACTATACACATATGTTTCCTTGCTCAGGCAGCCAAGAGAGCCTCAAAGCGACAATACCCAAGTAGCAATGAGATTACCTAGCAACCAGATCTTTGTTTCTAATACCCTTTTCCAATAAAAGGAACCAGGACTTCTCAGAGATATGACTGATTTTAGAACTAGAACAGGAATTATATAGCATCCAATAGTGCTGAAAAATAGAGTGGTCCAAGGAGTTCCCGTCAAGGCTCAGCGGTTAACAGATCTGACTAGCAACCATGAGGACACAGGTTCAATCCCTGGCCTTGCTCAGTGGGTTAAGGAGCCAATGTTCCCACGAGCTGTGGTGTAGGTCACAGACATGGCTCAGATCCTGTGTTGCTGTGGCTGTGGCATAGGCGAGATTCGACCCCATAGCCTGGGAACTTGCATATACTGCGGGTGTGGCCCTAAAAAGAAAAAAAAAATGATTGCACCAAAACTAAATAAAATAAAATAATGGAACTATGTCAAAGGGATATAGGAGCCAAGTGATAGAGATTCCAAAGGCCAAAAATTGAAAGAGTTTGAGCAATAAAATAACATAATATTGGATTATAAACCAAAGCAGAAAATTAATATCAGTGAGTTCATACTGGTATAAATGATTAAGCAAAAAATTGAAGAGACAAGGCATATCCCACATATTTGAAAGGATTCCAAATAATGTATGTAGATATACTGCCCTCAAGGAAGTGGAGCATAACTCCCCACTTCTTAAATGTGGACTGTAATAGTGACTTTCTTATAAAAGTACAAGATAGTGAGGAGGTGAGGAGTAACCTTACAGTGGAGAAACCTGATGAGTACCACTCAGCCCAGGTATGAAGGTCAACACCAACAGTGATCAATTATGGTGACAATATATACCCTTTATAGATGTGCTAAGAATGACACTTCATAGTCTTCCTCACCCCTCCCCCCAAAAAAGTCTAATTATAAAAAAAAAAAAAAATCAGACAAATCCCAACTGAGGGACACTCTACAAAGTACCTAACCAGTACTCCTCAAACCTGTCTAGGTCATCAAGAATAAGGAAAGTCTAAGACACTACCACAACCAGAAGAGCCTAAGGAGACATGACAACTAAATGTGATATAGTTTCCTGGATGGGATCCCAGAGCAGAAAAATGACATTAGATGAAAACTAAGGAAACCTGAATAAACCATGGAGTTCAGTTAATAATACTGTATCAATATAGTTTCAGTAATTATGAAAAATAAACCCTCATCATGTAAGATATTAATAATAAGAAAAGCTGAGTGTGACATATGCAAAACTCTCTGTTCTATCTTTGCAATTTTTGTAAATCTAAAATAAGATAATGGTAAAGTTTTTAAGTTTATTTAAATAAGTAGGTGCATCAGACAAACCCAAATAGAGATACTGTTTGCAAAAATACTTCAATGTGATTTTAAAAAAGAATTGTCACAGATCAGAGGGAACTAAGGGAAAATGACAATTTAAAACAATGTGAAATCCTGGCTTGGATCATGGAACAAAAGAGCACAATAGTGAAAAAAAAAACTGGTAAAAAAAAAAAAAATTTAAGCCTGTAGCTTCCTGTTGTGGTTCAGTGCGTTAAGAACCTGACACAGTATCTATGAGGATGCAAGTTCAATCCCTGGCCTTGCTCAGTGAGTTAAGGATCCAGCACTACCACAAGCTGCAACATAGGTCACAGATGCAACTGGATTCAGTGTGGCTGTGGCTGTGGCCTAGGCTGGCAGCTGTGGCTCTGATGTGACCCATAACCTGGGAACTTCCATATGCCGCAGGTACTTCCATAAAAAGAAAAAAAGAAAAAAAAAAGTCTGTAGCTTAGTTAATAGCATGGCACAAACATTAATTTCTTAGTTTTGACAAACGTATCATGATTGTGTAAGATGTTAGGGAAAGGAGGGTGAAGGCATGTGGAAATTCTCTACTATCTTTGCAACTTTTCTTTTTTTCTTTTTTTTTTTTTTTTTTTTGCTTTTCGCTTTTCAGGGCTGCATGTGCAGCATATGGAAGTTCCCAGGCTAGGAAAGAAATTAGAACTGCAGCTGTGGGCCTAGGCCACAGTCACAGCAACACAGGATCTGAGCCACAACTGCAAACTACACCACACCTTATGGCAACATTGGATTCTTAACCCACTGAGTGAGGCCAAGGATTGAACCCATATCCTCAGGGATGCTAGTCAGGTTCTTACCACTGAGCCACAACAGGAACTCCTCCAACTTTTTTATAACTATGCGATTACTTAGAAATTAAAAGTTTAAATTTTAATTTTTAAAAAAATAGATGAAGCATGAAGAATAACAGATAAGTGCAAACCAGAAGCAAAGCATACTGGCCTTCATTTGGCCAACAGAGATATAAAGTTGCCATCAATGGCAAAGGCAGTGAACACTAAGAAGGAAATGAACCCTAAGAGCTTAAGGAAAACCGCCCACATCATAGTGATTCCCTCCCAAGGATGGGGAAGTATAATCATCTGGGTAATAAATCTTACATTAGCATTTGTCTGAGTACAGTTTGGGCCAAAGTCCAGAGAATTCTACTTTCCTTAGAACTCTTGGTGACAAAACACTCCTCTACTGATAGTCTCAACAAGAAAGTTCTATTCCAGGCATTGGGTGTTAACATTAGGGACACAATAGTTAATGAGATCACCTTTCCTACGAGATCCAATCATCTCCTTTTTCATACACAGGAGACTTAGAAGCTATTCCCTCATGTACGTAAGAAGAACGGTTCTTATCTCACTGACTATTTAGAAGACCTGCCTCTACAGGATAGCCACAAATGGCCAGGATCCTGGAGGAACTCTAGGAAAAGCTCCCGATCCTTGCTTAGCTGAACTACTTCTCCAGGCTTTTCCCAAGGTAGCTAGAAAGAGGTTTCCTGGAATTGTTTATGAGGATGCCAGAAGGTCAGCCAAAGTTCCCAGTCCCAACAGTCATTTGTTCCTCCACCCTTAGTAGAGTAACAATACCATATGTTGCCCCAACAGACCTATTCACATATACTGAACACCTATGATGTGCCAATGACAGTGCAAGGTGCTGGGGAGAAGGGAGCAGGTTCAGAAAAACATGATGATGATGATGATGGCAAATATGCGAAAGCACATATTTATAATAGATCAAGACCTGTGCTACAAGCACTGGCTTATTTCATCCTTACAAGAACAAAATGAGATGAATAATATTATCTCCGTTTTCTAGGTGAGAAAATGACTTCTCCCTCCAGGAAACTGAAAAGCAGAGTAGTTTGTCTTTGTTCAACTAGGAAGCATCAAAGTAGTTAAAAATGGTCTTCGAAATCCAGCAGCCCCAGAAGGAAAGCCCAGTTCTGTCCCTTAGTAGCTGTGTGACCTTGGAGAACTAATGTCACCACTTTGTCAAGTGGATAATAAGTAGAGGCTCAAATCAGCACAAATGCATTGAGTGCCTTGGCCCATTAATAACATCTGTCACGTATTTGGGATGTGCCTCACATGTATGCCCAGAATTTGCCAAACTATGCCAAGTACTTTACAGGCATGAACTCATTTTATCCTCCTAATACACCAGGAGATAAGGACTTATTATTTTACTGAAGAGAAAATGGATGTTCCAAGAGGTTCAAATAACTTTGCAAAGGTCACCCAGCCAGTAAGTGGTCCAGCTGCAATTTGAGTGCCCCTCTATCTGCCCTAGTACCCTGGGTCTTAACCACTCTGCTGTCACCCACTCAACATTCCAGGAACTCCAGACAGCCCATTTTCTTCTAGATAATGTATTTTTTTTTTCATTTTAACTGAGGGCCTAACCCAAAAGATCCACTGTAAGTGGTATAAATCTCAGGTTGAAAGAGTTTCAGGTGGATGAGGTAGGCTCTTTCATCACTGATAGATGATACTTTGGAAATCAGAAACTCTTCCCTGGGAAACTAGAGTTTATTTCAAATAAGAGGAAGTGTGGAGGTAAATGGGGGAATGGAGAAGGAATGTAGGAGAAATCTGAAGGCCTAAGGAGGTGGACTTTCTTATGGATTCAAAAGCAAACCAACAATAACCTTGCCTTTGGCCAAGCCCCTGTCAAGAAGGCAATGCCTCTGGGTCTCCGAGCATTTTAGGGTAAGGACAGGATGCTAAAGAGATTCTAGCCCCTATGGCAACCTCAGTTACTGATAGTAGCTGCTGGGAGAGCTGTATTAAGAAGTAACCTAAGAATTCCCTTTGTGGCTCAGCAGTAACAAACCCAACTAATCTCCATGAAGATGTGGTTTCTATCCCTGGCCTCCCTCAGTGGGTTAAGGATATGGCATTGCCATGAGCTGTGGTATAGGTTGCAGATGTGGCTGGGATCCCAAATTGCTGTGGCTGTGGTGCAGACTGGCAGCTGCAGCTCAGATTCAACCCCTGGCCTGAGAACTTCCATATGCCTCAGGTGCAGCCCTAAAAAGACTAAAAAAAATAAAATAGTAATCTATATACAGTACTATATATAAAATAGACAACCAACAAGGACATACTCTATAGCACCGGGAATTGTACTCAATATTTTATTGTTGTTTTATGGCTGCACCAATGACATATGGAAATTCCCAGGCTAGGGATCAAATTGGAGCTGGAGCTGCTAGTCTGTGCCACAGCCACAGCCATACCAGATCTGAACTGCATCTGCAACCTATACTGCAATTTGCACAACATTGGATCCTTAACCCACTGAGTGAGGCCAGGAATCAAACCCTCATCCTCACAGAGACAACATTGGGTCCTTTACTCACTGAGCCACAACAGGAACTACCTCAATATTCTGTATTAACCTATAAGGGAAAGGAATCTGAGAAAGAATAGGTATATATATAACTGAATCACTGTGCTGTACACCTCACACTAACACAACATTGTAAATCAGTTACACTTTAATTTAAAAAAGAAGAGGAAGGATCATGAAACTCTGCCCAGGCTCATCTGGGGGAAAAAAATGCCTTCATCCCATCAATAATTTCTGCCACACGTTTGAGAGTGAGAAGAGCCTCACACAGTGTCCAGAATTTGCCATTTCTGCTTTAGGGACACACCCTGTCAGAGGAGGCAACTGGGTTCAGGTCCAGGGAGGGAGCCAGAATGTCCCAAAGGCACCCTGCTTCTTCCCACTTCAAAAACTGGGGCAAAAGGGCATTGACAGAAAGAAAAGACCTAATTTGAATTCCTTTGGTTTTAATTATGTTGGAAAGAGAGGCTGGCCACCAAAGCCAAGACCCTTCAGGAAGAATGAAAAACCGAAGAGACTGGGCCAGCTAGAGCGGAGTGGGGGAGAGTTCCAGCCAATTAGCCTTCCTTTGTGACATGGTCACCCTTCACCCCACTCTCTGGAAGCCTTAACAACACTCATGTGTCAATGGGACCTCAGGAGAGGGGGAAAAAGCGGTGAGCCAAACCTCAAGAGTGGAGGGGAAAAAAAAAAAAGCAAAATCTGGAATTTGAGCTCAAAGCTGGCTTCGCTATTGTCATTATTTTTTATAGAACCCTCCCTGGACTTTCCTGACTGCCAGGAACTTGTCCTCAGACTTTGAGGGGCCACATCATCCCTTTTCAGCCTTGCTACCTCCTTGGCAAACAGGCTGAAGCCACCATCTCAAAGTCAACAGGCTTGCACACCCAAAATCCTCAGGTGGGTCAAATTTTCCAGGGCTAGACTCTTAAAAGAGAAGCTTTCTTACTGTTATAGGCTTCAAGTCCTCTTCAAGGAGATTAAACCCAAAAGCCTCTGGCCATGTCTCATTATAATGCCCCTTCCCCAACCTTGACCAGCCTGGGCTGCTCACTCCCTGCTAGAGAAGGAATGTTGCCCATTCCTCAACTGGCTACCATGTAGCCTGTTCCCCATGCAAATAAGATATCCTGCCCAAGACCAATCAGAAGATCAAATTGGGTCTCCACTCAGGTCCGCATTGTGGGGTATAAAGACTACCGCAGAGTAAGTCAGCCCTCTTTTTTAACCTGAGCGCACATGAGTCCTCTCTCTCCCTCTCTGAAAATCACTTTCGCTTTAATAAATTTGTAAACCATCAGCCATTCCAATGCTTTGCTATGGCAAAACGGGGACAGGAAACTGTGACTGTATCACTACCGTTCCCTTTAATAAGCAGTTTTTACAGGGTGCTAAATGCCCTTTAAGGAATCCAGAAGCCCAAAGCAGTCCCCAGGGTTCCACGAAACCCCAGCATTGCAGAGGTAGCAGGAGGGAGAGGTCCAGATCCAATTAGTATCCAGGGGACTGCTTGATTCAGGCTGTCAGGAGACAGGTGGGAAGCTGCTGTGACCTGTAGCCTTGATCCAAGGCTCTGGTATATCCTGGCTGGAAGGAGCCCCGTCTCCCCAAGATGCGGGCTCTAGAGAGGATAGGATAGGAAATATTATGATCTGTGTTTAAGCAAGGTGGAATTTGATATATGGAAAACATTTTTGCTCTACTGACTACTTTAATGATTTGGATTCACAAAGGTGCAAGGGAAGCCTAATTTGAAGCCAGAGAAAACTGAATAGCTGTACCTAATAGAATAAGACTTTGGGGAGCAATCCAGAACAGAAAGTGAAAGGTGCCGGGAAAGAAAGTGGCCTGAAGCTAGGGCAACTTGCCAATCCCAGGGCTTGGAGGGGACCGTCTGGGAACAGAAATACCTGATGTTCAGTTTGAAGTTCTTTGCTTTTTGACACTATAAAGTGTTCTTCTTGACACTATAAAGTGTTCTTCTATACCCCAACCACAGCTCAGAATTTCAGTAAAATCTAATAAATACATGCAGAGCTTTGTGTGAATGGGGCTTTTATGCAAATCCAGGAAAGGCCTGAGTTTCACTGCTGGGTAGATGAGGAAAAGAGATAGTTTGTGTGTGTTGGCAAACTCAGGTCGCCAGGGTTAGGGACCAGGGTGACACTGAATTCAATCTCTAAGAACTAACTAGATCTTCCAATGCTTTCTCCACTTCTAAGGGCAAAGTGAATTGGATTGCTAGTTTCCTTTTACTGTTTTCAATTTTCTTCTCCATGTTTAAGATGCATCAGGGCATCACAGAGAGAAGTGGTAAAGAATACAAAATTTAGGATTTAAATAGATAGGGGTCTGAATTCCAACTCCACTTTACTATGTGATCCTAAGCCTGGGGTTCCTCATCTATTAAGCGGGAATAAATAATGTGTTCTTTATAGTGATGATTCCTTGTAAAGGATCAATGAGATAAAACTATATGCAGTGTTTGCTCTGGTAACTGATACAGAGTAACACTCAATGAATGGTAGTTGCTCTTGTTTGCCTATTAGTAGTGGTGGTGGTGACTATGGTGATAATGACACCACCGCCAAAATGACAAGGGCTCTTCCTTGTCATACAGCTCCCACAGTTAGAGGAGGGGAAAAAGGACTGGTCAAATAGACCTTTAAGACAAAGGGAAATTGCCCTTATAAATCCATTTTACTGATCTTCATTGGCCATAGAGTGCTTATTACTGAGATACAAAGATTGTTTCTTACCAAAATAACCCTGCATGTACAAATGACCCTGCATATGCTAATACAGGCACCACCCACACCAGCCAAGTTTGTGGATGTTAAAAGGAAAGAGGTGGGTGAATTAGCCATGAATTTGTCGACACAATTGAATAATAACCTCTGTCCAAAGCCTTATCAAATCAAATGCATTGTGATTGGCTTTTCTCTCATGCCATCTAATCTTTCCCCTGTTAGGTTTCGAGTGGATTATTTTTCTCCCTGGGAGATTTTATGTACACACAGACACACACACACGTGCACACACACACATATACACATATGCATATACATATATATGTATATAGGTATATAAGTATATGTGTATACTTTTTCCCAGTTCACATGTAATTTCTGATTTTCACTCCTCAATGTGCCTTCTTGAACTGATCCATAATTCTGGGTTTTTTTTTTTCCCAATCTTTATTTTAACATTGTATAAGCTTAAGGTATACAACGTGATGATTTGACATGCACATACTGCAGAATGATGACTACAGTAGGATTACCTAACACTCCCAACACCTCACATAATCACTATTTCTTATTTGTGGTGAGAACATTTAAGATCTGCTCTCTTAGCAACTTTCAAGTATACAATACAGTACTGTTTACTACAGACACCATGATGTTCTTTAGATGCCCAGAACTCATTCGTGTTCTAAATCTGAGTTTGTTAAAACTTTGACCAAATCTCTCCATTTTCCCAAACCTCAACTCCTGGCCACCATCATCCCACTATTTCTATAAGTTTTGCTGTTTTAGATTCCATATATAAGTGATATTATACAGTATTTATCTTTCTTTGTCAGACTTATTTCACTTGGCACAATACCCTCAAGTTCCATCCATGTTGTTTCTAATGGCAGGATTTCCTTCTTTCTCATGGCTGAATAATATTCCATTGTTTATGTGTATAACCTCACCTCCTTTATCCATTCATCCATTAATGAACACTTAGGTTGTTCCCATATCTTGGTTACTGTAAATAATGCTGCAGTGAACACAGTTTTGCAGATATTTCTTCAAGATCCTGATTTCATTTTCTTGAATATATACCCAGAAGTGGGACTGCTAGATCCTATGGCACTTTTTTATTTTATTTTATTTTATTTTTTGTTTTGCCATTTTAGGGCCACGCCCTTGGCATATGGAAGTTCCCAGGCTAGGGGTCGAATCTGAGCTATAGCTGTCAGCCTACACCACAGCCATAGCAACGCAGGATCTGAGCCATATCTGTGACATACACCACAGTTCACAGCAATGCCAGATCCTTTAACCCACTGAGCAAGGCCAGGGATCAACCCGCATCCTCATGAATACTAGTCGGGTTCATTACTACCGAGCCATAATGACGGGAACTCCTTGGCACTTCTATTTTAATTATTTTGAGAAAACTCCATCCCTTTACCGTAGTGGTTATACCACTTTACATTCCTGCCAACAAAGGGTTGCCTTTTCTCTTCATCCCCTCTAGTACCTATTATCTTTTTTTTTAATAATAGCCATTTCAACAGATGTGAGGTGATATCTGATTGTGGTTTTGATTTCCATTTCCCGGATTACTAGTGATGTTGAACATCTCTTTATGTATTGTTGGCCATTTGGATATCTTCTTTGGAAAGGTGTCTACTTAGTTTCTCTGTTCATTTTTTAATCAGAGGGTTTTTTGCTGTTGAGTTGTATGAATTCCTTATATTTTGAATATCAAGCTCTTATCAGATTGATGATTTGCAAATATTTTCTCCCATTCAATTGATTCCATTTTCTTTTTGCTTATCGTTTCTTTTGCTGTGCTGAAGATTTTATTTTGACATAGTCTGATTTATTTTTGCCTTTGTTGCTTATGATTTTGATGTCATATCCAAAACTTGTTGCCAAGACCAATATCAAGGAGCTTTCTCCCTATGCTTCCTTCCAGGAGTTTTATAGTTTCAGGTCTTACATTTAAGTCTTTAAGTCATTTCAAGTTAATTTTTATGAGTGGTATAACATAAGGGTCCAATTTTATTCTTCTACTTTCCCAACATCATTTATTGAAGAGACTATCCTTTCCCTGTTGTGTATTCTTGGTGGCCTTGTCAAATATTAGTTCACCATATCTGCAAGGGTTTATTACTGGGCTCTCAATTCAGTCCCATTTTTTTATACCAGTTTCATACTCTTTTTGATTACTATAGATTTGCAACATAGTTTGAAATCTGGAAGTGTGACACCCCTAGTTTTGTTCTTCTTTCTCAGGATTGCTTTGACCATTAGAGGTCTGTTGTGATTCCATATAAATTCTAAGGTTTTTTTTCTAATTCTGTGATAAATACCATTGGCAGGGATTACACTGAATCTACAGGTAGCTTTGGGTAGTAAAGACATTTTAACAATATTAATTCTTCTGGATGAGGTGAGAAATAAATGGGCCTCTTCAGAAGATTCTTGCACAATTGGGGAGCTGGGCACTCACTTAACGTGTTCTTCCTTCTCCACACAGGAAAAATCACAGATGAGAAAGCCTCTCTGGGCACCGAGCTGGGCTGCCTTGGGGGAGGGGTGACAGGTAAAGTTAAACTAGCCCTCTTACCCTTTCCAAAGCATCCAAACCCTTTTTGTTGTTTTTTGCTCCAGTGATGTGCTGGAATTTCTCTGCTGGATGCCTGAGCATCTGCAAAGACTCTCTCATCCATGAGGTATTGTCTAAGACAGCCCTGATTCTCTAGGGCTCACAGACCACACAGCCAAGAGGGGATGGAACTGATTCAGGGGCCACTGTAGGGCCCACAATTGGGACTGAGATCTGTATAATGATTACCCAGTGCAATGGTGGGTAATATTTTTCCTGAGTCCCTTGGCACATGGTGCTGGATCCCACAGCCCCCACAAAGGCACTTTTGTTTGTGGATGAATGAAAAATTGCTGTTGTTGAAGGAGGAAGGTGAATGAAGGGCATTTTATTTGGCCATCTTGCTGATGTCTAGAACCATCATTCTTGGTACCTCTGGCCAATCTCCTTTCTGTCACAGCCACTCTGTACTTCCTGCTTCTGGTCCAACTGCCACAGAGGATACTGTTAAATAGAAGTTGGCACACGCATTTGTTTTAATTTTTTCATTAAAGCATAGTTGCACAATGTTCTGTCAGTTTCTGCTGTACAGCAAACTGACTCAATCATAAATATATATATGTTCTTTTTCTCATATATCTTCTATCATGTTCCATCAGAGTGATTGGATGTAGTTCCCTGTGCTATACAGCAGGAACTCATTGCTTATCTATTCTAAATGTAATACTTTGCATCTACTGACCCCAAAATCCCAGTCCATCCCACTCCCCACCCCCACCCTTGGCAACCACAAGGCACACACATTTTATCAGGTTATCTTTGTCTGGGGCCCATCATTTTGTTTTCAGTCTGAAAGATAATACCTCCCCTCAAGCTATAGAAGCCAAAAGGAATTTATTTCCTTCAAAAGAAGTTTCAGGCAATGCTGTATCACTGGCTTAGACAAATCCAGTTTGATGCCATTTATTGTCTGCTTGTCTCCCCTCACACAACACTCAGGTTTTCAAATGAAGATTTAATGTGATATTGAGCCCTTCCAGTTTCACCTTTCCATCAGTACAAAAGCCCTACCCTGGAAAACGAGAGTGAGAATTGTTTCATTAGTCACAGATTTCGGATCTTTTCAGTGGGCAACAAGGAAGGTGAAAATAGTCCTTTATCAGAATCAAGGCTCAAAGACACATGAGCATACTAAAAGGGAAAGGCCCATAAAGCCAAAGTAAAAAAAGTTGATTGACTTAAAAAAAATATATAAGTGACAAGCTCCATTTGGGGGGAGGCGTGTTGGAAAGAAATATGTCATGGCCTAATTGGCAGGATGCTGATAAATTTTCTTTCTACTATCCAAAGTCACTTCTAAGAGATTGGTTTCTTTAAAAACAAATCTGCTGGAGAGTCCATCATCACCAGAGAATTTCAGTATGTTTTTTCCTAGCTACTAATCTTACCATTTATCCTCTCACCTTTAACTAGGTAGGAAATCTCATTTTATGCAATGAGGTGAAAAAAAAACTTCCAAATCTGACCTGGTTTTTGAGTCACAGCTCTGTTATCTAAACTAGGTCTTAGTTTCTCCATACTTAAAACAAGGAAAATAACACCTACATTATAGAGTTGTTTTAAGGAGTGTGTGAGAAATTTTATTGACTTACTATTGTAATAAGAGCATAACTACTTATTTTTATGTGGCATTATATGCAAAGTACTTCAGTAATTAAACAAATGAACATGTATAATCCCATGTGATATGCACTAATGCCAACCCCATTTTGCAAATAATGAAAACAGACATAGACTAGTTAAGCAACTTGCACAAGGTTACTCGCTATAAAAATCAGGGACATAGGCATGTTCAAAGGGGAAATAGGATGTTTAACAAAAGTATGGACAGAATTAAGGGAGCAAGTATAGTGATAGATCCAGGGACCACACAACAGAAAGTCATTATCAACACTAGACCTGAAGGGATAAGAGGAGAGATGGAGCTAAAGCCAGGTGCAAGCTGGACACCTAGGAAAGATGGCCATAGAGGCAAAAACCCAGCCACTGCCAAAACCACAGCATAGCAGGAAAGGAGAGAGGAGATTAATATCCTGATCATTTCTCTCATCTTCTAATCTTCTGCCATCTTCTACCATCTCATTTATCAAACCCAACTGGAAGTTAGAGGTCAGGGGAGCCCAGATGACATAGAACATAGAGATCAACCTCCTACGGCATAGAATCAGCAAAGAATAGACCAGGAAGGACATAGTGGAAAAAAATTAAAATACGGTTTTAGAACTAGGATCTCTGTTCCCAGCTGCTCACTCGAATGCCTCTTGAGTATAAGGCAGTTGTTAGCTTTTCTCCTCCATATCTGCAAAGCCTAAGTGTAGAAGCTCCATTCCTCCTTGAAACCAAACATTTGCTGAAAATCATGATTCATAATTTTAATAAAGATTTGTTATCAGGAGGGCTCCAAGCACAAGGAGCACAAATGGTTCAGCTGAAAGAATTCCCCTTAGACAGGTTTTATTCCCCAAGTACCTGCAAGTCACTCCTGATTCTAGCCATGAGGTGTCTCCTCTTCCCTCACCTTGTATTTTTGCAGTTCCTGGATCCTTTATCATCTCCCTTTTATCCCACTTGCTAACACAAGAGCCCCCCTTATTTTTAAACCTAGGAACATCCTGACACTATCCTCCCCTCAATCGCTAGAGATTTCCTTCCACACCTCAGGGGGTTAAAGAAATTTTTCTGGAAAAGATGTCTCTCTCCACAAAGAATTCTCACATCATCTACTAAGAAAACATGTGTTTTTTATCAATGTGTATGTATGTATAGTGCTTGACATCATGCTTGCATGGAATAGTGGTCATTAAATGGGAATCCGTGGAGTTCCCGTCGTGGCTCAGTGGTAAATGAATCCAACTAGGAACCATGAGGTTGCGGGTTCCATCCCTGGCCTCACTTAGTGGGTTAAGAATCTGGCATTGCCGTGAGCTGTGGTGTAGGTCACAGACATGGCTTGGATCCCACGTTGCTGTGACTCTGGCGTAGGCCAGCGGCTACAGCTCTGATTCGACCCCTAGCCTGAGAACCTCCATATGCCACAGGTGCAGCCCTAGAAAAGACAAAAAGATCAAAAAGACATAAAAAATAAATGGGAATTCATAGTAGCAGCAGCATTCGTAACAGTAGTGTCACCTTGCCCAAACAGAAAGCTTGCCATGACTGCAGACAATGATGAAAATGCAGATGAGCCAAGTCCTAGGCAAGGGAGACGATGCTTCCCCTGAGCACATCCTGAAACGCTTCCCAGATGACACACAGCAACCTCTGACGCCATTATGCTTTTCTACTCAACCCCTTCACTATGGCTTTTGGCAACATTCTTTGAACCGCTCTTGTCCAGAATCACTCTCCTAGGCACCTTCATCCCCAGGAGATTTTTTTGTAACAAGTTACAGATGTTTTTCTTTTCCTGAGAAATGCCCCAATGCATATTATTTTTCAAAATGTTGAGTTTCATGCCATGAAAATTATATTCCTGGCCTTGAGTTAGCATGATATAAGAAACTTGAACAACCATGACCAATGGAGGGATAATCTTTTGTTCTTTAACTTTTAAACAGACATTTTTGAGATTGTCCACAAGTCTTCTACCCTTTCAGAGGTTTGTCTAAACCAAAGTGCATGTTCCTTTCCAAATAGATGATGAGTTAGAATTTGTTCCCATTACATCACCTTCATTGACCTTTGCAATCTACCAAATATTTTAAACACAGAAGGCATATAAGATGAAAGAGACTTATTTGCAGGTTATTAAATCTTCATTGATTTCCTGGCATTACATGGTATACTTTGACACCAACAAAATGGGTAGTTGCGTGAGTGGGAATGAGAACAGGATTGTCAAGTGAAGATAATGTCACAGAGGCAAGGTCATGTGAAATGAGTAATCTGTTTCACCGAGAAAATAAAGATATTTCTATTTCAACGCAAATTTTCACCCAGTAATTTGGGTACAACCCATAGTTTGGTCTCAGCACTTCATCACTGCCACCCACGTCTGAGCTCCCATCACCTCTCACTCTCCTAGCTTTGGTATCAAATGCCTCTTGAGTATAACCTGCCCTCACTATGCCTCAG
Organism: Phacochoerus africanus; assembly: GCF_016906955.1. Taxonomy (NCBI): domain Eukaryota; kingdom Metazoa; phylum Chordata; class Mammalia; order Artiodactyla; family Suidae; genus Phacochoerus; species Phacochoerus africanus. The sequence goes on along the minus strand of NC_062547.1, from coordinate 34,581,510 downwards.
CTGCTCCACAGGACTCTTGCCCTATTCTTGCTATTTGAAATGGGGAGTGCTGTGGGAACCACTCAGTCATCCTGGCTGAGGCACAAACCTGGTCGTGCAGAAAAGTTAACACCGTAAAGGGGGACCCTGGACCAGTGGAGGCAGGAGCTGAACAATTCAGAAATATTTCCCCACCTGGCCTTAGTGGTCCCTGTGGGATAGAGTGGTCCACAGAATTTATCAGCATCTTCCATACCACTGGATTGACTTTATCTCCTTTCTTGTCTAACACTTCCTAGTCTTCTGTGTCCTTGGACCACTTCCCAAAACAAAATACCTACACACAAGCCCTTGCTTCAGGAACTCAGGCTACAACAGCCTCCTAATTTGCCCCAGCTATGTCTTTTCACCTTCTGTAATCTGCTCTACAGTAGCCAGAGATGGCTTCTCAAATATCAATCATACCATGTTATTCCCTTGCTCAGACACTTCCAATGGCTTCCATTATACTCAGAATAAAATCCAAAGTCCTCTCAGTGATTCTCAAGATCCAGCTGGATCCTGTCTCTGGTCTCTCTCTCTCTGCTTTATTTTATTTTTCTCCATATCATTTACACCATATGACATTATGTTGTATATTTTGTGTTTACGGACCATCTCCTTTATTGGAATGCAAGTTCCATGACAACAGGGACTTGTCTGTCTTGCTTACCACCAATATCCCCAGTGCCTGGCTTAGTGCCTGACTACATAGACATCAAAATAATATTTGTCAAAGAAATAATGGGACATATGATTTTCATTATGCACATGGCTGTAATGCTAGAACTAACATTATATCAGACAAAGAGGGAAAAAATGGCTGTCAGCTTCTTTGTTTGAGTGACTTTGGTTATGTTTATCCAACAATGGTTGAAAAATGCGATAAAAATGGCTAAGAAGCTTTGTGCCAATGATGGTCTTGATGAGGCTCGAAAAACAAAGGGCCATTCCTCTTGATCAAAAGCTAGATGTAATCAAGGCTGGATTTGCCCAGGGATATTTAGCTTTATAACTATAGACTTAAAGCTATAAAAACACCAGTATTATTGAAATGCCTGCAGGCAAAGTTACTCTATTGTTGTGAGTCTGAATGCTCCAGCTCCAAATCCCATATTTTCTCTTTGAAATAATTATTTTTAAGATGATTTTTTCTACATAAAGAGGCTTCTTAGGAATGCAACTATAACACTATAGCACAGATCATACCCCTGCCCTTATGAATGCCAGAGAAAAGAGCTGAGTCTAGTCTATAAGAAAGCTTTTCTTGACACATAAAGGAGGTCTTAGAGGGAACTATGGTATAGCCCTCAGAAATCACTACTATAATCCCTAAAGGAGATAGAAGCCTGAGGGTAATGTCCCCTGTTAAGGCCATAATTACTAAAATTAAGCAAGGATGACAATTTTAGAGGGCTATTGTGCATTTGGTTGGCAGCCTTTACGGTGCCCAGCCCTCAGGTATACCCCCACTAATACTAACTAGCTATGTGGGGATGAATAAGTCACTTAACGTTTGTCTCAAACGATCTTGAAGGCAAAGACTATCTCACTGTAGATCCAGCATCCACCATGGTGCCTGGCACAAAGGAGAGGAAATGTCCGATAAAGAGGTGCTGAATGAGTGGGTCTGAGGCATAATTTGTACTTTTAAAGGCCTAGGGTATCTTTTAACAAAAATCAGTGTGAATTATTTCTCTATTCCTTCCAAAGATATCCATTTGTATTTTTGCCAGTGCTTTAGTCCCTGGGTTAAATTAGCATTCTATTGCCGTGGACAACAGGACTCTCATGAGGGATTTAGATTATTATTTTTCAAATTAGAAAAGAAGCATGTCCAGCCAACAGAGATTGCTGTCTGGGTAAATAAAAACTGTTATGTACAAACTGGACATTCTTACATGATTTCTGGTTTGAAATTCCCTTTGAAACCAAAGACTTTTAGATGGCTCTTCAGGGAGGGAACATTTGATGCTGGCTCAGGAGACATAGACAAGTCATCTTGGACAAATTATTTATTCTCTCTGAGCCTCAGAATTTGCATTTGTAAAATGAAGGCATCTGAGGAAATGTATACTCTCTTCCCAGGCTGAACAAGTGCTGACTCCTGTGAAGACCAAGCTATTTCTTGTTTTATAAGTATTAGGGGATGCTTCCATTTGATCTGCCCATGGGTCCTAGAGAAAGGAAGAGAAAAGACTATGTGTCTGTTATCTACTGTTACATAAAAACCCATCCCAAACTTAATAGTTTAAATAACAATATGTGATTCTATTTCACCATCTGTGGGTTGTGTGGGCTCAGCTGGGAGGTTTATCTACTCCTTAGAGGGTAGACTGTAGCGGCCATTCAAGTTCTGCCTTCAGCTATCTAAGTGGACTCTCAGTCTTCAGGGTCTTTCCACTGGCCTCTCATCACTCAATGTGGTCTATCCTGAGCCTGTTTGTAGCTTGGAAGCACGTAAGAGGAAGTGTTCCTGGAGGACATGCTCCTATGTGCCAATGTTTATCAAGCCTCTGCTTGCATCACACTTATTAATATCCTATTGGCCAAGGCCAGTCTCTTGGCCAAGCCCAGGATCAAGGGTGGCGGATGAGGATTACACACGAGCATGAATACCAGGAGAAATGGCCCATCATAAGAGCAAGAAATACAAAATGGAAATGAGATTTTGTAGATTAAGATGTTTCTGCAAAGCTTGATCAGTTTCTCTCAAAGAACCTATTTCTTTGTTCTGCTGATTTCACCCAGTCAAGGATATTTAGCTTTATAACTATAGACATAAAGCTATAAAAACACTGGAATTATTGACCTCACCGGAAGTGGTTGCTTCCAGCTAGGGCATATCAACCTCTTGAAATCATTAATCCTTTCCTCCCCAAATATATATCCATGACATGAGTGACAATTGCAGCATGATAGGAATTATATAGTGTTCATCATATGTGAAACACCTTGTCACCGTTAATCAGTTTCCCTGCAATAATCCAGTGAACAATGAAAGAGGCTCTATGTTCTGAAGGGCTAAACAAAGAATGACAGGAAGATATTTTAATTTTGTCTTTGGAAGGGTACAGCAACAAACAATGATTGAGGCCCTTCATTTGTACTCAGACATATATTGGCAGCTAGATTTGACAACTAAGGCAAAATATCACAAAAATTTTAACACATCAGAAATTGGCACAACATTGTAAGTCATCTATAATTTTTAAAAGATTCAAAAAAACCTCAGTACGTTAAAATATAACTAGAAGGCATATTATCTTATTAGCATTGCATACTAATGACAGTAATAATCATTATTACAAGGATTACTGCTATTATTCTTACTATTTTACTTTTTTTAAAAAAAATCACTTTATTCTGTAATTTACATGCATTCATTCATTTAATCCTTAGCAATCCTATAAGAAAGGTACTAACATACCCATTTTACAGATCAGAAAACTGGGGCTTAGAGAGGTTAAGTAGCTTTCCAAGGTCACTCAAGAAATTAAAGGCAAAGAAAGGGTTCAAATGTGTATATTAAGTTATCCAGCCTCCATTTATTGAATACTTTCTCTATGCCAAATTCTGAATCTTAATTCTTTATTTTCACATAATTACATGCTCAACAGTAGCTTCTCAATCATATGCCAGAGGAGTTCAAAAGACGATGAACAAATAGATGTTGGGTGAGAAAAAAACTACAGTGAAATGAGTTCCTTCCCTTAGTCAAGAGTCTCTTGAACCCAGCACTACAATGCAAGTCCCTACTTGTGCCATATGAAAAGTTGCATGTGATGTAAACTCTTTCTTAGAAGCTTAATGCATCTACCTCCCTGATCTGGGGCTGCTGCCCTGCTATCCCTCCTGCACAGGAGTAGGTCCTGCATGACTTTGAGATGCTCTTGCTTTGTCATTTTTCACCATCACTTTCATCATCAACTGGGACTTAAGCGCTGTTGATGACTAAGGAGCAAATTTGGGAATAAAGAATAAGAAAAAGGATGCAGACTTGAATCCTACATTTTTTTCTTCAACAATCAAACTTAGGCAATTAGAACCCTTTCCAGAATGTTGAACTTCCAGTACTTCAAAAAAAATAAGGAAAATGTCACGATATTCTCTAGTCTTTATGATGGAGCATGAAAGAAGAATCAGTTATCTTGGATGTATTCTGGGATGGGGGGGATTTCAACTAGTTTTGGGACCATGTACGGTAAAATGCACCAGACCTACAGCCACAAGCATTTGGATTAAACGAGATTTTCCTGTATAAGGCACAGATTTGGCCCTTGGAGTCATGTCTGGATGAAAGGCAGGTCTGCTTTATAAGAAACAACTGAAGAAAACTATAAGGCTGGGAAAAGGCAAGTGAAGGAGACAATAAAGTATAATAGGAATCTAGAGAAGATGCAGACTAGCTGGGTGGCCTGTCCTTAGTAAACATCGGTGGGAGTTGGGCAACTGCCTCAGAGTGGGAAGCAGGGCCTGAGACGGATAACTGAATGAATAAATAGGAGGAGGGTATTAAGTTGCATCTTCTCCACATGGGATTTGGAAGAAAAGGGATGTACTTCCAGGAAGACAGTCAGTGGCTGCTTCCCTGCTTTCATCTGAAAAAGGCAAATAGCCCTTCTTTTTAAGAAAATGCTCTGGCAGCCTCATTACAGTGAATAGAATGGCCAACAAATGCTCTGGCAGCCTCGTTACAGTGACTAGAATGGCCACCAATAATATGAATTTAAAAATCACTATTAATTTGGAATTAAAAAGAGATAGCACAGGGAAGGGAGAGACTAAGTTATTAACATCCATAAACTCCTTAAACCAAATGATTTCTGATGTACACATATATTTATGTACACACATACATATAAATTTTTTAATAGAGGAACCCTTTCTGCATGATTGAGCAACAAGTCATATTTTCCTTCTTATTTACATCTTTCTGAACTTTAGAGATTGTTAGAATGATCAATAATCTTTTGGGGTCAAGGAAATAACCATAATGAGATAGAGATACATGCTATGAGGAAATGGCATCTGAGACAGGTATGCTTTGGTACAGGTCATGAGAATGGAGAGGAAGTCTGGAAACAAAATCAGTGGCTGTAGTGGGGACAGTGTGATATCAATACCTGAAACCAGAGAAAAAAGACAAAGGAAAGGGAGAACTAAAAACAAAACAAGACAAACAAACAAACAAAAAAAAAACATTGTTTCACATCTTTTTTCCTAAAAATAAGCTTTATAGAAAAACAGTGTTGATAACATTCGAAAGAAAGAAACCGCAAACTTATAAAATGAGATGCACACATATCTTTAAGCCCTCTGAGTGATAAGGTAGAAGAGGACTGATTTTCCCAATTGTATGTACAGAGCATCTCCTAATCCCTATTTCTGTGAGAAAGTCAGGTTTCTTAATACACTGCACTAAATTTTATAAGAGGAATGCCAGTAAAGTCTTTATACAAAATGTATGTTTTCCATTATAAATGTGAAAGGCATGTATTTCAAAATAAAGAAGAAAATTTGCTCATGACATAATTTTGCCTTGTGTTTTTGCCATTTACCATATATCACATAGCAGAATGAGTATTCTGCTTCACTACATAGTCTGCAAAAATGCCATATAAATGGCCACCTACTATTATGTATCATAATTTATGTTTCCTTTCAACTATGTAGAGTGTGTGAAGCAGGCAGTGGATCCAGTGGGAAATGCTATGTAGACAGCTATAAACAAGTTTTGTTTCTTGGTTGAAGCATTCAAATCTTTGCTTTCTATTTAATGGAAAATTCTCTAATTTTTTCCATGGACTTATGAGGTTATCGATGCCTTAAAAAAAGACTCTCCCTGGGGACATTCAACATATTTTCTTGATGAGGACTTAGCTATCATATTTATCAAATGTGTAAGAGGCCCAGGAGATGGGAGGCATAACCACTATGGCAGATGACAGATTCTGACTCCAAAAAGAATTTTATAGGCTGGAAGGGCAATAGGATGCATCAAAGAAGACAGAACATTCTAGGGTAAGAGTTGAGAACTAGGGATTTTTTTTTATCATTTTGTGCATCTGTTAACCCCATACTCTCAATTTATTCCTCCCCTTCTTCCCCTTTGGTAATCATAAATTTGTTTTCTATGTCTGTGCATCTGTTTCTGTTTTGTAAACAAGTTCATTTGCACTACTTCTTGGATTCCACATATAAATGATATGTAATATTTGTCTTTCTCTGACTTCACTTAGTATATAATCTCTCAGTCCATCCATGTTGCTGCAAACGGCATTATTTCATTCTTCTTTATGGCTGAGGAATATCCCATTGTATGTATGGACCACATCTTCTTTGTCCATTCACCTGTCAATGGACATTTAGGTTGCTTTCATGGCTTGGCTATTGTAAACAGTGCTGCTATATACTTCAATAAAATATTTTTTTAAGGCAATGAGTAGATGTTAAAAGTCTTAAGCGGAAACTGAATTTATTATTTTTGTGTTTAAAAGAGCACTCTGGCTGCAGTGTGGAGAATGGAAAAGAGAGAGACTGCAGCTGAAGCAGGGAGCCAGTGGAGGCCACTGCAGTGCTCCAGGTGAGGGAGGATGGTGGCCTGGACCAGAGCGTTAGAAATGGAGACCAAGGGGAGTCAGCATGGCCAGGACAGAATCTTAGGAGGGAGCATGTTCCAGATCTGCAGAAGAGCTCAGTCAGAGCTGGGAGAACCACTCCCCAGTGAGCCCTAGAAAGAATTTAGTTAACTCCATGACTCTACAACATATAGAGAAGAAACTCAAGAAGTGACATTAGCCTATGAATATAGCCCCTTATGGGTTCAAGGCATTGTTCCCAATGATTTGCATGCACAGGCCCTATTTTTCTGAAAACGTTAGCAAGGAAAGGCACTAGATTGGAACAAATTCCTCCAAAGAGTTAATTACTGGCCTGACCTCAGGAGGGTCAGAACAAAACGGGAGCATGTGGAAGGCATCAAGCTTACAACGTGAACATGAGCAGCGCTAATGGGAGCATGCCATGGCCAGGCACCGTCCCCATCATTCTACAAATTAGCCAGAGCCTCTGGAATCCCAGTTTTGCAGCTGCTGCACAGATGTGTGCTGAGCACTGGGATGGGAGCAGAGAAGGGAGGATGGAGTGTAAAGAAGATTTATCCAAATCAAATCAGGACTCTTGGTATTTAAGGAAATGACCACCATTCCTGTCCTGACCATGTAACCTGGAAGATCTTTTCCAAATGCGACCTTGCCGTCATTCTCATCCCCAAACTTCAACCCTGTTTAGCATTGCTTTTAGAATGAAGAACAAAATCTCTAGCATGGTCTTTAAGTAAGAGGAGCATAGGTCCTGGTTTGCCCAGAATAGTTGGAGTTTATGCCTATTTAGGTCGTTATCAATAGCCCTTCCTTTTAATTCCACCAGTGTGGTGCTTCTCTTTAGACAGTAAATCATGTGGACCTGTAGCTATACGGTCTCTTGTGGTCCTTCCATGGCTGGTGTCTCCATCCTCATTTCCTGCCGTGCTCCAAAAAGCAGCAGCCACACCAGACTTCTTTCTGTTCCTGCAACTCTCCATCATCTCTCCTGCTGGAGGAGTTTTACCTAAGTCATCCTCTCTTGCTGAAAGTCTCTCATGCTCCCCTCCCCTTCAACAAATCACTGTTCCTCCTCCTTCAGACCTTTCCTGACCAGGAGGCTTCTCTTTCAAACTGTCTCCTGGCTCCATGTATGTTCCTCATCTCCATGGCACTTAATCACAGAGGGTTTTGTTTTGTTTTATTTACATTTATTTGGGTGAATTTCTGATTAACATACAACTCTTTTTCCTACTGAATCAGGTCAGTGACCTTGTCCTTTTTTTGCCGTTGAAAGTCGGTGCCAAGCAGATTTTGAGTTAATAAATAAATAAGTTAATGAACAAGTTTCTGATTACTTACTGGCTACTCTTGCCCCCCCCAAAAAAAACAAAAAAACAAAACAAAACAAAACAAAAAAACAACAAAGCAAATAACAAGCAAAAATTGTGTATTAATACACTAGGAAAATGGCAAAGGTGACATGATTAAGATCTCTGTAATGTATTTATTGGTGTGTGTGTGTGTGTGTGTGTGTGCGCATTAAGTATTGACTTCCATACTGGCCACCTCTTAAAGATAGACCTTTGTCCCAAAGACGTAGTTATAACTCAGTGAATTTCTAAAACTCCTCTTTGGAATGCACCTGAAAAGTTTTAGTATATCCATTAAATCTAGTTCCCCAGAAGAACTCAGTCAGAGCTGGGACAACCACTCCCCCGTGAACCATAGAAAGAATTCAGATCTCTTAAAACCCCCTTTAACTCTGTGACTCTACAAAGGACAGAGAAGAAATTCAAGAAGAGACATCAGCCTATGAATAAAGCCCCTTGTGGCCTTATGAGTTCAAGACATTGTTCCCAATGTCTTATAGTGATGGCAAACTACAACCTATAGAGGGAAGTTTTAATTTCCGGAAAAGCCAATTGACAGTGTGTACGTCCTCTGATGAATGAGCCTGGAGATGGAGCCAGACAGGGGCATTTAGGTCAAAAATGATGTAAAACCTAATGGGGACCAAACCTATCATGTGTCTCCAAAGGTGGTTCCCAAGGTAATTCCAAACACTCTCTGAACCCTGGCAGCAAATGTGGGGGAAGGAGACAAGCTTCCAGTGGGACTGTTGGGAAAGATAAGCTTGGTTTGGTTATTCTAAAACATTTGTGAAAAATTATTTGCACAAACAAATTCTTGAGAATGACAATCCCGCCTCCCAATTGGGTGGTGCTTTTGCACTTGTAAAGTGCTTTCCTCAGATTGATCAATAGACGTCCTTTTTCAACAATAAGAGATTTTGCTAGTTTCATTTTGAAGAGCAAGGCAAATGGGGTTGAGGACGTGGGGAAGTGGAATGCGAGCTCTCCTAGGGTCAGGAGTCATGAAGGCTTTAATGAAATCTAATACCTCCCAGGACTAAGCATGACTGGAAAAATAAATACTGACTCCCCAAGACAGCATCACATGTTCCTGCCAAGTGTAGACATCCCTCCTCTGAGCCTACTTCTTTGTGCTTCCTCACCCCCGCCCTGCTGGGGCCTGCCCCAGGATTGACAGACACAATACAGCTCTTAATTCCATGAGTACCACCAGAATATTTTCTGAGCGGCTTCTGGTTGGGGCAGGAATAGAAAAAGTATTTTCTGAACCCCACCTTCAATATGCAGGAGTCAAGTGCAAGGAGGAGCTACAGAGCCTAGCGTGATGGATCATGTGATCTGCTTGGTGGTGTTTCCAACACATCAGGAAGGATCCAGAAAGAATATGCTGGGAAGCTTGTGTTTTGGTGGCTCTCCATCTTACCACTCTTGACCATGAGGTGTCAAATCCAGTTTCGATTTCAGAATTTCAATGCCATAAATTGGCCCAAGCATGTTTTGCGTCCTTGCTTGCACTTACAAATTTGCTTTTGACTTCCAATCTAGAGTGTAAAGCATTTCAGCTCTTTGGAGCATTGTCTCTTGAATCAGGAGGCACAAAGACCAGAGAAGCCATCTAAGATTCACAGCCATTCATTCTTCACTATGGTGGCAGCAGACTTTCAAGGGAGTCAAAAACATGGTCTGGTCTTGAATGGAGGCAGCCTAGCCAGAAAGACAACCAAATCTGGAGAAGTCAGAAGTTAAACCAAGATGATAAAGTAAGATCTTAGAACTAGCACTGATCTGGGAATTGCTCAAAACACTCCAACCAACCAAAATGCCCTCAGATATCTAGTATCAGGGCCATTGACTGAGGGGGAATCTTTTTCCGGGTCTTGGGCCTTGGCAACAAATAGAATCCAAGGTGTTTCTTTTTCTCTCATTTGTTAGATTCATTTTTACTCAGTCTCCCAAAGAGATCTGCTTCCTTCTGGAATCTATTATAACTGGAGTGACCACAATTTATTGGAGACACATTTGAACATAAAAGTGGCCACTGTTAATAATTTCTTCTAGGAAAAAAGCATCAATCTGGGACGGTCCCAGGAGGTCCAGGACTTGCCACCCTTCTTGTAACAGATGCATCCTCAGTGGATGACCGCCAAGTCATGACCTCCAAGTCCATGTTTCCCAGGGAAGGAAAACAACTAGAATGATGCTCATTTCTGAGCCAGCTGAAACCAACCACCATGTCCTCAGGCTGATGTCTGACAACATACACCAGGTCCTGAAACCACAAACCACATCACCCACCATGCCTTGACAAACAAGAAAAGACTTGATATTTATCAGGACAGCCAGACATTTGCTTCCATGACTAAACATCCTTTGTCCAGAGCCCAGGGAAAGCTACCACCTCCCCATGAAGGCATCCAAACCCCCACATCGCTACACCTACCCCACCCCTAATCCTGGCCATTTTCCAAGGGAGTGGAGCACCTTCCATGACCTTGATAGGAAGCTTCTGTAGATAAATGGGTTTAAAGATTTTATGATAGATTTTCAAAGGTCTGTTTAAGAAGATGATCAATGCTCTAGCAGTGCTTCTCATACTTGAATGTTCAGAAGACTCATATAGTGTTTTGTAAAAATGCAGCTTCTATTTCAGTAAGTCTAGGGCAGAGCCCTGAGACACTGCCTTCTAACTGGCTCCCAGGTGATGCTAAGGCTACTGGCCAGTTGACCACACTGAGTAGAAAGGGTCCACAGCATCTATTTTAAAGCCTTAATGATAGCTCAGACATGAGGGAAATCATGCCAGTGAGATCTGTACCCACAGGGCAACATGGTAGAAGGAAAAGGCAAGAAGAGGGGAAGGATTGAGGAGAAATAGAGGGGATAGATTGAGAGGAAGAAGGAGGGGAAGGAAAGAAAGAACAGGGGAAGAGGGAAATAGAAGAAAAAAAGAAAAAGCAGAATAAAAATATGCAAAATTAAATTAGGCTAGAGAAGAAGAAAGAACTGAGAGTTAAGTGGGTTCCTTTGGCATAATTGGGAAGAAGCAGCTCCATCCCCATTGCCTATAGCACCAGCAATCCACAGCAATGAAAATCTCAAACACTTTTTACTTTCCCAATTCTATAGCATACGGAAGTTCCCAGACAGGGATCGATTCATAGTTGCGGCTGGGTTCTATGTCATAGCCACAGCAACACTGGATCCCCAGAACTGAGCTGAATCTGCAACCTATGCCACAGCTTGTGGTGATGCTGGATCCTTAGTAGGAAAAAAAAATGTATTGGGGAAATAACTATTAAAAAACAATAATAATAATAAAAAACATACGTTTTACACAATGACCTACCAAACACACACTCATTCTACAAATGCCTTACAGAATAATACTTACCTTTAATATGAGCAAAATGATATTTCCTATTCAATGTCATACTAAGTAAGGCCAGAGACCAAACCCACATCCTCACAGACACAAGTCAGGTCCTTAACCCACTGAGCCACAATGGAGACTCCCTCACCAATTCTTTCATTGTTCACCAATTACTTACAGACATATAGCGTAGTGTCCTCTAGTCCAGTGACTTTCAAACTTTCTGACCATGACACCCCTGAGAAATACATTTAACAATGAACAGGAGTTCCCGCCGTGGCGCAGTGGTTAACGAATCCGACTAGGAACCATAAGGTTGCGGGTTCGATCCCTGCCCTTGCTCAGTGGGTTAACGATCCGGTGTTGCCGTGAGCTGTGGTGTAGGTTGCAGACGTGGCTCGGATCCCACGTTGCTGTGGCTCTGGCGTAGGCCAGTGGCTACAGCTCTGATTTGACCCCTAGCCTGGGAACCTCCATATGCCGCAGGAGCAGCCCAAAAAAATAGCAAAAAGACACAAAAAAAAATGAACATATACACACTACTGTATATAAAACAAGTAGCCAACAAGGACCCACTGTATAGCACAGAGATCTCTATTCAATATTCTGTAATAACTTCTATGAGAAAGGAACCTGAAAAAGAATGAATATATGTATATGTATAATTTAATCATTTTGCTGTACACCTGAAATTAACACTATATTATAAAGCAACAATACTCCAATTAAATATATATTTTAAAAATACCAGCTCTATTCACAATAGTCAAGACATGGACACAGCCCAAATGTCCATTGACAAATGATTGGATTAGGAAGATGTGGTATGTATATATACGCAATGGAATACTACTCAGCTATAAAAAAGAACAAAATAATGCCATTTGCAGCAATATGGATGGAACTAGAGACTCTCATACTGAGTGAAGTAAGTCAGAAAGAAAAAGACAAATACCATATGATATCACTTATATCTGGAATCTAATATACAGCACAAATGAAGCTTTCCACAGAAAAGAAAATCATGGACTTGGAGAATAGACTCATGGTTGCCAAGGGGGAGGGGGAGAGAGTGGGGTGGATTGGGAGCTTGGAGTTAATAGATGCAGACTGTTGCCTTTGGAATGGATTAGCAATGAGATCCTGCTGTGTAGCACTGGGAACTATGTCTAGTCACTTATGATGGAGCATGATAATGTGAGAAAATAGAGTGTGTACATGTATGTGTAACTGGGTCACCATGCTGTACAGTAGAAAAAAATGTATTGGGGAAATAACTATTAAAAAACAATAATAATAATAATAAACATATGTTTTACACAGTGACCTACCACACACACACTCATTCTACAAATGCCTTACAGAATAATACTTACCTTTAATATGAGCAAAATGATATTTCCTATTCAACGTCATACTCTAACTCACTCATCTTCCAGTTGATTAAGTTGCAGTCTGATAGGGACACACACTTGCCTAAGGTCATAGAGCTGGTTGTGAGTGAGGCAGAAACTGGAATCCAAAGTGCCCACCTCACTCTCCATCCACCTCACAGCCACTGTGCCTTGATCAGGTCCCCTAGACAACACAAACTCTAGAAATGGACTTAGAGCCTAGTTAGCAAATTGAAACTTAGGCTGTGTGTTAGGATAAGATTTTATTAACAGTTTCTCTTTCTATTTTATGGGAATTCCCACTGTGGTGCAATGGAATCAGCCATGTCTCTGGAGCACTGGGACTTTGGTTTGATCCCTGGCCCAGTGCAGTGGGTTAAAGGATCTGGCATTGCTGCAGCGTAGGTCACAACTGAGGCTTGGATCTGATCCCAGGCCCAGGAACTCCATATGCTGCTGGGCAGCCAAAAAGGACAAAAAAAAAAAAAGAGTGTCAAGTTCTTTTTACTTTATGTTTTAGTATCCACAGCCCTCACCACTGAAATAACAGTAATCTCCATGATGACTATCTTTGAGAAGGGATGAGATAGTACAGAAAAGTAGAAATCACCCTTGTTTTTTCTTTTCCTTTTAGGGCCACACCTGTGGCATATAGAAGTTCCTGGGCTAGGGGGAGTCTAATTGGAGCTACAGCTCCCGGCCTACACCACAGCGACAGCAATGCCAGATCCGAGCCTCATCTATGACCTATATACCACAGCTCACAGCAATCCTGGATCCTTAACCCACTGAGCGAGGCCAGGGATCAAACCTGTGTCCTCATGGTTGCTAGTCAGATTCATTTCCATTGAGCCATGATGGGAAATCCTAGAAATCATCATAGCTCTCTTCTTGGCTTTAGTTTCTAAAAACTTGATCCATTAAAGGAAGATTTAGAGTTTGGCCATAAAGAATAAGGTATTGAAGATAGATCTCCCAACCCCCAGCCGTAAGTCATGAAAAAGATATCCCCAGTTGAGGCTGACATAAAGAGGAAGGATGAGAAACAAGAAAGAATTAATGATAGAGGATGTGTCCAGGAGACATCCAAACTCCAGGTATTTTGGAAGGAGATAGGAATATCCCAAGACAAACATCAGTGGGGTATGTGTGGGCAGGTGGAACACTTCTAGCCTTGTCCTGTGGCCCAGAGAAGTGCGCAAGAGGTGGGAAATAGCACTGACCTAAAAGGGCAAGACATGTAGGAAAAGAGAAGTTCTCGATGATAGTCAATGTACATGGCAAACCAACCAAGTAGCACCATGTGTAGGCCCCAGTGTCTTGGTACTTTGTAAGCTCATTCAGAATTTAAGTACAACACTGAGGAAAGTGGCAGATCTACTCATTGGCTGAGATTTAGTTTCTACTCCCTACACAAAATCATGGCCCAGAAAAAGTTGAATTAGTGAGCAACAACTAATAAAGTTTTATCTCTTGAAAATATATATGAGTTGGTGGACCAAGAGTTTTGTTTTGTTTTTTTTTTCTGTTTCTATGATGGCATATCAAGACCATTTTTTTCTGGAAAGAAACACACTAAACAACAGTTACTTCTGAGAAGAGGCTTTGACTCTCATGAAGTACATTTTTATATTGTTTGCATTTTCTAAATATGAGAAATTCCTAGCTTTATAATTAGCTTTTTAATACTTAATGTGGTTAACATAAGCAATAGAAATTATGTGTTAAAATTGTCATTTAAAACCAAAGAATAATGTGTATAGACTATATATAGTCTCGAGAATGCATGAAAATTTTCTAGAAAGAATACGCACAAAACTGTTAACACCTGTTGGGTCAAGAAATGGGTGTAGAAAGCAGACTTATGCAATGTGCTATTTGAATGTTTTACCATGTTATACATTTATTATATTTAAGTTTTCCAAACTGAAAAAAAAGGGTTTGCTCCACTGTTGCTTCTCTTTCTGATCTCTCATCATACCAAGTCTGCACTACACAAATGAGAACTTATGGCCTTTATCAATTCAGAGAGTATATGTCTCTCCATTTGTTTTTTGTTGTTGTTGCTTTTTCTTTGTTTTGTTTTTTTTTATCTTTCTCCTCAATCTTTTTTTTTTAATTTTTAATTTTTTTATTTTTTTATTTTCCCACTGTACAGCAAGGGGGTCAGGTTATCCTTACATGTATACATTACAATTACATTTTTTCCCCCACCCTTTCTTCTGTTGCAACATGAGTATCTAAACAAAGTTCTCAATGCTGTTCAGCAGGATCTCCTTGTATATCTATTCTAAGTTGTGTCTGATAAGCCCAAGCTCCCGATCCCTCCCACTCCCTCCCCCTCCCATCAGGCGGCCACAAGTCTCTTCTCCAAGTCCATGATTTTCTTTTCTGTGGAAAGGTTCATTTATGCTGTATATTAGATTCCAGATATAAGTGATATCATATGGTATTTGTCTTTTTCTTTCTGACTTACTTCACTCAGTATGAGAGTCTCTAATTCCATTCATGTTGCTGCAAATGGCATTATGTCATTCTTTTTTATGGCTGAGTAGTATTCCATTGTGTATATATACCACCTCTTCCGAATCCAATCCTCTGTCGATGGACATTTGGGTTGTTTCCATGTCCTGGCTATTGTGAATAGTGCTGCAATGAACATGAGGGAGCATGTGTCTCTTTTAAGTAGAGTTTTGTCCGGATAGATGCCCAAGAGTGGGATTGCTGGGTCATATGGAAGTTCTATGTATAGATGTCTAAGGTATCTCCAAACTGTTCTCTATAGTGGCTGTACCAGTTTACATTCCCACCAACAGTGTAGGAGGGTTCCCTTTTCTCCACAGCCCCTCCAGCACTTGTTATTTGTGGATTTATTAATGATGGCCATTCTGACTGGTGTGAGGTGGTAGTTTTGATTTGCATTTCTCTTATAATCAGTGATGTTGAGCATTTTTTCATGTGTTTGTTGGCCATCTGTATATCTTCTTTGAAGAATTGTCTATTCAGGTCTTTTGCCCATTTTTCCATTGATTGATTGGCTTTTTTGCTGTTGGGTTGTATAAGTTGTTTATATATTCTAGAGATTAAGCCTATCTCTCCATTTGAATGGTAATGATATTGAGGGTGAATGTCATCTAAGCCCTCTTTGTAGTTCCCACAGCACTAAGCATAAGGATGAGAATATAGCAGGCATTTAATAGCTACCCGTTGATGGACTTTTTGTCATAACATTTTCGTGTGTATTTGTGAAGCTTTTTAATTAAATGATTTGTCTCCCTCACTGTACAAATTAGGGAATTAATGACTGTTTTGCTTACCTTTAGATCCCTGTCACTCACCTCAGGACCTGGCACATGGGAGGTGCTCAGTAAATATTTCCTGAAGACTAAAATAAGAAATGAATGAATAAATAGACCATGGCACAACCAGAGATTCAGACAGTTTCCTTGAGTGTCTCTAGGTTCATTTAAATCTTTCCATTTAGACTGTACAGACAAAAAATTATCCAATAAATTTCTTTTCTCATGAGCACTGAAAGCATAACCTTATCTGCCCCCTGAGTTACAGGCCATGAATTCTGTCACAGGGATGAATGTCCAGAATTTCCCTGAAGATTTAGCCCTGGTGAAAATAGTAAGTTGTTTTTCCAAAACAAATAATTCTCAACAGCAACATTGATATCATTTATTTTCATATGAAATTTTACCAAAGGAAGCCAGAGTTGCAGTTAGATGTTCATGTTGGATTTTCTTTTTTTTTTTTTTTTTTTTGGTCCAAGATCTTGAGTTAAATAAATCCTCTCCAAAAGGGTTGCCAGATTGGTATGTTTTAGGATACTTGGAGAAAATTGCCTCTGCAATTTTGCAAAAGACACACACACACAAAGAACAAATGACACGGGGGGAACTGCAATAGAGAGTGGTTAGCTCTGTGTGGTAGGTTTGCAAGTGATTTTTTTATTATCTATTAATTTTAAAATTAATATATATTATTAGGATGATCATGAACAACACTGAAGTTATTTCTTCCTACCCTCCCATCCCCAAACTGCCTCTCCTCCTCCTCTTCAGCTCCCTAGTTCTGTGACTAGGACCATGGGCCACACACTCTCCCAAGACCAAAGTCTAGGAGGATCTTATTCTCCTTGCCTTGCCTTCTTTTCCACTGCCATGGGAGCACTGTATTATTGCTACTTGTCTTAGTCAGCTCGGGCTGCTACAACAAAATATCGCAGTCCACGTGTTAATAAGACATTTATTTCTCAAAATCCTGGAGGCTGGAAAGTCCAAGATCAAGAAATCAGTAAATTCGGTTCCTGGTAAGAATCTACTTCCTGCCTTGTAGGCAGCCACCTTCTTACTGTGTCTTCACATGGCAGAGAAAGAAGGAGCTCTGCTGTCTCTTCTTCTTCCCCTCATGGGAGCTCCTAAATTCTTACCTCATCAAAACTTAATTAGAACCCAAAACCCCACCCCCTAATACCATCGTGTTTCGGGTGAAGACTCCAACATGTGACCATGGGCAAGGGGTGGTGGCAGGGAGCATAACACTACCTAACAAATCATTCCAACATTTAGTGCCTCAAAACAGCTATTATTAACTCTCTTGGCTCTGTGAGTTGACTGGGATCAGCTGCATAGCCCTCATTTGGGGTCTCTCATGCAGCTGGAGTCATGTGTCCACTTGTCTAAGATGTCTGAATGTTCACATGCTGACAGCTAATGACAACTATCAGCTGGGAGCTCGGCTGGAGCTGTCAACCAAAGTGCCTACATGTAGCTTTTCCATGTGGCTGGAGCTTCCAGCCACATGGCAGCTGGATTCCAAGACAGATTGACCCAGGATCAAGCACTCCAAAAAGCCCAGGGGACAGCTGTGACCTCTGTATTACCTGTATATTTGTCACTAGATACAGAACGTTGATGAGAGTCCACTTCTATCTTTTGGTAAGAATATTTCTTAGGTGGTATTGTGTATGTCCAGTGGAAGGGAGAAAATACCTGGTTGTCTTTTTATAGTAACAGCCATTGCTGATCAACTGTCTTGATAAAGCAATTCATTAGATCATTTTTCAAAGATCATTCTGACTACAGTAGAAGTTATCTTAAAAGAGGAATAAATGTTACAGTTATGTGCATCTTCATGAGAATGTCAATAAAAATCAAATCATAATGGTGTAAAGAATTGTGGAACACTTCATCCTGGTTTGGTCACTTTATAGTCTAAATCAAAGGGAAGAAAAGAAGGAATACGTTGTTTTGGCATACTCTTTCGCTGATATTCAGTTATTTCAAAGATATCCTCATTAAATAAATTTTTATTAAAATATCAGCCCTAAATCAACTAACTTAATAAAAAAAATTTTTTTTGTCTTTTTGCCTTTTCTAGGGCCGCTCCCTTGGCATATGGAGGTCCTCAGCCTAGGGGTTGAATCGGAGCTGTGGTTGCCGGCCTTCTCCAGAGCCATAGCAACAAGGGATCCAAGCCGCATCTGTAACCTACACCACAGCTCACAGCAATGCTGGATCCTTAACCCACTGAGTGAGGCCAGGGATCGAACCCGCAACCTCATGGTTCCTGGTCGGATTTGTTAACGGGAACTCTTAAAAAGTAGCTTTGCAATAAAATAAATAAAATTTTAAAAATCAGTCCTTAGGGAGTTCCCTAGTGGCCCAGAAGTTAAGGATTTGGTATTGTCACTACTGTGCCTTGGGTCACTACTGTGGCTCAGGTTCTATCCCTGACCTGGGAACTTCCACATGTAGACATGGCAAAAAAAAAATTTTAAATAAAAAATAATAAAAAAAAACAAAAACATCAGCCCTTAAAATTTAGCAAAAAACCCATTTACCCCACAACCAGGGTGGATAACAGTAGCCTTAAACACTGGGTTTCCTCAATTGCTTGCTTTTTCTTTCCTTTCTCCTCTTTTTTCCTTCTTCCTTTTCTTTCTTTACTTCCTAACTCCCTCCCCTGCTCCACTTTGCTCTCATTTTTTTTTCAGGTAAAGAAATATCTTGAGCTTTTTTGAAAACATGGGCAGCAAATCACAAATGTAACAAAATTATAAACACTGTGATAAAAGTGGCTTTTGTCCAGAAGTTTCCTGAACTGAGGAGTATGGACCGCACTGTAGGAGCCGTGATCGGACCCCTTCCTGGAAGGTGGGATTGCATTTCAGCAATAAATCAAACCCTATCAGCATCGCTTGAGGGGAGACAGAGCAGTGGAGAGGACAGAACATGGGCTTTGGAGCCTGATAAATTTTGACTGGATGGATTCCCAATGTCATCACATACCATCATCACTGTTACAGTTCCAAGGGGAGAGAGGCTTCTCAAGCTTTGATGGGTCTTCCAACCACCCGTGGGTTTTGTTAGAATGCTGAGACTGAGGCAGCCATCTTGGAGTGGAACCTGGGATTCTGCATTTCTCACACACGCCAAGAAATACTTAAATTCCTAGACCACACATCATTTGGAGAGTCAAGGTTCTAGAATCTGCAGGAGCTACTTTTTCTGCCCTGAAAGTCAATCCTTTGTAAGTTTTTCCTCTGTGGAGCAGGAGTTTCCCCATCAGAGCACAAGCCCATCAAGTGACATCGTTACTGCCTTAAGGATCCCTAGTAGTTGAAAATGCTTCCCACTAACTTTGTAATAAATGGGATCACTTACTCCTTGACCACAGGGTATTTATGGTAACTCACTCCAAGGAAGGCTGCATGTGAAAAAAGAGACCCAGCACTGCCCTATGTAAAGAAGACGGCAAGAAGGTTTGGAAGCCCACCAAGAAGCAATACCCTTGCTCTGTCCAAGAGAAGCCAAGATTGTACCACAGAGCTGAAGCCTGGGTGGCCCTTTGGGTTTCCAGTCCGCATCAGAGACACACACAAAAAAATGACTTTATGATAATTACTTTCCACAACATGCTTTCAAGAGAGGGATTATTAGACTCATGTTATAGGTGGCAAAACTATAGACATAGGGAAGTTATTTTTCCCACCCAAGGCCACCCAAAGTGTCAGAGACGAAAATAAGGTCAAGAACCAAAATCTATGGGTAATGCATCCTCAGCATAAGCTATGAGACATTTTCTACAAGGAATATTTAGGCCCATGTTTAAAAGTCTACTTTAGCTTGGGCTTATCAGACACAACTTAGAATAGATTTACAAGGAGATCCTGCTGAATAGCATTGAGAACTTTGTCTAGATACTCATGTTGCAGCAGAAGAAAGGGTGGGGGAAAAAATGTAATTGTAATGTATACATGTAAGGATAACCTGACCCCTTTGCTGTACAGTGGGAAAATAAAAAAAATTATTAAAAAAAATATATCTACTTTAAAAGTGAAGAGTAGAGGGAGTTCCCATTGTGGCTCAGTGGTAACAAACTGACCAGTATCCATGAGGATGAGGGTTCAATCCTTGGCCTTGCTCAGTGAGTTAAGGATCCAGCATTGCCATGAGCTGCGGTGTAGATCACAAATGAGGCTTGGATCTGGAGTGGCTGTGGTGTAGGCAGGCATCTGAAGCTCTGATTTGACCCCTAGCCTGGGAACTTCCATATGCCAGGAGTGTGGCTAGCCCTAAAAAGATTTAAAAGAAAAAAAAGAGTAGAAAAGCACAAAAGAGCTCTAAATTAAATATTTTGTTATTTGTCATGACTTGTTATGATTTTGAATGTATTCATTGCCACAAATGTCACCATTTCTCAAATGTCCTTTATTATTATGCCTGTGGGACTTGGACATACTATTTAATCCCTCTGTGCCTCCATTTCCTCACCTGTGAAAAATTGGGATGAAAATTGAAATAATAATTACCCCCCCAGTGAAAAATTGGGACCTCACCAAGAATGAAATGAGATCATGTGTATAGGGGTCTTCAGCAGAGTCTGCCAGGTGGTAGGTATCACATAGTGTTAGTTATTCCTATACAGATAGTGCAACACTTTTCCTCAACAGTAACACATTTGCCCTTGGAAGGAACCACAGGGTTCACTGCATCTCTTCTCCATGATGCCAGCCTGGTACTGAACATGTGGTAGGCTTAAAACAGTAATTTTCTGTTTGAATCCCAAAGGACAAGGGGTTACTCTCTGTGACTCAATTCCCTTCCCAGGTTTCCTATTGTGTAGACATACCCCTCTAAGTTTCCCAGAATATTTATTATTTTATACATGAGATGCCCAATTTCCAAGAATTGTTTTTGTTATCAGGATTTCCTCATATTTTATAATCTTCAAAGTGATTTCACAAATATCATATCATTTAAACCTTACAGCAATTCTACAACAAAGGCAAAATCTTTTTTTTTTCTTTTTTGAAGTTTTATTGAAGTACATATAGCTGATTTACAAGGTTGTGATCATTCCTGCTGTACAACAAAGGGATTCAATTATACGTGTACACACACCCATTCTCTTTCAGATGCTTTTCCCACATAGGTTATCACAGAATATTGGGTAGAGTTCTCTGTGCTATGCAGCAGGTGCCTGTTGGCCAATCATTCCATATACCCCAGCGAGCATATGCCAATCCCAAACCCCCAGTCCATACCTCCCCTCCACCCACCTGTCGCCTTTCATAGCCCTAAGTTTGTTTTCAAAGTCTGTGGATCTGTTTCTGTTCTGCAAAAAAGTTCATTTGTATCAACAAAGGCAAAATCTTGATGTGCGCATTTTATGGATGGGGAAACTAAGACACTCTGAAGTGAAATAATTCCCTCCAGGTCATATTGATTAATAGTAATATTAATAATTACAACTACTAATTGTAATTTTTGAAGACTCGATGTTAGGTGAATACAGGGAAATACTGTTATTCTACTGTTTTTAAACCCATAATATAGTGATTTCATATTGTCCAAACTAAATGCTAAATGCATCTCTCATTTAATCCTCTAAGGATTAAATTAGGTAAGAAAAAAACTCCCATTTTATCAACAAAGGGAGTGAAGATTTAAAGACATTTTCCCAAGGTCAAACTGTGGAGCCAGGATTCTAACCCAGGCCATGATGACTCAAAGCCCAAACTATTCACAGCTTTACCACACGGCCTAGGAAATGGCAGGACTTGCACTGCTACCCAAATTTCTGACTGTTGATGCAACAGTTTTAGTATTAAAAGACATTACATGTTTATACTCTCTATATGCAGTTGCACCACATCAGGGAGAAGAGATCACCCCCAAACTAAAAATGAGAAAGCTGAGGCCCTGAAAGATTTCATTCGCTTAGTCAAAGTCAATAGCTCTTAAATCTTGGACTTGGGGCTCAAACCAGGGCTGTGGAACTACAAAATTTGGGCTCTTCACCACATCAGTGGTTCCCAAATCACCTAGGGACCTCTAAAATTTCCCAAAGTCCAGATGACTCTGCAGACCAATTAAATCACAATCTCTTGAAGATTTCCCACTGTGGCGCAGCAGAAACAAATCCAACTAGTATCCATGAGGACAAGGGTTCAATTCCTGGCCTCACTCAGCAGGTTAAGGATCCAGCTTTGCCGTGAGCTGTGATGTAGGTCACAGAGGCAGCTCAGATCCTGCATTATAGGCCAATGGCTACAGCTCTGATTCAACCCCTAGCCTGGGAACTTCCATATGCCACGGTTGTGCCCTAAAAAGCAAAAAATAAATAAATAAATCACAACCTCTTGAAGTAGAACACAGGTATGGATAGTTTTTGAAACTTCCCGATGATCTAAATGTGCAGACAAGTTTGAGAACCACTGTGCTACACACCATGCCTTCCCACCCCACCGACTACCTCTTCTTCTACGTGCCACCTGTAGACAGACACAGTTCGGCCCTGAGGTCTCTGTTGTCAGTTTAACCCCATAGTGGTGATCTTACCAGTGGTATACAGAGTGAGTGCTTAATTCCAGACATGCATTCTGCAGAGAACTCCCAACAGCAACTAAAACAAGCCACAGCAACAGGCCAATCTCGGTATCTACCCATTGACAACTATCAGCTGTGGCTGAAAATGGAAAATGGTTTGTCAAGAGAGGCCCTCCCCACTCTCCTGAGTGTTTAGCTTTGATTTCAATTGGTACCCTGCATGAAGACAGCTGAGCATCCCTGGAGACTGGCTGGGGCCCAAGCATGAGGCTCTGGCCCACCTTGGAAAGAAGAGCAGCCCACCACCTTCCCCATTACTTGCATTTGCCATATGCAAGGTCAGGGCCATGCTACTAGGTGAAAATAGGGAAGCACATGCACTGCCCCCACTGGGTCCAGTCACCACCAGTTCAGATACTTCATCTTTACAAACTTCTCTTATTTTCAAAATTACGCTTCTTTGATTCCTGCAAGCCAAACCCGTGGAAAAATAACAGAAACCAAATGCCAGGGAAATAGCGCCAAGGCAAACACATGTGAGCTCTGAAATAACAGGAGATACTGTGGTCACGTCTGACCTTCTGAACTGTGCTATGGGTTGAAGCAAAAACAGCTCTAGCTGCTACTTAAGGGGTGCCTGGTAATACTCGTTTATTTGTAATGCAGAAGTACTTGAATTTAGAGAGATCGCCTTTTGAAATTCAGACTCGGCCAAGGGGCCAGAAATAATATCATTTTGAGGAATGATTTTTTTTTTTAAGACCACCCTTCCCTTCCGTAATCAACATAAGCCCAGAATCTCCTGATTTTTATCTGTCAAATGATTAATATCTAAGACTCCCAGAGCTTCTACAAATGTTTCTCTTCTGATTATACCAATATTTTGGTGCAGTCTAACATAAAGCAGGAATGCAAGTTCACTTATTTATTTCCGCAGCCCGCAAGAGAAAAATGTGGAAGGGCCCAGATAGAAATGTAAAATGACGACTCAGGGTCAAATGTGAATACAGAGAGGGCTCCTGGTTTCCACACTAAGCAGCTCAGACCCCAGTAGTAAGACATTCTCAGACCTGCTGGGGGGCTGCCAGCAGTTACATTCCTATGAGACATCAGTAGCTGTATTTTGAGCACACAAAACAAGTCACCGGGAGGAATTTGCTCCATGTTAACATTACCAAGAAAAGACCACAATCTACAGAGCTCATGCAAATGAAGACTGGTTCCCATGGAAGAGACTAAAATAACTGCCAAGTTTGCCTGGGAATAAAATACTCACTTTCATATTGTTTTTCAGGTAATATTCTCTTCCTTTAGTTACATCTTTTGTTGCATATTGAGAAGATGTGTGCCTTAAAGAGGGAAAACTAGCTTTGTTGTAATTATTGGGGTGGGAGAATACCCCTGTAAAAGAAATAATAATATAAATACCTTGTAATGCTTACTATGTGTTCAGGTTCACAGTAAAGTTTAACTACTCTTCATGTATGAATATATTTAATCTTCACAAATAGTCATTGCTATTAGTGTCCAGAGATTTATTTTTATTTTAATGGAGTCTTATTTATCAATTTTTCCATCTGTTCTTTCCCTTGTTTAGGAATCAAAAAATCAAAATATTGTTTAAGAATTTTAAAAATCCTCCAAATCATAAAAATATTTCTCCTGGATTTTCTTCTACAAATTTCCAATATTCAACTTTCACATTTAGGTTTATAAGTTCTCAGGAATTCATTTTGGATTATATGTGAGGTAGGAATTACATTTGTTTCCAAATGGATTACCAGTTCTCCTAGTATCACTTATTCCCAGTACCACCATACTTTCTACACCAGTAATGTCACATTCCTCATGTCAAGTTTGCATGTCTGTGTGGGTGGCCTTCTGGGCTCTGTTCTGTCTATACTTGTCATGACACCACACAATCTTAATTACAGCTTTATAATAAGTTCAGATCTGGTAGAAGAATTCCAATACCCTTCCCATCTTGACTGTCCTTTTTTGATATTTAATTTTG
The DNA here is from genome assembly GCF_016906955.1 of Phacochoerus africanus. NCBI lineage: Eukaryota > Metazoa > Chordata > Mammalia > Artiodactyla > Suidae > Phacochoerus > Phacochoerus africanus. The sequence goes on along the minus strand of NC_062547.1, from coordinate 34,556,912 downwards.
CCCTTTTATATCAATTTTAAGATCATTTGATTAAGTTCCAGGAAAAACCCTTTTGAGTTTTTTGCTGTAAGTTGCAAGTTGATTTGGGGGAACTGATATTTGGGAGAATTGATATTTTCTTGACATTGGTACTTTTCTTTTCGCATCAATGAACATGGTATGTCTCTCCATTTCTGTAACTGTTTCTCTTCCCCCTATCCCAACCCCCATGGACAGAAGGGATCTTTCTCTTGTTCCTAATTCTAAAGAAAATAATTTTAATATTTCATCCTTAAAAATGTTTATTGTAGGTTTTTGGTAGATGTTCTTTTTTTTTTTTTTTTTTTTTCGTCTTTTTGCTATTTCTTGGGCTTCTCCCGCAGCATATGGAGGTTCCCAGGCTAGGGGTTGAATCGGAGCTGTGGCCACTGGCCTGCGCCAGAGCCACAGCAACGCAGGATCTGAGCCGCGTCTGCAACCTACACCACAGCTCACGGTAACGCCAGATCGTCGTTAACCCACTGAACAAGCGCAGGGATCGAACCCGCAACCTCATGGTTCCTAGTCAGAGTCGTTAACCACTGCGCCACGACGGGAACTCCGGTAGATGTTCTTAATAACTGAGCAAGATACTTTCTATTAGCCTTTTCCTAAGAGTTGGCTGATCACTTTTAATCATGAATAGGTACTGAATTTTATCAAACACTGTGGGGACAACCATGTTTTTCTCCTTTTATCTTTTTAATGTCAACTCATTTTCCCATTTTTTGCATTCCTATGATAAATCCAATTACATTTTAATGATTTCATTAATTTTCTAGTATCTTGATTATTCAAGCACATGTATTGATAATATGGCTAGTTTATAATCTTTCTTTCCTTTTTTTTTTTTTTTCTGACCACACTGCAGCATACAGAAGTTCCTTGGCAAGGGTCAAATCCAAGCCACAGCCTACAGCTGCCACAACACTAGATATAATCTTCCTTTTTTTTTTTTTCCTGTCTTTTTAGGGATGCACCCATGGCATATGGAGATTCCCAGGCTAGGGGTCAAATCAAAGCCATAGCTGCTGGCCTACACCACAGCTGCTGGCCTACACCACAGCCACAGCAGTACCAGATCCTTAAACCACTGAGCAATGCCAGGGATTGAACCCATGTCCTCATGGATACTAATAGGTTTCGTTAACCACTGAGCCATGATGGGAACTCCAACCTTACTTTCTTATACTCTTTGTCTGAGGCCAGCAGCTTCAGGTCTAATTCATTTCCTAGCCTGGCAACTTCCATATGCCACTGGTGCAGCCCTAAAAAGACAAAAAAAAAAAAAAGACTGTAAATTTTACTCTACAACTTTAGCTATATTCTGCAACTTTTCATGTGTTGTATTTCCATTATGTTTTTAGGTGTAAATATTTCCTCATTTTCAGGATTCTTTCTCTTTTTGATAATCATTAATGCTGGTCACTGACATGTTCATTCAGGTCTCCATCCTGAAGTCAGCCATGGAAATAGATGCTCTTTAGACAACATAAAAGAGTGAAAGTGATGAGTATCATTTGGGACAAAAAACTTTAGAAGCTACATACTCTTCCTTCCACCACTGCAACTGGTACTAGCCCAGGTGATGAAAGCTCCATCAGCTTGGGTCCTAGAGTAAAGCAAACTGGGAACGGGGCTCCCAACTGGCTTACACTGGAAACACACCATAAATAGGAAATAAACTTCCATTGTTTTAAGATCTTGAGCTATTTTAGGTCTGTGCATTATTGCAGCATAATTCATACTAATCTGACTGTTGCATATACCATAGTCTATAGAAGTGTTTTTCATTCTCTCTTTCTCATTTTCAAATGTATAGAGTAATTCCAAATATTGTTTTCTTTTCAAATTTATATTTTATTGGAGAGGGTCAGAGAAAATATCCTGTATGTTACTAAGTCTTTGGTGTTTGATGAGATTTCCTTTGTGGGCTAGCAAGTAATCCATTGTTGAGTCACATACATGTAACTAGATTAAGCTACTAATCTATTTTTTATTAGTAGACTAGTAAAAAAAAATTTTTTTTTTCTTTTTAGGGCTACACTCACGGTATATGGAGGTTCCCAGGCTATGGGTCCAATCGGAGCTGTAGCTGCCGACCTATGCCACAACCATATCAACATCAGATCTGAGCCTCATCTGCGACCTACACCACAGCTCACAGCAATGCCAGATCCTTAACCCACTGAGTGAGGCCAGGGATCAAACCTGCATCCTCATGGATCCTAATCAGATTCATTTCCGCTGAGCCACATTGGGAACTCCATAGACTAGAAAAAATTAAAAATTTTTTGGACACACCCATGTCATGTGGAAGATCTCAGGCCAGGGATCAAACCTGAGCCACAGGCAACAGTGACAGCACCAAATCCTCAACCACTAGGCAACCAGGGAACTCCTGATATTTGACTTTTTAATCTATTAATTACTAAGAGAGATTTTTTTTAAAAACCTACTATCTACAGATTTTCGAATGTTTCTTTCTAAATCAATTGATTTCTGTATTAAATATACTTGCAGCCATAGTATTAACTACATACAAGGGGTGAATTGCTTATGTTAGATTATGAAATGAACTTCTTTATCCCTAATAATGCATTTTCACTTAAAGTCCATTTGTCAGAGTGTTTGCTTCTGCCAAGGGCTCTGAAATTATCACTGCCTGGGATATCACTGTCCTGAGGTCACTTTGTGTAATGATTTCTCAGCTGGGCAGGTGTGGCAGGTCATTCCAGGACCATGCACATAGGTAACTTCGAGTTCTAGACCCATGTGAGATAGGTCTCTCTTCCTTGTCATCTTCCTGTTCTGAGGGTAGATTTTTTTCTTAGTCACACATTGGTGATGGTAAATCTTCACCACTTCCACCTAAACTCTTCACCTCAGGCAGGCCCACCACAGCATCTCCCATCCCCATATTTGGCCACTGCATCAGCATCATCTTTCTCCTTTGGTTTTCATCCCCACCACCATCACCTTTTTCTCTCCTGAGGAAATGATTTACTGCAACTAGCACCTTTTCTTTTTTTGTCTCCTATATTTATTTGTGTGTGTGTGTGCATTCACACATATGTAAAAAAAACATAGAATCATTTTACACATTGCTGTGCAATTCAGTTTTTTCATTTAACAATATATTTTGGTCATGTTTCTAGGTCAATACATAACGGCTCACACTGATTCTTTTGTAAATAGTTGCAAAGTAATTTATTGCATGAATATACCACAATTCAATTAGCTAGTCCCTAGAATATTTGGATTTTTTACAGTTTGTCTCTATTATAAACAATGCTACACTGAACACGTTGAATGTGTATATTTGTTCACCTGTGAGAGTATTTCTGGTGGATGAATTTTTTGCTTTTTTTTTCATTTTTAAAGTGTTATTGAAGTATAGTTGATTTACAAGACTGTGATCCTTGCTGCTGTACAACAAAGTGATTCAGTTATACATAAATGCACATCCATTCTTTTTCAGATTCTTTCCCACATAGATTATGATAAAGTATTGGGTAGCGTTCCCTATGCTATACAGCAGGACCCCATTGGGCCAATCATTTCATATACCTCAGTGTGCATATGCCAATCCCAAACCCCCAGTCCATTCCTCTTCACACCCGATACCTATACCCTTTGGTAAAACTTGAGTTAGCAACCAGCACTTTTTAATGGAATTTTCTGTTAGGAAGATGTTAGGTTCTCTAATAGCAGCTGAACTAGATATTGTCAATTATATTTTACAACTGCCTGTCACTGACACTCTTGCCTTTCTAAGAAAGTGGCCTGAAAGCAGGATTGGGATAGGGAGGAGAAAAGAGCACAATGCTCCTGTTCTTTGGAGGATCTTCTTTTTATTCTAACCCCGTACAAGAGGATAATAATCACCATCATACCTGAAATTTTTTTCTCTTTGTTTTGTTTCTCCTGTCCCTCTATTTTGCCCTGGAGGCAAAAATCAAGAACAAAAGATTCAGGGAGTTTAGAAGGGTCATCAGGGAAAGAACACTGCTCATGACGACAGAATTAATCATGATTGATATTTATTAACATGTAAATAAGCCAGGGCCTGAGCAAATGCTTTACACATGTTCTTTCATTGAAGAAATCTGGAAACCCTATGCAGCACTTGACCTTGGGATGCTAAGCAATCTGCTCTGGTACACACACCTAGGAAGTGGTAGAGATCCCAGATGTAGTTATCCAATGCCAGAGTCTGCAGTGGCCTGCACGCTCCCTCCAACATTCCAATTTGAACATGGAGATGGCTATTCTTTGCTTCACTCCCAACCATCTCCTTTCCCCAGGACAATATGTACTTAGCCTCTTCTTCCCTTCTGTGGTTAAAATGGCGAAGGGAAACTATGCAAATACAGATCATTGGGGGATAACTCCTGACAGAGTTGTGAGACCCAGCTCAGGTGACATCTCCCCCAGGAGGCTCTCATGTTTGCCTGTGGGATGGTTCTGCGACCCTCCCAGGGTTCCTGTAAGCATCCTGAACCACAAGTATTTCATTCTATGAGTCTCTCCTACTGTCTATGAGTTTCTTGAGAGGTGAGACAGTCCCTTGTCCCTTTTTATATCCCAAGCACATAACACAAGGCCTGGCATGGAGGAAACACTTGGTAAACAAGAGTTTACATAGTGAATGAATGCATTAATGAATGAATTGATAAGTGAATGAATGAATGAATGGGTGAATTAGCTGATTAATGGAAATTGTCTTTCATGGATATCAGGGCCTCAGTTCAATATATTATCAAGGATATATATGCTTATTAAAAATAGTCATTTAGTATTCTTCTGTCCTAAACACATGCAAGAATCTCTCTAGAGGTACATATTTCTCTGATTTATATGTTAACTTGATTTCAAAATCTCTAAAGTGGTGGGGAGAGGGATGGACTGGGGGTTTGGAATTAGCATATGCACACTGAGGTATATGGAATGATTGGCCACTTGGGACCTGCTGTACAGTGCAAGGAACTCTACCCAGTATTCTGTGATGGCCTATGTGGGAAAAGAATCTGAAAAAAATGGATGTGTGTACATGTATCACTGAATCACTTTGTTGTGCAGTAGAAATGATCACAACCTTGTAAATCAACTATACTTTAATAAAAACTTAAAAAAAAATGCAATCCCTAAAGTGTCACAGGACAAGTACAAGTGCACCTAGGGTCTGTGGTCTTACTCAGCTCATCGTTTTCCTGGGCCTGGGGAGGTCTGCTGCCTCTCGGCTTCAGCCTAACTACGTGTCTTCCATCCAGTTCTGAGGAACGTTCTGTTTTGCCCTGTGCCCACGCATTGCTCTCCCCCATTGTGACAGCATGACAACCAGATGTTGCTTCCTCTGTGGGTGGCCACTCCGGGAAACCCTGTGGATTTTTGCAAACTGATGCATTTATTCTGAAAGCAGCATTTCAGCATCTTTTTATTCTCTTGGTCCCCCAAAGGCAACTTTCATGCAGATGCCCTTAAAAAAAAAAACAAAAAAAAAAAACAGGAAAAAAACAAATCCAGGCACAGGTGTCAGTCCACTGACCCAGGGCTGACCCTCCAGGCAACTATGTTTCCCATCAGTGAGAGATGATGAACCATCTTGCATTCTCAGAAACTGCATGGAGAGGTCCCAGTCATCCAAGCCCTATTAAATCATGCCATGCTCCATGCGCCAAAGCCTGGCTGGAACTGTTCCTCTTCTGAAAAAAGAAAAACCACATATACTCAGGAGCATGGTTCTTTTTAATTGGCCCCAGATGGAACGTGTTAGTATCCATCCCGCCTCTTATTCCATAACAAATCCTTGTAATTAAATAACAAATACTTATTACTCTTGTGTACGCAGAAGCCAGAAGAAGCTTTTCTCAGCAGGGAAAAATGAGAGGTGAGAACTGAGAAGAGAGAAATGAGCAAACTGGTAGTTTTTTTCATACCCAAGCAATGTAGAAAGGTTATATTCAAGGTGAACACAGCAGGGCATGTCTGAGGAAACTCACTGACCCTAGGCTTCTGCTCTGCTGGTTGATCAGAGAAAAGGAAACTGCTTGGTTAAGAGCATGGGCCTCTGTCAGAGAGACCTCGGTTTGAAACCTATCTCTGCAATGCAGTAGTTCTGTGATGCTAAGCAAACTGCCTAACATCTCTGAACTTCAGTTTGCTCATTAGTAAAATGAAAATAATTTTTCCTACATCACGGGGTTGTTTTGAACATTAGATGAGAAATCTGTTAAGCCATAGGCACAGTACCTGGAACATAGTAACTATAGTTAATAATCACAGACTTCCCATTGTGGCTCAGTGGGTCAAGAACCCAACATGGTGTCTGTGAGGATGTGGGTTTGCTCTGGCATTGCTCGGTGGGTTAAGTATCTGGCATTGCTGCAAGCTACAGCGCGGGTCACAGATGTGGCTTGGATCTGGCTTTAGTGTGGCTGGTGTACGCCTGTCGCTACAACTCTGATTCAACACCTAGCCCAGGAGCTTCCACATGCTGCAGGCAAGACTTTAAAAAAAGAAAGAAAGGGGAAAAAAATCACATGCAATAAGAACTGTTGTTATGTTTATGGAAAACAGATCTAGTCCCATATAATGAGGTGATGGATGATGTAAAGTTATGCTCAGGTGCCCACAGACGAAGGTATTTTCTCATCCATAATCTTATCATAATGCCGATCCTTCCACACTAAAAAGCCACTACCTAAGGGCCTTTTGGAGACATGTTTGACTACATTAAGAAATTATGATGCTGAGACCAGCAGATAAAGCGAGAGCTACCTACGCATTATCAAGGATGTGTTAAGGGGACCAAAACCTATTAACAGCCCGAGTCACACTGGATAGATCCAGTTGCTGAGAGAATCAGACAGAGGACAATTAAGTTTCAATGAGGGAAAAGGGCCAGAAAGAGGCAATGAATGGCCCCAGGCATAGAACAATACTGCAAGGGGGAAAACAGAGATCAAGTCACCTGCAGAGCATAAAATGAAAGGGTAGAATGGTGCTGCAAGGGGGGATAGGAGAGAAGACTGGAGTCCAACTTTGCCAGCTTAAAGTTTTGCTTTAGGTGAGAACTAAAGAAAAGATAAGCATTTTGGAAATGAGAGCCATTTCTAAGATTCCTATGGAATGACCCAATTGTGTAAAATATTCATGAGTAATCATGAACCCTCATCCTTCATTTCATGTCAGGCTTAAGTCAGGCTGCATTTAAGAAAGAAATGCGGGAAATCTGAAGTCCCTGTACTGAAGTGGGCTCCAGTCCTTACAAGCAGTGATGTCCCTGCTTTACCACAGCCCCTGCAGTCTCTGGCCACACAGCTCCGGGTCTCAACACAAGTTGACTTCTTATCAGGAGTAGGAAGCTGCATGAGAGCTGCATGAGGAGCTGCCAAAGGCACAGAGATCCCCCAAGCCCTGGCCCTGAACAAGAGTCAGTTGCCTGACAATACATACTGTATTTGTATTCTATTCAGGTCAAAGGTATTCTCCCCCTTGTGGAAAACTGGGCTAATTGGCAAGAGCTGCTGGGAGATGCCTTGACCCAATATCAAGAAAAGCGCCCTAACAGTCAGAAGGGTTCAAAGGAGAGACTATCAAGTAGTAAGAGCCTTATCACCAAATGTGTTTGAACCAGAGGCTGGCTTGTAGAAATTCAGATTTTTAAAGAGGATATTGGATTAGACGAATTTAAGGTTTCCTACCAATAGATGTTTGCATCTTTTGCATTGGGAGTGGGTAAGCAATGAGATCCTGCTATATAGCACAGGGAACTACATCTAGTCACCCGTGATGGAAGATGATGGAGGAGAATATGAGAAAAAGAATGTGTGTGTATGTATGTGTATATATATGTATATGTATGTATGAATGGGTCACTTTGCTGTACAGCAGAAATTGACAGAACATTGTAAATCAACTATAATAGAAAAAAAATCTTTTAAAGTTTTTAAAAAATAAAAAAATCTTTCCTTCCAGTTTCTCAGCCCTATCAGATAAAAGCATGGCCTCCAATTATAACAAACTTACAGTTTAACCAAAGAAACAGAAATTGCAGAAATGACGGCAGATCCAAACCGATAGACGATAAGCCACATTGAAGTTCTCAAAACTCAGGACAGCAACTCAAAAAACCTGAGAATATTCAAAACAAACCTGAAAATCCTTGACCCCTGAGGAAGACTCACTTCTTTGCGCAAACAATAATTAGACCGGGATCCTGGCAGTGAGGATAAAGATGAAGTACACAGATGATTTGGAGCCGCTGAAATGGGTACACAAACTCTCAGGCAGTGCCCACCAGATCCCTACTTGGATGTAGCGCAGAGCATGATGCTTGCCAATAAAAAATAATAAACTCAAATAAATAGCTGCTTTGCGATCTCATGTGGAAAGTCAGATCTGCTTGGATTCTGTTTTCTGTGTTTGTGCACACGCTGAGTCTATTCTCAATACTTAGCTTTGTAAAAAAAAAAATAGAGTTCAAAGTCATGGCTTTTCAAAACTTAATTGTTAATTCAGAAGATGAAATCTGTGACCTCACGATTTCCCATGGGCTTTAAAATCATGACATTCATTCTTCACTTCTGACAGTGTCTGAGTAAAAAAAATCATCCTTCATCCTACTAAGATGCATCAGCTGCAAACAGGAACTAGCGATAAAAACTAACTAGGCCAACAAGCACATGAACAAATGCTCAACATCGCTGATTATAAGAGAAATGCAAATCAAAACTACCATGAGATACCACCTCACACCAGTCAGAATGGCCATCATTCATAAGTCCACAAATAACAAGTGCTGGAGGGGCTGTGGAGAAAAGGGAACCTCCCTGCACTGTTTGTGGGAATGTAAGCTGGTGCAACCACTATGGAGAACAGTATGGAAGTACCTTAGAAAACTGTACATAGAATTACCACATGACAGCAATCCCACTCTTGGGCATATATCTGGACAAAACTTCCCATGAAATAGACACATGTACCCGCATGTTCATTGCAGCACTATTCACAATAGCCAAGACATGGAAACAACCTAAATGTCCATTGACAAATGATTGGATTAGGAAGATGTGGTATGTATATATACGCAATGGAATACTACTCAGCTATAAAAAAGAACAAAATAATGCCATTTGCAGCAATATGGATGGAACTAGAGACTCTCATACTGAGTGAAGTAAGTCAGAAAGAAAAAGACAAATACCATATGATATCACTTATATCTGGAATCTAATATACAGCATAAATGAACCTTTCCACAGAAAAGAAAATCATGGACTTGGAGAATAGACTTGTGGTTGCCAAGGGGGAGGAGGAGTGAGTGGGATGGATTGGGAACTTGGGGTTAATAGATGCAGACTATTGTCTTTGGAATGGATTAGCAATGAGATCGTGCTGTGTAGTAATGGGAACTATGTCTAGTCACTTACGATGGAACCTGGTAATGTGAGAAAAAAGAATGTATACATGTATGTGTAACTGGGTCATCATGCTGTACAGTAGAAAATTGACAGAACACTGTAAACCAGCTATAATGGAAAAAAAATAAAAATATATTAAAAAAAACAAACTACCTAGGGCCTTGTTACTCAGCATGGTCCACAGACCAGCAGCTTTGGTATGACCAGCTCCTTCCATCCTTACCCCCACCTCCAGATCTTCTGAATCAGGATCTGCATTGTAACACAGACCCAGTGATTTGTGTCTTAAAATTTGAGAAGCTCTAAATTAGGGAACAGTGATTCTGTTGCCCATTTGCTGACCTTCACCATCTGAAACCTTTAAGAAGAAATAGCAGCCCCTGGAAAACAAAAAGGGGAGAAAATCACTCCAATTGTAATCATTAATGGAATCATTGAGCAAGCCATTGGCATTGTTGCAGCAAATTTCCTGTGGATAACATGGTACAGCCGTGCTTAAAGTTGGCTGGCAGAGCCTCTGGCTTGTTCTGACCCAAATCAGCTGATTAGTCTCGGTTAGTTATTAGGCTTCAGTGGAAAGGACAGAAAAGCCTTCAACAAGGGCCTCAACAAGGAAAGGCAGCTGTTTTTCATAAACTGCCATGAATGAGCCTAACAGGACCTCATCCTTTATAACCTGCCACCTCCTGCCTCTCCATCAGCAAAGAGAAACTACTTCCGGCAAGGATGACTCCTGATCTGCCAAGAGTCGAAAGAAGAGCTCAGGTAGGCCAGCAGAGGGGAGCTTTTTGAGCCTGTAGGTGGGAGAAATATACAAAACAAAAATAAAGTACTTCCTAAATACTTCCTCAATTCCAAAAGGCCATTGATCGTAAAAAAAAAAAACCTGTAGATCTAAAAGAATCTTTTCAGTAAGGATGATCAACACTCCTCTGTATAAGTCACAGACGTGTCCCCAGTTTTAAAACATAAAATGAGGAAGGTAGACTTTGCAGAAGTCTATCTTAGAATTCAGAAAATTTGGTAAACCAAGGCTTAACAATTTTATTGGCCAAGTTGGCTGGTGGGTACTAGCAACTGTCTTTACATTGCTCCTTGTAAATGTGTATGAAACTATGATGCTCACTGTTTTCTACAGGCATCTTTTTTTACTGTGGGACTAGAATACAACCCAAAGAACTGCAGTAAGAGAAATATCAAGACGCTACTTTCTCCAAAGAAATTTGGATTGAAAATGAGGTAAGTCTATGAATTTCATGCTCCTGTAAAACTTGGCTTTTCATGACCTGGGGTCTGAGTCTGGTCACTTAAAAATCCACACCTCATGAAGAAAAACCATCCGACCTTGCGTGTATATGTGTGGGGTAGGGGGGATGGCGGAAGCAGAGAGAAACTGAGGTCCTCAAAGGGGACAAAAATTATCCCCCAAACATAGAGCAAGTCAGTGAAATTGCAATTCCCCAATGTGCCAGGTCAGTATCTTTCACTCTATCATACTTCCTCCTTCAAACCATTCTAGGTTTTCTGGTGAACAGTCAAGTTCTTTCAATGAATAAAATTTCTATCTCTCCATAACTACCCTGAGAATACAACAGAAATTGACCGAACATTGTAAATCAACTATAATAGAAAAAATAAAAATCTTTAAAAAAAAAAAACTGATTTGAAAAAAGCCCACCAATTAAGAACTGCAGAGAGTAACAGTAGAACATCCAAATTCAGAGTTCTCAGTGCACCCCAAAGTAAGGCAACAAACTCCCCCATCCTGCCCAATTCCAAAATCTTCAAACAACCATCTCCACATGTCACAGAAAGTGCGGTGAATCATTTTTCGCTAAGGGAAAAGTACTTTCTTCCTATGGCCCTCTTGAAAGTTGTTTTCTACCTTTTTTTTTCTTTTAAATTGATTGTGGAAAATTCTTGTATTTATGCACAACCTAAATTTACCATAGAAAAAGTCAGAAGGAAAAATTCTATGTGTTATAAAGAGTGGAAAAATATTGTGTTACCAGAAACCGTGATCATATTTGCTCTTATAGGCATTTATTTGAGCTTTAAAAAAAGGAAAAGAAAGAAGGAAAAAATCTAAGTGGATGTTTATAAATGGCAAAAAGCTTTTTAAAGAATCCCTCCTAGAGGCCTCAGGCTTTCAAGGAGAGGCATCGCTGGTTTTTCTTTCCCCTGAATCCTAAAGCTCCCTCTAGTGACCAAGAATATAACACTGTCTTCAGGTATGGAGAGTAAACATTGTCTAAAGCCTCTTGCTCGTGCATAGTACCTTGACATTTCCCTAACATTTTCCACATTTGCCATGAAAACTATAGGAAGTAGGAAGTAAAAGTGTTCTTTCCCTCATTTCATAGATATGTAAACTGAGGCTCAAATGGGAGCGAGACTTGTACAAGGTCATGTGGCTGATGACAAGGGGACTGGAATTAGAGCCCAGGTTCCCTGTGTTGTGCTGCACTGCCTCAGGTTCTGTGACATTCATGCAAACCTATCCATGAATAGTCTCATAGAAGGCATGCATGGAAGCATTTTCAAAGGATTTATAAAAGGGATCCTTGACTTTCCGGGGTCCCTTGGAGCATCTGGTGAGTGCACTGGGCCCATCCCGACACCATTTTCCATACAACATTAGGAAATCCATGGGCAACCCTGAAAGGTATCAACTGACCCTCAAGGACTCCAAAGACTCCCCCCCCCATTAAGAAGCCATTAACGTCTATTGGATATACTATTGAGATACCAAGAACTCAAAAAATATGAACGTTGAAGTTCTTGAATCTACCCCTTAATTATGATGTTTTCCATGCTTATCTAGTTATCTCTTCAGCATTGTTCAGAGTATTTAAAAGGATTGAAAAAATTAGTATATATTTGCTAACATTTAAGGAAAAGCCTATAGACGTTGCCGTCAATGCATTCTAGCATTCCCACAGGCATGTCTGGGATTAGTGGCAAACTGAGCTGTTCCTAGGAAAGTAGCAATTTGAACGCATTTTTTTCAAATGTAAGCACATACCACAGTCTCACTGGTTGGCTCTGTGGAGAGAGCCTAAAGAAGCACCATACTGAATATACAAAGAATTTTTTTATATATTTTGTGTGTGTGTGTGTGTGTGTGTGAACAAAAACAAGTACTACCTCTAAATGCTTAGCTCTTTTCATCCTGGCATTTCCAACGGCTTTGGAAAAGCCAGAATGAAGAGTGATGGATTGCTAGTTAACGTCTGTCTCTTCCGCTTAAGTTCCACAAGGGTGGGGACCAGGTCTGTATTAATCAGTCAGATTCCCAGCATCCATCATGGTGCCAACACTAGTACACACTCAACACACTCATTGAGTCAGCCCCTCTGAGAAACTGCTCATTTCCCTCCGTCATTTATCAGTGGACTCTGGTTTCCCAGGATATTTCCTATATTTCTTATAACAGTCTACACAGACAACCACATGTTCCCGATACGTGGCTGCTTTTATGCAAAGTTCTGTTTTTTATTCTGGGATCCACACCCACAGTCTAGATTGGGTTACAAATAAGTCTAAGCAATGATAACAGCTTTCTGCTTTAGCCTTCCTAGAAAGTTTCAAAGAGATGTGTTCAGATATAAGTAAAAAGGGGAATTCCCTTCGTTGCTCAGCAGAAACAAATCAGACTAGCATCCATGAAGACACAGGTTCAATCCCTGGCTTCACTCAGTGGGCTAAGGAAGGACACAGTGTTGCCGTGAGCTGTGATGTAGGTCACAGATGTGGCTCAGAATCTGCATTGCTGTGTGTGATGTTAGCCAATGGCTACAGCTCTAATTTGACCCCTAGCCTGGGAAACTCCATAGGCCATGGGTATGACACTAAAAAGACCAAAACAAAAAAAAAGATATAAATAAAAAATGCAGTGCTCTAAAAGAACAGTTCACTCATCAAGACTAGTTAGTCAGCGTTCATCTAGCTAGGAAGGTTTGGGGGGGGTCCTCTCACACACCCTCTACTCAGCATGCCCTTCTCTTCATCTTTTATCCTGTTTCCCTCAGCTTCTCATCAACCCTGCCCACCTAGTGAAATGTCACCTGACATTAGTTAGCAACGCTCATCTGTTTCCATGGCAGAGTTTCCACCTTCAGGACCATGCTATGATCTATCACAACTGCATACCCCCTTACATGCATTAAAGCCAAACAAGAGGATCAGGAGTTGCTGAACATAAAGATGAAGGAGAGAGTCAGAGAAATGACAGCAGAAGAACTCAGCTGGCATTGCTGGCTTTGGAGATGGAAGGGGCCACGGGCCAAGAAATGTAGGTGATCTCTAGAAGCTGAAAAGGCAAAGAAATAGATTCTGCCCTAGAGCTTCCAGAAAAGAAGTTAGCCTTGCCAGTACCTAGATTTATAAATTAATACATTTGTGTTGTTTTAAACCACAAAAAAGAAAAGAAATGGACTGTTTTTCACTCTCCAGTTTATGTTGCTTTATCTTGAATTGGACAAATCCCACTTCTTCAGTGGTTACTGGCAACATCTCCATGAAAGGATGGGGGCTTCTCAATGAAGGATTAAGGTCTGAGCCACTGCTAAAAGCTGGGGTTTCGGGTGGCTGGGTCTCAGTCTCAGCACAACCCATCAGTCTTCTCACCCATTGTGCTCCTCTTTTCCCAAATGCCCTATTGGAGGTCTTATTTAAGTCAAAGTCTCCCAGGTTTTTGAACACCACCTTCGGGATTTTTGCCATATCAAAGTAGTACCTGAGCGAATATATACTGAATCCCTTTCTTCAAGTTAACTCAATTCTTAAGCAATATTTTTGTTTTATAAGTAATATCCATAAAATATTAATTTTTATGTGAAAATTATTTTTTCCTAATAGACATTAAAACAACAAAACTACTAAAATGAAAAAAACCTTTGCATTAGAATTAATTCATAACTATTAAAATGTTTAAAACGACATTGCCTATATACCCATGAAAAGCACCTTAGAGTATCATCAGTGGCATTATCTGCTCCACATTGTGAAATACTTTCCTACCCCTTTGCTACCCTCCCCAGGCCTTCTACCCTCCCCAGACCTACCATTTCTCTCCCAGCAGTCTCCCCCCACTGCCTATATTCTTAAAAGTAGTCCATCCAACTTGAATTCCATCAGGCTTCTTCCACACCTTCCCACTCCACACAGCCCTCAAAGCACACCTGCATCTGCTCTCTTCCTTGCTTCTTCTCACTCTTCTTCCCTTCCTTCTGTTCAAGAAATGTCTGCTCGCTTGTGTGCTGAAGCCCATCCTGATGTATTGTCTTAAGGATCTCACCCCCACCCATTAAGTTCTCTTTTGCTTGTATCTAAATTATTTTAATTTGTGAAATGTATCATGCATACCAAAGCACATAAGCATAGCTGTCAGATTAAGTGGTAAAATACAAGCATGGGTGCCCCATCACTCAGGTAAATAGAGCACTGCTAGTACCTTCAAGTATCTCTCTCCCCTCAAGTACAAGCTCTGGCATTTCTTTATGGCTTTAAGGCCTATGTGTGTAGACCTAAGCAACATATTACTCAGTTTTCCTTAGTTTTAAATTTTATGTAAATAGAATCACACTGATTTATGTTCTGTGACTCACTTCTTGAATTCAATACGATTTTTTGAAATTTACCCATTTTGATGTGCATAGCGATAGTTATTTTTTTACTTATTGTGCATTTCATTGCATGACTAATCTGCAAAATTCCTTTGTTTTTATTTCTGTAGAATATTCCATTAATGACTAATCCACAATTTATTTATCACATTACTATTTTTGGATATCTGAGCTGTTTTCAGCTTTTTGTTATTATAAGCAATGCTATTTAGACATCCTTCTAATTGTGTCCTATTGCTTACAAAAGATATTTTTTAGGGTAATGGCTTTCAAAAATTGTTTAACACAGCTCATAATAAGAAATACCTTTTAGGAATTCTCCTGTGGTGCAGTGGATTAAGGATGAAGCATTGTCACTGCAGTGGCTTAGGTGGCTGCGTAATGTGGGTTTGATTCCTGGCCCAGGAACTTCCATATGCTGCAGGTGTGGCAAAAAAAAAAAAAAGGCATTTTACAACCTAACCAAAATGATTAACAGAATACAAAACCTTACTATTAGCAATCCAAATAAGTTAACAAAATAATCCATAACCTTACTATGAGAAATATATTCTGATCATCTCTATTTCTATTCTGTTCTATTTAATCCTATCATATTCTGCTCTAGTTTTTGTTTGTTTTTAAAAAGACTGATTTACCCACAGTGTGATCTGACCCCAATCAAGAAAAATTAAAATTGAAGTTCCCTTCAGGGCTCAGTGGTTAACAAACCTGACTAGTGTCCATGAGGATGCAGGTTTGATCCCTGGCCTCGCTGAGTGGGTTAAGGATCTGGAGTTTGCTGTGAGCTGTGGTGGAGGTCGCGTACATGGCTGGGATCCCCCATGGCTGTGGCTGTGGTGTAGGCCGGCAGCTGCAACTCTGATTGGACCCATAGCCTGGGAACCTCCATATGTTGCAGGTGTGGCCCTAAAAAGACCAAAAACAAAAACAAAAAAAAGAAAAATTAAAACTACCTTATGACATAAACATTACTGAGTTGCAAAGCATGTATGTGTTTTAACTTTCCTACATCATGATAAACAGTGTTCCAATGATACTCTCTCAACTTATAGACCAGAAGGACACAGAAATTACATTGCTCCCTGACCTTACTAACTTGGTAACACATGTACTTTTAAAATGTTTTGTAGCAAGTTCCCTTGGGGCCTAGTTGTTAAGGATTCAGTGTTGTCACTGCTGTGGCTTGGGTTTGATCCCTGCCTTGGGAAGTTTGCATACCATGGACACAGCCAAAAAAAAAAAAAAAAAAAGGTTTCTAATTTGTGGATATTCCGTTGTAGCTCATTGTGGTTTTAATTTGCATTTCCAAGGTTAGTGATGAGATGGATGATACTTTCCTATGCCAATGAACAATTTGTGTTTCCTCTTCCATGAAATGCCTGTTTATATATTTTGGCCATTTTTCTATTAGGATACCTACATCTTATATATTTATAAAATATTTTGTATTTTTGAGATGTTGATCATTCGTTGAAAATGAGTTACAAATATCATCTCCTACTCCATGGCTTGTCTATTAGCTTTCTTGAATGTGTTTTTTTATGAACTGAAGTTATGTACTGTAATTGAATTTGTCAATCTTTTCCTCTATGATTTGCATTTTTTAATTTTTCTAATGTCTAAGGAACTCCTGTATCAATAAGTGGTATTAAACTACATAGTCTTCTAAAAGTGCTATGCTTATGCTTTCACAATTAAGTCTTTGGCCCACTAATATTGATTTTCAGTATGTTACCAGGAGGGAACCTATTTTATTTTTTTAATCCACATGGATCATGCTAGCAGCATGTATTGAATAGATCTTTTCTTTAGCAGTCAGCAATGACTTCACTGTGAGTTCAGTTTGCATATATGATTGGTTTGTTTCTAGCCTCTATATTTCTGTTCCATAGATCTATTTACCCAACATCTTAATCATTATAACTTTATGAGTTCTAAGTCTGGGTAAGGCAAGCCCATCCACATCTTGTTCTTCCTAGGTTTCTGGTCTACTTTGGAACTTGTTTCTCTTCTACATCATTTTAGAACCACTTTTTTTCAAGTTTTTCCTAAAACCCTTCTGGGTTTTGACTGGAATTACATTGAACGTATTGATAAATCTGGAGACAACTGGCATCTTCACTCAATTGAGTTTTTCTATTCAAGATTATTGTATATCTCTTCCTTCATTTACGTTGTCTTTAATGATATTCAGTAGTACTGTATCATTTCTCCACAAGAATTTCTATTCCTTTGAAATTTATGCTTTATGTAGACATTGTTAAAAGGCAACTAACTGATCACTGCTGCTATATAGAAATGCATCTTTTTCTATATTCATACCACATTCAGCCACTTTGCCTAACTCTCTCATTAAGTAAAATGACTTATCTGTAGGAACTTTTAGAATTACTTATTATCAATAATGATATTTTTCTCCTTACTTTCTAGTCTTTATCATTTTTATTTCTTTTTCTTATTTTACTGTATCAGCCTGGATATGCAGTAGATTCGGTGCTAACCATCCACTGTTTTCTTAATTTTAAAGGAAATATTTTCCATATTTTGGCATAAAATGCATTTGCTGTATGTTTTTATAGTTGCTGGTACCAAATTAAGTTCCTTTCTGCAGTAAGAATTATTATTTCAGTTGTCGTTTCTGATAATTCTTACTTGTGGATCCTTCTTTCCTTGGATTTTCTTTTTATTTTTAAGACACTATTGAAGTATAGTTGAGATCCAATAAACTGCACATATTTAAGAGGTACAATTTGACAGATTTTGACTTAGGTACAGTTAACCCTTGAACAATGCAGGGGTTCAAGTGCTGACCCTCCACTCCGCTGAAAATCACTTATAACTTATGGTCAACCTGCCCTGTCCATGGTTCCACACTTGCAGGTTTAACCAGTTGTACCTTGGTATAGTACTGTTATTTACTATTGGAAAAAATCCACCTATGAGTGGACTGTGCAGATTAAAATACAGTGTCGTTCAATGGTCCACTGTATAGCTCTGTGAAGCATCACCACAATCAGGATAGTGGATATAACCATTACTCCTCAAAACTTTCTCCTGACCCTTCATGAATCCTCCTCAAAACTTCCCTGCCAATCCTGACACCCTGGTCTTCAACAACCACTGCTTTTTGTCAGAAATGATTAGCTTGCATTTCCTAGAAGTTTACATAAAGGAAATCGTATGGTCTGCACTCTTTTTAGCCTGGCTCCTTTTACTCAGTATTATGATCCTGAGGTTCATCCATAGTGGGCATCTATTGTACATTCTTTTTTATTGCTGAGTAGTATTCCATTGTATGATATACAACAATGATTTATTTATTATGCAATAATGGACATTGAGTTGTTTCCAGGTTTAGACTATTAAATGTCCTTTAGCCTTCTTCTGGGGTGCAGTTAAGTTATTGGAAAACTATTTGTCTTTTTTTGCTCTTTCTTTTAAGCAAGTACTCTTCTGAGTACTCTCTCCACTGGATGGTTGGGATGATGAGATTTTGTACTCTGGCTGGTGGAAGCAAGAACTACGTGAGTCTTGGGAATTGTACCTTCTAATCCTTTTAGGTGGCTCTTTCCCCAGCCTCAGGCAGTTTCCTCACAGGAAATTCTACTGATCAGTACTTGACCTACACTTTAGGAGAACTCTCGGAAGATCTCCAGAGTCTTTTTTCCGTGCATCTGTTCCCCTCTCCAGTACCCTGCCCTGCAATGTCCATTACCTTGGCCTCTCCAGACATTCAGCTCCATCTCCTCAACTCAAGCCAGCTGCTGCTCTCGGCACAGGCTCCACTTCCTGCACACAGGCTTTTCAGGCAGTAAATTAAAGCAATTGTAAGGTTCATCTAGTGTGTTTCCCATCTCTCAGAGATCACTATCTTTCAATGCCTGATATCCAAAGTCTGAAAAACTGTTGTTTCATGGGAGTTTTTTTCCCCTATTTTTAAGTTCCTTCAGATGAGAAAATAGCTGAAGTTCCTGTTTCTCCATCTCAGCTGGATAGCAAAAGTCTTGAACAGTGTCCTTACATATTTGGTGACCTTTAACTGCAAATTTTCCGTAGAACTTTAGGGGTAATTCGTTGAGGCTTGATTTAGAGCTGATTTCCTCCAGGAAGGATTTCTATTGCTTTTGTCAGTGACTTAGAAACGCTATCAGTGAAGGACTATTTTCAAATTAAATTCTTCACCTGCATTGTGCAAACAGGTGTGTACTTACAAATTCTCAAGGGGTATTCCCTGCTTCCACTCGACACAACTATTAAGAGAAGAAAGGGACTGCCTCCCTCTGCATGGCAAGGTTCATTTCCTGTTCACTTTTATGCAGAGTTTTTACCCTTTGGAGTCGCAGCTTTATGCATTCTTCTACTGGGAATGCAGCACAGGCCTGACCTAGGTGTTCTGTCTTGCACCCCACACCCCACGCAGCCATCAAAAGTGAAACTCTGCTTCTCCAGGGTTCAGAAAACCTCAGTACTAAACCTAGCTTTGGGGCTGCTTTATCACCCAGGCTTGCTTCCTTCATATTATTTTGGGTATCTGTAGATTCCTTAATTCCTTGTCAGTTCAGCAATTTCTCTTTAAAATTTCACTCTTTTTTGCCTTTTTAGGGCTGCACCCACAGCACATGGAGATTCCAATGCTAGGGGTCTAATTGGAGCTGTTGCTGCCAGCCTACGCCACAGCCACAGCAATGCGGGATCTGAGCCGCATCTGTGGCCTTTTCTAGGGCCGCTCCCTTGGCATATGGAGGTTCCCAGACTAGGGATCTGATTGGAGCTGTAGCTGCCAGCCTTCTCCAGAGCCACAGCAACAAGGGATCCGAGCCGCGTCTGCAACCTACACCACAGCTCACAGCAACACCCGATCCTTAATCCACTGAGCGAGGCCAGGGATCGAACCCGCAATCTCGTGGTTCCTAGTCAGATTCATTTCCACTGCACCAAGACAGGAACTCCTAAATTTTCACTCTTGAATTTTAGCTATTTCAATTTCAGAACATGTGGATGGACTCGGGGCTCTCACATCTTCAGCCTCTTTGTTTTTTCTACTGGCTCAGTCTCATCAGCCAATAACATATTCAAGTATCTATCCCTCTTCAAAAGCAGTGGCTTAACAATGGAACCTCTCCCATAACTACAGCCTGCTCTCACACCTGCCAAATTTGTGAAGGATGTTGTCTACAGTCAACTGTCTTCTAATCTTTAATTCATGCTCTAACCCACTGTATCTGTCTCCACATTTCCAACTAAACAGATCTTTAGCAGACCAACAATGATGGCCTCCACCTACCAAATCTAGCAGACATTCTGATTTATTATCATATTTAACCAATTTGTAGTACCGGGCACTTTTGATCATTCTCTCTTCTTTGGCTTCTTTTACATCATCTTTCCTAATTTTCCTTCTGCCTCCTCTGTCATTCATTCTCACCGGATCCCCTTCCTCTGTTCATTTCTTTTTAATGCTCTGCAAAGACTTTTCCCTGGTTTTCTCTTTGTGGCATCATCTTACCCAAGCCTCATGTAACACTAGATGGTAACCCCAGAACCATCCTTCCTATCTTCCTCTCTCATAAGTAAAAGTCCCATTTTTATCTGGTACCATACTGCTCAGAATGACTTATTTCCCAGGCTTCCTAGCATTTAAATAGAGCTGTGTGACCAAGCAATGGCCAATGATGTAGAAATGTTGTCTGGGACTTCTAGGAAGTCTTCTTAAAAGAAACTGATTCAAGAGTTCCTGTTGTGGCTCAGTGGAAATGAATCTGACTAGTATCCAAGAGGACACAGGTTCAATCCCTTGCCTGGCTCAGTGGAAATGAATCTGACTAGTATCCAAGAGGACACAGGTTCAATCCCTTGCCTGGCTCAGTGGATCAAGTGTATGTAGGTCGCAGATGCAGCTCGGATCTGGCTCTGCTGTGGCTGCGGTGTTGGCCAGGAACTACAGCTTTGATTCGACCCCTAGCCTGGGAACCTCCATATGCCATGGGTATGGCCCTAAAAGGACAAAAAAGAAAGAATGAAACTGATTCAGCTGTGAAGGGGTCATCCCTATGCCTCTCCTCCATCTTCCGTCTTGAAACATGGGCATAGTGATGGCTGGAGCACCAGACTACATCTTGGGACCAAAGGCGACTTTGAGGTTGGAAGCTATGCAGTAAGAGGATAGAGCAGAAATGAAGGTGCCTAAGTCCCTACTGACTCCATGGAGCTCTATCGACCCAAACCATCCACCTCTGGACTCCTCTTATGGGAAAGACGTAAACCTTTGTGTTTAACCCTCTGTAATTCTGGAGGACAGGGGGAGTGTGACAAACAGCAAAGTCTGGGCCTAAGTAATACCTCTGCCAACTATAAAGACTCAGTCCTCTTAGATCCTTCTCTTTTCCTTGCCTTCCACATCAAACAAATCCTGCTGATTTTGACCCCTAAATATCTCCCAAATCCTCCCTTACCTCATTTTATACCATTCAAGTCTAACTTCAAGGCCTCAGTGTTTTTCACTTAGACAAAAACAGTGACTATTGAAGTAAGTTTTCTAAGCCTGTCTTGTCTCTGAACCATTTAAAGCCTATGGAATAAAATGCAAACCCCTTAGCATTGCTTTGTTGGCCCTTCACAGTCTAGTAGTTACCTTTTTTTCTTCCTTTCCACTTCGGACTTTACGGCCAATGATATATATTACATGGAGTTCCTGTCGTGGCGCAGTGGTTAACGAATCCAACTAGGAACCATGAGGTTGTGGGTTCGGTCCCTGCCCTTGCTCAATGGGTTAAGGATCTGGCGTAGCCGTGAGCTATGGTGTAGGTCGCAGATGCAGCTCGGATCCCGAGTTGCTGTGGCTCTGGGGTAGGCTGGTGGCTACAGCTCCAATTAGACCCCTAGCCTGGGAACCTCCATATGCCGTGGGAGCGGACCAAGAAATAGCACAAAAAAAAAAAAAAGATGTATATTACATGATGGGTTCTAATTTATTGAATATATCAAGTGGTTCCTTGCCTTTAAGCCTTTGTACACACTGTACATGCAGGATGCTTTTTCCCTTTTCCTCATCCAACTACCTCCATCCCATCTTTCCCAGTTCACGTATAAGCTCCTTCAGCTGCTTTTCTTTGATGTCCTCCATCTCTCTCCCACGTTTCCTCCTCTCTTCCGTCTCTCTATCTCACACGTATCTCTGTCACTGAATTTATTTTGCAAAAACTTTTTGCTTACATTTTTACATTGCCTCCTACACAGTGAGTTCTGAGGATGGGGAAAATACCCTACTGATTTCTGGCTGCCTAGCAAACAGGATAATGGAATTCCTAGCTCACAACTTTTGTCTAAAACTATGGACTGAAGAAATAAAAATGTTTTATGAAAATTAGTAGAAATTACTAAGTGAAGCATAATAAGTATGAGGACTCCCAAGAAAAGACAGTTTTTCTAAAAACTAAAGAGGTGGGTCAGGGTGTTTTACTAAATTTGATATGGACAAAAATCACCCGTAAGATGAGTATGATAAAAGCCTAGAGGTCGTGGTGAGTGAATTCTGTGAGCTACATTCGTAAAAGATTTAGCAAGATGCTTAGAGCACAGTAAGCCCCGATTAGCTTTAGCTCGCATAATTATGATGTTTATTCATGTGTGATTCTGTCACAGAGCACCCCCAAAAAAACTATAATTCTTAGAGAAATCCTCACCTGGTGGGAAGACATCTAAGACACCTTTTAAGACTCTTTTGGGAAATTAGTTTCATCAGTGTGAAAAATGGGGGCTTTCTTTCCTAAAAATGAGTTTATTGTGTAGCTTCCTGAAGTGGTGGTTATTCCTTCAGAGTAGAAAGTAATCATCTATTTTCATGAGACTGTTTGGTTGTTGAAATTGAAGCTCTAAAACTAACTATGTGACTCGCCTTTGTTTTTCAACCTGTGTGAGGAGCCAAAACTTGGAATCGACTTTAAGCACTCAAACCATATTTCCAAGAAGTTGAGCTTGGCTGTTTGCTTGCATTTTATATAAATGTATGTATAAACAAAGCAATGTTTTAGCAGGATATGGGAGGACTGTGCGTGGGAATTTAAACAACGGACACATTGTCTAGGTTTTCTCTGGTATGAGAGATTAAAGGAATGATCTTAGCTTCACACATACTGATGTTTGTGCAGTAATTATGCTTTACAATTGGTTCTGGTTTCTCCATTAATGCCAAAGATTCTTTTTTAGAATGTGATAAACCTTTTTGGCTCCAGTGTACCAGTTCCAAACATTCCTTGGCCTTTTTATGCTTAATGATGGTGTTTTAAAAGCTATACTGTGTATAACTCTGGTGTGTGTGTGTGTGTGTGTGTGTGTGTGTGTGTGTGTTAGAACTACGGATAGGGCTGGGAAAACAGAAGAGGAAAAGAGAAAATAGGTCTTGGAAGATGACTATGTTTTAAAAGTCAACCCCACAGAAGTCTTTCATAGTCCAAAAAGATAGATTTTTAAAAACCTGCAAAAGAAAAAAAGGTCCCAAGACATAATTTTAACATTCTTACTTACTACATTTATTTAGATGACAACAAACCTGGTTACACATAAACATGTGGATACTGGTCTAGATCTGATTGTCTGTCAATCTCCATATGTTGTTTTACTGCACCATTTGATTATCTCTGACGAGGAAGAAGTAGCAGCAATTATTTTGATGTATCATATGCAACAGGGTTGAAATTGAATTTGCTCAAAATTAGTTTGTTTATTTATTTATTTTTTTGGCCTTTTAGGGCTGCACCTGGGCATATGGAAGTTGCCAGGCTAGGGGTCAAATCAGAGCTGTAGCTGCTGGCCTACACCACAGCCAAGGCAACACGGGATCCAAGCCACATCTGTGACCTATACCCCAGCTCACAGCAACGCCAGATCCTTAACCCACTGAGTGAGGCCAGGGATCAAACCTACATCCTCATGGATACTAATCAGGTTCATAACCTGTTAAGCCACAATGGGAACTCCCAGTTTATTCATTTTTTTAATTTCACTCTGATGCTTAAGTTTAGATCCTCTTACCTAGATAGGCCCCCTGAACCTCGTATTCTTTTTTTTTTTTTCCACTCTTGTCCTTCTCCAATGTTTATTAGTAAAGGCATCGTGAGAACAGGGAAGCAATACTGATAGTCTGATCCATGGCCAACATTTTCCTTTCTCTAGGTGCTAATATCATCTTATTATCAATGCCTATTTTATGTCAGGTGTTATACTAGGTATTGTGAAACCCAGTTCAACTATTAACCAGCAAGTTAGTTTCTTTAATGTTTTCTTGAGCATAATATTGGAGATAATAAATATCTACATATTGGAGCTGTAAAAATTAAATTAACAATGTGCTTAGAAAAATGTCTGGTATGTGGTAAACATTCAGTAAGTATTATTATTATTTACTATTATTTAAATTCTCAGAACCACTTTTGAAGCATATATTATAATCCCATTTTACAGATAAGGACATTGAGGCACAGGGGCTAAGAAATGGGCTCAAAATTACTTAGTTAATAAGCCCTATAGCTGGAATTTGAACCCATTTCTACATACCTATGCTCCGTATTATGCTACATTGCCTCCTCAATCTGCCTACTTTTTATTCTTGCCTTAGGCACAGGGTCCTAAGCCCTCTGTGCCTCAGTTTCTTCATCTGTAAAATGGGGGGGAGCAGATATAATAGTGCCTACTTCCCAGGGTGGTCAGAGTAAGCCTCAATAAATATTATTATTCCAATGTCGATCCTAATAATAACATTCCTTTCTAAAACATAGGGTTACCTTGAGACTCTTTCTATGTAAGTTAAGGAGAAAAAAATAACTGGCTACACTGTAAAGTGATGGCCAATTTTAACTTCATCTTTCACTCAGTGTGACATGATCATTATACTAAAGGCCCTTTTAATCTGCTTAACATTTTATTTCTAAATTTCTCTTTGAACCTCTCTTGGAAGAACCCTCACATCTTTATGTAAGAATAACAGACTCAAACCACCTGAAATAACAAAAGTGGGGATTTTTTTAAAGGGGATCTGTTTGTTCTGGAATACCATGAAAGAACTCGGCTAATTCAGCAGATTACTAGCTTCAAAGGAGTTCATCTTGACCAACTTGGAAGCCCAAACAGTCCTCATGGTCAGCATACAAATGTGAATTTAATGACTGGTCTGACAAGTGCATTATGGAAGTTGTATGTAAGAGAAAAGAGTAAAGTGGGGGGCCAGGGAAAGAGTGAGGGCTTCGTTTTGATGGGAGTCTAGTTGATGGCTGCTAACTTGTTATTTCAACACCCAAAGTTAATACTTTATGCTGTCCAGTCTGGCTTAAGTCGTTACTCCTGGTTGGATTCTTTTTTATTTTTTTCCTGAAACATGACTTTGTCTTTTCTTAAAGAGCTAAGTATTTCAATGACATTCTAAAACCTTGTCAGAACTAAAACTTGTAAAAACAAAAACTAAACTCCTACAAAAAATCAAGCATCGGATCTTTCATCAAAGAATTGCTTATTGTATGTGACATCATCTCTTGATTATACTCATTAGTGGAGGGGCCCAGTGACCCAAATAATCCCAAAATCATCTATTTGATTTTGGAATGTGGTTTTGTTGTTGTTGTTATTTTATTCGATCCTGGGTCTATCTGGAGTTCTTGGGATTGGAAATGGAAACAAAATGAGGAGGTCACACTGTTTGACTCAAAGAATCAGGAAAAGCCGTCAGATTCTCGACCTTGAACTTGTCCCCAGCTCTGCTTGAGTTCTACCAGGAGTTAACACTTCTTTGCCAGAATACCAGCATTCCCTTTTTAAGCCAGCAATGTTTGTAGTTTTTATCTTCTATTAAGTGAGAGAGAAAAGAGTGTTTGGAAATGGAAAAGCTTCCCTTTCTAGTATCAAAAGGGCCACACAATGTATGACATAAGAAAAAAGCAGATATTGGATGATCTTAAAGGGGTTACTATGCTCTGTACCCTCATCTTCCTTTTCATGCAAGCTGATTTTAGTGAGGGCTAAATGTAATGCTGAAACAAAACCCTCAGCCTAGTCCTTGGTACATATTTAGTTCTTTATAATGGCTCTATTTTATTAGCTTGAGGTTGAAGGAAGCTCTACTTCTGCCAAATCACATGGTGAATTATTGATCTATAATTTAATATAATCCCACAGGAAAAATATATTTTAAACAACTTTGCAGAAAAAATGAGAAACACTATTGCTCCATTTACCCAAGTGATACATTTAAAAGTGATATATTTTTAAAGTGCAAAATGTCAAAAGGTCAAGAGGGAGGAAAACATTGAAATGCAGATCAAAAACACAGCCAGAAAACTCCTGATTTTTCTAACAAAAAACCCTCGTTCGGTCACTTGCAATTATTCCTTTTTATTATCCAAAATATAACAAATTGCTTCGTTTTGCTTGCTATCAGCAAGCAATGTACAGTGTCACTATTTTTTTGATGATTGTTTCATTATACTGCTGGATGACTTAGTAATGGTTTATTTAACTCTCAGAACACAAAGGTCTGCATTATTTGAATGCAATACCTCTGTTCAGCCCACCCCAGAACTTCTTCACAACAGCGATAAATGATGCAGGGTTTTAAAAACATATTTAAACACTAACTATAACTTGGAGGGTGTCATGCAATAATTCTTCTTCAACTGCATTTTCTGTTTTTGGAAGAGAAAGTAGCATTTCATCATCTAATTATATCCTAGAAGTTTTAATCACAGACAGTGTTGTTTTTCAATAATTTCATTCTGTATCACCTCAGTAATTCTCAGGTTAGTTGGGATTTGTTACATTTCTAGGATTTTAATTCCATGCTTTTAAAACTATACAAAATCAGTAATACTCATTTGTAGACTTAGGCCAAAAAATTAACTTCCTAAATATCAAATTGAAATTAAAGGGTCATTCATTAATGATGCAACTCCATTATGTATTGTCCCTGAATCAAACTTAAGTTGAACTTCTGATCAATTTGAAAGTTGAACTTATGATCAATTTGAATTTTCTAAATGAAGGTATTGGCTCCTTCTCAAATAATCTCAGTGGTTCTCAAAATTTAGAGTGCATAACGCTGCAGGAGAGGTTGTTTTTTAAAATGCAGATTCCTGGGCTCAACAATCAGAGTGTATTAGTATATAAATTCAGGGGTGGGACTCAAGGGTATCCATTTTAAACCAACATCAATAGACAATTCTCATTCAGAATGTTTTGCAACACACATTCTTAGAATCACCAACTTGTACCAATACATTGACTAGATGTGAAAGAAATTTAATTGCCATAACCTATAACACAAAACTTTTTTTCAACTTACTGTCTGTTAATCCTAAGTATAAGTATTATACTGAAAAATGAATTTAAACACGTTTCAACTTTTTCAACTTAATAATCCTAAGAAATTAGCTATATTTAAAGGGGAGTTTTTTGTTTTTTACTCTGAGTCACTACTTCAAATATTTATTGCATGCCTATTACATATGCTCTGCTCTGAAGCATACAAAAAATAAACAAAACTAGATTCTGTTTAGCAGGGCTTTATAATCTAGTTAGGGAGGCAAGACAGAACCATAAAGAAGTTAAGTTACTTAGAGTGAATGATTAAATGGCAAATAAGGGCAAATCAGAGGGACACTGATAGGGACTGAAGTGAAAAAAAAGGCTTCCACATGAGTGCAGAGGCGGGGAGAGGGAGGAAACACAGACCTGGAGGTTAAAGAAAGTCGGAGGAGTGACACTGGAGTGATTATACTCTCGGACTGCCAGAAACATATGACATCTCAGCAATGCATGTTTTGCTTCAGAGTTCAGAGATGCCAGCCATAATTAAACCCAGATGCCTATATAAAGTCATGGCTTACTGTAAAAGGGGAAAACTCTAGCCTCGATTTGAAATTTTCTCAAACTGTCCAAATTTTTAATGTCAAAAACAGAAGAAATTAAAAACAACCCTCATCCATAATCAGTATTTACCAGAGAGTGAACAACACTGAGGGAGAAAAGGCAAAGAGATCTAGTGTAGAGACACATTTTTAAGAAAATCAAAGAAAGGTTTTCGTCAAATAGTTCGTTTTGTACTGGAACAAAATACAAGAATGGAGGGGAGACAGATACGTCCACCCCAGGACGTAGACCAGAAAAGGTAAATGCAAAAGCCTGTGGGGGCAGCATGAGAAAGCAAATGAGTAAAGCAGGCCAGGGTAGGAGACAACAGGCAATGTTAAGATGTGGCTGAAATAGACTTAATGTTCATAGAAAATATCAAAATATGATATTCATTCAAACAAAACACTGCACATTAATGTTCATGGCAGCACTACTCATAACAGTCAAAAGGTTAGAAATAGGCAAATGTCCACAACAAGCTATGAATGGGTAAACAAAATGGGGTATAGCAATACAATGGAATATTATGCAGCCAGAAATAGGAAGGAAGCACTGATGAACCTTGAAAAATGATGCTATGTGAAAGAAGCCAGATATAAAAGGCCATATATTATATGATTACATTTATATGACATACCCAGAATAGATAAACTTGAAGAGACAGAAGGCAGATTGGTAGATGCCAAGAGCTAGGAGGAGGCAGAATGGGGTGTGAGTGCTTAACTCTTAACAGTTTTATTTTGGGGTGATCAAAAGATTTGGAACTAGATAGAGGTGGTGGTTGCACACCATTATGAATTTAGCACATTGTGAATGTACTAAAATGCCACTGAATTGCTCACTTTGAAATGGCTAATTTTGTCATATGAATTTCAAGTTTTAAAAATCTGTATACAACCACAACAACCCAGGCACACCTTATAACAAGCATCCATTACCCAGTCCTTGCTAAGTGCTGCCATGTCACAATGGATGCTTGCTGTTGTCAGATCTTACTGTTTGAGAGAGAATGGAAACTGAAATTTTATGTAAAAGCTCACTATTTTAAATATTGGCAACTATTTCAAACAATTTAAACTATGCCCACCAATGAAAATATGCCCCAGGGCTAAATGCAGTCCATGGATCACTAATTTGTAAATTCTAGCATAGCCCATCCAATTTAAGTTAGGATATTTTTAATAGTCTAAAACTCACTATATTAATAGTCTAAAACTCATGATTTGAATTTATTAAAGATGGATTAATTTTGAAACAATTCGGTTTCACATATATAGGTAGATACAGATAAATCCATGCAGACTTTTTTAAAAACAGAAGATACTGTGACATAAAATATAGGCTATTTTTTTCTTCTGATGACACCATGAAATTTCAGTTCCCTTTATGTTATTTACTCTGAAATTATGGATGTTTTTCTCAGTGGATGATACTCTGTTGGAAATATTCCAAACACAAGTTCTTCTCTGCACAGCAAAGGCATTATGTTGAACATAATGCACTGTCCATGTGCATTCACAACCTAACTTGTCTTAGCCTTGATCATTAGTCAATTAGACCTTATTTCTGACCTACAAATAAAGTGGAGTAAGAAGCCCTTACTTTAAATAAATTCCAGGTATTTATAACTATGTTTAAATGCTCTCCTACCAAATCACAAATTATCATATTAAAATAGAAGAAAAATAAAACATATATTTATAAGAATAAACAAAAAACCCTCAAAAGCTCTGAATTTGTAAGGATGAGTTTCAGAGGCAGCATGTATTTTACCTTGTTATATTAAAAAAAATTTCCAGCTTACAAAAGAGTTGAAAGCATAGTTTGAGGGTTTCATACACCGTTCACCCATCTTTCCCTTAGATATAACCATAGTGTATTTATCCAACCACTTTAAACATTTATAAAACCATGGTACATTTACCAAAACTAAAATATTAACCTTGGTATAAAACCATGAACTCAACTGTAGACTTTATTCAGATTTTGGTTCCAGGATGCAATCTAGGATTCTACATTGCATTTAGTTTTTTCCTTAATCTCTTCAGTCTGTGGTGGTTTCTCTGTCTTTCCTTGTCTCATAACTTTGACTGTTTTGAAGAGACGTGGTCAGGTTTCTGTGCCATGACCCTCTGCTAAGGTGTGTCTGATGTTTTCTCAGGATTAGATGGCAGTTATAGGTTTGGGGGCAGAATCCACAGAGGTAAATGTACTTCTTGTTGCATGGGGACTATGATATGGACCTGTATTATCACAGCTTCGATCACTTGGTTAAGGTAGTATCTGGTAGATGTCTTTATATTCTTTTCCTGAAAAGTGAAACACCAAAGTCCAGCCACACTCAATAGAAGAATTAAGCTCCACCTCCTGGAGCGAAGAGTTATCAAAACATTTATTTCTATGTGAAAACCACTAGGGACAGTAGTGAATGACTGTTAGGAGATAGTGTGAAATGATGCAAATATACTCTTCTTAAACTTTTATGGTGCAGACATTAGCGCTCAGCAGAGGTTTTTGCCTGCAGCAATTACTATTGCTGTGTTCTAATGGGGGTTCTGTTTCTTTCATTCCTCCTACATTTTTTAGCTGGCATTCTTTTTTTCTAGCAGTTTTTTTTATTAATCGAAGTATAGTTGGTATATAATACATAAGTTCTAAGTGTACAATATCATGATACATAATTTTTAAAGGTTATACTATAGTTATTATAAAATGTTTACTATATTCCCCATGTTGTACTTGTGTTGTATTCTTTTTTGTTGTTGTCTTTTTTGCCTTTTCTAGGGCTGCTCCCAAGGCAACTGGAGGTTCCTGGGCTAGGGGTCTAATCAGAGCTGTAGCCACTGGCCTATGCCAGAGCCACAGCAACGCAGGATCTGAGCTGCGTCTGCAACCTACACCACAGCTCACTGGGCAACGCCGGATCCTTACCCGCTGAGCAAGGTCAGGGATTGAACTCGCAACCTCATGGTTCCTAGTCGGATTTGTCAACCACTGAGCCACCACGGGAACTGCATATTCTTGTAGCTTATTTTGTTTATCTGCCACACCCACAGCATGTGGAAGTTGTGGGCCAGGGATGGAACCTGCGCCAGAGCAGTGACCTGCGCCACAGCTGCAGCAACACTGAGACCTGACTGCTCTGCCACACAGGAACTTCCTCTTGTAGCTTATTTTATACCTTGTAGTTTGGACCTCTTAACTCCCCACTATCCTTACATTACCCCTCCCCCTTCCCTCTCCCCACTGATAATCACAAATTTGTTCTCTATATCTGTGAGTCTGCTTCTTTTTTCAATATATATACCCACTAGTTTGTCGTATTTTTAAAGATTCCACATATAAGTGATACTATACAGTATTTTGTCTTTCTCTGTCTGTCTTAATTGACTTACCATAAATCCTTCCAAGTCAATCCATGGATACATAGGTTATTTCCATATCTTGGCTCGTAAATAATGCTACTTTGAACACTGGGTTGCATGTGTCTTTTCCAATCAGTGTTTTGGGGGTTTTTTGGCTATAAACCCAGGAAGGGAATTGCTGAGTCACATGGTTGCTCCATACTACTTCATAGTGGCTGCACAAATTTACATTCCCACCAACAGTGGACAAGTGTTCCCTTTTCTCCTCATCATCGCCGACATTTGTTATTTGTGTTCTTTTTTGATGATAGTCATTCTGACAGGTGTGAGATGATATCTAATTGTGGTTTTGATTTGCATTTCTCAGATAAGCCATGTTAAGCATCTTTTCATGTGCATGCTGGCCATCTGCATTTCCTCTTTAAAAAATATACATTCAGTTTTTCTGCCCATTTTTGAATCTGGTTGTTTATTTTTTTAATGTTGAGTTGTATGAATTGTTTATATATGTTGGCTACAAACCTCTTTTTGGTCATATCATTCGTAAGTATTTTTCTCCCATTTCGAAGGTTGCCTTTTCATTTTGTCAATGATTTCCCTTGCTGTGCTGCAGTTTTAAGGTCCCATTTGTTTACTTTTGTTTTTATTTCCTTTAGTTTAGGAGATGGATCCAAAAAAATATTCTATGGCTTATGTCAGAGTGTTCTGCCTCTGTTTTCCTCTAGAAGTTTCATGGTTTCCACTCTTAGATTTAGGTCTTTAATCCATTTTGAGTTATTTTTGTATATGGTGTTAGAGAATGTTCAAATTTCATTGTTACATTAGCTATCCAGTTTTTCCAACACTACTTACTGAAAGGATTTCTTTTCTACATTGTACATTCTTGCTTCCTTTGTCATAGACTAATTTACCATTAGTGTGTGGGTTTATTTCTGGGCTCTCTTTTGTGTTCCATGTGTCTGTTTTTTTGCTTTTGATTACTGTAGCTTTGTAGTATAGTCTTAAGTCAGGGAGCATGATTTCTCCAGCTATGTTGTTCTTTCTCAAGATTGTTTTTTCCATTTGGGTTTTGTGTGTGTGTGTGTGTGTGTTTCCATACAAATTTCAAAACTGTTCTAATTCTGTGGGAAAAAAAAAATGCCATTGGGGGAGTTCCCATTGCGGCTCAGTGGTTAACGAACCTGACTAGCATCCATGAGGATGCAGGTTCAATCCCTGGCCTTGCTCAGTGGGTTAAGGATCTGGCATTGCTGTGAGCTGTGGCGTAGGGCACAGACCTGGCTCAGATCCTGCATTGCTGTGGCCCTGGAGTAGGCTGGTGACTACAGCTCCAGTCAGACCCCTAGCCTGGGAACCTCCGTATGCCACAGGTGCTGCCCTAAAAAGAGAGAAAGACAAAAAAAAAAAGCCATTTGTATTTTAATAGGGACTGCATAGTCTGCCGACTGCCTTGGATAATATTTTAACAATATTAATTATTCCAGTTCAAGAACAGTATAGCTTTCCAATGGTTTTGTGTTGTCTTCAATTTCTTTTATCAGTGTCTTATAGTTTTCTGAGCATATAGTTTTACCTCCTTAGGTAGGTTTGTTCCTAGGCATTTTATTCTTGTTGATGTGATGATAAATGAGATTGTATCCTTAATTTCTCTTTCTAATAGTTTGTTGTTATTATGTAGAAATGCAACAGATTTCTATACAGTAATTTTGTATTCTGATACTTTACCAGATTCATTGATGAGCTCTAGTAGTTTTCTAGTGGCCTCTTTAGGATTTTCTAAGTATAGTAGCATGTAATCTACAAAGAGTGAAAGTTTTGTTTTTCCTTTTCAATTTGGATTCCTTTATTTTTCTTGGCTGATTGCTGTGGCTAGGATTTCCAATACTATGTTGAATAAAAGTGTGAGAGTGAACATCACTTGTCTTATTCCTGATCTTACACAAAATGCTTTGAGCTTTTCACAACTGAGCATGATGTTAGCTGTTTTTTTTGTTTGTTTGTTTGTCATATATGGCCTGTATTATGTTGAGATATATTCCCTCTAATGCCTTCTTTCTGGAGTTTTTATCATAAATGGATTTTGAATTTTATCAAAAACTTTTTCTGTATCTATTGACTTTATCATACGGTTTTTATTCTTCAGTTTGTTAATGTGGTGTATCACATTGATTTGTGAATACTGAAAAATCCTGTATTCCTGTGATATATCTCACTTGATCATAGTGTATGACCTTTTAACTATATCATTGGTTGGGTGTGCATATCTTGCTGAGGACTTTTGCATCTATATTCTTCATCAGTGATATTGGTCTACAATTTCTTTTTTTCTGTAATATCTTTGTCTGGTGTTGGTATCAGGGTGATGGTGCTTCATGAAATTAATTCAGAAGTGTTCCTACCTGCACAATATTTTGAATAGTTTGAGAAGGATAAGCATTATCTCTTCCCTAAATGCTTGGTAGAATTCACCTGTGAAACCATCTCATCCTGGACTTTTGTTTGTTGGGAGTTTTTAAATTACTGATTCATATCAGTACTTATTAGTCTGTTCATTTTTACTATTTCTTCCTGGTAAAGGTTGTATCTTTCTAAGAATTTGTCCATTTCTTCTAGGTTGTCCATTATATTGGTTTATAGTTGCTCATAGTAGTCTCTTATGATCCTTTACTTTTTTTCTCTGATTTTATTGATTTGGGCTCTCTTTTTTTTCTATGACTTGAGTCTGGCTAAATGTTTATCAATTTTATTTATCTTTTCAAAGAACTAGCTTCTGGTTTCCGATCTTTTCTGTTGTTTTCCTTTTTAGTCTTTATGTCATTTATTTCTTCTCTAATCTTTATGATTCTTTCCTTCTACTAACTTTGTTTGTTCTTCTTTCTCTAGTTGCTTTAGGTTGTTTATTTCAGACTTTTCTTATTTCCTGAGCTAAGATTCTATTGCTATAAACTTCCCTCATAGAACTGCCTTTGCTGTGTCCCATAGGTTTTGGATCATCGTGTTTTTGTTTGCATTTGCCTCTAGGTATTTTTTAAATTTCTGCTTTGATTTCTCCAATGATCCATTAGTTGTTTAGTAGCATATTATTTAGCCTCCATGTGTTTGCGGTTTTCACAGTTATTTTCTTGTACTTGATTTCTAGTCTCATAGTGTTGTGGTTAGAAAAGATGCTTGAGAGGAGTTCCTTTGTGGTGCAGTGGGTTAAAGACCTGGCATTGTCACTACAGCAGCTCTGGTCACTACTGTGGCACAAGTTTGATCCCTGGCCTAAGAACTTCCACATGCCTCAAGTGCAGGCAAAAACAAAACAAAACAAAACAAGAAAAAGAAAGAAAAGATGCTTGATAGATTTTAATTTTGTTACATTTACTGAGGCTTGTTTTGTGGCCCAGCATGTGATCTATCCTGGAGAATGTTCCATGTGCATTTGAAAACAATGTATATTCTACTCCTTTTGAATGGAATGCTCTATAATATCAATTAAGTATGTCTGGTCTAATGGGTCATTTAAGGCCTCTGTTTCTTTATTGATTTTCTGCCTGGATGATCTGTCCATTGATGTAAATTGGGTGTTAATATCCCTATTATTGTATTATTATCTATTTCTCCATTATGTCCATTAATATTTATTTGCAACTGACATTCTTTTATAAGGAAGATTTGTCCCTTCCCACCCTTCACTTTTACTTATTTACTTAGTAATTTAATCTGTTATGGGTATGGATACATGGATACATATTTTAGATTATAACACAATGTGATTTTGATTTTGTCACTCAAATTGTTCAAGCTCTGGCCATCAGCAGCTCTTTCAGTTTGGACCCTTAGTCCTTTTGACATGCCCTCATCTTCTCCTCACCCACTGCCTTTCTGATACTATGTGATGTTCCAGGCTTATCTTCTATTTTTCCTGCCCTGGCCCTAGAAACAAACAGCCATTTCTCCAAGAAATTCTGGCTCCTTTTATTGTTGACTGGCATTTAGAAACCAATATCTTGGGTGTGTTCATTGCTCCTGGGTGCCAGGCTTCTCAGTCCTCTCAAGAAATAGGACAATAGATTATACATTTTATACTAACCACTTGTAAACACACCTATTGACATTTATATCTGTACCTATTTGTATACTAAATCCTACTCCCACTTCCATCCCACATATTTGCCACTTCTTTCTCTGATGGGGAAAAACCTGGCTCCCATTATGTATAATATATTTACTTATTAGTTCAGCCCTAGCAAATATGTAAAGTGTCAAATTTGCTAAACTGCACCCCCTAAGAGAAAAAAATTACTAGCGTTTTTACACTGTTCTTTTTGCCTTTATCCTTACAGGATCTAGGAAAAACACTGTCTTCCATAGTTATTGAGGTCAATGCCTCTCTTTCTTTTCTCCTTCAGAGAGATTCTGTCCTAAAATTCCCTGGTGGACTAGTGGTTAGGATTTGGCACTTTCACTGCTGCAGCCTAGGTTCAGTCTCTGGTCTGTGAACTAATATCCTACATCAAGCTGCTGCATGCTGAAGCAAAAAAAAAGGAAAGGAAAAAGAAAAGAAAACAGAAAAAGAAATGACAGAGACTCTGTCCTATAAATTTGTAATATACTTAGATTCATATGTCACAGTCTACATTCCATTTTGGATTCCCCTGACAGCCTGAGGTTTTTGTTTTTGTTTTGCTTTCTTTTCTTTTCAAGGCCACACTCGTGATTTAAAGAGGTTCCCAGGCTAGGGGCCAAATCAGAGCTACAGCTGCCAGCCTATACCACAGCCACAGCAATGCAGCATCCGAGCTGCATCTGTGACCTACACTACAGCTCATAGCAATGCCAGATCCTTAACCCACTGAGTGAGGCCAGGGATTAAACCCACAACGTTATGGTTCCTAGTTGGATTCATTTCCAAGGCACCATGACGGGAACTCCTTGTTTTGTTCTTTCCATGCAATAAACTGTATAACTGTGGTGTATAATTCTTTGAATTTTGAAAAATGCAAAGATTTCTATAATCCAGCACCATAGTATAATCATCCTAAAAACCCTATTTTACAGTGGGGGGCAGCATTTTTAATTCTTTATTCAGAGTTTTACCGCTTAAAAAATCAAATATATAATTGACTAAAATAATCATTTCTAGACTAATATTTTTTCACACTATTTTTACTTTTTTCACCCAAAATTCATGCTATACTTTAAGAAATCTTTATTATTTATCAAATTCTAAAATTCTGTCTTGAAAGCAATATCATCTCAATTACTAATGACATGTATAAATCAACCAAAGCACATCTTGTATCCCAAGTCCATTTCCCAACATGCCTGTTTCCATTCTCCATATAGTCATTGCAAAAATATTTCCATGGTAATACAAAGGAAATCAGAAAAATTTGTACAAAAAATAACTTTGTAATACAAATTACAAATAGAGTATTTTTATAAATTCTCTAGTGCTTTGAATTTGAAATTTCCACATTGCAGCTCTTCTCTTGGCCTGAGATTGGCAAAAGTTGATTGTAACTCTGCTCCCTTTTCCCATAAAAAATTAACAACCATTTTTCTATTTCTGTATGCCAGAATGTTTTCATTGCTGTCCTCAATTCTTTAATTTGAAAAAGGAATGAGGGTGAGTCATTCAAAAGAAGCATAAGTCAAAAGCCAGACAGGTGGAAATGAGGTTAAGTGATGGTTGCTGGAGGCCTTTTCAAAAGCCATAGCACAGAGAAGCACAGTGGCTAGCAGGCCTAAATTAGTGACTTGGCTGGTCAACAGACAGGAATCCAGAAAATCTTCAATTTGCAGATGGGGCAGTCTTCAAAGCACCAAGGAATATCTCTACTTAGCCTATTGCTCCTTGGAAGGGTAAATTAATTTCTATTAGAAGTATCAGACCAGCTAAGATTTGAGCAGAGGAAAATAACTCTCAATCCTCAAGCATATCACCTGTCCTCAGCACCCCAGCAAGCTCTGGCACCTGACAGTGGAACTGTGTGCAAATGTGGGGGTCCCAGTAGGGGTTTAGTGGGGATGAAGGGTGGTAGAGTGGACTGGGAGAAACTATATGTAAAACTGTATGTGCACATGTCCCTATGCATTTTTCTGAAGATAGTTAATAGATTTCTTCAGATTATCAGAAATTTCTGATTTGTATGAAAAGGTAAAGAGCTATTTGGGTTCAGGTTTGGCTGGACAGGGTGAAGTCTCCATAAACATGTCCGATCTGATTCCTTCTGGGATGCTGCTTCCCAGGAGCAAGTGCCCCATCTCGAGGAACTTTACAGGACCAATGTGGTCTGTGCCTCCCTGGAGTACTGTCCCAGTCACTCCCTGTTTCTTAAAATACTCCTGGCTCTGGTTTTTATAATGCTACACTGGTTCTCCTTCTGCAAACCTTCCACCTCCTGAACTGACATCTCTTAATCACTGCATGTTTCCTGAAGGCTGATGATGTCTAATGATCGGTCATCTGTCCTATGTTTTCTTTTGACACTCCTTCCCTTGGAGCCTTCATCTATACTTTTCTCTCAATTTTTCCAGCATGTGATATAATTTTGTATTTCAAAAACATGCTGAAATATTTCTACTTAGATACATCACACCTTCCTCAAATTCACTAAATGCAAAACAACAACAACTTTTGTGATTGAAAAAAATTACCTGATCTCAGTGGAAATGATGTCTGCTCCCATCACTACTATTCAACGTAGTTTTGGAAGTCCTAGCCATGGCAATCAGAGAAGAAAAAGAAATAAAAGGAATCCAAATTGGGAAGGAAAAAATAAAACTATCACTATTTGCAGATGACATCATATTATACCATACTATACACAGAAAATCCTAAAGATTCTACCAGAAAACTGTTAGAGCTCATCAATGAATTTGGCCAAGTCACAGGACACAAAATTAATACACAGGAATCAACTGCTTTTATATATACTAACAATGAAAGATCAGAAAGACAAATTAGGGAAATAAGCCCATTTACCATCACATAAAGAATAAAATACTTAAGAATAAGCCTACCTAAAGAGACAAAAGACCTGTACTCTGAAAACTGTAAGTTTCTGATGAAAGAAATCAAAGACAACACAAACAGATGGAAAGATACTCCATGCTCTTGGATTGGAAGAATCAATATTATCAAAATGACTATACTACCTAAGGCAATCTACAGATTCCCTATCAAATTACCTAGGACATTTTCCACAGAACTAGAACAAAATATTTTAAAGTTTGTTTTGGAGGCTCAAAAGACCCAGAATAGCCAAAGACATCCTGAGAAAGAAAAATGGAGCTGGAGGAATCAGGCTTCCTTGACTTCAGACTGTACTACAAAGCTAAAGTCATCAAAACCATATGGTACTGGCACAAAGACAGAAATATATAAATCAGTGGAACAGGATAGAAAGCCCAGAATTAAACCCACGCACCTACAGTCAACTAATCTATGACAAAGGAGGTAAGAATATACAATGGAGAAAAGACAGCCCCTTCAATAAGTGGTACTGGGAAAACTGGACAGCCACATGTAAAAAGAATGAAATTAGAACACTTGCTAACACCATACACAAAAATAAACTCAAAATGGATTAAAGACCTAAATATAAGACCGGATACTATAAAACTCTTAGAGGAAAACGTAGGCCAAACACTCTCTGACATAAACCACAGCAATATCTTCTCAGATCCACCTCCTAGAGTAATGACAATAAAAACAAAAATAAACAAATGGGACTTAATTAAACTTAAAAGTTCCTACACAGCAAAGGAAACCCTAAACAAAACAAAAAGACAACCCAGAGAATGGGAGAAAATCTTTGCAAATGAAGTGACTGACAAGGCATTAATCTCCAAAATTTATAAACACCTTCTGCAGCTCAATACCAAAACAAACAAAGAAACAAACAAACAAAAAAAAAAAACCATCAAAAAGTGGGCAGAGGATCTAAACAAACAATTCTCCAAGAAGACAAAAAAACAGATGAAAAGATGTTCAACATCACTAATTATTAGAGAGATGCAAATCAAAACCACTATGAGGTACCACCTTACACAGGCCAGCATGGCCATCATCAAAAAGTCTACAAACAATAAATCCTGGAGAGAGTGTGAAGAAAAGGGAACCCTATTACACTGTTGGTGG
This sequence comes from Phacochoerus africanus, assembly GCF_016906955.1. Lineage (NCBI taxonomy): Eukaryota > Metazoa > Chordata > Mammalia > Artiodactyla > Suidae > Phacochoerus > Phacochoerus africanus. Next base: position 34,517,449 of record NC_062547.1, on the reverse strand, counting down.
GAATGTAAATTGGTGCAACCACTGTGGAAAACAGCATGGAGATTCTTCAGAAAACTAAAAATAGAATTACCATTTGATTCAGCAAGCCTACTCCTGGGCATCTATCCAGAGAAAACCATGACTAGAAAAAATACATGTACCCCAATGTTCATTGCAGCACTATATGCAATAGCCAAGACAAGGAAACAACCTAAATGCCTATCAACAGAGGAATGGATAAAGATGTGGTACATATACATAATGGAGTATTACTCAGCCATTAATAAATAATGGAATTTGCAGCAACATGGATTGAACTAGAAATTATCATGCTAAGTGAAGTTAGACAGTAAGACACCAACATCATATGCTATCACTGACATGTGGAATCTAAAAAAAGGACACAATGAACTTCTTTGCAGGACAGATACTCAGAGACTTTGAAAAACTTATGGTTTCCAAATGAGACAGGTTGTAGGGTGGAGGGATGTGCTAGGGGTTTGCGATGGAAATGCTATAAAATTTGGTTATGATGATCATTGTTCAACTATTAATGTAATAAAAATCATTGAGTAATAAAAAAAGAAGAAAATTACTTTTAAAAGTCTCTCCCAGAGTTCACATTGTGGCTCAGTGGGTTAAGGACTCAATATAGTCTGTGAGGATGTAGGTTCAATCCCTGGCCTTGCTCAATGTGTTAAAAATCCTGGCATTGCCTCAAGCTGTGGCATAGGTTGGAGATGTGGCTGAAATCTGTTGTTGCTGTGACTGGTGTAGCCCAGCAGCTGAAGCTCTGATTCAACTTCTAGCCTGTGAACTTCTATATGCTCAGGTTTGGCAGTAAAAAGAAACAAAAAGTCTATCCCAAATTGATATTTTATGGTTATAGCTTCTGTTAATCATAAATCCCTACTCCAAACGACTTAGGCTCAAAATCTGAGTAAATACTGTCAAAGTATTATAAGTATTTTCAATTTAGAAAACTTAGAGAATAGTGAATCTAGACCTCTTAAACCACCTAATAACAGTGTAACATTGCTAAGATTAATGAGACAAGTACATAGGGCCCTTGATGATTAGAGAAGGGACCCAACCTGGCTGGAAGGAGAGGGTCAGAGGAGGCTTTGCTGAAGTTAACCAGAGTTGAGACTTAATGGTTGCTATCAAAACTTCAAGTTAAAGGGACAGCATTGCAGGAAAGGTAAAAGGTGAGGCATTCCAAAAAAGGAGGGACAGAAATAAGCACAGGCATAAAAGATGGGAATAGCATTGTTTATACTGGGAACTCTCAGAAGTCAGGCGTACATGAAATAAAAGTAATGAGGCAAGGAGTTCCCATCGTGGCTCAGTGGTTAATGAATCCGACTAGGAACCATGAGGTTGTGGGTTCCATCCCTGGCCTCGCTCAGTAGGTTAAGGATCTGGCGTTGCCGTGAGCTGTGGTGTAGGTCGCAGACACGGCTCAGATCTGGCATTGCTGTGGCTCTGGTGTAGGCTGGTGGCTATAGCTCCAATTAGACCCCTAGCCTGGGAATCTCCATATGCCACAGGTACGGCCCTAGAAAAGACAAACAAAAAAGGTAATGAGGCGAGATGAGATTGGGGAGGTAAGGCCATCAGAAGGTGCTCCCGTATTCCATATGAAGGGTTAAGGCCTTTGGCAGGAGAGCATACATCAGAATGGGGAAAGGGGACAGGGAGAAAAAGCAGTGTTTGTTGAGAAGAAAGTATTTTTCAAGTTGCCCAGGCTGAGTCCTTTTCAAGTATTCTGACGCTCTTTTCCCAGGAGGAACATGTCCAAATAGACTGAAAAGTCACCATGTATAATGCTCATTGCAGGATGTGTGCTGTGCTAGTGAACACTGTGGAGGCAATGGTGGTGGGCGGGGGGGGGGGGGACATGGTCAGATTTGCGTTTCTGGGAGGTCAAGGGGTCGCGGTGGACAGGATAAACATGAGGGGATAAGATTAGAAGCACAGTGTCTAGGTAGGAAGTTGGTGGATACAGTCATCCAAGTGAGAAATGACTTAAGGTCATGGTAAATAGGGATGGACAGAAATCAGATTTGAAAAATATTTAAGACAGTGGTTTCCAATCTGTCTCCACATTGGAATCATTTGGGGAGCCTAAGAAAAAACTTGTCATGGGAGTTTCTGTTGTGGCTCAGCGGAAAGGAATCTGACTAGTATCCATGAGGATGGAGGTTTGATCCCTGGCCTCACTCGGTGAGTTAAGATCCATCATTGCCGAGAGCTGTGGTGTAGGTCGAAGATGTGGCTTTGGATCCTACATTACTGTGTGGCTTGGATCCTATATTACTCAGATCCATTACTGTGGCTCCAGCTCTGATTCAACCCCTAGCCTGGGGACCTCCATGTGTTATGTGTGCGGCCCAAAAAACCAAAAAAAAACTTGTGATGGAGTGCCCTGGTGGCTCAGTGGGTTAAGAATCCAGGGTTGTCACTGCTATAGCACAGGTTTAATCCCTGGCCCCAGAACCTCTCCATGCCCTGCGTGCAGCAAAAAAAACCCCTGTGATTTCATTGATTTGGGATGTGGGCTGGTTTGGAATTTTTCCACATGGAGGGAATCGCTGATTTAGAGAATAAAATCAGCAGCCATCAGTGACTATGTAGATGGAGTTGAGAATGTGAAGGATGGCTAAAGCCAGGTTTCTTTACTGGACACTTGGCAGAGCTGGGAGAACAGGACAGAGGCCCCATCTCTACTTTAGCCTGTTTGCAATTGCTTTTAGATTATTGTCAGGTGTTTCTCAATGCAACGTTATATTTTCCTTTTCAATTATTTTGTGACACTAATACTTGAGGGAAACATGAGCCACAGAGACCAATCTTCCCATATGCTGCCCCCTCCTGGCTGAGCATGGTGGGATCTCTAAGGCAGATCAGCAACTGTGAGCGTGGACGCCTCTGGTGGGCAGCTTGGGCAACTGCACTGCAACCTGATTCTTCCTCCCCAACCTCCCTTCCTTCCCTCTCTCCTCCACAGGGGTCAGACCTACATGGCCTGATGGCTCTCCTGGTCTCCTCTCGCTTGCCCCCTCTTTCCCCTCAAAGGCTGTTACTCAGGTAATCTCTTGCATGACTAATTATATCTTGGTGTCTGTTTCTCAGAGGATCCAAACTAACATAAGCTCTTAACTTTCAAAAATTTTTAATTTTCTATTTGATCCTCATGAAATATGGGGAACAACACTCCATAGTTTCAGCAGGAAACAACTCCCCATAATTTCAGCCAAAAACAACTTAAATGAGTTTCCAAGGAGCACATTGGCAAAGCTTCTGATTTAATTACGCAAACAAACCCAGCCAGAGAATAGCCAAAACATGCTGAGATTTTCCCTCATCAGATTCACATGGAAGATTTCTGCAAGGTTTTTACAAAGAACCCAATCACATTAAAGCTTCCACATCTTGAAAAGACTGACATCCCATAAAGCATACATGTATCTGAAAATACTTCTGCATCTTTCAAAGACCAAATACTTCATAAAACAATTGCAAAAAAAAAAAAAAAAGGTACCACAATGCAGAAAACATCACAGTGGAAATTGTGAGGAACTCCCCTTAACTACATAACTTGGAAAATTTGCAGCCTCGAATGATCTACTGCCAGGGAGTATAATGTTACCTCCATCATCAATAAATACACAAAATGATATATGAAGCATCTTCTGTGCCAAACATTGTACAAGGTACTTTACATGGTATATTAATTTTTGCAACAATCTTATGGAGAAAGGATTATTAAGCCCATTTTTTTGAAGAATAAACTGAGGCTTAGAGAGAAGTGGAGGCTCATCTAGCTCCAACAGCCTATGTAGCAGAGAACATATCCAAACTCAAGTGAGTCTCTACTGCTCCCCTGAGGCAGGCTGCCTTCTGGCAGAAGCTGAGCAAGCCCATAGAAAGGCTTCCTGAAGTCCACTGTTCCTATATTACACTCTAAGAGGGAAGTGACATTGCCCTCACCATCCTTACTAGGAATAAGCAGTAAGTCCACATTCTAAAAATAGAAAAATGGAGTTCCCTGGTGGCTCAGTGGGTTAAGGACCTGGCATCACTCCTGTGGTAGAGGTTCAATCCCTGGCCCTGGAACCTATGCATGCCAATGGGCATAGCCAATAAATATGTAAATAAAAATACAAAAATGAACCACAAATAATAGAAACTTAAAATAGGTTTTCTGATTAACTAGTATAATGTCTTCATTGGACAGTTGAAGAGTTTGGGGAGATTTTCCTCTAGGTTTTTGAGAGACAGACACCTTTTAGATTTACCTACATGGGCACTGTGCATCTCAAACTACATCCAGAGAGGAAAGCCCTTGGTTGGGGAAGAGGGAGTTGTAAACAGTAGGAGCCAGATGGTGGTTCTGGTAAATTTATTCAAACTAAGAAAACATTCTGCTTCCTCGCCACCCTGTGTAGCAGCCACCAAAGGGAAATAAAGATGGCTCCCACCTCCCTCTGGCCCCCAGCTGTTTTTCCAAGACCATAAAGCTGGTGGGAAGGGAAGGTTTCTTTTTTCCAGGTTCTCGAGCTAGTTCTATCAGCTTAGAGTGTGCGAGTAAGTGAGAGGGGGAAGGGAGGGTGGCTCTGTGGTTTCTGGGAAAGAAAAGGGCAGTGTTCCTTCCCAACTTTTTTCCTCTTGCACATAAGGTGCAGCTTTCTCCCTATTGACAGATCATTGAGTATTTTGCTTCTCCAGTGCTCCTACCCCCTTGGAATTTTAAGAGGAAATTCAAGATACCACTGTCCTTTACGAAAAATTTTTTCTCAGGCAGGCTGCCATTATCAACATTAGTAGGTAAAAATTCACTATAAAGCAACTCCTATTTTTTTTTCCTCAAGCCAACATATGAATTTAATTTAGAATATTAATGGGCACCATAAACACTTGAACATTATTTGTTGCGTTTTCTTTTTTGGATAAAGAAAAAATAATTTTTTAGTTTAAGTTATAAAGTATAATTTGTTAGCATAAAGTAGTCTGTCCTTTTTTGTCCACCTGCGCCATGGGTATCACAGGAAGTTTGGAAAGTCCAACCTTTGAATTACTAATGAGATAACTAGCATTTTTTTTTTTTTAATAGCCCATCTGCCTTACTTCGGACACTAAGCCCACAAATGGTCTAATGTTATCATCACACTTCAAGGCTTACTTTCCCATGGAAGTCTAAAGATTTTCTCGAGAAATGACTAAGATATTAGAAATTTCCCTTGTAACTTTGTGGCAATGTGTCCACGTATACAAACCATCAGGAAGTCCCTTTGAAGATCAAAAGCTGTCATGTCCCTATCTTTGGTCTTGGAAAGATTACACACATGGAATCACCATTGTTCTAAGGCCAGTCCTCACTCTCCAACCACCAAAATGATTTAAATGCCAATGTTTTTTATTCGAGTCATTGATTTTGAGACTGCAGGTCAAAACTGAGTCTCAGCTTAATTGCTTCCTCCTGGAAGCTTTTCCTGACCTCAACCAAGGTTAGCTTCTTCCTGAGGTACCCTCCTCACTTGTGCTTTAAGGTAAGGACTGGTTTAGCTGTCATCTAGAATGTAAGCTCTAACAGGTTCAAGATGAGGTCAGTCTCCTGGACTGCATTCCCAGAACCTAGTGCAGGGCTACAAATGCAATAAATACTAGTGGGATAATAACACAGAAGGCCTCCTTTATTTCATCTGAAGCTTCAGGCAGCTTTTGATAATACAGAACAGCCAACTCTCCCTTAAAACATCCCTTTGGTACAGTGAGAACACCTCCTTATATCCTCTTCCCACCTTTCCCATTGTTCTTCCAATAGCTTCTTTCCCTCCTGTTGTTTTTTCCCCCTTTTAGGGGCACACCTGTGGCATATGGAAGTTCTTAGGCTAGGGGTGGAATTGGAGCTGCAGCTGCTGGCCTACACCACAGCCATAGCAATGTGGGGCCCAAGCCAAAGTCTGTGAGCTACACCACAGCTCACAGCATGGATCTGTAACCCAATGAGCAAGGCCAGGAATCGAACCTGTGTCCTTGTGGATACTAGTTGGATTTGTTTCTGCTGCACCACGACAGGAACTCCTTTCCCTCTTTATGTTCTTATCCCTACATTTTTTAAGTTGTAGTTAATATATACTATTATATAAATTACAGGTGTACAATGATTCACAATTTCAAATGTTATACTCCATTTATAGTTATTACAAAATATTTATTATATTCCCCATGTTGTACAATATATTCTTAGAGCTTATTTTATACATAATAGTTTGTATCTCTTAATTCCCTATCCCTATATTTCCCCTTTCCTTCCCTCTCCCCACTGGTTACCACTAGTATGTTCTCTGTGAGTCTCCTTTTTCACTAGTTTGTACTGCTTTTTAGATTCCACATATAAGTGATATTATACAGTATTTGTCTTTCTCTGACTTATCTCACTTAGCATAATGCCCTCCAAGTCCACCCAAGTTGTTGCAAATAGCAAAATTTCACTCTTTTTATGGCTGAGTAGCATTCCATTCTATATTATATATATACCACATCTTCTTTATCCATTCATCTGTTGATGGACACAGATTGCTTCCATATCTTAGTACTTAGAAAAAATGCTACTATGAACACTGGGGTGCATGTATTCTTCCAAATCAGTATTTTTGGTTTTTTTCAGATACATAACCCAGGAATGGAATTACTGTGTCATATGGAATTTCTATTTTTGTTTTTTTGAGAAAATTCCATACTATTGTCCACAGTGGCTTCACCAATTTACATTCCTACCAACAGTGTACAAGGGTTTCTTTTTCTCCAAATCCTTGCCAGTGTTTATTTTTTGTGGGGCTTTGTTTTATTTTTTTGTTTGTTTTGATAACAGCCACTGACAGATGTGTGGTGATATTTCATTGTGGTTTTGAATTTCCATGATGATGAGTGATGCTAAGCATTGTTTCATGCACGTGTTGGCCATCTGTACTTCCTCTCCAGAGGAATGTTTATTCAGTTCTTCTGCCCATTTTTTAATCAGTTTTTTTTTAATGTTGAGCTGTATAAGCTGTTTATATATGTTGGATATGAACCCCTTCATCAGTCATAACACTTGCAAATACTGTCTCCCATTTCATAGGTTGTCTTTTCATTTTGTTGAATTTCCTTTGCTATGCAAAATGGTTTAATTATGTCTCATTTGTTTACTTTTGCTTTTATTTCCTTTGTTTTAGGAGAAGGATTAAAAAAAAACTATTGCTATGACTTATGTCAAAGAGTGTTCTGCCTACGTTTCCCCCTAGGAGTTTTATGGTTCCCAGTCTTATATTTAGGTCTTTAATCCACTTTGAGGATTTTTGGTATATGCTGTTAGAGAATGTTCTACTTTCATTCTTTTACATGTAACTGTCCAGTTTTCCCAGCACAACTTATTGAGTCTGTCTTTTCTCCATCATATATTCTTGTCTCCTTCGTCATAGATCAATTGACCATAAGTTCCTGGGTTTATTTCTGGGCTTTTTTTTTTTTTTTTAGGGCCTCACCCAGGGCATATGGAGGTTCCCATGCTAGGGGTCAAATAGGAGCTGTAGCTGCTGGTCTACACCACAGCCACAGCAACTCTAGATCAGAGCTGAGTCTGCAACCTACACCACAGTGGATCCTTAACCCACTGATCGAGGCCAGGGATGGAACCTGTATCCTCATGGGCACTAGTTGGGTTCACTTTTGCTGAGCCACAACTGGAATGCCAATATCAGTACTTCTAATCAATCACTCTGTTTCTCCTGGGTTCGGTAACGGGAGACTATCTTTGAGGAATTTGTCTGTTTCTCCTAGGTTATCCATTTTATTGGCCCAAGTTTCTTATGTTCCTTTGTATTTCTGTGGTGTCAGTTGTTAACATTTAAGCTTTATTGAAGTACAGTTAATTGACAAGGCTGTGATAATTTCTGTACAACAGTGACCCAGCCATACATATACATACACCCATTCTAAGATACTTTTCCCCACATAGATTATCACAGAATACTGGCCAGAGTTCTCTGTGCTATATAGCAGGTCCCCTTTGGCCAATCATTCCCTGTACCTCAGTGTGCATATGCCAATAATTTCTCATTTTATTTCTAATTTTATCGATTTTGACTTTCTTCCTTTTTTCTTGATATGTCTGGCTAAAGGTTTATCAATTTTATTCATTGATTTATTCTATTGATCTTTTCTATTGTTTTCTTATTTCATTTATTTCTGCTCTGATCTTTATGATCTTTCTTTCTACTATCTTTGGGGTTTGCTTGTTCTTTCTCTAGTTGCTTTAGGTGTTAGATTAGGTTATTTCAGATTTTTCTTGTATTGCTACAAACTTCACACTTAGAACTGCTTTTGCTGTGTCCCACAGGTGGAACATGGATGGAGGTGAAATTACTGAGTAGGGAGAGTAGTGGGGTTAGGACAGTAGGGATGTAGTGTTTCTAATCTCACCTCGAAGAATATTATTAAGAGTTGCAATTTTTTCTGCTTTTTAAATTGCCTGTTTCCTCCAGGTATCTTCCTCTCCTTCCTTTTCTCTTTTACTTTTAAAAGTTTCTAAATGCTGAAATAGATATGGAGAAACTGATTCAGCTTACAGAACCCTGGATGGGCTCCATGTATGGTGACCCCAGGTACCAAGGAGAACAGGGCTTAAGCACTAGCTGAACTGAAACATGGTAAAATGACAGTGTTTCATAATGAACTATGATACACAGAGCCACTTTCCCAGATAATACTGGCTTATATTTGTCGGGAAGGTTAGAAGAGTCTTCTCTGATAAATTGAATGGCCTAAGGGGAAGTCTTCCAGGTATTTTGAGGTTCCCTCAACAAGAAAATACACCATCAACTCACGCCCTACCTGTACCCACATAGCTTCCATTCAGTTTTTTTAATGCCCCATTCTTAAATATGAAAAGATAGGAATTCATATTGTGAACATGAATGTCAAACATTTGAGGATTGAAAAAGAAAATAAGGGTGGAAAAAGGCACCCAGAGAAACAGAGACAAGAGAAGATAAAATGGCAATTAATGTTCTTAGAGATAAAGATACTACATCCATAAAATAAGTATAGGATGTTATAAAAAAGGAACACGGAAAAAAAAAGTGCTTGAAATTTATAAGATAGCCATAAAAATTATTCCAAGATTAGAAGATAACATCAAAAAAATCTCACAGAAAGTAGTCCCTCTCACAGTAGGGGGAGAAGGGAGACTGGGGGGGGAACACTTAAAAATTAAAGAATTGATTTAGGAAGACTAATAATTGCCTTAAAAAAAATCCCAGAAAAAGAGAACAGAGGTTAGGGGAAGGAAATTATCAACAAAATAATACAAGTAAAATATCCCCTTTGGAGCAAGACCAGAAGGTAGTGAGAAGTGAGGTGAAATGGTTTTCCACCAAAAAAGCCCCTTTTATTACTCTTTGATTTTTAAATTATGTGCATTTACTACCTTAACAATTTAAAAGGAAAAAACAACTTAGTTTCTTACCCCCAAATGTGTACTTCTTTTTTCTGTATTCCCCTTTTCTGCTAATATCATCACTAGTCAGCTCCAAAATAGCCCTTTACAAGTTATACTTTGGATGGATTTTTCACACATTTCTTCTCTCTATCCCAACTGGCCTCATCTGATCCTGTCACCTCTTCCTGGAATAGTTGCACAATATCATTATTGCTGGCTCTGTCTCTGGTCTCTACCCACCACCCAGCTCCAACAACTCTGATACTGAAATGCTTTGAAAGGCTTTTCATAACCATAGTGGACTCCTGACAATGCTCTCCTTTTGTAGCCCCACCCCCACCCTCTGAGGTTTACATTCCTTGAGGCTTGGAGTTGCTAGGTAGGTTCTTTCCCTAATCACCTTGTTCCCACTGCCACTTCCAAACCTCTTTAAGCTCCTTCCCCCTTCAAAACTCCCAGCACTTCTGAAGACTTCATCTGACCACAGCAGCCAGTATGTGCTATTTTTGACTCTTGCCTAACACATTTATCCTGGTTCACTGAAATTCTAGCACACAGCTCACCATCTTTCTTTCAATCACTATTTCTATCATAATTCTTGGCAATCTCAACATCCATGTTTAAAAAAAAAAATCATTCCAATAACTCTGGCCTCTTAAGTTTTTTTTTTTGTCTTTTTTTTTTTGCTATTTCTTGGGCCACTCCCGCGGCATATGGAGGTTCCCAGGCTAGGGTTCGAATCAGAGCTGTAGCTGCCAGCCTATGCCAGAGCCACAGCAACGCGGGATCCGAGCCGCGTCTGCAACCTACACCACAGCTCACGGCAATGCTGGGTCCTTAACCCACTGAGCAAGGCCAGGGATGGAACCTGAAACCTCATGGTTCCTAGTTGGATTCGTTAACCACTGCGCCACCACAGGAACTCCCTTAAGTTTTTTAATTTCCTCAATTCCATCGATATACTCCATCTGGGTGGTTACTGCCATAGTCATAATCTGGATCTTGTTGTCACCACCTTCTAACTACAAGCTCCTTCTCCAGCTTCCCATAACTATCCCCAACCCAACATTGTGCAACACCACTGGAAACACTCATCAACTGATGGCCTCTTCCTCACCACCCATCTCTCATCCCTTGTTAAATACCACGCTTCAGAGCTAAAATCACTCCCTTGAAATCACTTTCTTTCGTCCTCCATCATACTTGCCCTACCTGTTCATCCCTAATTAAGTCTTACTCTGCTCCTAAACCCAAGTAGCTAAACTTCTCTCCAGAAATGGAGAAAAACATCACAGAATCCTGCTAATTGGTCCCATTTTTGGACCAAAAGTATCAGATGGCAAATAACATTGCCCATCAGTCAGTCCCACTAATTTCTCTGGAGAATTTGTCTTCCCCTCTCCAAGATGCTCATTTCTATGACCTTTTCCCTCCCTACCTGCAACCCTGTATTGCACCCCTTAGCTGATGGCTTGCCTCTCTTTCATGCTTCACTAAGAAACTAGAAGCTATCATACAAGAAATACCCATATAATCCTTCTACGACCAATGTATTAATACAGCTACATCTGAGACTGTACTCCGCACATTCTCTCCTGTTACAAGAAACTGCCTTGCTCCCACATACGCCATCATTTTTACTGTTTAAAAATCGCATTCCTAAAACCATCCTTGATTTCTTAAATCTTCAAGTTCTCCTTTTCACCTCGATAATCAGTCTCAGCAGCAACACCTGTTTGATATCACCCACAGCAAAACAAAAATGCCCTTGACCTTATGCCTTCTTCTAGCTCCCACGCCATTTATCTTCTCTTCACTCTCCAACTTCTCTCAAGAGTTGTCTTCAGATATGATTTCCACTTTCCTACCCCCCATTCTCTCTTCAACCTCTGGCTACACTTTCATACTAACTTTTCTCATATATATATTACACAGGAGGGATATAGAACATGGTTGTTAGGCTTGGACTTTGAACTCTTAGTTCTTACCAGCTGTTTCCTCTGATTGGCTATCTCTTTTCTCCAGATTTTAGCAGGGCTAGCTCAGCTGCATGTTACCACTCATCAATCTAAAGCAGTGAACCTGTTCCTCTACCCAGTCACTATTTATCCCAATGCGCTGTTTTCTTTATAGCACTAGAGGTAAAGAAATTATTTGTTTACATATTCACTGTTTGTTTCCTATCACTGTCATATAAGATCCCATGAGGGCAGCAGGGACCCTTATTTGCAGCTGAACCTCCTCCAGCATCTAGAATACTAACTGGAACATAGTAGGCATTCAATAAATATATACTGATTTAATTTGAAGAAAATAAAACAACAGTATTCACTCTAGCAGTTACCCCTTTAGCATAGGGGTAAATGAAATCCACCTTAAACACAGATAAGTTAACTTATTTTTGATACATCATCAGCTAAGACTGGTTAACCAAGGTCAGTTATATAATTCAATTATCACTAAAAACACTGGTACTTATCAGAATTATCACCATACAAAAAAGAAACTTGCATTTTTCGGCATTTCCACTTATTATTTTACATTCCCAGGATTAAGTTTCTAAATTAGATAAGCTATTGAACACTGAAAGTAAAATGAGGCACCTTCCAGATAAGCAAAAATAAAGCCAAGATTCAAACACAGCCTTAGGTCTATAGTACCTGTGTTTGTTTTGGTTTTTTTTTAAGGGCCACACCTGCGGCATATGGAGGTTCCCAGGCTAGGGGTCGAATGAGAGCTACAGCTGCTAGCCTACACCACAGCCAAGCAATGCCAGATCTGAGCCACATCTGCAACCTACACCACAGTTCACAGCAACACCAGATCCTTAACCCACTGAGCGAAGCCAGGGATTAAACCTGTGTCCTCACGGATGCTAGTCAAATTCATTTCTACTAAGCCACAACAGGAATTTTTTTTTTTCTTTAGGGTACCTGTGTTCTATCAGATCACAAATTTGCTGACATTATAGGTTAGATATTTAGAGCAGTTCCAATCAAAGTAGTAGAAGTCAAAGAGTTATTTCTAAAACCTGAACAGACATTTCAAATATTGCTAATACATTTTTTAACACCTATAATACCAAGTATCTTGACTAAGAAAAACTGATTCAGGTGAAAAACACTAATCTCCTACTAACAGGTGAACGGTTTGGTTTGGAGACATTTGATTAACATGAATGGAATTTTTTTTTTTGAATTTTAATGAGTTTTGTAGTCAAAATACTGTAAAACCGCATCACGGGGGTATTACTGACCCCAGCTTCTTTCCCAGCTACTTCTTACATGTTCATGAGTGTGCTCAGCCTCACAACCATCTAGAAAATTCCTGCTCATTCAACTCAAATGTCACCTCCTCTTCGTAGCCTTTTAAAAATCCCTTCTCAAGCTGAACTATCTCTCATCTATGTTCCCTGATGAACCTTGAACATGATTTTAAGTATAGTGTATTATAGAGCATTTATTCTGTGACATGTTTTCCTGGCCAGCCTGTAAATGTTTGCTGAACTGAAGAAATATATCATTCAAATTCCTAAATCAATATGCAAAGCATCTGTCAGAGTAAACGTTCGACTAGTATCAGTCAAACTAATTCATTACCGACTGAATCAAAGATCTTATTAGGATTATGGTTACAGCTAAAAGTTACCTAAAAGATTTAATCTGCTGTGTGAAATTGATGATTTTTTAGATATAACAACTGTATGTAAACCCCCCAGGAACACAGGCCTATATACACTTTTTTTTTACGCATACAAGTTTATTGCTACCCTAGAGTTCTCCTGTGGAGCACTGGGTTAAGTATCCGTCGTCACTTCAATGGCTCAGGTTGCTACTGTGGCATGGGTTTGATCCCTGTTAGGGGTACAGCCAAAAAAAAAGTTTATTGCTACCCTGGTAAATTCTACGTTCTCTCTATATAGGTGAATTTGCTCACGTAGAATGATCATCTGAGCGTTGCACTGTATCTAAAGTGGTTCTGAAAAAGATGGTCATGGCCTCTAAATCTCACCGTTATTTTGACCTAACAAACACTAATAACTCCTCCCAAACTGTTCTCCACTAAGAAATGAATTTTCCCTAGACTTCTGACAATATGAATAACCTTCAAAGATCCCACTGCTATTTCCTGGGGTTGAACCACATTACTGTAGGTTAATCACCAGAAACTTGGCAGATGACTAACCTAGCAGAAACATGGAATACATTCCAAATAGGAATCATTTTTAAATGAACTTAGTGAACTTTATATTGCCACAACAAAATTTTCATTTTTTGATGGCACCCTAAAAAAATGACAGATTTTTAAAATTTAATAAAAAGTGCTGAGTGCTATCTTTAACATGTATTTACTAATCAGACTTTAAATTTCAACTTCAGCAAAACACCACTTAACATTAAAAAATAACGCACCAGGAGTTTCCACTATAGGGCAATGGGATCCACAGCACCTCTGGAATGCTGGGCTACAGGTCTGATCCCTTGCCCAGCACAGTGGGTTAAGGATCTGGAGTTGCCACAGCTGCAGTGTAGGTCACAACTGTGGCTCAAAGGCCAAAATGAAAAAAAAAATAAAAAATAGAAAATAAAAGGCACCCAGGACTTCCCTGGTGGCCTAGCAGTTAAGGATTTGTCATTACCACTGCTATGGCTCAGGAATTTCTGCATGCTATGGCCCTGGCCAAGAAAAAAAATAATGCATTGATATTTCTAATTTCAAAATTAATGACCTAAGTATAATGTTTATTTCTACAAAGTATAGCAAAATATTATTAGTGTCTCAAGATTAATGCATATCAATCTAAGATCAAGAAAGAGCCCAAAAGAATGTTTTTTTAATTTTCCTTTCAAAATCCTAACCCTCATTTCTGTTACCAAACATGCCTCCAGTTAGTGATTTAAAAATTCTACAAAGGGAGGAGTTCCCGTCATGGCGCAGTGGAAATGAATCTGACTAGGAACGATGAGGTTGAGGGTTCCATCCCTGGCCTCGCTCAGTGGGTTAAGGATCCGGCATTGCCATGAGCTGTAGTGCAGGTCACAGATGTGGCTGGGCTCTGGTGTTTCTGTGGCTGTGGCATAGGCCAGCAGCAACAGCTCCAATTGGACCCCAAGCCTGGGAACTTCCATATGCCACAGATATGGCCCTAAAAAGACAAAAAACAAACAAACAAAAAACTACACAGGGAAAAATATACCAAAAGTCATCAACAAAGACTGTTTTTGATTACTGTGGGATTCTAACCCATTTAGATTCTTCTAAGAATTATCTTGAGGATGCAAATTAAAAATGCTTATTTGAATGACTTAATCTTACTATGTTTATAAACACAAACAACATACAATATGAAAGAACATATGAAAATTACTGGTTTTATTGGTATTATTAGATGGTAGTTTTAATAAAAGCTAAGTACAAACACAATTGTTAGATTATTCAGTCACTTATCCTGCAAAACAATAAATATGCAAGATCAACCTAGAAGCATTTATAAAAATGAAAATTTATAAAATTAATTAATTAACTTTAAGGACTCCATATACAAATGCAAAAATTTGAACTTGTCAATAATCACATCAAATGTTTAGCTACTGACTAAGGAGTAAAAAACAATTTCTGATTTTAAAATGAAATAGCTCCAAACCAAAGCATGTAATTTCCCACACCCACTATCTTTGTATTCTGCACAGAGTTCCAAGGCAAAGATTACTTCTGGCTTTATGCATTACCAGAGAGGATGACCTGTGTGGCTGGCTTATCACAGGCCTTTTAGTCTTCTTTCCTGATAGATCCTTTGCTTCTTTGGAAGGAGGCACAGGGATTGGCTTCCATGGAATTGGGTTATAAAAAGCTGGTTCTGGATAAGAATTTCCACTGTAAAAACCTAAAATTATTAAAAAATCCAAACAAAACAAGAAAACTCCTTGAGATCAAAAAAACTACTTATTTTAAAATTCCTAAAAAAATGTTAAAATATTAAAAGGGCCAAAATATCATAGATTAACCAATTTGACCCCTTTAAAACTTGAACTCTCAAATATTTTCCAAGTAACACTTTTTGAATACTGTAAATTTTTCCATAAAAAGTAAAATATAAATAATTATAAACATTCAAAGAACATTAAAGTCTATATAAAACATATGTAAAATTTCTAAGAAATTAATTTTAGAACCCTTAAAATAAAGAAAATCTTCATTTCCTTAATGCAGTCTGGGATACCACTGAACACAGACATTAAAGTTTATAGAAAAAAATGTATGTTGCATATGTAGCTAAAGTGAACCAAGATTCTTGTTTAAAACCACTGAAGTTCTAAATCACTGTTACTCAAATTAGGAGTTCCCTTGGTGGCTCAGTGGTTAACGAACCCGACCAGGATCCATGAGGATGTGGATATGATCCCTGGCCTCGCTCAGTGGGTTAAGGATCTGGCACTGCTGTGAGCTCTGGGGTAAGCCTACAGCTGCAGTTCCTATTCACCCCCTAGCCTGGAAACCTCCATATGCTACGGGTGCGGTTCTAAAAAATAAATAAATGTTACTCAAATTAATGAGATTTCATAATATCACTATAATTTTGATTAAAGTGGTAGAGCATTTGCAGATAAACATATGTTTATTAGAATAAAATGCAATAAAAACTACTAAAATAATCTATTATTTCAGCAATTAATTTCTAATCAATCTATAGAGTCCACCTAAGTTTTAACTTTTACTATCCAATCGTTTGGCTAGAACCACTGCCTATTACTCTTATTTCAAACAAGAAAGAAAAAAAAAAAGCATCCCATGCTCAGTAGCTGTAATGGATGACCTTTGTGACATGCAGGAGAGGCCTAAATCCTGACAGCAGGAATGTGTCATTCAGACACTGGCAACCCACTTTGACTGCAGAGATATGTCAACACACACTTCACCAAGATGGTCAAAACAAAGTCTGGAATATGTTCTATTGTGTGAACAAAACAGAATGGGAGTATTTTTAATAATAAATCACTTAAACAAGTGAAGGCAGCTGTCAGCAAGGTATGAGCTTCCAACAAGAAGGACAAAGAAAAACATGCATTGCTATTTATAATGGGACCAAGCCTAAAGGCCAACCCACTTTTGCCTGGTTCATATGCTGTCTAGTATCCCAAAATGCAAAAAGAATGTGCCAAAGACATGGTGGCCTCTGTCTCAGAGAGGGTTAGAAGGAGGGGAAGAAAATGACCCCTTAAGTATGTTCTGATGAAGGCTTTAAAATCCAAGGAATATAAGAAAATTTTACTTGTTTCTCAATGTTAGAAATTATTACTTTGCAGTTTTGCCACTACTGCCTTTAAAAATGTATCTGATTTTAGAGAATGACAACAAATTTGTAGTATCTCCACAGGAACATAGCATGTTATAATCTTCCAGAAAATAGTAATTTGAAAGAAAAATGATTTTTACACATTTCTATTTCTGTCAAAAGGAAACATAATGTATAATATTTGCTCCTGTAAGCCATATTTATGTAAGCCACATAACATAAAAACCAACCTGTAAGTTTTCCATTGGCATAACCATAGCTCTTTGCAGCTGGACGAGGTTTATTTTTTGCATTTTCCAACCATTCCTTAAACTTTTTTTCTGCTATTTCCTTTTTTTCCTGTAAT
Organism: Phacochoerus africanus; assembly: GCF_016906955.1. Taxonomy (NCBI): domain Eukaryota; kingdom Metazoa; phylum Chordata; class Mammalia; order Artiodactyla; family Suidae; genus Phacochoerus; species Phacochoerus africanus. The sequence continues at coordinate 34,500,346 of NC_062547.1, read as the reverse complement.
TCAGCTTGCCGCTGTTTTTCTTTTTCCTTAAAATGACAAGACCAAAGAATCTCCAGGGATATTCTGTAACTAAAAATTCTATTCAAATTCTACTGATTCTTTTCCCCAGTACCTCCCCATCCCAATGGCTTACTGATCATAAACATTGAATCATATTACTATAATTAGCAAAATGTAACATGATCAGGGGTGTGACATGAAGGTGGCTGCCTCTAAACAAGAGGACATGAACTCTAGACAAAAAAAGTAATTTGCTGTTTTGAAAATAGAAGAGTGATTTATAAAACATTCCATAAATGTACATATTTAAAAGCATAAACATCAGATTGAACCTAAATGAAAAAAAATATCCAGAGGCTCATTAATATTTCTCAACCTAAGAAAACCACAAATGTATATTCATTTCTGAAGCTTAATCACAGTATAACAAGTAGGGATAGCTTCATGTAGTTATGTTATGCTAAGATAGTGGCAATTTTCTATTTGTATGCAATATAGCTGGCACACATAAACATCCAAGCCATATACTCCAAGTGATCACTTTAGTAAAAATACCTTTTCTTTCTTCTTCTTCTCACATTCTTCAGCATTTTTTTTCTTTAACCATTCTTGATATTTTTCTTTTGCTTTTTCTTGCAAATGTTCTTTCTCCAGTTCCTTTGCTGCTTTTTCCTCCATTTCCTTATTAATTTTTTGTTCCCTTTCTTTTCTTTTCTTAAATAAAAATGAAGGAATTTCAATTGGAATATCTACAATTATCCTCCTACAAGGAAGGAGTATTATACCGTAATTTTCTAAACTTCAACTTTTTATTATATAGGTGATAACACAGCAGTTGACACAATGTGACTTATGAAATAATATAACTAACATACCTACAATTACCTGATCGATTTTAGTCTACTATCTCCAGTATATGTTTTATGATGGCCTAACAAAGCTCTTGCTTGATCAAGTATATTGAGATTGAGACAGCGTTGAGTAAACAGTAGGTATTCCATGAAAACTTGTTGAATAAGTTAATGAAAAGAAATTACAACCTGTAATTCTGTTCACTGCCCTAAACCTTAGTATTTTTAATGGATGTTTACCCTCACTCTAAAATAGGAACCACATATATACACATTTCCCAGACAACTTGCCAATGTGAATGCTTGGATAAATCTTCACCATCAGAGTTACAGAGGATAAACAAATAATGTTTTTGGCCTATTAAGTAGTGCTATAAGGGCACATACAGAGAAATCTCTGGCTCTGTAATTCTTGTAAGTCTTACATGGACCAGGAGTTGGAAAACTAAGGCCTGCAAGCCAAATATGGTCCATCAACCACTTGAATTTGTAAATAAAGTTTTATAGAAACGTTGCCGCACACATTTATTGTCTGACTGCTTTTCAACCACAATAGCAAGGTTAAATTGTGGCAACAGAGATTGTATGGTCCACAAAGCCTAAACTATTTATATAGCCCTCTGTAAGAAAATTTGACACAAACTGTAAATCAAAATTTTTTTCCATTTTTTTTTTTCAAAAAATAATCTATCAACACAGCTAAATTCTAAATAACCAATGACACAGTTAGCTTTCTTTATCAAAGGTTAAGAAAATAATCTGCAAGGCATAAATTGTATGCAATACACATGCCATATATATCACCCTTCATGGAACAAAGAAATATGAGCCAAGATGGGAAAATTCTTCCCCTGAAAGCATCTTACAGAATACTTTATATAAGCAATTCCCATAAGATCCAAGTAACAAACACCAGTTACATACAACATATGTCCAGTGCTGTGGAGGAAAAGGCAGGTCTTAAAAATCAAAGCCAGTGTCGTTCCCCAAGTTGTTGCATTTCCTTCTGGTGAGGCAGCCAATAGCTGCCAAAAGAAATCCTTTCTTGCTGAAAACTGAACATCCTTTGAAATAATACTTGAATTTAACTACTTCCTACAGTCAGAAAATCCACAAGATTAAATAGGATCTTGGAGAATATCTCACTCTATCTCTGTCTGACTCATGAGACTCCCCACAAGCTCATCAATGGGAATCATTCTACACTGTTTCCAGCTACATATTCGGTGCTAACTCTGCCTGTTACTATTCTGTACACTTTATATGTATGTTCTGTGTCAATTAATTCTTACAACCACGAAATGAGAAAGATACTATTAAGATCTTATCTAACAGATGAGGAAGCTAAGGCACAAAGAAGTTAAGTATTTTGCTCAAGGTCACACAGATTGGTAAGTGGCAAATGACTACAGATCTCTCATACATATGAGAGAATGTTGAAAACAATTTTTTGCCAATAGATTCAATTTAATTTAAAAATACACCACTTTCCAAAACTGAGTGAAGAAGAAATAGGCTTCCAAGAGTTTAACTGGTATATTCTATTACATATTTAAGGAAGAAATAATACCAAATAGTACGTGAATCATTTTAGAAAACAGAGAAAAAGAGAACACATCCGAGCTTATTTTAAAATAACAGTATTTCTCTGATATGAAAACCAAGTATGAAAGTATAAGATAATTTTAGGAATAAGATAACTGCTCTCATCATTAACATGAAAACATGATATATTTAACAAAAGATGAATGATACCCCTATACACTGAAAACCAAAAAAAGGTAAATTAAATATGACATTAATAAAAAGAAAAAACATGTTTATAGATTTGTAATTTGATATTAAGACAGCAATCTTCTCCAGAATGATCCATGTACTTAATGCAATATCAATAGTATCAGGCACTATTCAAGCAACTATGATAGGGGAAATTGATAAGCTAATTCTAAACTGTACATGGAAAGATGCAGAGCAACTAAAATAATTTTGAAATAGATGAAAAAAGATGGAGGACTTACACTATTTTATTTGAAGAATTATATGTTCAAGAATTACTGTACAAAGCTACAGTAACCAGCTATGTAGTACTAATATAGGACATAGATCAATAGAACAGAATCTAGAAATAGTCCCAGACATATATGGTCAACTGATCTTAAATAGAAGTGCTAATAAGGTAAGTGAATAGGGAAAATATTATCTTTCCAACACATGGTGTTGGAACAACTGGATATCCATATGCAAAAGAAAAATGAACCTTGACCCTTAACACATACCAATATTAAACTAACTCAAACATTCAGGTAAAAGGCGATGTTATAAAATTTCTAAAAGAAAACAATGGAGAATATTTTTACAACCTTGGCATAGGCAACCATTTATATAGAGCACAAAATCCACAAACTATAAAGGAAAAAACAAATATGGGACTTAACCAAAATTTAAAATGTCTGCTCCTTAAAACATGCCATTAAAAATTAAATGGGAGGGGAGTTCCCGTCGTGGTGCAGTGGTTAACGAATCCAACTAGGAACCATGAGGTTGCGGGTTCGGTCCCTGCCCTTGCTCAGTGGGTTAACGATCTGGCGTTGCCGTGAGCTGTGGTGTAGGTTGCAGACGCAGCTCGGATCCCGCGTTGCTGTGGCTCTGGTGTAGGCAGTGGCTACAGTTCCGATTCCACCCCTAGCCTGGGAACCTCCATATGCCGCAGGAGCGGCCCAAGAAATGGCAAAAAGACACACACACACAAAAAAAAATTAAATAGGAGGAAATATTTATAATACATATGTTACAGGACTTAAAGGAGTATATAAAGAACTCTTACAACTTACAATTAAGACATACAATCCTTCCACAAAATGGGCAAAAATTAAATACAAAACTAAACAATAACAAAAGAGCCCTAGGAGATGCAGAATGGCGAATAATGCTGTATGACTGAATTGCATCCTACCAAAATTCATATGTTGAAGCCCTAAATCTCCAAGTAACTTTATTCTGAGATAGGCTTTGTAAAGAGGTAATTAAGGTCATGAGGGTAGAGCCCTAATCCAAAAGGACCAGTGTCCTTAGAAGAGGAGGAGGAGACATCAAGGATGGGACAGAGAAAAGGTCACATGAGGGTATGGCAAGAAGGCAGTCGCTAGCAATTCAAAGAGAGGCCACCGGAGAGACCAAACCTTGTGGACACCTTTGCTTTGGACTGTTTCTATCATTTAAGGCACTTAGTCTGTGATACATTGTTATGGCAGCCCTGGTAGACTAATAGAATAAACTTATGAAAAGAGGGTGAATATCATTAGAGCTCAGAAAAAAATGAAAATTAAAACAGTGACATACTACTACATTAATTGAACAATTAAAATGAAAAAGGCTGACAATCTGGTAAGGATGTAGTGCACTTGGAACTCTCATAGAATAGGGGTAGGAATGTAAAACGGCACAAGTACTTTATAAGAAATTGACAAACTGTTTTTTAAAGTTAAACACATATTTACCATACAACTCAGAAATTCAGTCCCTGGGCATCTACCCAAGAGAAACGAAAACGAGTGTCCACAAAAAGACTTGTATGTAAGTGGTCAGAGAATTTTAGTCATAGTATTCCAAAACTGGAAACAAGTCAACTATCCATCAACCAGTGAATGGATAAACAATTTGTGGTATTCCATAGAACGGAATACTATTCAGTAATAAAAAGGAAAAATCTTTATGGTCACACAGCAGCAAATTTTTAAAGTAAAAGCCTAATACAAAGGAACATATATATACATAGGAAATTCTAGGAAAGGCAAATTGAATCTACAGGGACAGAATGCAGACTAATGGCTTCCTTGGAGCTGGGGTTAGTGGGGGGTGGGCAGCAGGGCTTGAATACAAAGGGGCACAAGGGAACTTTTGGAGTGAAGGAAATATTCTCTATCTTGACTGTGATGCTGGTTGTACAGGAACATAAGCTTGTGAAACCTCATCAAAGTTAAAATAGGTGTATTTTATCATATGCCAATTATAGCTCAATGAAGTTGATTTTAAAATATCAACCAGGGAAGTTCCCGTCATGGCGCAGAGGTTAACGAATCCAACTAGGAACCATGAGGTTGCAGGTTCCATCCCTGGCCTTGCTCAGTGGGTTAAGGTTCTGGTGTTGCTGTGAGCTGTGGTGTAGGTCACAGACGTGGCTCGGATCCCGCGTTGCTGTGGCTCTGGCATAGGCTGGCAGCTACAGCTCCGATTCGACCCCTAGCCTGAGAACCTCCATATGCCACGGGAGTGGCCCAAGAAATGGCAAAAAGACAAAAATAAATAAATGAATAAAATATCAACCAGGCTCTATGTAGCAGTTAAACTACAGAAGAAAGAATGGAATGCCCTTAGTTAGCAAAAGGAGAACAGAGCAGCCACTCAGAGGTACTCAGAGAGAATAACCAACAGCTAAGCAGCTTTAGATTTTCTGGCATTCCAGTTCTATACCACACAGAGCACAACAATAAATCTTTTTTTTTTCTTTTTTTCTAAGATGTTGCCCTGAGAGAAACTTTATTTATTGCAACTAAGGAAAATAACAAAACTGACTACTCAAAAGTTCCTGAATTTCTATTTTGGTTCCTTCAATAGAACATGGCACATATTAAAAGTATTGAATGCATGAATGATGCACCAATAAAAGTGTTATCAATCACATGCTTTCTTGATTGCAATTACTTTTTAACACTAAAAAGTAATTTCTAGGTTGAGAATTAAAAATAATTCTATTTTTAAATAGTTTCAACACTAAAGGCAAAATGCCCTTTTATAAAATATGTGGAGTTTGCATGGCAACACAAATGTCAGAGTGCTAGATGAGATAAGCCATTTATTTGAAAAGGATTTAACAATTCACAGTCACAATATAAGAAACTAGCTTTGCTAATGGATACACAAATTCTTTTTGTCTGATTTTTTGATAGAACACAGTGAAAATGACTTAGAGAAAATAACGCCACAGATACAGCTAAAACGTGAATGAAGCTGGAGGCAGCAGAGGACCACACACCATGAAATGTAAACAGAGGAGAAAAAAGCTCCATGCCAGACAGGAAGAGAAGAACCAGAAGAGCAGTCTTTACAAATAGAGGTAAATGTAACCAAGATTGAAGTAAGAAATCTGATAGGTCCTAAAAAAAAAAATGAGTGATCAATTTTCCTTAGCATGCACAAGAATTCTGCAGAATAAGTACATTTAATTTCTCAGGGTTCATTTTTAAACTCTTCTCAAACTTATGGAATCTTGCTTTCAATAATTAGTGATTTATGTCAGGGCAAGCCACTTCCCTCCAAAAGAAAGAAAATTTTTCTCAAATAATTGGATTAGGCCTACTGCCACTAATTAAAACAGAGAATATATCATCTCTACATTCTTAGACAAACAAAAACTATGTTTGATTGGCATGGTAAAATGAGCTTAATGGAGCTAGAAGATAAGAGAAGCTTTTAGGGGAGAGAGCATACTATTCAATACATGCAAAACTACTTTATTTTATAGTTATAAATTTCAAAAAAGGATCACTCAGAGTTTGGCACTGGCCACACAGGCTTATTTTGATTTTGGCATTTATTGACAAAAGAACTCTTTTTGTTGTATTATGGGATGTAGCAAACTTGAAAAAATAATAACTTATTCTGAAGTAAAGAACAGATATACTTATGGTTATAATACATACATGTCTAGCCGATTTCCTTCTTAAAATACCTGGGTGAAGAAAGCCATGCCATCTTCAACTTACTGGAATTATTTTACTAGGTACTCTTACTAGTACCACTAAGTATTCAAAAATAGTAATAAAAAAATCAGAAATAATTTAGAGTTTCTTACTCTATCCTCAAGGGAAGAGTAGCCCCCTAGGATTTTGGACTTTCTCAGGCTTCCCTGGGATCAAGAGAGATTGAAGATTTCTCTGAACCTGCAACAGATAAAGCAGTTCAGGACTCCAGTTGAAGGTATGGAGCAAAGGAGTCCCAATCCTCATTCTCAAAATTCTTAGCTATTTCCTCAATGTTGTAGAGAAAATCTGGAGACAAGATGGCAGAGTAGAAGGACTTAAGCTCACCTCCTCCCATGAGAACACCAAATTCACAACTGCTGAACAGCCATCAATAAAAACACTGGAACCTACCAAAAAAGATATTCCATATCCAAAGGCTAGACATCACACTGAGATGGTAGGAGGGGTGCATTCGTGATATAATCAAATCACATACCCTACCCCCTTGGGGTGGGTGACTCAACAAACTGGAGAATAATTATATCACAGAAGTTCTCCCACATGACAGAGTTCTGAGCACCATGTCAGACTCCTCAGTTTGGGGGTTTGGAATCAGTAAAAGTAACCCCAAAGCATTTGGCTTTGAAGGCCAGCCAGGGGGCTGAGTGGAGGATGGGACAGAGCCTCCACTCTTGGAGAGGGCACACAAGGTCTTGCACATACTGAATCCCAGAGCAAAAGCAATACTCCAGAGGAGCCTGGGCCAGACCTACCTGCTGGTCTTGGAGGGTCTCCTGGGGAGGCAGAGTGTAGCTGCACCTCTCTCTTGGAACATAAAAGCTCATGGTGAACATATCCAGGCATATTTATCTGAAGGCTAATATCTTGCTTGGAACATTAGCACTAAGACCTGGCCCCACCCAAAAGGCTCTAAGCTCCAGTACTGGGATGCCTCAGGCCAAACAACCAACATGACAGGAATACAGGAATACAGCCCCACCACTCAACCGGCAGGTTGGCTTAAGATTTTCTGAGCCCACAGCCACCTCTAGATATGCCCCTTGATACCATCATCAGAGGGTTTAGATCCAACTCCACCCATGAGTGGGCAGACACCATAAGGAAGGATACCACGATCCTGCAGCCTGCAGAACTGAGTCTGCAAACACAGGTCAGATCCTACTCTGGGATTAGCTGGTCCCTGGCCCTTGGGTGACTAGAGGGATTGTATTGCTGGGACACATAACACATCTACAGGAGGCCACTTCTCCAAGGTCAAGAAACCTAACTAAGCTACTACATACATTTAAAAAAAAGAAAGAAAAAAAAGAAATTTAAACAAAATGAGATGGCACAGGAATATATTCCAGATGAGGGAACTAAGTGAAGTGGAAATAAGCAATCTACCCAAGAAAGAGTTCTGAGTAATGATTGTAAAGATGATCCAAAAACTTGGGAAAGAATGGAGGCACAGAGTAAGAAGTTTTTAACAAAGAGAAAAGAACTAAACAGAGTTGAAGAATATAGTAACTGAAAAATGCACTAGAAGGAATCAATAGCAGAATAAGGTATAAGAAAAGGTAAGTGAGCTGGAAGACAGTGGAGGAAATCACTGCCTTGGCACAGAATAAAAAGAATGAAAAGAAACAAAGACAGTTTAAGAGACCTCAAACACATCAACAATCACATGATAGGGGTCCCAGAAGGATAAGAGGGAGAGAAAGGGCCTGAGAAGATATTTGAAGAAATAATAGCTGAATATATATCCCTAACATGGGAAAGTAAGCACTCACCCAAGTCCAGGAAGCGCAGAGTACCATACAGAATCAATCCAAGGAGGACCACCCAAAATACAAAGTAATCAAATGGACAAAAATTAAGATAAAATGTTAAAAGCAACAAATAATATACAAGGAAACCCTCAGGAGGTTATCAGCTGATTTTTCAGCTGCAACTCTGAAGGCCAGAAGGGAGTGGCATGATATAAAGTGATGAAGGGGAAAAACCTGTAACCAAGAATACTCTACCCAGCAAGGCTTGTGTCAGATTTGACAGAGAAATCGAAAGCTTTAGAGGCAAGCAAAAGCTAAAAAATTTAGCACCCCCAAACTAGCTTTACAACAAATGCTAAAAGAATGTCTCTGGTTGGACAAGAAAAAGCTACAAGTATAAACCAGAAAATTAGGAAACAGGAAAGTTCATCAGTAAAGCAAACATATGGTAAAGGTAGGAAACCATCCTCACACAAGTATGATATCTAAACCAACAACTGTGACAGGAGGACTGTTCCAATGCATGCTATTTGAAATACACTTGAAATTAAGATATATATATGTTCTGCTATATCAAAACTATATATCGAAACCTCATGGTAACCAAAAAACAAAAATCTATAATAAATATACACACAAATTTAAAAGAGGAATCCAAACAAAACACTAAAGACAGTCATCAAATTGCAAGAGAAAAAGAACAAAAGAGGAAAAGAAGAAATAAGACCTGCAAAACAAATCCAAAACAATTAACAAATAGGCAATAAAACCATACATATTGATAATTACCTTAAATGAAAAATGGACTAAATGCTTCAACCAAATGACATAGATTGGTTGAATACAAAAACAAGCCCCATATATATGCTGTCTACAAGAAACCCACTTCAGATTCAGAGACACATACAGACTGAAAGTGAGGGGATGGAAAAAGGTATTCTCAAAAGAAAAATGGAATAACAATATTCATATCAGACACAATACTCTTTAAAGACTATTACAAGAGATAAAGAAGGACACTATGTAATGATCAGGGATCAATCCAAGAAGACATAACAATTACAAATATGCCCCCAACAAAGGAGCAACTCATTATATAAGGCAAATGTTAACAGACATAAACCAACACATTTTAAGTTAATTATACTCCAATAAAAAAAAAGTTTTAGGAGTTCCCGTCGTGGCGCAGTGGTTAACGAATCCGACTAGGAACCATGAGGTTGCGGGTTCGGTCCCTGCCCTTCCTCAATGGGTTAACAATCCGGCGTTGCTGTGAGCTGTGGTGTAGGTTGCAGACGCGGCTCGGATCCCGCGTTGCTGTGGCTCTGGCGTAGGCCGGTGGCTACAGCTCCAATTCAACCCCTAGCCTGGGAACCTCCATATGCTGCGGGAGCGGCCCAAGAAATAGCAACAACAACAACAACAAAAAAGACAAAAGACAAAAAAAAAAGTTTTAATGTTAACAGACATAAAACAAATTGACAGTAACACAATAATACTGGGGGTCTTTAACACCCCACTTACATCAATGGACAGATCATCCAGACAGAGAATCAATAAGGAAACACTGACCTTAAATGACACATTAGACCAGATGAAATTAATTGACATGTATAGCACATTTCACCCAAAAGCAGCAGAATACATATTCTTTTGAAGTGCAGATAGAACATTCTCACACGCTGGGCCACAAAGCAAGCCTCAGTTAATTTAAGAATTGTATCAAGCATCTTTTCTGACCATTACACTATGAAACTAGAAATTGACTACCAAAAAAACCCTGCAAAAACCCAGAATCACATGGAGGCTAAATAATATGCTACTAAAACAACAATGGATCACTGAAGAAGTCAAGGAGGAAATCAAAAAAATACCTAGAGACAATGAAAAAAAAAAAAACCACTATGATCCAAAACCTATGGGATGCAGCAAAAGCAGTTCAAAGAGGGAAATTTATAACAGTACAGGCTTACCTCAAGATGTAAGAAAAGTCTCAAACAACCTTATACCTAAAGCAACTCAAGAAGGAAGAAGAAACAAAACCCGAAGTTAGTAAAAGGAAAGAAATCATAAAGAGCAGAGCAAAAATAAGTGCTCTTTTCTCTACCACACTCAGAGAAAAAAAGAGGGCCCAAATCAATAAAATTAGAAATGAAAAAAGTTACAAAACAATACAGAAATACAAAGGACCATAAGAGACTACCACAAGCAATTAATTATATGCCAATAAAATGGACAACCTAGAAGAAATGGACAAATCTTAGAAAGGTACCATATCCCAAAAATGAACCAGGAAGAAATATAAAATATGAACAGACCAATTACAAGTATTGAAATTGAATCCGTGCTTAAAAAACTTCCAACAAGGAGTTCCCGTCGTGGCGCAGTGGTTAATGAATCCGACTAGGAATCATGAGGTTGCGGGTTCGGTCCCTGCCCTTGCTCAGTGGGTTAAGGGTCCGGCGTTGCCGTGAGCTGTGGTGTAGGTTGCAGACGCGGCTCGGATCCCGAGTTGCTGTGGCTCTGGTGTAGGCCGGTGGCTACAGCTCCGATTTGACCCCTAGCCTGGGAACCTCCATATGCCGTGGGAGTTGGCCCAAGAAATAGCAAAAAGACAAAAAAAAAAACTTCCAACAAAAGTCCAAGATCTGATGGCTTCACAGAAATAATTTAAAACTTTTGTCTTATAATTTAAATATTTAACAGAATTCATAAAAATATAAAAGCAGTAGCATTCTAAATATGTAAAAAATCACATCAGAAAACAAACTGACAATAAAATAAGTATTTTTAAAATTTCTAACTTGTGATCTAATACAAGAATGTATCAGAATTGAAAGGAAGATAATATATTTATTCATTCACTCATTTACTCCAAAAACACATATTACAAAGCATTATATTAGATATTTTAACTTATAAGAATTAATATAGGAATTCCCTGGTGGCTCATGGGGTTAAGGATCTGGTGTTGTCACAGCTGTGGCTCTGATTATGGCTGTGGCCTGGGTTAGATCCATGGCTGGAGAACTTCCCCATGCTGTGGGTGCAGCCAAAAAAAAAAAAAAGTAACATAAATAACTCCTACCCTTTAGTGTCTAAAAATTACCAAGGAAGTGAAGGCATTTGCAAAACACAAAATAGCAACAAAATATATAGATAATACAAGATAGTATATGATAAAGTGATATAAATTAAACCAGAAAAGGAAAGAGTTTCCAGCATGTGATCAGTAAATGCTTCATGTAGGAAATATTTTTATGTTGGATAATGAAAGAAAGGGTAGAAAGTGTGATGAGATCCCATACTGAAGAAATATCATATATATATTTTAAAAAAAGGATGTGAGAAACAGAATGGAAATGTTCTTAAAACTTCTCACGAACACATGTTCCTGGGGGCTGGGGAGTGTAGTCCAAAGCCCAAGATTTCTTTGAAATCTATCATGTATCTTAAAAATAATATTAAAATTTATGTTCTACTCCATTAAATAGCTGTGCTTCCTATAATATAATAATTATTTTTCTTTTCAAAATTTTCCAGCAAAACTAATAGTCCAAGAAGATGGGCTATGCTTATCCTAAGTGTCCTCCCCAAAGATGCCAATAAGAAGTCAACAGCACAGAATGAAGTGCAGCACGAGCATAAGGAGACATAGCTCAGAGAACAGAAGGTCTTTATTCAGAGGACAGTGGGGAATCAGGAAAGATATATTTCCAACTGAGGAATGACATTTGACTTTTTGGCAAGATTAGTCTGGCAGGGATACAGAGGATAAAGTCACATTTGGGTGCATTTTTATGCATCGTGTACTGATCTAGCTGCTGGATAACTGAACAAGAGGCAAAAATCCCTGCCTTTATGGGGCTTACATTCCTGTTTTGGAAAGTAAACATAAATAAGCTGAAAAAATGTAATGAGACCAGACAAGAAGATACCACAAACAGGAGAGTGGTGATTGTAAAGGAAAGGCAGGGATGACTAGAAACAAGAGAAAATTCTGTTCATGACTAGGTGACTCAGATGATGGTAGTACCAATTTTAGAAATCAAGGAATTAGGATGATGGTTCTATCAGAGGAGAATGGATAAAAGTGGGCTGTTTGAGATTGCAGTCCCAGAGGTGCCTGCCTACTAACCTAACAGATGGAAATCCAAGACTTGGGGAGGTCAAGTCTAGACATGTAGACTTCCTGACTACCTACCTGCACCTGTATATGAGCGGAAGCTACATGAGGGAAAAAGAGGAAAAGCAAACAGCAAAGGACCTGATAAATGTCCATGAGGGGAGGGAAAAAATCAGGTCTGAGAAGAAAGAACGTTAGAGAAACTGAGAAAAACCTAGGTAATGACGAGGAGTATAACAGGGAGAAGACTGCTAAGAAGATGTTAGTCTGTGTGTGCACTTTCTCCCCCCTTACCTGTTCATTCTTTTTCTGAACCCATTCCTTGTGCTTTTCTTCAGCAATTATCTTTCTCTTTTCACGTTCTTCCACTTCTTTCTTTTTTTCTAGCTGTTGATTTAATTCCTGTGGATTTTATTCAAACAAAAGGCAACATTTAATAGAAGTACTCAAAGCACATATTTTTTTAGGTCTGAGGTGAACCAAATTAAATAAAAATATAGTTTCCTTTATAGAAAATATACCATTAGTGACAATAACTAGCTTAAGTAACTAGTCTATGATGAAAAGAAAGCATTGGTAAAAAAGTATAAGACATTTTTTAGAAATGCAAATAATTGCTTGGCAGAAAAACACTAGTTTCTTAGACTAAACTTCAGCTAAATTACCCTCATTGAAATCAACTTTCCCACACATAAATTTGGCATTACTGTACACTATTGGCAGACGCTCAAGAGAACTGCAACTTTTTTACAGTTATAAAAAAAAGCTTCTAGATTCTTGATGAAGATAAAGGATAGGAATTAAATAATCCCTAAATTAAACTTTTAATTCAAGAGTTACACCAAAGAAGAAAAGTAAAGAAGCCATTCAATTTTCTGTAGGAAAAAAAAAAAGGATCCAGATTTTTCTTCACTGATTTTATAGCTGCTGGAGTGTAAAACAAAACCACATTCATATCCCAGATTATTTAACTGCCTTGCTGTCACTCGAATCTACACGTTTGGGCATTTCCTCAGGAGAAAGAATGTGGAAAGTATGGCCAAATAAAACTACAAGCTGAATGCCACCACTCTGTCACTCATCAGTTAAATTACTGCATTAGTTGAGAATGCTGTTCAAAGTAGACTTCTAGAACTCTACTACCATTAATTACTGGTTATTTTTCTTCTCTCTCCTTAGATACCAACAACTGGATACTTTAATACGTCTTCCACTGGACCTCACTCCTTATCCCCATACCTCCCTTTCCCAAAAACCTACCTACCTGAGCATGGGTGGGAGTAGGAAGGACAATTTTTCAACTCTCAGATAATTCCAATGTGTTAAAGGAAATGAACGTAAAACCTGACACCAAGAACATAACTGGTACACTTCAGAACAAGTGGCCTCAGGATACCTGTCTTCCACGACCTCTCATACTAAAATTCTGCTCCACAGAAAACAGCCACCCTCACTCATTCGGAGTCTTCCAATCTTTAAACATTATGCTCCCCCCATTCCCCCAAAGGAAAATATCCATCTTGGTTTCAAAAGGATTCTTCATTACCTCTGTAGCTACTATTCCATGATTATTCACTTCATATTTTGTTTTTATGGAATACCTACTATAAAGATAGTAAGAACTGAGATGCAGGGATGAAATTTCAGAAGTCTCTGAGCTAATCTGATTCTGTACACACCAAAAGAACTAAGTACTACACTGTGTGTTACTGTGTAGAATAGGAATTCAGGAAAGAGAAGGGAAGAGGAGGTGAGGGGAGAAAGAGTACAGTCCATAGTTATAAAATCTGAGCACCATGAGAAGAGAATAACAAGGAGATGGCTTAACTAGAAGGGAGAAACTGGGAGAGGCGGGGTGACCAGAAAATTAGAGTGTGGTACTAACTAGATGGAAAATGGTCTTTTGAGACAGGCAGAGCAAATTAAACACTATAAAACAGGAATACATAGCAAAGGGGATGATTTAAAACTCTTTCCTTTTTTTTTTTTTTTTTGGCCTTTGTCTTTTAAGGGCATATGGAGGTTCCCAGGCTAAGGGTCTAATTGGAGCTACAACTGCTGGCCTACGCCAGAGCCACAGCAACGTAGGATCCGAGCCATGTCTGTGACCTACACCACAGCTCACGGCACCGCCAGATACTTAATCCACTAAGCAAGGCCAGGGATCGAACCTGCAGCCTCATAGTTCCTGGTCAGATTCGTTTCCACTGTGTCACTATGGGAACTCCTGATTTAAAACTCTTAATGCTAAAGGTTGAAGACTGCATTTGAAGGGATCAAATCTATTCTGAGAGAGATTGACTAGGAGGTTACCATAGTATATGAGTTAGAATCCAAAAGTCTGGATTTGTGTTAAGAAAAAAGGCAGAGTGTGTGTGTGTGTGTGTGTGTGTGTGTGTGTGTGTGTGTACGACAAGTTAGATACAGATTTGAAAACCATATTTTCCAAAGTAGTCCTAAATTTTGTTGTCAAGAAAAGTAATTATTTAAATATATAACTAAAGATATGACTGATTACATTTTGTACCCTTTTAAGATTCTTCATATAATTATACTCAGAAGCCAAAAAAAATCAGACTTTATATTCTTATTTTATGGTTCACAGATTTTAGTTAATGTTGATTTAAGAGTTAAAGATGAAAGAAGGGTCAAAAAAATACTTAGAAAATGCCACCACTGACCCAAACAGTGTTCTAATCTCACAATGTCTGTTCAAGTAGTTTTTGCTACTTCACAATTTACATCACGTTCTGAGATATAACCCTCCCTTCCAAGGCTGGGCCCTTTCAAAATTTCCCATCCTGAATGTCTCCATCTGTTCACCACCACAGCAAGCCTCTTCCAGACTTAGCTGGAGTCTTCTCTCACAAGGCCCCTATGTCGTCTTCTGGTAGACCACTGAATTTCAACAGAATTACAGCTATTTTCCCACAGAGTAAACACTTGATTATAGAAAACCAAAATCCAAAGAGGATCCTAAACATGCACTTTTATTTCAATAGCTTTTGCCGACTTTCAAAGAATGTTTTACCACTAAAGGTAATAATCAGAAAAATTGAGTTTCTGAGTTGGACCAACTCTATCTCCTGTCCTATTCCTTCATTAAGGGCTAATGAATGAAATGGCCAAAGGAAGGATGGTGGGGGGAAAAAAAAAAAGGGCCTGGATTATTCACAAATTAGATAATTTTTATGGTTCAGAACAGAATGTACTGAAATGTTAAAGTAAATGTTTAAAATTAGCCAGAAGCCATAGAGAATTTAAGGCGGTCCACAAGAATTTTTTTAATAATAAAAATTTAAGTAAAATGTATATGCCCTACAAAACCAATATGCTAGTTTTTCACAATACTAATGTTCAATATTTACCATGTGTATCACCTCAACATAGGTACAAATGTAAAAAACTTTATAAGCAAATTTTGATGTGTTAAAATAATTTTTAACTCAATCTTATAGGACTATCCGAAACAACTCTAAATGCCTGTTGCTGACATCAAATTTATGAGAAAGGATGATCTTTTTAATGACCCAATTACCTTTAAATTTTCCTTTAAGTTTTCAAGGAAGAATGCAAGAAAGCCAGGGTAAATTCAAAATTAAATACTAGTCTGACCCATGTATTTCTAAAATGCATCTTGGTATTATGTGGAAAAAACACTTAAGAAATTGGAAGTCAAAAGAACTAGGATCCAGTCCCAGCTTTGCCACTAACTGAAACCTTGGCAAAGTGATTCTCTGGCCCTCATGCTTTAACAGGGATCTGAAATGGATCCTTCATTCCTTGCCGTTAAAAACCTGTGCTTTTAATGAGATGATCTATAAACAAATCAGAGAACACAGTAAATAAGGACAGAAAAATAAGGAAAACATGACTTAGAAAATAAAACAAAGTGGAAAGGCACAAAAAAGAAATGTTAGGAGTTCCCGGCGTGGTGCAGTGGTTAACAAATCCCACTAGGAACCATGAGGTTGCGGGTTCGGTCCCTGCCCTTGCTCAGTGGGTTAAGGATCTGGCGTTGCCGTGAGCTGTGGTGTAGGTTGCAGGCACGGCTCGGATCCTGCGTTGCTGTGGCTCTGGCGTAGGCTGGCAGCTACAGCTCCAATTTGACCCCTAGCCTGGGAACCTCTATATGCCTCGGGAGCGGCCCAAGAAATGGCAAAAAGACAAAAAGACAAAAAAAAAAAAAGAAATGTTAAAAACCCACAAGGGCTCAAAATAAGTTTATGCCAAAGTAAGCAGTTGACCCATATGTTATGATTTCCCTGGCATGGCTGATATGGTAAGATTCAATATGGTAAAATACTTTAATTGCTTCAGAATTAAGTAATGACAGCTACAAGAAATGTCAAATGACTAAATATATGAAAATGTTTTAATCTTTCAACCAATTATACACATGCTTATATGGTGGGGACTTTATGTTCATTATTTTATTTTATTTTTTAAATTATTATTATTTTTTTTTTGTCTTTTTGCCTTTTCTAGGGCCGCTTCCTGCGGCATATGGAGGTTCCCAGGCTAGGGGTTGAATTGGAGCTGCAGCCACTGGCCTACGCCAGAGCCACAGCAACACGGGATCCGAGCCAAGTCTGCAACCTACACCACAGCTCACGGCAACACCAGATTCTTAACCCACTGGGCAAGGCCAGGCATCAAACCCGCAACCTCATGGTTCCTAGTCGGATTCATTAACCACTGCGCCACGACGGGAACTCCATATGTTCATTATTTTAATCTGTTCTCAAAACAAATCTTCAATAGTTACTGTCATCTGCTTTAACACATAACAACTAACTTTTATGGAGTGCTTCCTGTATGTTAGGCCACATCCTGCTGTTCACTTAGTCCCCGTAACACTAGGAGGTGAATGTTATTCTCCCCTCTCACTGATAATTCAGGCAGAGAGAGGTTAAAAGTCCAAGGTCCATGTTTTAAATCCAGGATATAAAGCCCAAAAATTCAGGCTTCTAACTACTCTACCACTGCCTCTCTAACATCTGGCTTATAGATGAAAAGACTGAGGCTCAGAGAAGTTAAGTAACTTTTCCAAGGTCACAGAATTAGAATAGCAAGAGAATTTCAGCCTTGTTCCATGTACTGCAAAGCCCAGAGTTCCTTATAATTTTCTGTACATAATTAACTTCCTTTATGATATGGTGACTCTAAAAATGACTTGAAGTGATCCTCCTTTTCTTAACATACCAAGTGACTTTTAGTGAGGTTACACATGAAGCAAAATACCATAAACTGAGCTCAACATTACCACTGGTTCACTAGATCAGAGTTTTCCAAACTATGAGTCTAAAACCAATTTATTGGTTATGACCAGCCTTTAAAAAAAAGAAAGAAAAGAAAAATAGACTTGAATAGAGTATTACCAGGTTCTGCACAAAGTTAAGATATTATTTCAAATACATATGTAAGCATATGTATGTAAGCAGGTATACAAATGATATGTAAGCATTTGTGTATGACATGAAGCCAAGCAGACTCCTTACTTTGAACAGGTATTCTGAAAGCTACTAAACTAAATAATGGAATTAGTAATGTTAAAACCTGAGGTTGAGGTAAAATAAGTAAGATTCCAGGGTCTCAGCAACAAACTATTTCTGAAAATACATAAAAAAGCTTTAAGAAAGCTATGACAGTAGAGAGTGGTCAAGACAATGGGGTAGAAAGATCCTGAGCTCACTTCCTCTCACAAGCACACAAAAAACACAACTACCTACAGAAAAACTATCAATGAAAAAGACTTAAACCTGCAAGAAAGGATCTTCCAAAACTAAAGACATAAAGAAGGAACCACAAGGAGATGGGCAGGAGGGGTGGACTCACAATACCCCTGGGTGGGTGATTGCAAAGTGGAGAATAAACATACTGCAGAGGCTCTCTCACAGGAGTGAGAGTTCTGAGCCCTGTATCAAGCTCCCTAGCCTGGGGGACTGGTACCAGGAAGACAACTCCCAGAGCATTTGGCTTTGAAACCCAGTAGGGCTTAGCTTCAGGAGCCCCACAGGACAAGGGGAAACTGAGACTACACTCTTAAAGGGCACAAACAAAATCTCACATGCAATGGAACCCAGAACAAAAGCAGTAGCCTGGGCTAGACTTACCTTCCAGTCTTAGGAGAATCTCCTAGGGAGACATGAAGTGTGATTCACCCTGGGAATGTGGACACTGGTGGCAAACATATTTGGGGACATTCAGCCACATGAGCATGCCTATTGGCAGCTGTCATCTTCCCTCATTATCACCAAGACCTGGCCCCACCCAGCAGTCTTTAGGCTTCAGTGCTGGGATGCCTCAGGCCAAACAACTAGGCAGGGACACAGCCCCACCCATCAGCAGACAGGCTGCCTAAAGACTTCCTGAGCCCACAGCTGCCTCTAGACACACCCCCTAGACACTGCTCTGCCCATTACAGCAACAAGACACAGCTTCAACCACCAGTGGTCAGGCATTGGCCTTTCACACCAGGAAGCCTGCACAAGACTCTAGACCACCCTCACCTACCAGAGAGCAGATACCAAAAGCAAGAAAACTATAATTCTATAGTTTGCACACCAAGTCCAGTAACAGCAGGCAGACCCTATCCTGGGACCAGCTGGGTGTTGGCTCTGCCAGTTGGCATGCCAGTGAAACCTGCAGGACACCCCAGATCCTATATCCAACTATGTCAAGAATATACCGACAATCTATCTGAGCTCTGGGATCCTTGGGCCCTGTAACCAGACTTCAGAATCTGGCTCTGCCTGCCAGTAGTCTGGCAGACTACTGAAGGTGATTTGCCTTCACCTGCCAATGGGTGGGCAACAGCCCCAGAATGTTCTGGACCCTGACTCAAGCCATGAGCCAGCACTTGCAGCCCCAGGGTCCCTTAGGGTTCTTCAACTAGCTGCCTCGTGATAAGGCCCCATTAAATAGCAGCCAGCAGCATTCTCATAAGGCAGAATCTGACAACCAACTAGACTGGGGGCCAACCAAGCCTACCACACCCCCTATGTTCAGCCAGCCACAACAGAAGGACCCACATAAACCCCTTAGGGGAAACACCTAGAATATATATCTTCGGTGACAAGAGAGGAATGCACTGCTGGAACACACAAAACGTCTCCTACCTATGTGACTGAAAGATGTAACTAATCTACCACATACATAAATACAAAAGCAACTCAGACAAAATGAGGCAGCAGAGGAATATGTTTCAGATAAAAGAAGGTAAAAGCCAAGAAGAACTCAGTGAAGTGGAGATAGGTAATCTACCTGAGGAAGAGTTTATAATAATGATTGTAAAGATGATGAAAGAACTCAGGAGGAGAATGGACACACCAAGCAAGAAGTTAGAAGTTTTTACCAAAGAGTTGGAAAATATAAAGAACAATCAAACCAAGATGAAGAATACAGTAACTGAAATCACAAATACACCAGAAGGAATCCATAGTACACTAAATGATAGAGAAGAATGGATCAGTGAGCTGGAAGACAGTAGTAGAAATCACAGCCGCTGAAAAGAAAAAAAAAAAAATGAAAAGAAATGAGGACAGGGTAAGAAGCATTCAGGACAACATCAAGCATACTAATATTCCCATTATAAGGGTCCAAGAAAAAGAAGAGAAAGGGCCTGAGAAATATTTGAAAATGTAATAGCTAAAAACTTCCCTAATTAAGGAAAGAAAGGGAAACAGTCGCCCAGGTCCACAAAGCAGAGTCCCGTACATGATTAACCAAGAGGCACACACTGTAATTAAAATGACAAAGATTAAGATAAAAAGAGAATATTAAAAGCAGCAAGGGAAAATCAATAAGTAACATACAAAAGAACTCCCAAAAGGCTATCGGCTGAGTTTTCAGCAGAAACCCTGCAGGCTAGAAGGGAGTGGCATGATATATTTAAAGTTATGAAAGGGAAAAAGCTACAATCAAGAATACTGGTCACACACACTATGGCATTCTGGAAAAGGCAAAACCATGGAGATGGTAAAAAGATCAGTGGTTGCCAGGGATTAGGGGAAGGGAGAGATGAAGAGGCAGAGCACAGAGGATTTCTAGGGCGTTGAAATTATTCTTTATGATACTATGATGGTGAATACATGTCATTATATATTTGTCCAAACCCACAGAATGAACACCCCCACGAATGAGCCTTAATGGCAACTATGGGGCTTTAGATGATGATAATGTGTGAATATAGGATGACTGATTATAACAGATGCACCATTCTGGTGCAGGCCGTTGTTAGCGGGGAGGCTGTTAATGTCTAGGGGCAGAGGGTTCTAGGGACGTCCTGTACTTTCCACTCAATTTTGCTGAGAAAATAAAATTGCTCTTTAAAAAAAAAAAAAAAAAAAAGAATACTCTACTCAGCAAGGCTCTCTGATTTGTTGAAGAAATCAAAAGATTTACAGATAAACAAAAGCTAAAAGAATTCAGCACACCAAAACAGCTTTACAACAAATGTTAAAGGAAATTCTCAAGAAAAAAAGAGAAGGCCAATATTAGAAAAAAGAATTACAAAATGAAAAAGCTTATCAGTAAAGGCAAACGTACAGTAAAGGTAGGAAATCATCCACGCAAAAAGCTTGCAGGGAGGTTAAAAGATAGAGGTAGTACAATCATTTGTATCCACAATAAACAGTTAAGGGACACACAAAATGTTTAGATGTAAAATATGACATCAAAAACAGAAATTGAGAGGGGAGGAGAGAACAAATGCAGGACTGTTAAAATGCATTTGAAACTAGGAGATTAGCAACTTAAACAGTCATGTATATACACACACAGACTGCTTTACAAAAGCCTCATGGTAACTGCAAACCAAAAATCTGTAATTGTTAATACACAAACAAGAAAAAGAAATCCAAACACAAAACTAAAGACAGTCATCAAATTGCAAGAGAAAAGAACAAAAGAGGCAAGGAAGAAATAAGACTTACAAAAACAAATCCAAAACAATTAACAAAAAGGCAATAGAACATACATTATTGATAATAACTTTTAATGAAAATAGGTTAAATGCTTCAACCAGAAGATAAATATAGACTGAATAAATACAAAAACAAGACTCAATATATGCTGTTTACTAGAGACTCATTTCAGGTCTAGAGACACAAACAGGCTGAAAGTAAGGGGATGGAAAAAGGTATTCCATGCAGATAGAAATTAAAAGAAAACCAGAGCAGCAATACTTATACCAGACAAAACAGACTTTAAAATAAAGACTGTTACAAGAGACAAAGAAGGACACTACATCATGATCAAGGGATCAATCCAAGAAGTAAGATATAACAATTGTAAATACATTGGCACCCAATATAGGAGCACATCAATAATAAGGTAAATGTTAACAGACATAAAAGGACAAATGGACAATAACACAATAATAGTGGGGGAATTTAACAATGCAGTTACATCAATGGACAAATCATACAAACAGAAAATCAATAATGAAACACAGGCCTTATATAACACATTAGACCAAATCTTAATATATACAAAGCATACCATCAAAAAGCAGCAGAATACACACTCTTTTTCCAGTGCACATGGAACATTCTCCAGGAGAGGTCACATACTAGACCAAAAAACAAGTTTCAATAAAATGAGAAAACTGAAATCATATCAAGCATCTTTTCTGACCTCACGTAATGAGTCTAGAAATCAAGTATATGAAAGAAAACTGCTAAAAACACACAAAAAAAGTGGAGACTAAATAACATGCTACAAAAAAACCAATGAACCGCTAAAGAAACTAAAGAGGAAATCAAAATATGCCTAGAGACAAATGAAAACAAAACCACTATGATCCAAAACCTGTGAGACACAGCAAACACAGTTCTAGAAGGGAAGTTTATAGCAATACAAGCTTACCTCAGGAAATAAGAAAAAATTCAATAAACCTAACCTTACACCTAAAGCAACTAGAGAAAGAACAACAAACAAAACCCAAGGTTACAAAAAATTGTATAGCTCATAACAGAAATAAATGAAATAGAGACTAAACAACAGAAAAGATTAATAAAACTAAAAGCTGGTTTTTTGAAGATAAACAAAATTGATAAAAATTTTAGCCAGACTCATCAAGAAAAAAAGGGAGGGCAGAATCAATAAAATCAGAAATGAAAAAGGAGAAGTTACAGCTGACATCACAGAAATACAAAGGATCATAAGAGAATAATATGACCAACTCTATGTCAATAAAATGGACAACTTAGAAGATATGGGCAAATTGTTAGAAAGGAACATTCTAAGACTGAACCAGGAAAAAATAGAAAATAGAAAACACACCAATTACCAGTGCCAATTACCAATACTGAAACTGAATCAGTAA
This sequence comes from Phacochoerus africanus, assembly GCF_016906955.1. NCBI lineage: Eukaryota > Metazoa > Chordata > Mammalia > Artiodactyla > Suidae > Phacochoerus > Phacochoerus africanus. The sequence continues at coordinate 34,477,526 of NC_062547.1, read as the reverse complement.
TTTAAAAACTCCCAGCAAACAAAAGCCCAGGCCCAGATGCCTTCACAAGTGAATTCTACCAAACATTTAGAGTAGAGAAGAGTTAACATTTACCCATCAAAAACTATTCTAAAAAATTTCAGACATAGGAACACTTCTGAACCCGATTAATGAGGCCACCATCACCCTAGCACCAAAATCAGTCAAAGATAATTTCACAAAAAAGAAAATTATGGGCTAAAATCACCAATGAACATAGATGCAAAAATCCTCAACAAAATATTAGTGAACCAAATCCAACAATACATTAAAAGGATCATCCACTATGATCAAATAGAATATATTCCAGGGATGCAAGGTTTTTCAACAACCACAAATTAGTCAATGTGATACACCACATTAACAAAACAATAAAAAGGGAGTTCCCATCATGGCTCAGTGGTTAACAAATCCGACTAGGAACCATGAGGTTTCAGGTTCGACCCCTGGCCTCGCTCAGTGGGTTAAGGATCTGGCGTTGCCGTGAGCTGTGGTGTAGGCTGGCGGTGTAGGTCGCAGACACGGCTCAGATCTGGTGTTGCTGTGGCTGTGGTGTAGGCCGGCAGCTACAGCTCCAATTAGACCCCTAGCCTGGGAACTTCCATATGCTGCCAGAGCAGCCCTAGAAAAGGCAAAAACAAAAACAAAAAAACAGTAAAAACCATATGATCACATCAATGAAGAAAAAGTTTTCTTTTTTTTTGTCTTTTCTAGGGTCGTACCTGCAGCATATGGAGGTTCCCAGGCTAGGGGTCTAATTTGAGCCGTAGCTGCCAACCTATATGCAAGAGCCACAGCAACATCAGATACAAGCCACGTCTGTGACCTACACCTCAACTCATGGCAATGCCAAATCCTTAACCCACTGAGTGAGGCCAGGGATCAGACCCGCAACCTCATGGTTCCTGGTTGGATTCAGTAACCACTGAGCCTCGACAGGAACTTCCGATGCAGAAAAAGCTTTTGATAAAATTCAACATCCATTTTGATTAAAAAAAAAAAAAAACTCTTCAGCAAGTGGGCACAACAAAGGACACATATGACAAACCCACAGCTAACATATTCAAGTGACATGCTAAAAGCATTTCTTCTAAGATCAGGAATAAAACAAGGATGCCCACTCTTGCTACTTCTATTTAACATAGTTTTGGAACTACTAGCCTCAGCAATCAGAGAAGACAAAGAAATAAAAGGAATCTGAATTGGAAAGGAAGAAGTAAAATAATCATTCTTTGTAAATGACATGAGAAAATCCTAAGCACACTACCAGAAAACTACTAGAGCTCATCAATGATTCAGTAAAGCTGCAGGATACAAAATTAATACACAGATATCTGTTGTATTTCTATATACTAACATCAAACTGTCAGAGAAATTAAGGCAACAATCCCATTTATCATCACATTCAGAAAGAATAGCTAAGAATAAACCTACTTAAGGGGCAGAAGACTTGTACTCTGAAAACTAAGACACTGATGAAAGAAACTGAAGATGACACAAACAGATGGAAAGATATAATGAATTCTTGCACTGGAAGAATCAATATTTTTCTTTTTTTTTTTTGCTATTTCTTTGGGCCGCTTCTGCGGCATATGGAGGTTCCCAGGCTAGGGGTCGAATCGGAGCTGTAGCCGCCGGCCTACGCCAGAGCCACAGCAACGCGGGATCCAAGCCGAGTCTGCAACCTACACCACAGCTCACGGCAACGCCGGATCGTTAACCCACTGAGCAAGGGCAGGGACCGAACCCGCAACCTCATGGTTCCTAGTCGGATTCGTTAACCACTGCGCCACGACGGGAACTCCCCAATATTTTTCTAAATGGTTGTACAACCCAAGGCAATCTACAAACTCCAGGCAATCCTTATCAAATTACCAATGGCATTTTTCACAGAACAAGAACAATTTTAAAATTTGTTTGGAAACGCAAAAGACTTCAAATAGCTAAAGCAATCTTGAGAAAGAAGAATGGAGCTGAAGGAATCATGATACCTGAATCCAGACTACACTACAAAGCTAGAGTAATCAAAAGAGTATGGTACTAGCACAAAACCGGACACATAGATCAGTGGAACAAGACTAAAAAGCCCGGAAATAAACCCATATACTTATGGTCAATTAATCTACAACAAAAGAGGCAATATATAAGAGAGAAAAGACAATCTTTTCAATAATTGGCGTGGAGAAACCTGGACAGCTACATGTAAAAGAACAAATTTAGAACCTTCCATAACACCACATACAAAAATAAACTCAAAATGGCTTAAAGACCTAAATGCAAGACTGGGAGTCCCTGTTGTGGCACAGCAGAAACAAATCCAACCAGGAACCATGAGGTTGTGGGTTTGATTCCCAGTCTCACTCAGTGGGTTAAGGATCCAGTGTTGCCATGACCTGTGGTGTAGGTCGTAGACGTAGCTTGGATCTGGCATTGCTATGGCGTAGGCCAGTAGGCCTGCAGCTGTAGGTCTGATTAGACCCCTAGCCTGGGAACCTCCATATGCCATGAGTGCAGCCCTAAAGAGCAAAAATAAATAAATAAAAATAAATAAATAAATAGGAGTTCCCATCGTGGTTCAGTAGTTAACGAATCAGACTAGGAACCATGAGGATGTCGGTTCAATCCCTGGCCTCGCTCAGTGGGTTAAGGATCCAGCATTGCCATGAGCTGTGGTGTAGTTCGCAGACGCAGCTCCGATCTGGCGTTGCTATGGCTCTGGCATAGGCCGGTGGCTACAGCTCCAATTAGACCCTTAGCCTGGGAACCTCCATATGCCACATGTGCTGCCCTAAAAAGATAAAAAGACAAATAAATTAATTAATTAATTAATTAATGCAAGACTGGTTAGTTTAAAACTCCTACAGGAAAATATAAGCAGAACATTCTTTAACATAAATCACAGCAATATTGTTTTGGATCCATCTTTCTAGAATATTGAAAATAAAAGCAAGAACAAACAAATGGGACCTAATTAAACTTAAAAGTCTTTGCATAGCAAAGGAAACCATAAACAAAATGAAAGGACAAACTACTGAATGGGAGAGAGTATTTGCAAGTGATGCAACTGACAAAGGATTAATTTCCAAAATATAGAAACAGCTCATAAAGCTCAATTAAAAACAATCAAAAATGAGTAGAAAACCCAGGCAGATATTTCTCCAAAGAAGACAGAAGATGGTCAACAGGCACATGAAAAGATGCTCAATACCACTAATTATTAGAGACACGCAAATCAAAACTACAATGTGGTACCACCTCACACTGGACAGAATGCCCATCATTAATAAGTCTACAAATAATAAATGCTGGAGAGGCTGTGGAGAAATAGGAACCTTCCTACACTGTTGGTAGGTATGTAAATTGGTACAGCCACAATGGAGAATTGTATAGAGGTTCCTTAAAAAATTAAAAATATAGCTACCATATGATTGATACCCCAACCCCGCTCCTGGGCATACGTCTGGAGAAAACTCTAATTCAAAAAGATACATGCACCTTTATGTTCATGGCAGCACTATTTACAATAGCCAAGATATGGAAACAATCTAAATGTCCACCAACTGATGAATGGATTAAAAGTGTCATCCAATGGAATACTACTCAGCCATAAAAAGAATGAAATCATGCCATGTGCAGCAAGTGCATGCAACTAGAGATTATCATACTAAGTGAAGTAAATCAGAAAGAGAAAGACAAAGCATATATCACTTCTATGTGGAATCTAAAATCCAGCACAAATGAACCTATCTATGAAACAGAAACAGACTCACAAACATAGACAACAGACTTCTGGCTGCCAAGGGGGAGAGGGGAGAGAGTTCAATAGACTGGTAGTTTGGGGTAAGTTGATGCAAACTATTACATTTAGAATGGATAAAAAACAAGGTCCTACTGTACAGCATAGGGAAATAGATCCAGTCTCCTGGGACAGACCAAGTTGGAGAATAATATAAAAAATGAATATATATAAATATACACACAAACACACACAAAACATTGCAAATCAACTATACTTTAAGAAAAAGAAATAAATCAACTATACTTCAATACAAAAGGAAAAGACTATGACTAACAATGATATAAATAACAATATCAATAAACTTAAACTTTGTCTCATTTAATCCTCTAAAAAGTTCTGTGACCAGGTATTATTTAATTCTCATTGTACCGATGAGGAAATTGAAGTGTAAAAAGTTTAAATAAACCTGCCTGATATCAAGCTACAAGGTCTTTCTTAAGCCCAGTGCCCAAGCAGAAATTTTTCCAGGAATAAATTTGTATTTTAGAATACAAAGTATTGTGCAACAGGGAAATATGGGTTTCTACAATCATCTGAATCATGCCAAGATGAGAGAATTCATCAACAGAAAGAACAATTAGTTTCAAAACTGAAATGGAAAATTTATTCCAAGGAAGGTCATGGAAGTTAAAGCTTTGTTTCCAAGGATTTTTATGGCAACAGGGATACTAAATATCCAACAACAGTGGGAGTTCCCGTCGTGGCTCAATGGTTAAAGAATCTGACTAGGAACCATGAGGTTGCGGGTTCCATCCCTGGCCTCGCTCAGTGGGTTAAGGATCCGGCGTTGCCGTGAGCTGTGGTATAGGTTGCAGACGAGGCTTGGACCCCACGGTGCTGTGGCTCCGGCGTAGGCCAGTGGCTACAGCTCTGGTTAGACCCCTAGCCTGTGAACCTCCATGTGCCATGGGTAAGGCCCTAGAAAAGAACAAAAAAAACCCCAAAAATATCCAACAACAGTGAACTGGTTAACTATATTCTAATATATATTTAATATATTTTAAACACATTTTAATAATCTTAGCCAGCCATTTTTAAATAATGATATAAAAATATTTAGTGATATAAAAATATATTACTAATGTTTAAAAGGCAAAAAAATCTGGTTACAAAAGAGTGATCCTATTTATAAAAACAAGACATGTCCCTCACCACTGAATCTATCTGGTTTCTGTGTTTGGATAGGGAGAATTCATGACAGTGAATCTGAATACTAGAGGATGGCAAACTCAAATCTATTTGGCTGCTACTTTCTAAATAGCAAACATTAAGAGTTCAAAGAATGACAGCTTCATGTGAAAATGTATCAAACTATTTTTTGAGTGTCAAGAGATCTCAGAGAGAATCACAAATATAAAAACATCTATAAGCGAGGCACAGAGAAAATGAAAAATCCTAAAATCCCAGCGAGTCCCATCTCCCCAGAAAAACTCACTCTGGGGAGCATGCTCTGATATGGAGGTAGATTTCCTGCTGCTACTTCAATTTTTATTTCTCTCCTCTCCTAAAAATTTTACCAAGTACATGCAGTTGAATTTACTTTAGTTAAATGTACATATAGTGACATTCCATTGTGTCCATATGAATATACATTTTCACATTTTTTTAAATTTACATAGAACAAAATCTGGAAGGCTCCATGCCGCAATAGATAATAATAGTTATCTTCAGGGGATGAGATTAGAGGTCTTAATTTTCCTCATTATGCTTACCTGTATTTTCCAAATGTTCTTATAATGAACATGTATTATTTCTACAATGTTATTAAAATGAATACAGCAACCTGATACAAATAAATGCAAAAACTTTTTTGTGAGAGATAACAACATTAACATTTTACTTGTGACAGCGGTTCTTTACTTTGTGAGCTCTTGGATTAATCAGAAAGAATACTGTCTAGTTTTTACCTCTCGAGCTTTCTGCTGCAGACGGTCACGTTCTACTTTTTCTTTGCCAACAAACCACACTTCCCATGGTGTCAGGCTGCTCTCTGGTAAGCACACCTGTTTCTGTTCTTCTTGGGTATCTTCAGATCCAACCACACTATTACAAAAGAGAGGATATTATATCACATGCACTCCAACCTCTTCAGCTTAGCAGTCAAAATCACTTAACTGTACAATGAAAGCAGAATTCCATGATATATTTACAGTATTATGATCTTTATATGTAAAAATGCATTAATCATATATATACACTTGAAAAAGCCTGAACAGGAAGTCCAATATTTGAATTAGTTTATGCTTCAGATTGCCTTTGAATTCTCTCATCTTCTAAAATCACATTTGCCTCAATGGCAACAATTTTCTACTCTTAAAAATCTTGTATCTGGACAACTAATTATGACATATGATCCTAACCAGATCCTGGAGCAGACCTTCCTTTTTTTCCTCCTTTGAATAGTTTGCAAAGGAAAGAATATGTATTTACACAGAGAGGATGGTAAAGCCAATGTAGTAATAATTAGGGTTTGGGAGTGAAGGGCTGACAAAAGTTCTTTATACTCTCAACTTTTCTGTAAGTTGGAAATTGTTTTGAAATTTAAAAAGTACAAAAAATATATGGCCCTTGTATTCTTTAATGTGTTGCCAATTCTCACGGTGTCCATGACTCCCCACAGCTGGGTTACCTCCTACCATAGTCTCCACCACACACAGCTGTCTGTCTCTTTTGGATAACTGTAAAAGTAACCACTCATTCGAGCTCGGGAGAAGAGGAGAGGGGAGTGCTGTGCACACTTACAGAAAAACACGGGGGGCAGGGGGAAGAACACAGGGTCTTGGCCAGATACACAAGCCCCATAAAACTTAGGAAAAGCTGAACTCTGAACACCCATAGAAAGAAAGGCTGTTCAGGACCCAAGGCTACTCTAAAGACTAGGTTATTACAGACTCAGCTCCCGTATGTCCCTTTAACATTCCTACTTCAGGTAACCAATTGCCTCGTCCACTGCTATGCGTGAATTTTTCTACTTCATACCTTAAGTTTACTTGTTTTTTTTTCCCGCGGCCATTGCTTCATTTGTCTATGTCCTTAAGGAATTTGCTTTCTAGTGGGAAAGGGACACTTGCGATGGGTTATTTCTTTTTTTTTGGGGGGGGGTTATTTCTTTTATATCTATGCTTCTCAGTCTTGCATACCATCACCTCATCCTCCCATTGTTTCAACTATCTCTAGGTGCTGATGATGCCTGGCTTGGGCATTCCAGGCTAGATCTTGCTCCTGAGCTCCAAACTCTTATTTTTCAACCATCTGAGAGAGTATCCCACTTAAACATCAAACCTAATCAATTCACAACAAGTCTAATCATCTTCTACCACGCACTATCCTCCCCACCAAGAAAAATCTTACTCCTCTTAGAATTATCATTTGATCCAGCAATCCCACTCCTGGGCATCTATCCAGAGAAAACCATGACTCGAAAAGACACATGTTGGAGTTCTTGTCGTGGCTCAGAAGTTAATGAATCCTTCTAGCATCCATGAGGATGCAGGTTCAATCCCTGGCCTTACTCAGTGGTTTAAGGACCTGGCATTACTGTGGCTGTGGTGTAGGCGGGCAGTTACAGCTCCAATTTGACCCCTAGCCTGGGAACCTCCATGTGCTGAGGTGTAGCCCTAAAAAGCAAAGCCTTCCAATGTTCATTGCAGCACTATATACAATAACCAAAACATGGAAACAAACTAAATGCCCATCAAAGAGGGATGGATAAAGAAGATGTGGTACATATACACAATGGAATATTACTCAGCCATTAAAAGGAAAGAAATAAGGGCATTTGCAGCAACATGGATGGACTTAGAAATTATCATACTAAGTGAAGTTAGTCAGACAGCAAGACACCAACATCATATGCTACCACTTACATGTGGAATCTAAAAAAAGGACAAAATGAACTTCTTTGCAAAACAGACACTGACTCACAGACTTTGAAAAACTTATGGTTTCCAAAGGAGACAGGTTGGGGGATGGGGGTTTGGGATGGAAATGCTATAAAATTGGGTTGTGGTGATCGTTGTACAACTATAAATGTAATAAAACACCGTGTAACTAAAAAAATTAAAAAATAAAAAATAAATCTTACTCCTCCTCTTATATCCTACCTCAGTGAAGAGTACCAGCACCCATTCAGTTAGCCAAGCCAGAAACCTAAGCTTTCACTCCTCCAGCTCCCTGACCACATTTAATACCCTCCTTCCCACACCCATATAATCACCATGTCACATCTATTCTAGTTCTTTGCTCTCTCAAGACATTCTTCTCTTCCACAACCTTACAGCTGCTGTCTGGACATAACTGGCCTTTCTCTCTCCATTTCAAACTATCCTCCACTGTTGCCAGATTCATCCTTTAAAGGCATCCTTCTAGCATCCTGTTCCTCATTTCAAAGTTCTTCAGTAGCTCCTTTGCCCCTAAGATGAAATCCACATCCTGTAGTCTGACACCCATGAATTGGCCCTGCCTATCTTCCAGCCTCTTCTTCTACCCATGGCGGATCTAGACTCCACGTTTCAGTCTTGTTGAACTCAGGCAGGTTGATGACTATTCCATGCCCTTGTGCTCTACATCTCTGCCTAAAACTCTGAAATGCCTTTCCTCCACCTCCACATATAGCCAAAGTCAGAGCTTAGATTTGGGAATAAAACATCTGGGGTGAATCTCTACCTGCTGTTTCCTAGCTATGTACATTTTTCAACCTTTTCAAACTTCCATTTCTCATCTGTTAAGTGGAGAAAACAGTAGTGGCATGAACTGGTACTGTGGCATGAACAATCCATGCTAAAGCTTAGTTACTTAGTTCAGTCCTAGGCACTCAGCATTTGGAAGGTGTCATTTAGTAGTACTAGGAAGAGTGCAGCTAATTCCTACTCTCCCTTCACAATTCAACTCAGGTATTAACTTTATTGCCTCACAGTGAAACTCTGCAAAAATCTGGACTAAGTGCCTTGGGCTTTCTGTCATTTGCCCATCTCTGCCAGAGGCCATGAATTCCTTGTAGACAGAAAACATGCCCTAACTCATTTTATATTCCAAGAGTCTAGCTTAGGGCCTGGATAGAGTCAGCTCCTAAGATCTGTTTGTTGAAATAAATCAGTGAGATCACATTGCTGTGGTTGTGGCATAGGCCAGCAGCTGCAGCTCCAATTCAACACCTAGCCTGGGAATCTCCATATGCTGTGAGTGGGGCCCTAAAAAGACCAAAAAAAAGGAGTCTCCCCCATCAAACCCCCGCCCCCCCCCCCCCCAGAGCTCAGCAGAAACAAATCTGACTAGCATCCATGAGGATGCAGGTTCAATCCCTGGCCTCACACAGTGGGTTAAGGATCTGGCGTTGCTCTGAGCTGTGGTGTAGGTTGCAGACATGGCTCAGACCTGGCGTTGCTGTGGTGTAGGCCTGTGGCTGCAGCTATTTGACCCCTAGCCTGGGAATCTCCATATGCCTCAGGGGGTGAGGCCCTAAAAAGACAAAAAAAGAAAAAGAAGGAAAGAAAGAAAGGAAGGAAGGAAGGAAGGAAAGAAGGAAGGAAGATCAGTGTTTTTTTTTTTTAATGACACTTTAAATATTCAATTTCTTGCCTCATCAGTTTTAACAGATATATTCAAAATGTATTGCACATTCACCTCAGCTCTTCCCATAATCAAGAGAAGCTAAAGCAGCTGTTTATGACCAGGATGCTTATAAAGGCATGGGATTCCTAATGGAGACAGTGTATAAAAACCAACATAAAGCTGAATAAAGAGAAAGTCTAATGCATATTATGAAAGATTCCAGGAAAATACTCCCCATCTTGTCTGAAGTCACCTGTGAACCTCATCACAGTCCTGTCCACCACACTTAAAGCTCACTGCATCCTCTAAGCACAGCTCTATATACCTAAAATACCTGGATCTCAACTCCATCATATGCAACTGAAGCCTGAGTGTGTCCCCAAAAGCCTTACCCTATTAGTTTTGCCATAGTCACATCCCTGTGGCAGGTGAAGGATGTTAAAAAGGTATAAAATCCCACACAGCTCTAGGTTCATACCCTGGGTCACAAGAGGAAGCTCAATGCCCAGAACTATGGCTGGACTAAGATCACCCCCAAACTGTTCAGGGCACCAACTAAAGGTGAGCAGAGGAGTAGGGAGGAGGAATGAGGAAAGGTTACTGAAAAGAAGTGCTAGGTTTTCTGAAGCATTTGAAAATAATCACTGCACCCATCTGTTCTCTAGGAAATAAGACACATTCCTTCAGCACATGTTTGTTGAACACCTAATAAGTATCTGACACTTGCCACATACAGGCTTGACAACTTCTGGATTCTTTCCAGACCACATACTACCTACTGCTTTGATTCAGAGGGAAGGAACTGTGATAAGGAAGGCAGCTTCAGCCCTAGGATGGTACCAGCTCATTAGGGTTTTGGCTAAGGTTTGCAACAAATATGATCAGCTCCTCCCCTGATGAGCTCCATTTGGTCAGGGCTTTGGCTCTTAGAGAAACTAGTACAAGGTCTCAGAAGCTGAGCTGTAGGGCTTTTTGCTTTTTTGTTTTTTTTTAAGGCCTGCACCTGCAGTACGTGGAAGTTCCAAAGCCAGGGATCTAATCAGAGCCACAGCTGTGGCAACACAGGATCTACCCCACTGCACTGGGCCTTGACCGGCTTTACCACAGTGGGAACTCCAGCCCAGGTGTAGTTTTGATGACCATCACTCATTAGGTTGCCAAACTGTGTCTACGTTGCTTAGTCCTGTTGATTAGGCTCAAATGGTATTTTCCAAAGCCTTGAAATTTATTTTCAAAATCTTTGGGACCGGAGTTCCCGTTGTGGTGCAGTGGTAAAGGAATCCGACTAGGAACCATGAGGTTGCGGGTTCGATCCCTGCCCTTGCTCAGTGGGTTAAGGATCCGGCGTTGCCGTGAGCTGTGGTGTAAGCTGCAGACACGGCTCGGATCCTGCATTGCTGTGGCTGTGGCCATGGCCGGCAGCTACAGCTCCGATTCAACCCCTAGCCTGGGATCCTCCATATGCCGTGGGAGCAGCCCATGAAATGGCAAAAAATGACCAAAAAAAAAAAAAAAATCTTTGGGACCAACTTAGTCCTGAGAAATCTGTACAAAGGCCTACAGGAAAATGGACTCCTGAAACTGTTTCTTGTTGCTACAACCAGTCTGGACACGTGGCTTAGCTTGGTTTCTCTTAGTGATCTCCATTCCTACCAGTGTACTTACTTTTCACTTCTCAATTCTGGAGACTCATTGTTGTAACTGAGTGAGTCACTTCATATGGCTCTATATTCCATTCACTTACTCTGGGTATGAAAGCTTTGTAGTAAAGGGGACTATCTGGTGGTTTACACATAAAGCAAGGGTTCTCTGGTCTGTATTTCTTAGATCTCCTATATTGTGCCTTGTGCAGCTTGACAATCAGAAACTTTCTGAAGATGATGTAATGATTCTGCCCCCAGACCTGCATCACTAAGCCTGTCTCACAAAAGATGTTCCTGCAGACTGGAGTTCCCACTGTGGCTCAGTGGGTTAAGAACCACTAGTATCCATTCCTGGCTTCGCTCAGTGGGTTAAGGACTCAGTGTTGCCACAAGCTGCAGCGTAGGTCACAGATGCAGCTCAGATCCTCCGCAGCTATGGTTGTGGCGTAGGCTGGCATCTACAGCTTCAATTCGACCCCTAGCCTGGGAACTTCCATATGCCACAGGTGTGGCCCTAAAAAGAAGAAAAAAAAGATATACCTGCAGAGACAGGCCCTTTGCTCCTATTTCTATATACCCAACAATAGACATGTAGCATAGAGAAGAGAAAATATGATCAGCATACCTTGCTTGGTATTAGGCTCAGCTCTGCTAATAACTAGGTGTATGCCTTTGAATTAGACTATTTGTATTCTGAGCCATGGTTTGATCCAATCTGTGAAATGAGTGGCTTAATCTAGACTTTAATTCCATGAGTAGAGACCATGCCTATTTTGTTTATAGGCCTCAGTATCTAGACTAGTATAGGGTACAAACCGCCAAATGAACAACTGTAGAAATAAACAAATTAAGATGGCTTTAATAACCTCTTTGATTGTAACATTCTTTGATTCCATGACTTCTACTATTAAGTGCTCAGAGCAGACCCAGCATTGTCTGTAGTTGCTGGGGTTGACACTGCTAACTTCTGTGCTTCAGCTCCTTATTTACGACATAAAATGAATACTGCTTACCATAACCTACTTCACTGACAATTGCATTTTTTCAGAATAGCTACAAGTATTACTAACATGCGGTAAACCACATTTTGGTGTTAAGGGTTTGGACAAGAGTCCTAGTGTCCATAATCTGACTTTTTAGGTATTCATAAAACTCATGAAATTGTAGCAAAATTTTGTGTTTTTAAGACGATGTGTGTTTCCCTTAGGAGTGAGACTGTAGCAGTCATCGAATTTTCAGGAAAAAGGATTAAAAACGATGGGAAAATTGTGGTCATGTGTAAGAATCAGCCCAGGGCTCTAGGTGCCAAACAAGCAGCACCTGTGGATGCAGAGGCCCGTGCAGCCTTTGAGAGGGAAGACAGGTGGGTGTCAGGCCAACAGAGGAAGGTACTTAGCAGGGTCTAAAGAATCTTGAGAGGGGCTGTATTGGCCGGCGGCCTTGGTTTACCTGGCGCACCCCTGTAACTCCATTCCTCTCAGGCTCTCCACCTGGTCCTCTGAGTCATGAGCATCTTCGTCCACATCTTCCTCCTCCTCCTCCCCGTCACCATCGTCGTCGTCCAACGAGAAGCTCTGGTAGCCGAGGGGAGACAACAGCGACAAGGTGGAATTGCTGCAGCTCAGCGGCGGCGACAGCGAACACACCTCCTGTCCCCGGGCGCCCTCCATGAGGGCGGAGAAGGAGCCGGAGGAGAGCCGAGACCTGGACCTGCAGGCGGCCAAAAGCCGGGTGTCCGGAAGGGGCGAGGTAGCCCTCCACCGCCCGGCGCCCCTCATCCGGCCCGCCAACTTCAAACCGGCGGAGCGGAGGTCCGGACGTGCTCTCCCATCAGGCCCTGCGCGCGCCGGCGCGGCCAATCCGGGCCGGCGGTGTCCCTACGTTGCCAGGGCGACGCGTGGAGGCCGCCTAAGCTTTGTCCGGGCCTGCAGAGCGTGGCTTCGGGCGCCAAGTCCCCGCCTACTCCCTGGCTTGGACCTGCACTGCTGCTTGTAATTTAACCCCGAGCTCAACTCCCCGACTAGGTCCCGCTCGTGGCTGACAGCTTGGAGGGCCCGTGCCTTGTTTGCTATGGTGGTGTAGTAGTTCCTTTCGTACAGGAACTGTGCCGTCACTGAATAAGGCACATACTTTTAGGAGGAACTAGGCAGAAGCCAAAAGCCAAAACTACCCCTACATTACAGGGTCAGGGCTACAAGGATCAGATGTGATTTCTCTCAGCAAATGGCCACAAGTGGGTGTATTTTAAGGGCTGGGGGCGAGCCGTATCCAAACTTACAGGTGTATCCAGTAATGTACTTTTGGTAAAATCTTTCATTGTTTTTGGTAGCACCTCGTCTGCCTCGCATCTTAGAGGAATTCTCGTTTGTTTATGCATGTGAATATTGGGGCTTCTCTGACAATCTCTTGTGTACTAGGATCTTTGCTAAGGACTGATGATATATAAGGTAAAAGCCTTGCGATTACATTCTTTGGTGGTGAAGAACCATACCATTAAAATATTCTGTGATAGGCATTTGATGAGGAATGAGAAAAACTGTGGGACCTTGGAAGGAGCACTCTCCTCTTAGGAACTAGGGATGGGGATGAAGGCAGTCAGGGAGAGGTGATAAACACTAAAGTTGCTTTATTAATGCTGACAAAACTGTGTACACGTGTAAGTAAATGGGCTTTGTCCAGCTCATAATGCTCATTGTTAGTAGAAGAAATATCACAAAATGAAAACAAAGAGTGGCTAAAGCAGCACACAAAATTTGTTACTGACCAAAGAGTGATACAAAATCTTTGACGAAATTTAGATCTGCAAATTTTGACACTAGAGAATTATATACAGCAAATAATAATAACCAAGGGTAATTCAGAAGGCAGAAGCTATAGTTAATAAAATATGATGTGGTTAAAGCTATTTAAACGGAATGTAAATTTTGTTAAAATTTTCAGTAAAAGCATTAAAAATGGAAGAAAAACGAAGCAATTCGAGTAAGAGAGGAATAAAGATGGCTTGAATTTTCATACTCTATTCCAGTTATTCAGTATTGGTGTGTACCTAGAGCATCTCTAGGGTCATTAACAGCAGCAGAAGGCCCTGGGCCACTTCAGAGCTTCACAAAGGAGTAAACTTGAGAAGCTATTCCCAACAGACATCACCAGCCATTACTGAAGCATAATAGGAAAAAAACATATTTTGATAGGAAAGGGACCAGATTTGAATCAGTGGTTTTCCTCTTATTTGCTAAGTTTCCTTAAACAAAGTTGTTTTGCCTCTCGTAAAAATCTTTTACAGATTTACTCTTCTGTAAAACAGGGAAATAATCTAACTCCTCGTCATATTATCTCATTGATTCTCAAAGCTTCTAGCATAGGACCAGAAAAGAAAAATGGTAAAGGGTAACTTGTGTCATTTAGACTCCAAAACTGTTCCACTGTAACTTCTTGGTATGGGAATCTAAAGTGTTTTAAACAAATTATGCCCTTTCCTTGATGCCTCAGAATCATAATCATGACCAACCATTGCATTATGCTGCAGCAACCCTGGAGCCATGAGGCTAAGAGCTGCTGGTATTGGTGCTTGAACATAATCAAGTCCTGTGGTCTCCTTTCTTACAGCACATTTTCATTACTGGAGCTCAGAAACCATAATCAGTTTTGGTAGAATTACATAAAATGTATAAATAAGCTCAAAGAGGGCCTCTCCCCTTAGGATTCAGAGTATTAGTACCTTCTCATTTTCACGTTCCTGGTATATTTGAGATAATCTCTATTTTTTGCTGGCTTCGTAACTTCCTATAAGGGAAGAGTAATCTTTGCTTGAAAATCTGTTACAAAAATAACCCTGCTGAGTTCCCACTGTGGCTGGACATAGTCTCTGTGAGGATGCAGATTCCATCCCTGGCTTTGCTAAGTGAGTTAAGGATCCAGCATTGCTGCAAGGTGCGGCATAGGTCACAGATACAGCTTGAATCCAGTGTTGCTGTGGCTGTGGCTTATGCCTCACCTGAAGCTCCAATTTGACCCCTAGCCCAAGAACTTCCATATTCCATGTGGCCATAAAAAGCAGAAGAAAAAACAAACAAAAAACCCAAAAAACCAAAAACAAACATTACCAAGTAATAAAATTAAAAAAAAAAAAATTACCAGGGAGCCCTATGGCAATATATTACACAACTTAGAATACTGTATCCCTGGACATATTGAAATATTTTCAGATGAGACAGTATGTCTTAGATTTACATCAAAATAATCCAAAGGGGAGTTCCCATTGTTGTTCAGCAGAAACGAATCTGACTAGCATCCATGAGGTGGCAGCTTTGATCCCTAGACTCGTTCAGTGGGTTAAGGATCCGGTGTTGCCATGAGCTGTGGTGTAGGTCGCAGAAGAGGCTCGGATCCTGCGTTGCTGTGGCTGTAGTGTAGGCCAGCGGCTACAACTCCATTTCGACCCCCAGCCTGGGAACCTCCATATACCGAGAGTGTGGCCCTAAAAAGACAAAAAACAAAACAAAAGCCCCAACAACAACAACAACAAGGGAAGTCTGAGAAACTCACAACCAAGAGGAGACTAAGGAGAACGATGACTAAATATAATGTGAGATTCTCGATGGGATCCTGCAACAGAAAAAGGAAATCTGAATCAAGTATGGATTCTAGTCATTAGTAATGTATAAATATTGGTTCATTAATTGCAACAAATGTGCCTTGCTAATGTGAAATGTTAATAACAGGGAAAACTGAGCGTGAGGTATATGGGAACTCTCTACTTTCTTCTCAATTTCTTTTATAAACCTAAAACCATTCTAAAAATAATAATAATAATCCAAAGGGTAGAGGGACTTAAGAAGGGTGAGTGAATGTGATGAAGATGAAGCAAGATTTACAACTGCCAAGGTTGGATGATAGGTGTGGGCAGTGAGGGCTGTGGAATGAGAGGAGGGGTAATGTGACTATTCTACTTTGGTTATGGGAATTCCAAACATATACCAAAGTTTAAAACAAACATAAAAAGTGTCTTAAATTAAGAGGAACGTGGACTTCCCATTGTGGCTCAGTGGGCTATGAACTCAACTAGTATCCATGAGGGTGTGAATTTGATCCCTGGCTGGCTGTAGTGTAGGTCACAGACTTGTTCAGACCCCGAGTTGCTGTGGCTACTAGCTGCAGCTCCAATTAGACCCCTAGCCTGGGAACTTCTAT
This sequence comes from Phacochoerus africanus, assembly GCF_016906955.1. Taxonomy (NCBI): domain Eukaryota; kingdom Metazoa; phylum Chordata; class Mammalia; order Artiodactyla; family Suidae; genus Phacochoerus; species Phacochoerus africanus. The sequence continues at coordinate 34,461,326 of NC_062547.1, read as the reverse complement.
ATGCCATAGGTGCGACCCTAAAAATCAAAAAAAAAAAAAAAAAAAGGAAAAGGAACTGGATGCTGGTTTGGGTTCTAATCTGCTATGTGTGTCAGGTATTCACATAAATTTCACTAAGCCCTCTAATTTCCCATCTGTAAAATGAGGTCTTGATGATTGTGACTATTGAGTTACTTCTAAGCACAGTATTCCATCCTTATCCACAGGGGACGTGTTCCAAGAACCCCAGTGGATGTCTGAAACTGCAGATAGTACTGAACCCTATGTATATTATGTATATGAATTTATAAATTAGGCAGAATAAGAGAATATCTGAATTGCCAGCATCACTATTCTCATGCTTTGGGGCTATTATTAATTAAAATAAGGGTTACTTGAACACAAGCGCTGAGATATAGAGTCAGAGGTGGCTACTAAGTGATTAACTGGAAGGATACGCTGGAAAAAGGCATGATTTGTTATGGAACGTAATGCAAGAATTGCACAAGATTTCATCATGCTGCTTAGGGTGGGCAATTTAAAACTTATGAATTGTTGGGAGTGCTTGTCTTGGCTCAGGAGAAATGAATCTAATATCCATGAGGACACAGGTTCAATCCTTGGCTTGCTCAGTGGGTTAAGGATCTGGCTTTGCCGTGAGCTGTGGTGTAAGGTTGCAGACATGGCTTGGATCTGGCATTGCTGTGGCTGTGATATATGCTGGCGGCTACAGCTCCAATTCAACCCCTAGCCTGGGAACCTCCATATGCTGCGGGCATGGCCCTAATAAGACAAAAAATAAAATAAAATAAAAACTTATGAATTGTTTGTTTCTGGAATTTTCCATTTAATATTTTCAGACTGAAGTTGACCATGGACAAGTAAAACCATGGAGAGTGAAACTATGGATAGGGGAACAGAGGGCAGACTATTGCATTTGGGCAATTGACTGCATTTGGAATCATGCTTTTTTTTTTTCTTTTTCTTTTTAGGGCCATTCCCGTGGCATAAGGAAGTTCCTGAGGCTAGGGGTCAAATTAGAGCTTCAGCTGCTGGCCTACACCACAGCCATGGCAATGCCAGATCTAAACCTCATCTGAGACCTATGCCACAGCTTATGGCAACACCATATCCTTAACTCACTGATCGAGGCCAGGGATTGAACCCAAATCCTCATAGATTCTATGTCGAGTTCTTAACCCACTGAGCCACAATAGGAACTCTGATACAGGTTTTTTAATCATTTTGTTTTTGTTTTTTGCCATATCCACTGCATGTAGAATTTCCCAGACCAGGGACTGAACCCAGGCACAGCGTTAACCCAAGCCACTGTAGTGACAACGCTGGATCCTTAACCCACTGTGCCACAGGAGAACTTCAATTATTTGCTTTTAAATAATATCTAATTAACTTAATAATTAATTTAAGAGAATTAATATCTTATATTTCACAATTTGTTTTCCAGGAGTATGATTCAAACTTAGGATGAAACCTCACTTCCAAATCCCAGTAAAGTGTTCTCCCAGCATTTCTTCTAATACTCTTAAAAATATTTTACTTTAATTTACTTAAACAATAAGCAAATTCATTCCTATAGCTAATTATAAATTAAGACAAAATAGATCACTTTCCAGAAACTTTAATAATTCAAGACACTGCATACAATATTGTATTTCCTACTATATGTAGAGTAGTTTACCACATTATTTTAGATATCTCCTGTTCTAAATGAATGCAGTGAAAGTACTCAGTAACATGACTTTTAGGAAAAAAAACTTTTAGCTAGATTTTTTTTTTAACCAAGTTATGATTTAATATTTATCAGATGTGTAATATACAAACAGGATAGCAATTTAAAAAACGTGTGAATAGTTGGCCTTACAAAATTACAACACACTGTAAATAAATCCCTCCCACATTTTATACAAACTACATGATTTTGATATACAAAGATTCTGTCTTTATTACACTGACAATGTACAACCAAGACTATTTACAATGCAAAAAGTATATAAACCACAATTTAACATTCTGCTACTGGCAGCCACTATAGTTTAGGAGGTAGCTTTAATTAAACGAAATGAACAGAAGCCACATTTCCCAACTTGTGTTCTAAAAATAATTTACATAAGATAAAAATTCATTATATGCACATTATGTACAGTTTAATTATTAAACTGCAATCTAGCTTAATGTTTTTTACTAAAGTATATCCTGAATAACTAGTATGGCAGTGGGTTTGCTATTGATTTAGCATATTGTTCAAAAAACATATTGAACATTTATGATTTTAAGACTCCACATAGTGACATGTTAAAAGTCTAGATGAAAATCAAGTAAATTTTTTAATTTTTAAAGACAGAGGCCCAAACTTTATTCCTTTTTTTTTTCTTAGTAATATATTTGTCTTGTCTCACAAGAACCATTTCTGAGCTGTTGCACAGGCTCCTGTAAATCACAGTAAGGGGAAAAATGTGTGGACGCATCCATATAATAGCCTAAGTTTAAGAGAATCCAGCTCGCTAAGAAGTAAATGTAAGTGCTTTGTGTCATGATTACTACCAATTTATTCCAACTAAATGAAATCATTTGCCAAAATTTATTGTCTGTATAATTTGAACTATAGGTAGATAATATAACCAACAAAATTGGAATATACGAGTAAAGCCAATGATATTAGGAAGAGTTTTATCAATGAGAACATTACAGGAAGCCATCAAATCCCTCAGATACCATTAAAATCCCATGTTAGTAGTTTAGCCAAATTTACTAAACTCATGCAGCAATTATCGCTTTACTTTTTCCTAGCTGTGTGATCACAAAAATGGAAGAAAAAAATTTACTCTGATTGAAACAAAGCAAAGTATGACTGAAGACACATGTGTTCAGGTATTCTTTGAAAATATAACAGTTGTTAATATTGTTTTAAAAACATCTTCGGGTTTTAGATTTTATAAATCTCTTAAGCAAAATTGATGATTCTAGTTTGTCAAAGATGGAAAATGCAAGAAGATAATGCCTACATATACTCTCCTAGTTCTATCTGGGAAACAATCCCTTTTTTTGGCCCTGCAGTAAGTTGTCCTGAGATTAATGGGGAGACATTAGGTAAAACGAGCAAGACTTTTTTCAGTTATATAAAATCACCGTTTAAAATATTCTTAAAAAATATTAACAGCTGTTCTGTATCCTGTGCTGAATTGAAAACCAGGTATAAATTTGCTGCTTATGGATCAGAAAAACCCAAAATTATATTGCTATGAGATACATAAAATCTTTTTCAATTATAAATTTTGTTTGGAATAGACTACACATTGCTTGGACACTGCATTTTTTCATCAGCTGATAAGTTTAGGCACTTGTTCCTTGAAAAGGTCTGGTTTAAGAAATAAACTGCCACCTTCTCCTTATTTAAGTGACACCAGGCAGTGATCACAGAAGTGCTTCCAAGATGAGACATCAGATTAAGGTTCATTCTACCAAGACTGTGATTTTGGTTGACAGGGGAACCAGTTACAAACACATGGATTCAGTCTTTGACTCTTGGGAGATTGTAGGCATAGCGCACCAAAGGGAATCCTCGACTCTGATAGAAGCAGGCTCGTCCACAGGCCTGCACCTGATCAGAACTGTCCGAGACAAAGGAATCTTCTTCATCTGCATAATCGGAGTGGGCGGACTGTGTGCCACAGTCAGACCAATAGCCATCTGGTCTTTGGCAAGAACCCACTGCCAAGGCAGGACAGCTGTGTGATTTTATTAAGTGTTTGCAGGACACTGGCTTTGTCAACAGAAAGGACTCGCAGCAGTCACACACGCTCAGGTTACCCTGCAAATGTGAGTACACGCCACAGTCATAGTAGAAATCCTGGTCCACGCAACCAGCTTGGCTGCTGGTGGAAACTGACACAGAGCCGCTTTTCTTGGTGATATGGCGCTTCAGTAACTTCCAGTCTTCTTTAAACTTTGGGTTAAAGAAAACGTACAGGACTGGATTCAGGCAAGCAGGCAATGGGAAAAATATCAGCGTAACAGACTTCATTATTTCAGGGCTGATAGAGATTGCAGTGATCAATGGTGCAAATGAGAAAAATGCAACGGGGCAGAAAAAGATGCAGTTGGTGAAGATGAGCCAAGCAACGTGCTTAATCATGCTAGAATGTGAGTTCTCTGAAAGGTCTTCTTTTTCCAGGTTGCAGTAGAGTTTAGTGTAGATAATGGCCATTAATAAAAATGCTAGGGAGTTTAAGAGCACTAAGGTTACCGTAAATCCCAACGATGGGGTTTCCCCTGTGGGAAATGGCAAGCAAAGGGGTGATGCAGAATACTCCCCTCCATGGAAAAGGGGGAAACAGCCTGCTACTGCAGCCCCCAGAAAAGCAAAAAAGGCAGCAATCTGAAACTGTTTGAGATGATCGCTTTTCCCATTTTTCATTATATCTTTTGCAGATAAGCTTCTTTCCACAGCTGCTAACATTAATAAAAATATGGCACTTTCAGAGGAGAAAACGGCAAGAAACCCAGCTATTTTGCAGCCACTGCCAATCTCCCACCAAATGCCAAATTCAGCAAATCGGCCCCAGGACACGGCATCCAGAAAAGTTAAGATGCCAGTATAGGCTCCCATGAATAAGTTAGATACAGAAATCAGGCCTATGAACAGTTTGGAGGAAGGCAGTGATGTACAAGATGCAAATGTTGTTAAAATGACAAGCAGGTTGAAAAACAAGGCCACCAAGAAAATGAACCACACAGTGAGACGGATCATCCAACTTCCCAGTAGATATTCACAGGGCTTAAAAGCACCTACAAAGAAAGAGAGAGAGAGAGAAATAAAAGAATAACTAATCTGCTACCATATTGAGCTAAATTGAAAAGATTACATTTCTTAGATATTTTCAACATTGGACTAGGCTATTGAAAATATATCTTAATATATTGTTTTAATATATTTTTATCTCATTTCTTTTATTAATTATTTGGCAAAGTCAAACAATGATAGTTAAAAGAGAATTTTTCACTTTTTCTTATACCTAATATACATAGCACAGTGTCTAGGATGTGAGAGGGACTTCATATACTGAGGGCTTGGAATCAGATGAACCAGGGTTTGAGTTTAGGGTTCACAACTTGTCCTCTTACTTGAGAGGGCAACTTAAAACCTTTATAAACTTCATTTTCTCACCTGTGGATAATGACATCTATTTCACAGAGTTGTGTAGTTTAAGTAAAATTACTTACGTAAGGTACTTAAGCAGGCTACTGGGTACTAAGTTGAACATAATAGTTTGGGGTCCATTCTACTTCCTTCCTAGTCCTAATATACTTTATATTAATGATATATATGCATGTATTATATATATTTATATATATATGTACATTTCTCATAGCTTTCAAACGCAATCTGATAAGCAGGTTAAGATGGGTATAATTATCCCCATTTTTCATCCAGAGAAACTGAGATTTCAAAGTGCTTGGTTGACCTGACAAGGGTCATCCAGTAAGACAGTATAGGGAGGGATAAACCACACTGATGTTAACTAGTCATATAAATCTATGTCCAATAAAACCCTGCATAATTTAAAAACTAGGAGTGCAAGAACTAATTTAGGGAAGTTCCCTTTGTGGTGCCTCAGAAATGAACCCGACTAGTATTCATGAAGATGTAGGTTCGATCCCTGACCTCACTCAGTGGGTTAAGGATCCAGTGTTGCCGTGAGCTGTGGTGTAGGTCACAGATGTGGCTCAGATCCTCCATTGCTGTGGTATAGGCTGGCAGCTGCAGCTCCAATTTGACCCCTAGCCTGGGAACTTCCATATGCCACAAGTACAGCTCAAAAAAAGCAAAAAAAAAAAAAAAAAAAGAAGAAGAAGAAGAAAGAAAGAACTAATTTAGTAGCTGAGTTGTCTGTTTGAGTAACTGACTTCAGCATGCTAGTTATGTCCCAAATAATAACTGTTTTATTTTAAAGTTAGTTAAGGAAAAAAACAAGATTTTGTCCACAAAGCACAAGAAAACTATGTACTGCAATAGCCCAAAAGACACATTCTGACTTATTTTTCTGGATTGTCCTGAAGTTTGACACATCCCATAAAGCATTGTAATCACAGAGCTAACAAGCCAGCTCTGCACCATTTCTATCATTGTGACTCAAGAACTTAAAGACATTTTTTTCCTAATTAATTTTTTATTCCTCCTTCAGGAAAGTGTTAAGAGGAAGCTTTCACCTTTACCTCTGTATCTGAACCCGTCTGCAAGGATCAAGGAGTAACCCATCCAGCCTGGGAGAACAGGACACCCTTTGGAAAGTGTTTGACTAGTGGGTGGAGAAACTTTCCCTCAAAAGCCTGGGAAGCCAGCTCCATCCAGTCTGTCTTTGGAAACCTGCTGCTTCCTCCAGTTCTAACAGAAGGTTCCTGCTCTCCTTCACTTCCTGTTTCTGAGTCAGCACACGGGTGTCTCTGTGTTACTACAATTAAGGGGAGTGGAAGAAGCAGGCCTGCGATTAACTCCTATTGCAGCCTGGAGAGATGAGCTCAGACCAACTTTCCTATTGGTTGACCCTTAAGGTTGAACAGTAGTATGGAAGAGTGGAATCTCTGCATATTTGGGTCTAGCCCCCAACCCTTTGCTTTTATTACAGCAAAGAAATTCCCTTCCTTATGTACATTCGCTAACAGAAGAACCCCAGAGGGACAAGTGAGTGAACTTTACCTCTTAACTTCTAGTAATCAATATAGAAATGGAATAAAATAATTACATAGACATAAATGATTCTTGTCAATCCCATTCACTCCTCCAATCACTTTAAGCTTATTCTCTGCACCAGGCACTGTGCTAAGTATTAAAAGAACACATGCACAGCAGAGTTCCCAGCATGGCTAGGCAGAGACAAATCTGACAAGCATTCATGAGGACGTAGGTTCAATCCCTGGCCCTGCTCAGTGGATTAAGGATCTGGCATACCCGTGAGCTGAGATGTAGGTCACAGACGTGGTTCAGATCCAGTGTTGCTGTGGCTGTGGCGTAGGCCAGCAGCTATAGCTCCGATTCGACCACTAGCCTAGGAACCTCCATATGCCATGGGTGTGGCCCTGAAAAAAAAAAAAAAATACACAGCCCCTGAAGCTGCTCACAATTCAGTAGTAATCATTAAAGAATCCATATACTTATGATTCTCAGTTATAAAATTAATGTCCAATCATCCTGTGCAATCAACTGAAAGAATCTACTTCATAGCACACAATTTAGCCATTGTTTTCGGTTTTTTTTTTTTGTCTTTTTCATGGCTGCACCCACAGCATATGGAAGTTCCCAGGCTAGGAGTCTAATTGGAGCCATAGCCACTGGCCTACTTCACAGCCACAGCAACATGGAATCTGAGCCGCGTCTGTGACCTACAGCACAGCTCACGGCAACGCCGGACCCTTAACCCACTGAGCGAGGCCAGGGATTGAACTGACAACCTCATGGTTCCTAGTCGGATTCATTAACCACTGAGTCACGAGGGGAACTCCTTAGCCAATGTTTAAATTTTTCTTTAATTGTAAAATTCTAAATACATCTTCTCTGATGGATTAGCCAGAGTACAACCTCACAGTCACAACCAAATATGTGGTGTCAGTTTAGTAACTTTCGCAAGTCTACTAAAGTTCAATGAGATAAAATAGAAAAGTAAAGACAAGATTGCATTTAAAAAAAAAAAAAGGTTAATAGTAAGATCCTTATAGACCATTAACTTATAGAATGGGTCTTGGAGTTAAAGTTGCATGAAGAAAGTGTCTCTCCATCCTTAATGTGTATAATCCTCAACTAGAGAACTTGCTGATACAAAGATTCTGAATCCCTGAGAGATGCCAAGGAGTTCCCACTGTGGCTCAGTGGTTAACGAACCCGATTAGCATTCTTGAGGACGCGGGTTCGATCCCTGACCTCGCTCGGTGGCTTAAGGATCCGGCATTGCCGTGAGCTGTGGTGTAGGCCACAGATGCAGCTCGGATCCCGTGTTGCTGTGGCTGTGGCTATGGTGCAGGCCAGTGGCTCAGCTCCGGTTGGACCCGTAGCCTGGGAACCTCCATATGCCACAGGTGCAGCCCCCACCCCACAAAAAAGAGAGATGCCAAAACTCCTGGTACACAGACCACACTGTCAGGCCTTCTGAAACCGTCTAGTCCCACACCTGTTACAGAAATCACATCTGTCCCCAGGAGTTTTAGATATATTTGCCTAATGTCTGTTTAAAGCAAGAAACTGCAGCCAACTATCTTGGCCTTACCTGTTGAGGGTGTACAGTGGATAATGATTTGACTGTGTTCCTCATTGTCAACACTGCTTGTGACACCTGTTCCATCAGTGGAACCTGAATATATAACACAAACTGTATTTAATTCCAGCTTTAGGCAGTTCAAAGGAGCCATATTTTCTAATGCATCTTGTATGTGATATGAGTTCAGATTGTACCAGCTCAAAAACATATTAAAGATGATGAGAACATGGTACACAAAAGCCATTTTTCTCCACAGATTTCATATTGATCCTTCACAAACTGCTTACAATAAGAGACTTTGATTAACGTAGTAAAGAATGTTCTATGTTACAAAGTTCAAGCACTTGCCTTTCTCCTTTGCCACACTGTAGTCTTGTAGGCTGTTATCATCTGTGTTTGAATGTGCATAGGAGTCACAACCCCAAAATGCACAGCACTGATAAGCATATGGTACAGATAAAGACCTGGAAAAAATTGCAAAATCTACCCTGAATACCAGCTTCACAGACATGCTTTTGTTTTGTAAAAAGTAAATACTTTAAACTGATCATTATCCTCTCTGGAATCAGTTTCCTCATCTGTAAAAAATAAAAAACTCTGGTATCAAATGACACCATGAGTTTCTCCATTTATATAAGGTATGAAAAGGTGAATTTGGATCAAGCCATATTTAAAAGATAATGGCAGGAGTTCCCATTGTGGCTCAGTGGAAATAAAACCAACTAGTATCCATGAGGATGTGGGTTTAATCCCTGGCCTCATCCCAGTGGGTCACTGATCCAGCATTGCCATGAGATGTGGTGTAGGTTGCAGACATGGCTCAGATCTGCCATTGCTGTGGCTGTGGTGTAGGTCAGCAGCTGTAGCTCCAATTTGACCCCCAGTCTGGGAACTTCCATATGCTGCAGGTGCGGCCCTAAAAAGCAAAAAAAAAAAAAAAAAAAGAGGTAATGGCAATACTGCAAGGTAAAGTAAAATCTGATCAGACTTCTTTTACAAATGAATTAACCACACCCAATTTATCATAAGAAACTGGTAGTTGCACTTAAAATAAATGTCCCAGGTCCTATGCGACTTATATCATTAAATGAATTCACTTTGTTTGTATAAGTATAATGAAGATTTATTCTCTTCTCCCACAATTATATTCCTAAGCCCTCTCTCTACTATATCTCATGAGAGTCCTCCCCTCTTAACTCTAATTCCTCTGTGAAGTATTATAACAGTGTATTGATTTCCGGTAGGTTCACATGTGGTTTCTGCCATCATGTTGCAAATGACAAATCCCATCATATATAAAACCATTCTGATGTAGAGCTATGTTACCTCTGATATCAAGGTCTACAATTCCTATTCTCAACAACAATGGAATAATGCTCTGTTCCATTTTTTTTCCCCCTAATTTAATGAGGATCAAGGATGAAAATACTCTTAAATGATAGACTCTCAGAAAATCTGGGAACCACAGGAAAAAAGGACACTCCTGTAATTTGGAGGGCTACCAAAACCTCCACAGAAGAAAAAAAAAAAAAGAAAGAAAGAAAAGAAAAGAAAAATGAGCAAAAAACACACCTGAGATTAACAAAGTCTTTTGCTGCTAAGGCTTCTTTCAACTTGAAGTTGCCCACAAGTTTCAGTTGATTTAGCCCATTTAGGCCTTCCGTTGGAAATGAAGTTAATTCATTGAAACTTATATCTCTAAAAAGTGAATGAGACTTCAAATTAACTCCTAAGATACAAATCACATAAAAACATCTGTACATGTGCTAACATCATACATATTAGAGGTCTAAGAGGAAGTTTAGGTGTGAGAAAACCATCTTAGAAGCTGTCACTATCTCATAACAGGTTAGCATTTATACAAGGAAACACCAAACAGAGAAAAAGATTTGGATAGGTCAATGCAAAAACACAAGTTTCTGCAGCCTATTTATTACTTCCATGATATTTCTGCATAAGACTGTCAACTTACAGGTTAGTTATTGACCCAAGCTTGGCAAAAGCTCTGTCGTGAATTTTATGGATCAGGTTTCTACTCAGATCTCTGAAATGATTAAAAAAAAAAAATTGTCACCCATTTCAAATAAACTCAAAATGCAGTTACTGTGACTATACTTTAGAATCTGCTGTAGTCACAGTATCCCCAATAAGATAACAAAAATCTTTAATCCTAATCAACAACATTTTTTGTGTTTATGTTGAACGGTTCCCTTTCATGACAATCTATTTCTTGGAATGTGTTCCAGGGAGCAGTAATTCTTTTGGCATCTGTTTTAAAACAGTTGTGAATTTTCTTCCCCTTATCACTCTGGTACCCATTCAAACATATAAATGATATGATATAACCTTTGGTACTATTAACTAGGTGAGGAAAAGCACAGCTCCTAACAAAGCTGAAAATAAAAACAGGCTTCATGTTATTTGCCATCTCAAAGGTTGGTGATAAGACTGTGAAGGAAGACAAATAATCAATATGCAAACAAGAGCATTCCAGAAGGGCTTCAGATATCATTCTTTCCCCAAGCAGGAAATAAGAACCCTATCAACAGCCAGAGCCATATACTACATTCAGGAACACACCCTGAGGAATTCTGATCTTACAGAATTAATAAAACAGAGACATAATCTGCAACCGCACTCAAGTCGAACCTTAATGGAAATTTGAAGATAGGGTCAATTCATTCCATGTCACGTCCCCTGGATAAAAGGAAAACTTGACGAACGTGGTTTCAAATCATGAAAAGGCCAGCTAGCTTTTCATTGTTGTCACTTATCAGTGCTCTAGAAGTGATGGCAGTTAGGAGCCAGTCCCCTTGCCCACTGCTGCCCGGACCCACAGTAAGCCTGTGAGCAACCAGGAAAGACCCAGCAACCTAACTACCAAGAAAGTATTTTCTAGTGGGACCCATGTTTAATTTCTTAATGGGGATCAACTGGAAAACAGATTTTAATACATGTAATGTCACTTCACTCTCAATAATGTTTCCATTTTTTTCCTGTATTTAAAAAAAAGAGTGTTCCCTAGTTGAGTGAATTGTGTTTTCCGCACTGCACGAAGGCCGTGACGTGGTATGCCTCAGTAACCTCTATGTTCCCAAGTGCTTAATAGAGGACTGGGCATCAATATACGCTCAAATACAAAGCACTGTAAAATATTTTCTTTAACTGAAATCTAGTTGATTTACAATGTGGTGTTAGTTCCAGGTATATAACACAGTGATTTAGTTTTATAAAATCTGCTTTTGCAGATTCTTTTCCTATATAGGTTTACAAAATATTGAGTAGAGTTCCCTGTGCTATATAGTAAGTCCTTGTTGGTTATCTATTTTATTTATAGTAATATACAAAACACTTTTTAAATGAGTGCTTCTGCTGCATAATAGCTATGTTTGTCATGACAGATACCCCAGTTCAGGGGTCAGTTACCTTTCTCTGCAGAGGCCCAGAGAGCAAATATCCTTCATCTCTTGGGGGAGGGGGGGTGCGGTCACGTGGTGGCCACTGCAACTATTTGTCTATGCCAGAGCTTGGTGAAAGCAGCTTTAGACAATACTTAAACAAAGGGGCATGGCTGTGTCCTAGAAAAACTTAATTTACAGAAAAACAAGGCTGGCTGGATCTGACCCACAAGCTACAGTTTGCCTACTCCTGCCCGGACAAACTGGCAAGCTTCATTATTATGACTTGAACATTCACAAGATGCATTTCTCAGGCTATACATGTTATACTTTCTTACTCACAAATGGGCAACCTCATAAAAGAGCGAAGGTTAAAAAAAAAAATACTGAAAGGAAATTATTTATGAAATACCACGTGGTAAAGTTTGGAAAACAATATTTATATATAATAAATCCTCTATTTCTGTATATCTAGTAACACAGGAATTGTAATGACATTAATTTACAGCTTGACGAAATTTTTATTTGTCTCTAATAATCAGAGAGGAACTTACAGAATTCTTAGGGATGTCAGGCCTTGAAAAGTACCTTCCTTTATTTGGTGGATCTGATTACGTTGCAAAGAACTGAAAACAGAATAAGAATGAAAGATAAAAGAAAGAAAAAAATATTTTCTATTTTGAAAAATGACTTTTCTGAAGTTCCTGTCATGGCTCAGAGGTTAACGAATCTGACTAGCATTCATGAGGATGCAGGTTTAATCCCTGGATTAAAGATCCAGCATTGCTGTGAGCTGTGGTATAGGTCAAAGATGTGGCTGGGATCCTGCGTTGCTGTGGCTGTGACGGTAGTATAGGCTGGCAGCTATAGCTCCGATTCGACTCCTAGCCTGGGAACCTCCATCTGCCATGGGTGCAGCCCTAAAAAACAAAAAAAAACAAAAAAAAAGGAAAGAAAGAAAAATTACCTTTCTCACTTAAACTTTTCCTAAGTTTAAATATTTATCAGTAACATTAATTGATCTGTGAAAAGTAAAGAGAACTGTTGTTTCCACATCTGTAAGATGAAAGGGCTAGACTAACTGGTATTCCATCCACAATTACATTGGGAGTTAAGGTACACTACCCGAATTCCTCATAAACCCCTCTCAGAAGTGAGAGCAGGAAGACAACACACCATACCAAGTACCACAGAAGGAAGGGTAGAGGAAGGAGGAAATAAAGAATAGGAGTATTGATGCCTCCTTCTCCTCCCCTTCCAGTTAACTTTATCAGAGCTGTCCTCTATAGCTACGCTGAAAATATCCACATCTGGTCCAGTTTTTGTTTGGTTTTTCATATACACTGCCCTCCCCCCAGCATGTCTCACAGAATGCCTGATAGACAGGTGCCCAATAAATGCTGGTCACATGAACACACCTGGTACATCCAGGCGTTCACTCATAAGAACACCTGGTTACGGGAATTTCTAATTTCTCAGCATGAAAGCCATTTATTGAAAATAGGAAATACTCGAAGAATTCACAATAGACCACAGCCAAAAGAGTAAGTTAAAGACAAACTTACATTTCTTCCAGAGCATGGCAACCATTAAAGCTTGGAAGGTCTTTTATGTTGTTGTAAGACAAGTCCCTTAAAACAATGGAAATTAACAAATTAGTCTTACATTATCAGAATACTATATTAAAAGTGCTTTACCCAAAAAGCATCAAGAGTAGCGCTAAGATCTGTAATAAAAAGATATGGCTGGGAGTTCCTGCTGTGGCGCAGTGGGTTAAGAATCCGACTACAGTGGCTCAGGTCACTGCGGAGGCCCAGGTTTGATCCCTAGCACTATGCAGTGGGTTAAAGGAGCTGGGCTTTCCAAGGCTGTGGCTGGGATTCAGTCACAGGAACTTCCATCTGCTGCAGGTTCGGCCATTAAAAAAAAAAAGAAGAAAGAAAAAGAAAAAGAGAGATGGCTAACAAGAAAAGCAACTCTTTTTTTTTTTTTCCCTAAGACTTGTAAGCTTTCTAGAGTACCACAGTAATAGAGTAGGCTTATAATAAATATGAAAAATATAGTACAGAAAATATATAAAAATTACATAGCATTGTTTTTTAATTTATATTTTTATAATATTGTTTATACCATAAATAATTTCTATGTCATTGTTTAATTAAAGAGCTATTGAGAGAAGTGGTATGAGTACTCACATGTTAAAAAATATTTATATTAAATAAAAAATCAGGACTAGTTAACTCTCAGTTAATCCCACTTCAGTTTTTCCTCAACGGTGATCCCTGTGTTTGATATTCCGTGACACCACTTAATTACTTGCTTGATCAATTAGTCACTTATTTTGTTACTCTCTCTCGCCATTGAATACTTATTAACAACTTAGTCACTTAACTGTTTGTTCTTGTGACATTTTTACATCCTTTATTTACTTTTAATTTCCAGGGCAGCTTGGAGATTTTGGAAAGCTCCATGCTTGCTGGTTCCTGATCCAAGAAAGATTTGGGCTCTTACTTAGGTTATGGATGAAAGAGCAGCATACAGAGAGCTAACTCCCCTGAAGCAACTAGAATAAGAATGAGGAGTCAGGATAAAAATAGCAATGAAGAAAGGGCCTACTCTGGTTTTACTTCGTTCAAAGTCAAGTCACAAGACATGAGATATATACATAATGGTATAACCCAATTCAAATAGACATGATAGAGAGTTTCCTTTGTGGCTCAGCAGTTAACAAACCCGACTGGGGTCCGTGAGGGTGCAGGTTCCATCCCTGGCCTCAATCAGTGGGTTGGGGATCCCACGTTGCTGTGACTGTGGTGTAGGCCAGCAGCTGCAGCTCTGATTCGACCGACCCCTGGCCTGGGAACTTCCATGTGCTGCAAGTGCAGCCCTAGAAAGCAAAAAAAAAAAAAAAAAACCTACCCAAAGGGCTATTAAAACACCTGTTCATCTCCACCATGCAGGGAATAAATAAGAAATAATTATACCTTAACATCATCTAATGAAAAGAGCTCATTAAAAATCAAACTCAACCTGTGTGTAAAATATAAAAGAAAGGTAGAAGGGACAAGAAGTCTGACTTACAAAGTCCTAAGCATCTTTTGTTCTTGGCACAAATTACTGGATATGCTGCTTATCTTCGTACCTGTCAGTGTCCTATGGAGAAACGTTTAAGAAATGATTCAAGTTGAGATGGTAACCAAAATGCTCTTCTCATAGGAAAATAAATGTTTACATATTTGCATATGGACTGTAGCCTGTGTCTCCCACTGCCCAACTACTCTGTCAAGTAGGCAGGGGAGAAGAGGAATTAACCCTCAACACTCATATCATTTTCATAGACATACAGAAAAGCTTGCGACATGAGATGTTAACATTGCCCAGACGACAGGCTCGAGTTCTCACATGGACCAACAGGCAAGAACTAATCCATAGCCACAGCCTGACCACAATCACCTGCTAGTTCTGCTACCCCCTCATACACAAAACACCTGAATTCAAGTTAGCATCCTGCCCCCCAAACCTCATTTTTGTCTTTTCTTTCAATCAACCTGACTCAGTGCTCTGAAATCTTCTTTTCACCCCTTCCTTTTCTGTGTCCCTCTGTGCAGTCAGTCACTGGTCCCTGTTCTTTCTTCTTCTGTACCTCTCAGCATTTGACCCTCTCTCTGCATTTTTACAGCTGTTTGTCAGATCAAGGGTGAAATGATGCCAGGAGGGGCTGGAGGAATCTCAGGCCAGCAGGGAGGAACTCCAGTGAGGGACTGATGACAGAACTCATAGCTAACTGTGTTCATTTTAGCCAAGTGGAGTTTTCCCATTGCCACCTCACCATTCTAGCTCTAGTCTCTTCCTTTTTTTTTTTTTTTTTTTCTCCTGTCTTTTTAGGGCTGCACCTGAGACATATGGAAATTCCAAGGCGAGAGGTTGAATCGGAGCTACACCACAGCCAGGGTAACTCAGGATCTGAGCCTCATCTGCGACCTACACCACAGCTCATGGCAACGCTGGATCCTCAGCCCAATGAGCAAGGTCAGGGATCGAACCCGCATCCTCGTGGATACTAGTCAGGTTCGTTACTGCTGAGCCAGGATGGGAACTCCCTGGTCTCTCTTCTGGCCCTCATCACACCACCCCCTCCAACATTTTCAATACCTTCAAACTGCCTTAGGGGTCAAGTTTAAACTCCTTAGCTCAATGCTTCCCATCTTCTTTTCTTACATCTCAGCACGCACAAAAACGGTAAACTATGCGGCATCTGTGGTAAGACTCCCTGTGGCAGAGACCTTAGCCACATCAGGCCCCACGTGGCTGCCTAGAGGACCGAGGTCATCAAGATAGATCTTAGATGCACCTTCAACCCATTCACAGACCACACATGGAGAAGCCTTGCCATCACCAAATGTTTGATGTTCAAGTTTTGTCATTTTACAATGACAAGCCAAACAATATTCCAAATTTCTCCACACCATTCCCCATTCTATTCTAAACATGCAATTCTAGCTCTATTTGATCATCTGTTATGTCATACTTAAGTATAGTTTCAGTATTCTCCATTTTACTAAATCCTGTCTTTCTAAATAAAAGACCCAGATCTGGGAAACCTGACAGTATCCAATTTTGAAACATTTCATCTCTTCCATAAAGCCTTTTCTGACAGTCCACATCCATTGTTCCACTTGTGAATTCCTAAAGCACTGCTTCTAATTTGGCACTTACTGCCTTATACTTTCGGGGACCTCTTCTGATCTCACCTCCACATACGAGGCTATCCTCTACCCTGAGCTGACTGACTCAAACCCAAACCCAATAGATTCATCTCCACACATGATATTCACAAAGCAAGGCTGTAGGAATCAACATCGACTTATCATTATCACTAAAAAGCACTGGCAACCAACTAGAAGGCCAACGTGGTATTATTTTTACTGAGCCCCTCTTCAAAGGGTCATACTTACAGACTCTCCAAATGGACAGTTCCAGTCAGATTGGGGAACCGCTGCACCATGCTTGCACCACGAATGACTCTTTAAGAAATTTGGAGAGAAAAAGTCATTTAAAACAAAAATGTTCTACTTATTTTTTACTTTTGGGGGCCATACCTGTGGCGTATGGAAGTTTCTGGGCTAGGGACCAAACTGGAGCTGCAGCTGCTGGCCTACACCACAGCCACAGCAATGCCAAATCTGAGTCTGCGACCTACCCCACAGCTCCCGGCAATGCTGCATCCTTAACCCACTGAGTGAGGCCAGGGATCAGGGATCAGGGATCAGGGATCAGGGATCAAACCCACGTCCTCATGGATATCAGTCAGGTTCTTATCCCAATAAGCCACAATGGGAACTCCCTCGTTTTAATTTTTTAAACAGTTTAAAATTACAATAACACTATACCTAAAAAGATTAGTTTCATCTCTTGATTGGACCTGAGAGTGTGATGATTTTGACCAAGTGTTCACATAAATAAGAACCATCATAAATTTTCAGAATTGTTCTTTGGACTTCCACCCAAGGACAAGATTTTGTTTTCTGGAGCTACAGTGATAAATTCTAGTTTCCCTTTAAAATAATTGTGTAAATATTCAGGTTTGTTTTTAAATTTCTCTAATACTTACAAGGAATGCAGATCAGATAAATTGTGAAATGCCGAGTTCCCCACAAAAGATAGAGGATTATCATATAAATGTCTGTAAAGATACCCAAAAAAAGCAAAGTTTTCAAATGTTCACAAGCACTCCAACACTAAATCTATGTTCACACAGTTCATATATCTAACAGTCTGAACTGTCATTCTTCATCCAGATGTTTAGTATTGTACAGACATTGCTTTACATGATTCTATACCAAAAAAAAAATTTTGAAAACTACTTACATAGTTCTTAAGAGTGGATTACCATCAAATGCTCCATCAGGGATAACAGAAATAGAATTACTATGAAATAACCTACAAAGATAGGAGAAAAATATTTTTGAAATGCTCATCCCCTTGTGAAAAAAATTTAAACCCCAATATCTACTTCGGTTCAGTAAGATGTAAAAAAACCTGATAACTACATGAAAATTTCAAAAATGTGGGGAAATTGTATTTTTAATTCTATCTCATCTTTTTTAGAACCATACCTAATTCTATTTAAATCCACTGCTTAGCTTAGTATCTGCCAGGTCCTTTATATATATTTAGCTTGCTTCATCCTCAAAAGACATTAGATTGCAAAAATCATAAGGTACTCTAACCCCCAAATCTCTCTCGAGGTTGCCTACATTTAGTCTTTAAGCAACGCATTTCAGAGTATTAACTATGGACTCATGACACACAATCTCTGTTATGCCATATGTATTCCTATCTCTGACCTTGACAAACACAACATTTAAAAATACTCCCTAATTGCTTTCATTTATCTAAATATTTCCATTCTTTCAAGTCCAGTCAAATTCCTTCTCATGGTGATGTCTTTTCCAATGTCCCCAAGCCTCAATAAGGTCTTCTTCTAGAATAAATTTATTTATCCTATTCATTCAGCACTTATTTCCACCAATAAGCTGCTACCTCTGTCTCTTATATGGTCAACCTCCTCAATGGGAGTAAGACCACAGCTCCTACAAGGCAGAGGCCATGCATTATGGCTTGTTTCACCAGAATACAGCCCTATACAGTAATCTATGCTCAAAATTGTCCATACTAGCCAACATAATTCAATCTGTATGGTTGGGGGTGAGGTGTATTATTGCATATGTAATGAAACAAAGATGTTCTAAAATCTCATTGTTAGACCATTAAATGGTGAGTTCTAAGGATATTAAGGCATAGAGAGAGTAAAGCAATACTCACAGCTCTTTTAGGCTGGGAAGGGCTTTAATAGCCTGAGGAAATTCCCCCAAATTATTATAATTCAAGTCCCTAGGAAAAAAAATTGGGAAAATATGTAAGGACACTGAAGAGTGGTCACAATTTATAAGGCATTTTGGTACAAATTTTTTTTTTTTACACATCACATCTTTCTTTACCAATCAATTGCCATTCTATTCAATTAATTTACACCTTTTCTTAGAATACTGAATAGAAAAAAAAATCTTAATTCTTCCGTGATGTCTTAGTCAACAACTTTAAAAGTCCAAAGAATTCTCGGAATCACATACTACTGGTGCATTCAATAAATAAATCATCTAAATGGCAATTCTCCATAAAATAGAATTTATTGACTATCCTTTTATAGATGACAGTAGCCTGAAACTGAGGTTTCTATTTGAGATTGAGAGCAGCTTTCTGAAATTCTGGCAAGAAGGCAGCTGACTTTACCCCTACCATCAGCAGGATGACCTAAATTAAGCATGAATAAGGGGAAGGACCAGGATGGGTTCACACAAGCACTGTCCTCAAATAGGTTACAAAATGTTGGAAAAGTTGCATTAATTAGGAGAGAGAGAAAAGCCACAATAATCTGTATTTTTTTAAAGTCTTAATTCTGAAATTTAAACTTTCATTTCTTTTAACCTAAACAGAATGTTTAGCATATGATCAGCATGATAGATTTCAAAATGAGATGAAAACAAAATCAAAAGCCCATCTCCTTAGAGACCTAGTTTGTTTTCCTTTGAGAGAGAGAAAGAGAGAGAGAAAAGGAGGGCAAATCAAAATTTAACTGGGAATAAAAAGTTTAATTTTAATATAAGTGTAATAATATACATGGTTTAGCATCAGAAAACCCATCCAATTTTCTGTTCCACTGGTATTTACATACTTAGAAAAGAAGAAATGGGTTTGGCAGTATCTTCTTCAAGAGCTTCAACTTTCAAATATTCACTGATGTTTACTATCCTTTAGTGGTTTAAACAGGAAAGTGAATTAACAGAGAACTAATTAAAGATTTTAAGTCTTCTCATCAACTGACAGTTAACCAGAAAATTCAATTAAATAAAATATTATAAACCCTAAGAATTCCATTCAGATGTTACCCAGCTAACAGATATTCTCTGAATCACTGACCTTACCAGTGGCAAATATCATAAATCTCTGAATAAAGGCAACTAACACAAGCTAAAACAACAAAAATACTCCTCTTGATTACCCACAGCTGCACAATGTCTTTTGCTCATATTGTGAAGCAACAGACAGTTGAAACAGCCAGAGTTTCCAAACACTTTAGCAAATAGAAGCAACAAATGTATCCTAAACAAAATGGAAACTTCATGGCATTTAGCATATAAAAGCATAGTATTCAAACCTACTGTTAACAATTAGCAGGGCAACTGAGATCATGGAGAAAACGAAGAAACAACTTTTCCAGAATTAATTTTAAAAGGCTCAACATTCTAAAACTATCATCCATTTTAACAAAACCAAAATTTTTGAAAAGGTATACAGCTTGGCAGATAGAGCTGCTTTTACCATATGCTTTTGTAAGAAATATCAAGTTCAAACTTGTGCACCATTTTTAACCAGAAACCTTAGATTAGTTTTCATGACTGTGTTAATTGAAGACAAGCCTTTAGTCATATATTAGAGCAAATTAATAAAGAGCTGAACTCAAGGCCATTATGTTTTTCCTTTTTCTGCATACTTGCACTGTCAACATCCCAGTGTGATCAATCATTCAAAATATGAATACACTTACAAGGTCTCCAGGTTATCGAGTCCATCGAAACAGTGTTGACCCAGGCTTTTAATTTTATTGTTATGAAGATGCCTATAGAAAAAAGCATCAAAATGATTTTCACCTTACCCAGTAGCAACTATTACAATGTTTTAGAGGTCTAAATTGGTAGAGCTTAAAGGAATGGTGCAACTAAACATTGCCACACTTGACTAATGGAAAACAAATAGCATTGGGTAATTATCTCTTGGTAAACACTGCACAGACTCAGATTCACTGGACATGGGATACCAATGGAAAAGGAACATATCTCTAGTGGAAAAGGGGTACACACAGGGAATATTCTTGAGTATTTACCCATGTCCAAACAAAAGTTTTGATGAGCTTTTAATTATATGAAGCGAAACTTTGATGAGTTCTCCTATGGGGAGGTGGGGGAAATGTCAGCTTCCATCAGTGAGAATCAGTAACAGATTTTACAAGAAATGCCATTTTATTATGTCCGACTTGTTGAAGATGAAAAACAATAGAGAATCACATACTCTCTGAATAGACAAGTTGGTAAAAACATGAAATATCACTGAAACTTATATTCTATGAGTGTCTCCAAAAGGATTCCACTTTTTTTTTTTTTAACATTGACTACTACATTGCTGAGACACAAGAAAAACCTGTATCAGTGTTTGCTGAATGACCCACTTTCTTCTCATGACTACAACTGGCTGTTTATCTTAGAGTCAACAGTTCTCATCAGACGTTACTTTTTTAAAATTATCCTGTTTTGCACTTTAGAAGGTCAGCACATTTACTTTTGTAAAAAAGGCAGCTCCCCCAAACACTAGTTCTCCAGGAACACACTCAGTGAGATACTTTCATAACAATCTGTCACAAGAACGCTGTTTTTGCCCCCTAATTAACACAAATATATGGTAGTAAAGGGGTAGATACTTACAGCACCACCAGGCTGGACAGGTTGGTAAAGGCAAAATCCGGGATACTGGAGATTTTGTTCAGAGCCAAGGTCAGTGCCTGCAGAGTTGGCAGATTGCTGAGGGGCTGCACTGGCACTTCTGTCAAGCTGTTGTCATCCAGCCACAGATGCCGTAACTGGGTGAGCCCCTCAAAACTGTCCTCGGGCACAGAGGTGATATGGTTGGCATCCAAACGCCTGAGACAAATAACCGCCTTCAATTACAGATTCTAGTGGAATGATCAAGGCACGTCACATAACCCTCAGAGCTCCCACCTCTCCAACACGCAAACACAAAAAAGGGAGTTGTAAAAATGATCAAGGCCATGGTGTCCCTGATTTCTTTAATTTCTCTAAAAGTTCTCCTAAAACAAGCAACACTTCCAAGACCAGGATATAGAAGTCAGTTGTTTCCCTTCCTTCATAACAAAGGGATGCATAAAAATATGAACCCTTCAACAAACAAACAAACAAAACAGAAACAGATCATGGCCAAGAAAAGCAGACTTGGGGTTCCCAAGGGTGAAAGGGGAGGGAGTGGGATGGATGGGTATTTTAGGGTTTTGGGGGGGATGCAAACTGTTATATTTGGAATGGATGGGCAATGGGATCCTACTGTACAGCACAGGGAAATGTGTGTGACTGGGTCACTCTGTTGTAAAACAGAACTTGATGAAACACTGTAAATCAACTATACTTTAATAATAATAAAAAAGAATCTTTGGCTAAGCACAACTGTATGGCAGAATGACATGTTTAAAAAGAAAAAGGAAGAAATGCTCAAAGCTCAAGCTGGAATTTTATATTTCAGAATGTACTTATCAGAAATACAGAAAAACAAGAAACTAAGTTGAACAAATAAGCTATTTTATTTTCAATATTATAATTAATATATGTGTGTGTATATATATGTATGTGTGTATATATAGATATATATAATAAATTTAATTGCTATTCTGACTTGGTACCAAAGGGGGAAATGTAAGAACATATTCACAATTTTATTTTCTACAACAACAAACCATTTCAATAGATTCTCAACAACCTTGTGTGTGTGTGTGTGTGTGTGTGTGTGTCTTTTTACCTTTTCTAGGGCCACTCCCATGTGGCTTATGGAGATTCCCAGGCTAGGGGTCTAATCGGAGCTGTAGCCACAGGCCTACACCAGAGCCACAGCCAACACGGGATCCGAGCTGCATCTGCAACCTATACCCCAGCTCATGGCAACACTGGATCCTTAACCCACTGAGCAAGGTCAGGGATCGAACTCGCAACCTCATGTTTTCTAGTCGGATTCATTAACAATTGATCCATGAGAGGAACTCCTCACAATCTTTATTTACCACCAGGCAAGTTGAAAATATAGATGCCACATACCGGCAAAGCAACCCTGTCCTCCTCTCTTAAGACTAAGTACATTTGAAGAGCTCCCTTTGTGGCTCAGTGGTTAACAAACCCAACTAGGATCCATGAGGATGAGGGTTCCATCCCTGAATTTGCTCAGTGGGTTATGGATCCAGCGTTGCCTTGAGCTGTGGTGTAGGCCACAGACATGGCTTGGATACTGCATTGCTCTGGCTGTGGTGCAGGCCAGCAGCTGTGGCTCCTATTCAACCCCTAATCTGAGAACTTCCATATGCCGCAGATGAATCCTTAAAAAAAAAGCAAAAAAAAAAAAAAGACTAAGTACATTTGAAAAATTAGTTTTTCAAAATTAACAGTTATTAAGGGCAAACCATCCCTCAGAAAAAGGAAAGAGCTCCTCCAATCAACATTACTGTGGCTTTAGAGTTTCTCTGATTTATCCAAAAATGTTGGAATTAAGGGTACCTTACTAATAGGATTATTCATACTTAAAAATTAAAACCCCACCTGAAAATCAGGGAAACTAAGTCCTAAGTGTTGGTGGTGCTGGAGTAACTGTGTTTCAACACAAAGACAAGCTGGTGTTTATGATGAGGAACTGTAGGCACCAGGCAAATCACAACGTTCTCCACAAATCTCTTTTCTATGTATCTTCACTGTGAAACCCATATCTCGCAGGCTTGGGCCTCTTGGTAAAAATTAGGGAATATAAAAAAGTGGGTGCAGGAGTTCCCGTTGTGGCACAGTGGAAACAAATCCGACTAGGAACCATGAGGATGTGGGTTCAATCCCTGGCCTTGCTCAGTAGATTAAGGATCTGGTGTTGCTGTGGTATAGGCCAGCAGCAACAGCTCCAATTAGACCCCTAGTCTGGGACCCTCCATATGCTGTGGGTGCAGCCCTGAAAAGACAAAAGACAAAAAAAAAAAAAAAATTGGTGCAAAGTCTAAATGACAGCGTATTTTTATTTTTTTTCATTTAAAAATGAAAAAAAAAAGTTCTTTTTTCTTTGCTTTTTAGGGCCGCACCTGCAGCATACGAAAGTTCCCAGACTAGGAGTCGAACTGAAGCTATAGCTGCCAGCCTACATGACAGCTACAGCAACATTGGATCTGAGCCACATCTGCAACCTACACTGCAGCTCACGGCAAGCTGGATCCTTAACCCAGTGAGCGAGGCCAAGGATCAGACTTGCATCCTCATGGATACTGGTCAGGTTGGTTTCTACTGAGCCACAATGGGAACTTCCCAACCTATTTTTAAATAAATCAACTTTGGCAGCTTTCAAGTGAAGAAAATTCTGACTTTAGAGGCATTTTTGTGCCCTTGCATTTCCCTTTGCTGTTCCAGCTTCAGATTCTTTCCCCTCCATGCAAGTACTGAGCACCCCCCAGTCCTAAATGTGGTCTCCCCTTCAACAGCTGGTGAGGGTCTGATGGAAGCTTTCTGTTTGATAGTCAGGATAACTGAAAGGACACTAAAGGGAGAGCTTCAGAAACTGAGCAGCTGCCTAAAGAATTCACTTAGAAACAGTCTTAGGCTTGTGTATTCCTAAGAAGAGACAGGCATCCTTCATATAACAGACTGGCAAAGGACTGGTTATGGAACTGCTTAGCAGATTTGCTTTAATGAGTAGATGGAATTGTGTTCAATCTGACACACACACACACACACTTCACATGCTTAAGGAGCTTCTACTTAGGGAGAGACATTGAACATATAATCATACAATTACCTATATATAATGTAACTAAATAGTGCAATTAAATTCTACTCATAGCAGAGTTCCCATTGTGGCTCAGTGGGTTAGGAACTCAACTAGTATCCATGAGGATTCAGATTCAAACCCTGGCCTCTCTCAGCGGGTTAAGGATCCAGTGTTGCCATGAGCTGTGGTGTATGTAGGTTGCAGACCTGGCTCGGATCCTGTGTTGCTTTGGCTGTGCTGTAGGCCAGTAGCTGCAGCTCCAATTTGACCCCTAGCCTGGGAACTTCCAGATGCCGCAGTTGTGGTCCTAAAAAGCAAAAAAAAAAAAAAAAAATCTACTCATAGCTAATTTATCAGCAATTCATTTAACACATGTAAACTGAGCATCTTGTTAGGCACAAAGGTAACATGGTTAACACAACGGGGTGTGAGGAGACTGACATTCTAGTGGGAAGGGCCCCGCAATATAATCAACAAACTGAAAAATGACTGTGGAGTGATTAGAAAGTGCTGTGAAGTAAATAAACAGTGTACTGAGATAGAGATTAGCAAGGGACTGAGGGGGAGAGTAGCTATTTAAAGTGTATTGGGGAGTTCCCGTCGTGGCGCAGTGGTTAACGAATCGACTAGGAACCATGAGGTTACGGGTTCGGTCCCTGCCCTTGCTCAGTGGGTTAACGATCCGGCGTTGCCGTGAGCTGTAGTGTAGGTTGCAGACGCGGCTCGGATCCCACGTAGCTGTGGCTCTGGCGTAGGCCGGTGGCTACAGCTCCGATTCAACCCCTAGCCTGGGAACTTCCATATGCTGCGGGAGCGGCCCAAGAAATACCAACAACAACAACAACAAAAAACATTAAAAAAAAAATAAAAAAATAAAGTGTATTGGTCGGGAAAAGCATCTCGAAGGAGATGCTATTTAAACTGAGATCCAGAGCAAGTGGTGAAGGGAGCTAGGCAAGGAGTGTTCAAGGCAATGGAAATAGTGAAGGGTAAAGACTCAACAGCTGGGTGTGGTCCCTCCCTCCAACTCCCAGGAGGTCTGAATGACTGGAACACAGGAGGAAGAGAATGGAGGGTCCAGCAAGACACTGCTGGGGATGCAAACAGGGACCAGATGATGCAGACCCCTGGAGGCCAGGAAATGGGTATGGATTGTATTTTAAGCACAAATTGAAATTTCTCTCCAGTTTCCCAGCATCACCACAGTTTAAAAGTTTAAATGCTTAGGCTGTTATAGTGAGGATAATGGGCATTCATAGTCAACAAAATAATATACACATGCACACATACAACACACCACTGACATTAGGTCCTCTCTATGAAAAGTATTTCATTAAGATGTGCTCCTAGTTATGCAGTAGATAAGCACTAAGGGAGTTCCCATTGTGACTCAGTGGGTTAAGGACCTGACGTTGTCTCTGTGAGGATGCAGGTTCAATCCCCGGCCTTGCTAAGTGGGTTAAGGATCTGGCATTGCCTCAAGCTGTGGTGTAGGTTGAAGATGTGGCTCAGATCCAGTGTTGCTGTGCCTGTAGGCCCAGCTGCAGCTCTGATTCGACCCCTAGCCCAGGAACTTCCACAGGCCACGGGTACAGCCACACACACCCAAAAAAGTACTAGGGATATAATCTACATATAATGAACACTATTGTATTTTATATTTGAAAGTTGTTAAGAGTAAATCCTAAGAGTTCTCATCACAAGGAAAAACATTTTTTTTTAATTTCTTCAAGTCTCTGTATGAGGAGTTTCCTGGTGGCCCAGTGGGTTATGGATCAGGCATTGTCACTACTTTGGCTCAGGTCGCTGCTGTGGCATGTGTTTGATCCCTGGCCCAGGAACTTCTGCATGCCATAGGTGCAGCCAAAAAAAGAAGTATCTATATGAGATGATGGATGTTCACTAAACTCATTATGGTAATCATTTCATGATGTGTGTAAGTCAAATCATTGTGCTGTACACCTTAAACTTATACAGCACTGTATGTCAACTGTATCTCAGCAAAACTGGAAGAAAAAAAGATATGACAAAATACCACAAGAAAAGTTGCTTAGACTTTTTTTTTTAACATACGTCCAGTGTTATATACACCATTTAGGCTCCTACAGAATGCTGTGCCACACCCCACCAAAGAAAAGGGGTGGTCTTAACTTAGCAA
This sequence comes from Phacochoerus africanus, assembly GCF_016906955.1. NCBI lineage: Eukaryota > Metazoa > Chordata > Mammalia > Artiodactyla > Suidae > Phacochoerus > Phacochoerus africanus. Next base: position 34,434,894 of record NC_062547.1, on the reverse strand, counting down.
GATAACCAGGTAAGGTTTTAGCTAAGATGGTAATGAAACTACCTTCTATGCAAAATAACAATACACAATAAATGTATTGTTGTATTAAATTTCCTCTACTAAAAATTTCCCCAAATTGTAAAGTCACCCCTAAGTATGAGATCAAAAGGAAGAACTTGAGGAAAATGGGACCCTTAAATAAGAAGTTGATGAGAAAAAGGATTTGTGGTGACTCCAATGGGTTAATCCTTACACCTCAATTCACATGTGGGTGTTGGTGGCACACCCATAAAGTTAATGAGTTTGCACTTACACCTAGATAAATGTTTCACAATGTTTCATTTTAGAATGTGTGGCTTTGTACCAATGACCTACACTATTAATATTCATCCTCACTAATAGACTAAAAGAAAAAAAAGCTATAACTGATTCAATAGATACTATAAATGGCATCAAAGATCTCACAAAGTGAAGAGATCATGTGGCTTCAGTTGTTTTACCATTTCAACTCTTCGGAAAGAGACAACTATTACTTTATTTAAGTGCATTTTAGTTGTTCAACAGTTAATGTATTAAAACTTTAGTCCCTTACTATTTTTGCCTCTAAGATGTGCTTCGAGTCCCTGTTCTCAAAGCCTGTTTTTTATCTTACTGAGATTCGCATACTTATTTTCTCTTGCCTTAAATGAAATCAGGGTAACAATTCTAGGAGTTGCCATTGGGGCTCAGCAGTAATGAACCCAACTAGTATCCATAAGGACACAGGTTGATCCTGGTGCTGCTCATCAGGTTAAGGATCCAGCATTGGTGGTGAGCTGCAGTGTAGGTGTTGCCATGGCTATGCCTGGCATAGCCTGGCTGCTGCAGCTCCCATTCAACCCTTAGCCTGGTAACTTCCAAAAAAAAAAAAAAAAAAACCCAATAACAATTCTACATGTAGATAGTTATTTACTGATGAATGTTTTTCTTATCACAAACCCTTGTTCTGTGTAATCAATAGCTCTCCCTTTTCTCTCTCCTCCTAACTTACCAATAATGTAAACACAGTATTATATTGTTACCAGTTTCAAGTACTTAAGAAATTTCATTATTGTAGAAGACCTAGGAAATTTAGTCTGTGAAATCTCTTAATATCCAATATAAGTATGAACTAATGTAAGGAAAAAAAATTCTAGTGGAGAAAATTCTGACATGTCATTTTGATATCCTGCTCAGGCAATGCTTTAGTCGTGTTCATGGCTTCATGGAAGGCTGTTAGGCTAGCTTTTTGTTAATATCTACAATTCCCATTCAGGCTTTATAGCCATCATCACACACTTGAATAACACCACTTCTAGTCAATTTCAACCTCTAATGAACTTTGGTCCTTCTAAGCACCATTTCAAAACCACAAGGAAATCTTTCACGTAATTCATGTCTGAAGATCAGATTTTCAGACTGACTCAAGTGCTGATAAGACTGTTTTACACCAGGAGAGAATTTCAATTGTATCTAACTTGAGCACTACACCCACTGTGCTAACAAACCCATGAACATTTCCTTCTAGAATAAAGCAGGCTTGACACAGCTCCTTGTATTTCTAGTACATATTAAAAAATCCCAATGTCTTTACTTAAAAAAATTAGTTTGACTCCTCTCCTCACACCTACCCCCCCTCATCCCAATTTTGGAGATAATTTAAATGGTGCAAAGCACTCGGTGATTGATGAGCACAGCATGCTTGTTTAAACCACTATTTTAAAGGAAGAAACCTAGGATTTCAGTGAAAAACACCTTTAAATCATCAAAATTAAAAAAAAAAAAATGTCTCATGGGCACCTTAATGGTCTTATGGACCACAAATTAGAGGGGAAAAAATTTATTTGTATATTTTCTTGGTAATTTTTCTAACGCTCAAAGATTTGAGCCTTCTCTTTTTCAACTTCCAACTAGACAAAAAGACTGAATATTATGATCATTAAGTCTTGGGAAATAAGGACAGTCCTGCATGAAGATTTTGAAAGAAAACAAATTCTAAAGAAGCAAAAGAAAACAAGATTTAAAATGTCTAATGATTTCAGATCCAAGGGAGATAACATGGCTCCCTCTGTCTGCATTCATCTGAAGTTAGAAAGGATTTAGAGGTAACAAAATTGCATTTCTTTAAAGGAATGCATTCCAATCTAGTCACTGAAAGTGTCTGTTTAAAATCTATTTGATTAGTTATGGCAAATAAAAATCCTTATATTCCATAACTTGGCATTGATGAAATGGGCTATTTAACATATTCCTACATGAAATTAAATTTATACTGAAACTAGAAATTAAATGGCCACTACCTTCAGATACTCCTTTTTATGACATTAGGTATTTTTAAAGTTTAACCTTAATAGCAAATGATATGCTTTATTAATACGTATTTTTCATTTTCACTTTCACTGCCCATCAACTACTAGACTATCTAATCTAAAATCAAAATGTAATCTGTAATTTACAGTTTCTGGTGATGTGCTTTTGTTGCAATTAATTTTTTTATCTTAGCAAGTGGAAGGGACAAGCCAATCTGTTGCACCTAAATCGTTTGTAACTCACATGCATTTCTACAAATGTTTGCATTTCCAGTTATTTCAAAGGGCAATTAAAAAAAAAAAAAACCCTGAAGGATAGATTAGTACACAACTATGTGACATGGTTAAAACCTAATTTTATAATGCAGAATACCTAAGGGTGATAACTATTATAATTTTTCATTCAGTAAATATCAAAACTTCCATGTACATGAGGATAATCAGGGGAAATTTTTAAAAATACCACTTCTTGGACCCTACCTTTAAAGAGATAATACCATGACTTCTAGGATACGACTTAAGAATCTGCATTCTAGCAATTCCATTGCGGATGGTCCGTGTCGGCCTTTGAGAAAGTAGGCCCTGGTCCCTCTGTATTTAATATTAGAACATGAACTAAAGCAATGTTCATTTGTGTTCATTACTTTAGCAGAAAAACTAGTGAGGTTGCTTCTTTTGAAGGGTACTTTTTCATTACTTTCAGATGTTGCCTTCACCTAGTTAGGCAAACTGGGTAATCTAATAATCAAAAAAAGAACACATAAAGTAGTCATATCATGAATAGGTTTTACAAATGTCTATTGAGCACTTACTACATGTCAAATATTGTTAAAAGCATTTCTCATGCACTGAAGTACCCAGTAGGTAATAAGCAAACTACTGCGTAGAGAATTTTAAGTCACTTGCCTAACAGCACACAGTGGCAAGGTGGGGATTCAAAACCAGACGGGTCTGTTTCAGAATTCTAATTAATCTGACCTTGTAGGAATTTCTTTTGAGAGCACGTAAACATTCTGATGGATAAATATGCACAGGGCTTCTCCTAATCTTGGCAAAAGATTACAACATCCACATGCTTCAGATCAGTGCTTCTCAACCTTTTCCCAGATCGAGCCCCTGAGGACAGAGAAACTGGATCTTCAACCCCAGGGATGTGGAAACCTAAAGCTGTAGCCTTAACAACATGAGTCTGTAACACATGGTCTAGTCCTGAACAAATATCTGTTCATTTAATGTAAAAATGGTTTTATCTTTAGAATCTTCTGTGGGTTTTCAGGATCCCCATGATAGCACTGCTGCCCACCTGAACCCCCCTCTCTCCACTCCAGGGGGAGGTGGGGTGTGCATAGCAAAACCATGAAGCAATGATCCTCAGCTTCATACAGATACATACGGACATTTATAGGGGAAAGAATGCAGACAAGAATGAAATGCTATGTGAGAAAGCTTTTGAAAATAGTGGCTAAATGTGGCAAACAAAAAAATAAGAGGTGAAATCCTTTTTTTTAATTGAGGTATAATTGACGTACAATGTTGTATTAGTTTCTGATATACAGAAAAGTAACTCAGTAATATATATTTATTTCACATTCTTTTCCCTTTTGGTTTATTACAGGATATTGAATACAGTTCCCTGTGCTATATTACAGGACTTTGTTAAGAGCTGAATTTTTTTTTTTTTTTTTTTTTTTTTTTGCTTCTTAGGGCCACACCTGTAGCATATGGAAGTTCCTAGGCTAGGGGTCAAACTGGAGCCACAGCTGCCAGCCACAGCCACAGCCACAGCAATACCAGATCTGAGCTGCATCTGTGACCTACACCACAACTTGAGGCAATACCAGATCCTTTAACCCATTGAGGAAGGCCAGGAATTGAACCAGCATCCTCATGGATACTAGTTGGATTCTTAACCTGCTGAGCCACAACCGGAACTCCAAGAGCTGAAATCTTGAACATTCTACATTAAACCAACATTTCCTCAAAAAAATCCTGATAAGGAGACAGCATGGGTAATTAAGTTACCCCCAAGCCTGCCCTCTGCCAATGTGTGTTCAACATCCACAGATGAGGATCTATAATCATTGTGCTCTGATGATCATCAAGACTCTAGTACTTCTGTACACACATAATTCTGATTCCAAAGAGGGGACATTCACCAGCCACAATGCAAGCTTTTGGTTTTTCTCCAGCCTCAGAGACAGGAGGGGAGGTAAATAAACCTTTTCTCTTACCAAAGGACATTTCACAGTAACAGCAACTAGGCATCCCCATTTTTAACCTAGGAGAAGGGATAAATCTCTTCTTTCCCTGGGGTTTCAGTTCTTTACATATTTATCAGCCAGAGTGGTCTCCTAATAATTCAAGTACAAAAAGTTACTTACAAAGACTGCAAAGCACTCAGTCCTCGGATGGCTTCACTAGGTACTGTTTTCAACTGGTTGTTCTGGAGGGTTCTAGGAAAAAAAAAATTTGGTTAGTGAGTAAGAAGCAGCGGTGACCATTTTTTCTTAGAAGAATTTAGAACCATTTCTTTTCACCCAAATCTTTCCAATAGCAAAAAGAGGGAGGAGTCAAAGTAGAAAGAACGCAAGACAAGGAGTTCCCGTCGTGGCGCAGTGGTTAACGAATCCGACTAGGAACCATGAGGTTGCGGGTTCGGTCCCTGGCCTTGCTCAGTGGGTTAACGATCCAGCGTTGCCATAAGCTGTGGTGTAGGTTGCAGACGCGGCTCAGATCCCGCGTTGCTGTGGCTCTGGTGCAGGCCGGTGGCTACAGCTCCGATTAGACCCCTAGCCTGGGAACCTCCATGTGCCGCGGGAGCGGCCCAAAGAAATAGCAAAAAAGACAAAAAAAAAAAAAAGAACCCAAGACAAGAGAATTGCCAAAGAGCAAGAGGCATTTGTCTTAAAGCCAGAAATGAAACCTAGGCCACTAACCCAAGCCATCTCCTAACACTGGGTCATCAAGACTGTTTCATTCTCAGTAATTAAGGCACCCTCATGAATATTCATCACCTCAGGTACTGTTAGTGTTAATTGGGAGGTATAACAAGTTGACTGGGAGGTATAACAAGCAAACCCACTGGAACATTTAATGCCTCTTTAAATTTGAATAAAGGGAGTTCCCGTCGTGTCGCAGTGGCTAACGAATCCGACTAGGAACCATGAGGTTGCGGGTTCGGTCCCTGCCCCTGCTCAGTGGGTTAACGATCCGGCGTTGCCGTGAGCTGTGGTGTAGGTCACAGACGCGGCTCGGATCCCGCGTTGCTGTGGCTCTGGCGTAGGCTGGCAGCTACAGCTCCGATTAGACCCCTAGCCTGGGAACTTCCATATGCCCTGGGAGCGGCCCAAGAAATGGCAAAAAGACCAAAAAAATAAAATAAAATAAAATAAAATAAAATAAAATAAAATAAAATAAAATAAAAAGATTTGAATAAAGTATGTGTTCCTGCTGTGTTGCATGGGTTAAAAATCTGACTGCACCATGAGGATGTAGATTCGATCTCTGGCCTTGCTCAGTGGATTAAGGATCTAGCATTGAGCTGCAACATAGGTCAAAGATCTGCAGCTCAGATCTGGCATTGCTGTGGCGTAGGCCTGGTAAAAAACTCCGTGTGCTGCAGATGCAGCCCTAAATATTAAATAAATAAATAAATAATAAAAATGAAATAAAAAGAATCCAATTGCAGTGGCTTGGGTTGGTATGGAGGTGTGGGTTTGATCCCCAGCCCAGTGTTGCCACAGATGCAGCGTAAGCCACAATGTGGCTTGGATTCAATCCCTGGCCCTGAAACTTCCATATGCCGCAGGTGCCACCATTAAAAAAAAAAAAAAAAAAAAGGAATAAAGCAGAACCCAGAAACATGAACTTTAAATAAAGCCAATTTTGCCAAGAGGACAGCAGACCTTGAGCTCTTAGGGAGCAGTAGACATGTCCTCAGTGAATGCAGGGCCAGGGCATAAATAAAGCTTCAATCATCTAATAGTTAGGACCCAGAGAATGGAGAAATGAATCAGTAATGAAAATGAAGTCTTTATTTATTATTTTTGCCCAATGCCCTTCCCAGTCACACTAATAAAATGACTGCCTGATGTAATCATAACCACAGAATGAAATGGAAAAGAGACCATCTAGCTCACTGAACCAGGGGTGTCTAGTGACTTACAGATGGTCACCCAGCAGGACAGTGGCAAAGTGGGGACAGCAGTCAATTCACCTTCTCTCCAATCTGCCAACCTCCAAGTTCCTGACCACTGCCAGTAATTTATCTCCTGATCCCTCATAGGCTATATAAATCATAGGCATCTAAATTCCCTTTAACTTTAAAATGATTTTACCATTTGGAGCTCTTGTAAGCATTTTTTTTCCATTGGGGTCAGCTAATTCAAAGTTCTCATAGCTATAAAAGTAGAAACAAAATCTTACCAGTAAAGTTTAACTATGATTTTGATTCAGTGCATTAGCCACACGAAAAGCCTAACATTCAACTGTAATGCACTGGAGGTCAGAACACCTATTATTTAGATGTTAACTTTTGTTATCTAGACCCAAGTTTGCCTAAACCAACCTCTAGCCTCCCACACTCCCCATTGGCCATTCTTAAATCTTTTAATCCTGAATTAAAAGAAACTGTGCTTAACCCAGCTCCGAGCATGTTGACTATGCAGAAAGAAAATACACAGCCAGCTGTGAAACTCTAAAATTGCATTACTTACAGAACTTTGAGTTCTTTCAACCCCGACAAGGCCTTTGGATGGATAAAAGAAAGGTCGTTGCCAGCCAATCGTCTAGGGAAAAAAAAAAAAAGTAGCAAGAGAAAAACAGTAATTCGGACTCTTAAAATTTAGAATTCACAATAACCCAATCTGCCATTGAAGCTCTACATTAAACACACGGGCTTAACCCTTTGCCAAAGCAATCCCAAGGTCCGTCCAATGAGATAAATGTCTCTAGAACATTTTTTAATTCCGATACAATAATTTAAATGGGCACATTTTTATTCTGGTGAGGTCAAGCAAGCCAAAACACATTAGACCAAATTAAGTTTGCTATTCATGGTCACTCTCTGCAGCCTGCAGTGTTTTCCAAGTGCCTCATAAATTCAGACCACTGGTCAGCAGGCAGGAGTTTTATACAGATCAGAGTAAACCAGTCTGTCAAGGAGGAATGCCTTAGGGAGGCAAGGTAGCCTCTTATCTCTCCATAACCCAGGGCAGCATATTCCGTGTAAAGAGAGGTTAAAGAGAAAGCTACTGTAAGCATAACTTTCCAAATGAAGGCATATTTTTTAAGAAATAAGCTGTTTCCGGAGTTCCCGTCGTGGCTCAGTGGTTAACGAATCTGACTGGGAACCATACGGTTGTGGGTTCGATCCCTGGCCTCACTCAATGGGTTAAAGATCTGGTGCTGCCGTGAGCTGTGGTGTAGGTCACAGACATGGCTTGGATCCCGAGCTGCCGTGGCTCTGGCGTAGGCCAGTGGTTACAGCTCCGATAGGACCCCTAGCCTGGGAATCTCCATATGCCACAGGCACAGCCCTAAAAAGACAATAAATAAACAAACTGTTTCCTAAAGAAATTTCGAAGTGACAAATTTAAGTGGGAATAAGAGGGGAGTAAGAAAAGGATAAGAATTTGGGGGGTCTTTTTGTAAGAAAGGGGCACACAATTCATACTGAGCCCCACAATTCATACTGAACCCCAGTTTTTTCTCCATTTTTCCCAGGCATGGAGACACGGAGGAAAAGTTAAAGAACTTTAGGGAGAAGAAGCAGGAAGCAGAACAGCAACTTCTTGAGTGACTTATAAACAGGTGAACTGCAGGCAGGTTTTCAAGTACAGCTGAGCCTTGAATAACAGCAAGTTTAAACTGCATGGTTCATGGACATGCAGATATCTTCCAATCGTAAATAGTACAGTTGGTTGAATCCTTGGATATGGAGGAAACTCAGATGAGGGTGGGGGCAACTATAAATTGTCAGTAATTAACCCCTGTGTTGTTCAAGGGTCAACTGTATTGACTTAAAAATGATAGCTGTGTGCCCACATGATTAAACATAGGGTTCTTCCAGCTTCCTGGTTCCGTCAGGGTACTCTCCCAAGCAACAAGATTTTCTAGCTATGATTTTTCTTTTTTTAAATGCTCTCTCCCCTTCATGTCTTAGGATCATGTGCATCAAGTCGTCAAGACCTCCTTTAAGGAGTCCGTTTCCATGGTCCTTTCTCTTTTTTCTGTAAGCCCCCTGAACCCCTGAGCCTTATTCATTAATTCCTTATTCACCAAAGAGTTTCTTTTACTGATTAACAAAAATGAGTGCCCACCTTCTCTTCTTAGCCTTCAGTTCCCCCTCCTTCGATCTGTTCTTCTTAGACACCCTGATTTTAGGGACATAAGGAGGGCTCCTTTACCCTTTTTAAAACCTGAAGTCACTGAGGTCTGAAACTCTATGTTTGAGATGCATTATTTTCTCTTGACATTTTTTCCCCAGTTAAAATGCAAATCACTCTGGAAAGGATAATACTTGATTCTTCCTTAGCATTCACACAGAAATATACACTAAAGATGTGTGTGTGTGTGTGTGTGTGTGTGTGTGTGTGTGTGTGTGTTCAGGGGAGTATGGGAAAATGAAAGAGGATTCAGAAACCAATAATGAATATGGAGAATTATTTCTTTAGTAGCAAGGACAACAGTGCTGGATTCTCAGGCAATACGCCAAGTTTGGCACAGGGTTCATGCCCCTAAACTAAATTCCCCATAGAAAGCCCTTTCACTGTTTATGACTTTGTTTCTCACAAGGCACTCCAGCACCTAAGCTCTAAACTGCATGCCCTTCAAGGGCTCCCCTCAACCCAGGCTCACAATAGCTTGCTTTGTTCCATCAGCCTCATGACCTTTCACCCTGTGGTGTTCACCATATGTAAAATAAGGAAGTGGAGAAGATGATTTTAAGACTTTCCAACGCTTCTATTTAAAATTATTTCTCCTCAGCAAATCCTTTGGGCTCTAGCTTCACCACTAGGACTTTATTTTTTTTTTTAATTTTTGTTTTTTGTCTTTTCGCTATTTCTTGGGCCGCTCCCACAGCATATGGAGGTTCCCAGGATAGAGGTCCAATAGGAGCTGTTGCTGCCAGCCTACACCAGAGTCACAGCAATGCCAGATCCCAGCCGCGTCTGTGACCTACACCACAGCTCGCAGTAATGCCAGATCCTTAACCCGCTGAGCAAGGCCAGGGATCGAACACAAAACTGCACGGTTCCCGGTTAGATTTGTTTCCACTGCGCCACAACAGGAACTCCACCACTAGGACTTTAAATGTTTCATTTCACAACCTCATTTTCACCCTTTAAATCCCTGACTCCTGTGCCACCTTCCTCAAAAACTTCAGCTCTTACCAACATGCCTTATTTGTGAATTCTTGGAATGCATAATTAAACAGGCTATCTTCTACTAGTTGTTTCCAACACATGAGTCTTACAGGCCAAAGTACAAAAGCCTCGAGAACAGGGTATGTGAGATCACAATTCTGTTACCACTCACGCACCTGCCAACCCCTTAGGCAGAAACTCCTTTGTCAGCATTTCTTCCTTGAAAATGGATAGCAACCCACAGTCTACCTTAGTTCAGGGATAGTACAAGCCCTCTCAAGGGGCTTCCAACACTCCAGACTCCCTAACTACATTCAATGGAGAGTGCTCACAGCTGTAATGCAGCATTTAAAGAGTCACATGTTATAAGATCATATTGGACCACTAGGACCATAAGAGGCAACAGCCTTTCTCCCCCTGGCTGTACGTCCTCAGGTGACTATGTTACCTGCAAGACCAGCCTTTAAAAAACTCAAGCCGGAGTTCTTATGGTGGCTCAGCAGTTAATGAACTCGACTAGTATCCATGAGGACGCAGGTTCAATCCTGGCCTCGCTCAATGGATTAAAGATCTGGCGTTGCTATGAGCTGTGGTGCAGGTTGCAGACGCGGCTCGGATCCTGCATTGCTGTGGCTGTGGTGCAGGCCAGCAGCTACAGCTCTGATTCAACCCCTAGCCCGAGAACCTCCATATGCTGTGGGTGTGGCCCTAAAAAGAAAATAAATAAATAAATAAATAAATAGCTCAAGCCCATCAAAATACAAACACTGTCGACAGACCAAAACACAAATCCTGTCACAGGATTCTCATTCTTTTCTAATACTAGTTTTGAATGTCCCCATATATGTGGGATTTCCTCTAGGGGTTCAGTCTATTGTTCCAGGGCTCAGGAAAAAAAAGTAACTACAAAGTAACAAAGGAATGGCCAAACGCAGAGCACCTGATTACCTTTTCTCAGCAACAGAAGAGAGTGATGAACCACATTAGCCAAAATATTTGCTTCCTTTCTTCAAATATCTGCCTTTTCATAAGCCCTGAGAAGACCAGAGTGGGCCTAACTTCAAAACGCATCCTCTCTTGGAGTTCCCATCATAGCACAGTGGTTAACGAATCCGACTAGGAACCACGAGATTTTGGGTTCAATCCCTGGCCTCAATCTCTGGCCTCCCTCAGTGGGTTAAGGATCCGATGTTGCCGTGAGCTGTGGTGTAGGTCGCAGAAGCGGCTCGGATCCTGCGTTGGCTGTGGTTGTGGTGTAGGCCGGCGGCTACAGCTCCAATTCGACCCCTAGCCTGGGAATCTCCATATGCTGCAGGAGCGGCCCTAGAAAAGGCAAAAGGACAACAACAACAAAAAAATCCTCTCTTTCTCCACTCCTTGCCGTTCACAGAAATGACCAAATAAGCTCTGCATCTGGCTTATCCTGAAATTCAAGTCCACTACTTGGAGCAGCAGCACTACTAGGATGCGGTGGGTGGTGGTGATGCTGAGCAGGGGGCGGGTACTCATCCCACTCTGAGTACTTTGTTCCTTACTAGAGTAAACAGCAGGTCAGGTGGAGCCTTCAGGAATGTATCTCCCCTCATTTACCAAGAGGGTGGTTAATGAATAATAAACACGTCAGCTGGGTAAAAACTCTGTAGCTTCAGCAATTGCACCTTCCCAAGACTCTTCACATTTTGCTTATTTCATGAGCTAGTATTTCTTACAGTGGACCAGGAGGATGTTTCATGTCCAAAAATGCAGATCCAGAAGAGAGCAAAGTGAATAAAAAACTGGGTTAGTAACAAAGCCCCAAAAATCTATGGAAGAAAAAACCTACTATGCATGTGCCCACGGTAGTTGAGGGCACAGGGTTAAGTGGCTAACGTTCTTTCTCTTTTTAAAATTTAAAAAAAAAATGTTTTGCTACACCCATGGTATCTTTAAGTTCCCAGGCCAGGGATCAAACCCATGCCATAGCAGCAACCCGAGCCACTGCAGTGACAACACTAGATCCTTAACCCACTGCACCACAAGGGAACTCCTACCTACTTTCATTTTAATCATCTCCTGAGAGTAGCCCTGCTTCTCTTGAGTCCCTGAGAGGTTAGGTGACGTGGCATAACTCACAGAGCAGGGATAAATGGAGGCGCCCGCAGCACTCCGGGTCTTGCCTGGCTGGCTCCAATGCTTATCTATGTCCTTCTGCAAGGTAGTGCCTCTGGTGTGTCACCAAGAGGTTGGGAAACAATTCCCAAAAGGTGAAACAAAGTGGACACGGGCAAGTTAACAGCCTTGTTTGAGGACAAACAGCTCTTACCCAGCAGACCAAAGCTCACAGCAGAGACAATGGCATTAGGAGCTCAGAACTGCAATCATGGAGAAATTTCCAACAGACCAAGGGTCCATGCTTCCCAGAGCTGAAGATGAGCAGCAGGAGAGCCAGGAAGATGGGATCCCTCCATGGTTAAGGTGGCTCCAACTATATTTAGGATATAGAGCATTCCCTGCTGAGCTTTTTCAGCAACTCCCAAGGAAAAAGAGGTGGCTGATCCTGAGGAAGAGTTTGCCACCCATGGCCCTTGACTAGCAAAGGCCAGTTCCTTCCCCTTCTGTGCCTGTGTGTCTGTCTGTGCTATACCCAATACTTTTCTTAGCATCCCACTTCCTGAGGACCGACTGGCTGGCTCCAGAAAGTTTTTCGAATTTAATAAACGATGATACTTATAATGTTTACTATTCTTTCAATGCTGTGAAGCCCGAAAGAAAAAAGCTCCGCTCTGCATCCCACAGCTCCTCAGTCTCCAGAGCCCAGAGGGAGCCTCGTGGTGTCCATCCACGCTTTCACTCTTCCTGTAGCCACTTCAGTCTAGGCCCTCATTTTCTTCCTCCTGGATTACTGCCATGAACCTCCACTAGACTCCTGCCTCAAACCACTTCTTTATAAATACTGTGAGATCTAAATGTTAAAAAGCCCAACTCTGAGCATTTTCCCAAAGGCTTTTCTCCACTCTGGAGACAGCCAGACCCTTTAATATGATCTTCTCTTCCTTTCTCTCCAAAGTTCCTTGTGTCCTACATTTTAGCACACAGAGCTTTCCACCTCGGACTCCTAGCTCATGACACTGCCTTCACCTGAAATACTCTCACTCCAGTCCCTGCCAGCTCCAACGTTATGCATCATCACTGTCCAGATGGGGTGCTGCCTCCAATGTAAAACCATTACGATATTGCCTGCCTTTGATTCGACAGGTATCTTGAATGAAGCTCTCTCATTGGGTGCACTTACGTGGCCCCTGGTTACTGTGAAATTGTTGCCTCTCCTTCAACTGTATTACGTGTGCCTCATGGGCAGAGACTAGGTCATAGTCATTCTATAGTCCATTTCATGGGACCTTATGTGAAACAAACACTCAGTATTTACTGTAATGCCTCAACGAAGCCCCGATATGAGACTCCGGATGCAAAAAGGGTTAACACTGATACTTAAAGCATGGGGAAAGCTCACTCATCACCTTCGACTTTCCATATGTTTTCTCCTCTTGTTTCATTTCTACTCCCCCACTCTCCTCCACTTTCCTAAAAGGACAGAACTACTTGGCTTGATTTTAGCGTGCTATGGCAACAATTTTCTTTCTTAACGTGTTCTGGTAGTATATTTTCTTAAGGAAGTGGGGCAGACCTTGAACATGAGAACACCAGTTCACTGGTCAATAGTATTATCTCAACACATGCTGGGTCGTGCACACGATCACACAAAATTAAAACAAGTCTAGCAGGACTTCAAATGGGGACACGGTCTATCTCAAGGCAACTCCTATTTATTCTGCTTGTTACAACAGTCCCAGAAGCAGAGACGGAGAGGGGGAGAGACAGAGAAAGGGTGGAGGAGAGGGAAATAGTGATCCATTAGCCTTCCGCTCCCCCATTGGATTTGGCAATGTTCCAGGAAATAGGATACAAGTGGCTCAGTGTATAATGTCTCTATGAATCTGGTCTGCGTACATTTATTATTCATAAGGACCAAGGGTTCATATTAGGGGCTCCTTGTAGGGGAGGCTAGCGTTTTCAGTTAACCCTCGATTCTTAATGCGTATGCCACGTGATATTTTCTATCTGCCATCCGTCCCAGGGGAGGAAAGCAGGAAGAGCACTGGTTAGATGGACACTGGTCCAAGGTCATCTGGGCCAGAGGGTTCATACCTATGTGAAATGTGCTGAATTCGACTGGGAATTCCTCACTTGGGAAGCAATTTAAAGAAATAAGAGGCAAATGTGAATTGGAGAGGATGCCAGTTGGTGTTACTTCTCTGAGAAGCATCTGAATTTAGGTTTCTTTTAGTCTCTTACAGAAATGTCACTGTAGCCATTTGGCTGGAATTCCAGCCAAGAGTCAGTGGAGTAAGGACTACTCTATACACACTGACTAGATGCATGTACCGAGCTGGGGGGAGGGTGGACGAGGGGTCAGAAGCTTCCAGCAGCTGTTGCGAGGAGCCTTGGGGAGGAGCAAGCGGAGGGTGGCAAAGCAACTGCAGCGGGAAGGCACAGGCCCAACCAAGCTCTGCTTACAAACAATAGAGCTTTGCTCATGGCAATTTTTCTCTATCACGGGGTGGAGAGGTCCCAGAATAGGTGATACAGAGCCACAGACTCCCAGCCACTCACACGCCTCCAGCCACTTCGCAGAGGTGGTTCCCAGATGGCCTGGCCTTGTGCCCTGACAGAAAGCGACCTTGAGCACGACCCTCCCTTCTGAGCCACATTTCTCTCCCCCTCAGCCGTGTCTTCTCACCTCCCTCCCCATCTCTCTCCCGACCTTCACATCCCTACCCACCAGATCTTCATCCGAAGCTGCTCATACAACCTCTCAGAGATTGTAACCAAAAAATTCTGGGCTGCCCCTCCTGCAACACTATTAAATGCTCTCAGGTGGGTGGATCAGCACGGTGTCATGCTGCGTGCCAAGGACAACAGGCGCAACCACTGGCCCATGACTCTGCTTTCAGAAATGGCACTTCCAGTTCAAAACCAAATTGGGCAAGTAAGGTGAGTGGGAACACCACCGACAAGTGAGAGGTGTGCTCCTGTTAAATATAATTTGACATCAGCAGGACCCCTGATTTTGGCAATAGTTTTAAAAGTAAAATCGGAGTTCCCATTGTGGCTCAGTGGGTTAGGAACCCAACATAGTGTCTATGAGGATGCGGGCTCGATCTCTGCCCTCGCTCAGTGGGTTTAAGGATCCGGCGATGCCACAAGCTGCAGCATAGGTCGCAGATGCAGCTCTAATCCAGTGTTGCTGTGGCTGTGGCTTAGGCCAGCAGCTGCAGCTCCAATTCGACCCCAGCCCAGGAACTTCCATATGCCGCAGGTGTAGCAGCAAAAGGAAAAAAAGAGTAAAATAGAAAAAAAAATATATATATATATATATATAATGTTTACCTCAAATAAGTCCTTAGTCATCTATTTATTTATATCTGAAGGCCCTACTATGTGCTCAGAATTCTGCTGGCTCCTATGAAAAATGAAGAACTCAGAGGTATATTGTTCCCACTTAGGGGTAGTCGATATGAGTACATAGTAAAAAAAACTTGAGTTCCCGTCGTGGCACAGTGGTTAACGAATCCGACTAGGAACCATGAGGTTGCGGGTTCGGTCCCTGCCCTTGCTCAGTGGGTTAACGATCCGGCGTTGCCGTGAGCTGTGGTGTAGGTTGCAGACACGGCTCGGATCCAGCATTGCTATGGCTCTGGCTTAGGCCGGCAGCTACAGCTCCGATTTGACCCCAAGCCTGGGAACCTCCATATGCCACAGGAGCGGCCCAAGAAACGGCAAAAAAAAAAAAAAAAACAAAACAAACAAACAAAAAAAAACCAACATCTATGTAGCAGTTTTCATAGTCATCACCCTACTATGTCGGCCCTTAAAAGAACCCTGTATGGTGGGCCTGCTCCTGGTTTGGTTTGGTTTGGTTTGGTTTTTGTTTGTTTGTTTGTTTTTAAACAGCATGTTTTCTCCACGCCTTGTCCAAGATCCTATGGCACAGCTAAATAAGGTAAATCTTTGAAATAAAATAAGGTAATCAAAACAAAATAATGTAAGCTCTAGAAACAGAACAATGTTTTATTTTCTATGAATGACTTTCAGAGGACCAAGGATGTGGTTGTTTTTACAGTGAATACAGAGGGCCAACATCTACCATCCTTGATAGGTTGGTCTCCTTGAACATTCTTCCTACCAAGGTTAAATAAACCTCCTCTGATATAGAATATCAGAATCTTGAATCAACTAACAATGTTTTAATTACCCTATTTTTTCACATATCAGGGAAGAGTTTCATACCTTCATATTTATCATGTCAGTATACGTAAAAATTAAATGTTTTATTAGTATGCACATATTAAGAACCCTTATTATGGAAATTCCCAAGGTTTTCAACATAGTCTTCCTTCACAAAGGGGAAAATTATGTCATATATATATATAATATATATACTATATTTATATATATATAATATATATAGTATATTTGTATATATATAGTATATTTGTATATATATAGTATATGTGTGTATATATATAGTATATGTGCATATGTATAGTATATGCACATACATAGTATTACACATTGCTATTTAAATGTACAAAAACAAAAGCAGTCATGCTTAAAAAATAAGGTTGTCCTTGCTAAAACTCAATCTACAGGCCATCTAGAACTCTCCATATACTAAAAGAGCTTGATTCAATTCAAAGAAACTTAAGTTCCATAGCACCCAAACGCCCTTTCTGTCTCCCACTTCCTCATCGTAAGTAACCTATGGAAGACTTTATTTTACAGGTAAATCAATAAAAACTTTGGCAATGGTTACATTTCCTAAGCAAAGTTTATCCCGACAACCTAGTCATTTATCCTTTGGCAATAAACACATGTACTATCCACCCACATGAGGAAATATGTTACAGCTTTAAAAAAATTTACAGTTAACATCAACCAACAAATATTGACTTTCTACTACAAGCCAAGCACCATAAGTATGGCAAAGCAAGCACTGAGTTTTTCCCAAGATACTTCTCATTTCTCTTCTTTTAAAGAAGGATAATTCATTAAACATAAAACTTCAATGGAATTTAGTTTTTATATAGGTCAATAAGGTTTATTACATCAATAAAGTTGAAATAAGAAAAAATCCTTTGTCTTAATGCCTCTCTCAATTTCAAGTTCAAAAATGTGGGCACTGTCACCACATTTTTGTAGAGGTGTGACGATAGGCCCTGTTCTTGGAGGAAAGTCATGAGAGTTGAAGACACAGGTGCATGCTGACACATCTAGAGCACAAAATAACAAGACACTTAATCCAGCACTAAGTGGTGAGCAGCAGAGAAGGTGCAGAAGACTGTGGACAAGGAAAACCAGGGAAGGCTCTCTCTAGCAGAAAGGACTCAAAATAGACTGGATAAAGTGGGTAAGATGTAAAAAGTATAGAGAGGAACCATGGCACATACTGTTGGTTGCAACTAAACCCCAATTCACACCCTCCTGGCAGAGCTTGGGTTTGTTCGAACATGACTCAGCCCCATGAGTAAATTCTGGTTGGTCTTGACCAATCATGCTGAGGAAAGAAATTCATACATATACTAAGAGAAATGTCCAGAAGTATAAACAACAAAATATTAACCACAGATATCACTCAGTGGTAAGCTAATGGGTAGTTCTTTTTCCTCTCATCTTTCTCTACATCCAGATTTTAAAAGTTGAGTATCCATGAATTGAATGATCATTTTCTTACAAGGCCAAGTACATCAATGATACAAATATTTTTAGCATCTCTAACATAATAATCTTCTTTTTGATGTATTTAAAGTCCAACAGAGGAAAATGATGAACAAATTCTGAGAAAAAATGCTACAAAGCATAAAAACTTGCATTAAATAAGCATGGCTTGTCGAAGAGTGGACAATACATGAAAGAAATGACTTAGCCTGTTTCCTTGCTAGAAAACTCAATCATGCTAGTAGAATATTAAATACATTTTCACTTACTTGTCGTCAGTACTACTTTAAGTCAAAGAACAAATCATTAGCTTTGATTAAAATAGATACACAAGCCAGCAAAGTGTGATTTCCTTAGCTTCTCTACACCCTCTACACTCCCTACTTGACTTCCCCTTGTTGCTTATGAAATACTGACCTATCAAACCCAAATTCTGAGTCTATCACATGTTTCACTGCCTCTACCTTTAAGCAGCTAAGCACCATAGGACAAAGTTACAGAGCGCTTGTTGGTTCCACTGTAAATTTATATTATCCTATCATTTCAGATTGGCCCAAGTCAACAGACAATTCCCACAGAGTGTCTACTTACTAAATTCTAGTGGGCTGTGATAACTATGGGTTTTTTTTCTCTGGGGCGTGTCTTCCTTTCTCCTTCTACTTCCTCTGGCGGATGTCTTCTCTACTCTAGATGGTCCTAGTGGGGAATCAGTCCAGGATCTAGATTCGACCATATCAATTCAAACGAGGAGAGTAAGTGGTGCAAAGAGGCACAGGAGGTCTGCCTGATCAATCAAAGTCCTCCCAGGACTTTGCTGCTAAAGGCAGCGAAGAAGACTTTATTCATCTTGGATCTCAAAATGCAAAGATGTACATGGGGGCTGAAGTTTATATTTCCCACTATAGGAATGCAGGATATTTGCTACAGGGAAGGACAAAGCTGAGACACAAAAGTAGAGACAATGAGAAGTGGAGAGCATGAGAAAACTCTCAAAACTTTGAAACCCCGAGATCCAGGACACCTGGGCCAACTCCACCTATAGACTTTCTAGTTCCACATGAAACAATAAATCCTCAACTATCCCTCAGCTGGGTTTTTGTCTCTTACACCCGGTGGACTCCTGTCAGATACAGGACATATTCCAAATTTATATACACTCCCCAAACCAGAAACTACCTACTAGCAGTCCCTAAATGCCTGCTTCATGAAGAACTTCTCTGCCCCAAAGTCACTCTCGGAGCCCTCAGTAAAAATGATTCTAAAAAACCTCTTACATTCAAGGTCTTTTCTCATTATCTGGCTGCAGCACCTTTCTCCAGCATGTCAATGTTGATTGTTCATTTCTTGTGAAAAACCTCCCTCCCGCAGCTCCCGGGGCACAGTTCTGCCCTAGTTCTCCTGCTCCCCTGGCACTTGGTCCTCTTCCCACACCCTGATTCAAGTGTTTCCCAATGAGTTGTCTTTGGCTTCCTTCCCTTTCCTTCTGCCCTCTCTCCCTTGGCAAGCTCTTTCAACCTAATGTTTCCAGTAATCCCCTCAAAATAAAAGACTCTAGCATCTAGACTCATACAACTCTCTTCTATAATCCAGGCCCATAAATCTCTAGTCTCAGCTCCCTTACCTATATCTCCAGACACCCATACCCATCTCTCACCTAACTTCAAGATGCATATTCAAAACTGCATGGAGTATCTTCTTTTCTGAAACAATTGCTCTTTCTTATGTGGGCTTTGACTTTGTCAAAGCAACATCCAACTCCTGGCAATCTTAAAATGAAGGGTTACCAGTGACACCCTAGTCATCCCAGCTGAGATGTGCTCTTGATTCTATTTCCATAACATCTTTTGCAGAGTTCCCTCCTCCCTGTCACTGCTTCTCATCTACCCTGGTTCAGATTCTCACCATCCTCACCTGGATAACTGC
Source organism: Phacochoerus africanus (assembly GCF_016906955.1). Taxonomy (NCBI): domain Eukaryota; kingdom Metazoa; phylum Chordata; class Mammalia; order Artiodactyla; family Suidae; genus Phacochoerus; species Phacochoerus africanus. The sequence continues at coordinate 34,415,543 of NC_062547.1, read as the reverse complement.
CATGATCATATTCGTTTGTCTCTCTGCACTCTCTCAGTCCCAAGCATCCTCCCCTCTGCTCTGAGATTATTACCTGGATGGAAGGTCACATCTGAGCGAGTCATTTCCTAGCTCACAAAACTTCCAGAGCCACCCAAAAGTGGACACTCCTCCATCCATCTGCCAAGAAAGGTCCTCAGCCTGGCCTCAAACTCCTGTCATGGTTTCCTTCCCATAATTTCCTTTCAAGAATTCAGCACTAAAACCAAACCAAATACCACAGCATTCCTCCTCCCGGTCCCAGTCTGTCTCCATATCTTTGCTCATCCTCCTTTTTCTACATCTCCCCATGAATAACTCCTACTATCCCTCAGGGCTCTCCTGAAGTGCCAACTCTTTGATGATCCATAATCCTTAATCTTTTTTGCTAGAAGTTATTTCCCTTCTCCTTTGAACTCCCATAACTCTGCTACATCATTCATTTCTCTTGAAGGCAAGAATCCCAATTTAATTCAGCACTGCACATAGTGCTTACCTAACAAAAGTTTGTTTAATCAATGAGTTGTTTAATGAAATAATAAACTCCTTTCCACAGCTACACAGGCAGTCAGATGTGGGACTGAAACCAAGTCCGTTACTCACAAGCTACATGACCTTGGGAGAGTTACCTAACCACTCCGAGGAAAAGCTCAGCCTCCTCATCAACAAAATGACGTATCCAGTACATAGTAGGTGTAATTTGTACAAGATCCCTCCCATTTCTCTTTTCACACTTATTTCCTAATCAGAGACCCCTCCAAATGATACACATGCATCATCAGAGCATCACTACCACTCTGTGAGATCACTATGTATTTCCCCCAACAGCAAACGCAGGGATCTTTGCCACCAAGTCATCCTACCAGACACTAGAAAGCGGGACAAGAGAATGCGTCCCAGAATCTAAGACTTCTCTCAAATATCACTGGAGCAACTGAGGAACTCTTGTTCTTTCTAGGGGAACATTTTTGCAGGTGATAAAGTTCATCTGAGAAGGCTTCATGAAGGGAGTAAAGTAAATGTTAATTGTGTCAAATGTTAGTTTGGAGACAAAGGAAATTCCTTGTAAGGCCTAGAAGAGTGCAAAGTCTGCTACTTTCTCAAGACCTAAACAACCCAGTAAGACTATTCAAGACTACTCCTGCCTCTCGAAGATATGAAAGCCGACAGGATATACTGGACATGGCACTGAACCATGTAGGCCTAATTCTGGTTCAGATACATATACTCTCTGCGGTACTTGGAGTAAGCCATTCATCTATCATCCAGCCTTGATATTCTCACCTACAAAATGGGATGGCTAGACTAGAAACCCTTTTTTTTTTTTGTCTTTTTAGGGCCACACCCTCAGCATATGGAGGTTCCCAGCCTAGGGGTCGAAAGAGAGCTGTAGCCGCCAGCCTACACCACAGCAGCTGGGATCTGAGCCTTGTCTGCGACCTATACCATAGCTCACAGGAATGCCGGATCCTTAACCCACTGAACAAGGACAGAGATCGAACCTGTGTCCCCATGGATACTAGTCAGGATGGGAACTCCGAAAACCTCATTCTAAGAAGAACTCCTTGTTAAGGAGTTTTTCTCTTCAATGAACTTGCCAAAGCCAAGCCCCTTTGATGGTTAGCTGTGGACACAATTAGAATTGTAGATGACAAGGAAGAGATGTCCTCTTAAGCTTCCTTCCAGTCCTGTGCCTCTTGAGGCAATTATCACAGCTCAGAAATTAAGAGGAAGACTTGAATCAGATCAACATGGATTCATATCCTGGATCTGCTATTTACTACATGGCCATAATGAATTTTTTCCCTTTGCTAAAGCTTCTGTGTCCTCATCTATAAATTAAGGGGATAATAAGTTCTATCTACTTCATAGGGATAGGAGTCTTGTGAGCATTAAGCCAGATAATAGGTACTAAGTTTCTAGCACATAATAAACTCTCAATAAATGTCAATTACCATTATTATTTCTACTGTACCCTAAAATAATTTCCCTTGGCCAGACTTGACCAATTGTAATTATATGCAGTAACTCAGAGACCACAAAACATCGTTTTAGAAATTTAGAACAAATTATCAAGACACAGCAACCTGTGGTTCTAAATTGTGTCCTAAACCAGAGGATTTTTTGCTATATTAGCAAAATAGCTATTAAATCTGAATAAGAATTACGGATCAGATGATATATATCAATGCTAGTTTTCTGAGTTTAACAACTGTACTATAATTATTGAAAACACTCTTATTTTTGGAATAATCAATACACTGTTTAGAGGTAAAGGAGCATTATGACAGCAACTTACTTTCAAATGGTTCAGAAAAAAATGTATATACATTTTACATTTACATTGTGTGCATGTACGTGTATGTGTGGGTATAGTTTCACATTTAAGTATTGGCTAAATTAAGGTATTTAAAATTTTCAGTTTTGACCCTCTGTTCAAATATTTACTAGGTCTTTTTTTTTTCTGTAAAGTAAAGCCTCTCTTACAATCAATTGTCCTATAGACCTCCCCAAAAAAAGTACTCAAGAGACCCAATTTTCACTTTCGCACTGTGATAAGCTCCAAAGTCAAAGTACATTTTGAAATGGATGGAATTAGCCTAGTCTTATAGTATGCATTAAACAATAACTGAACAAGTGCCAACAACTGGCAACAGTTTCCACTACTGTTGCAACATCTATGCTCAAAGAAACATCCACGGATTTCTCAGTGGTAGCCTATGGAAAAGGAGTTGGATATTCCTTCTGCTGTTTCTAATTAAGTCAATTTCACAACTCCACATTTCAGCCAGTACCTAAATGGCTACCAATGCCCTGACAGGTCTGAAGGAGAGCCCCAAATAATTATGACAGCATCACATCGAACAACAGATTCTGTGGATGCTACATTAGTATTTTCTAAAAATTTGCCTTTCCTTTTATGTTGCCAACAGAAGAGCATACTGGCCCACTCCAACTCCCATCTCCAAGCAAAACAGCCTCTCCCCAAATACTTGAAGAAAGACTGCAATGTTTAGGAAGTTTAGTGAAATTTACCGTTACTCATTAAATAGCACTTCATGTCGCAAAGCACTTTTACATAAATAATCCCCTTTTCCCTTTACAATAAATCTGTGAAGATCTCATTTTAAACAGTAGGAAACTAAAGAACAGACACCAGGAGACTGTCCCAAGATTTTAGACATATTAAGCATTGAATTTAGGACCAGATCCTATGGTTTTGGATTCCCAGAGGAAGAGGGAGGGAGAAGAAAAAAAAAAAAATCAGTGAATGGCATCTAGTCATTCAGGACAAAAAAGTCCTAGCCATCTCCCCATCGCTCATACTCAATTTAACTCCATGCCTTCAGGATAAAGTCTAAACTTCTCAGCTTTGTAAGCCCCTTAGTGATCTGGCCTGATGTCCTAACATTTCTCTACCCTTCAGTATTCCACATTTCTGTATACTTCAGTTGGAATAGCTAACAACTTCCTGGGTCCTAACACTTATGAAATGTCTACCTCCATGCCTTTGCACATGATATAAGGTTCTTCCCTTACTACGCATCTTCACCTGGCTAATTCTCACGTGTCCTTCAAAACTCAGTTGAAGCTATTCTGGAAAGCTTTTTCCAAATCTGCCAGTCTCAAGTACATAGGTTATTTTAGGCTTCCACTGACCCTGCACACGCTTCCACAGTCTTCACCAAGTGTTGGTTCCATCTTTCCCTCTGGACCCACGTTGACCACAATGATGGAAACACACTGTCCATCACAATAGCCACTAGCCACTAGCCACAAGTGTACTGAGTATCTGAAAGATGGCTAATTCAATTAAAGAACTGGGTTTTTATTATATTTTTTTTAATTATTGTAAATATAGATTTAAATACTTACCTGTGGCTCGTGTCTACAGTACTGGGCAGCATAGCTCGAGACAGACTGTCAACTCCAAGGACAGAGACCACACTTACTTGTCTCTGTACCTGTCCTGTCCTGGTACCCACCACAGGATTCAGGGTTTGTTGAAAGAATAAGTGAACATGTAAATATCTATAAACACTTAAGTACACTAGGAAAGTGATTCCAATCAATACTCCAAGCACTCTGGATTATCATATAAAATTTGTCCAAACTGATCACTTCTTGTTAAGTGTACCTCATTAACTATCATGGAAAAAAGCCCTCAGTAAATCCCTCAATTCTGCTCAGGGCACTTCAGCTTCACAGTCACTCTTAAATGATTTCCAGATGATTTCTGGATAAAGGGTGATGCTGTTTATGAAATATTACAATACTCATGGCAGCATCATTTTGGAATGTCAAACTCAACTCCAGTGTTTTATAAAGAAAAGACATGAGTTTTTTACCCTGCTTCTATTAACCTGGAAAAGAAATTCCCTTGAATGCCTGAAGTATTCCCAAAGTACTAAAGACTATTCCTAAGGATTCTTTAACTATCCGCTCTCCTGACCAAATTCCTTTCTGAAATCCCATACAGTATTTGGAGACACTGTACAGACTTGATTGGATGGGCTTCCCCTCAGCGATAAGCAGAATGTGTAGTGAACATGACCTCGCTACAAAGGACTAAGCAGTCAAATCCAATTTGGTTCCAATTAAAACTTTCGGTTGACAGAATTCATGAGCTTGACATATGCTTGGTCATTTGAGATTTTAAAGAAATCCAAGAGGCAAACTTCACAAGGCAGAGATTAACCAGGATGGACTCCACATCCAGGCGCTCAGTACAAAATCCCTTGGGGTGGAGCTGGCTGCCAGTCAAAAGCGTTGACACAGGTGGTCAGCACACACCGCCCACCCAGAGCAAGGAGAGCCTTTCCCTTCCCTACCCTGTGTGTTTCACGTCCCTGGGTCCCTGGTGGTTGTACGGTGGCTGAATCACCACTCATTAAAGCCCTTTCACTGTATAATTACTTCTGTAAATGGAAACTAATCCTAAAGTCTAGAACTGTAAGTAAAATAAAAAGAAATAGGTAAAGCATCCTCGAGCTTGACTGGAGGTTCACTCCTTCTCCACTTGATTTAAATGTTTAATTAAAAATGAACAGTTGTTTTTTTTTTTACAAAATAATTAATGTTCACGAAAGAAAAACAGGCAAAAAGAAAATAAAACGTGCATTCATTTAAACCCTGTACTGCAAGACAACATTTGGTATTATTAGGCTGCTGCTCCCACACCCCACCCTCCACTTTAGGCACTTTTAACATAGTGAAATAAATATTAGCTAGCATTTCCGGGACACTCACTGTTTCATGCACTGTCCTAAGTATTTAACATCTATTTTAATTCATTCTGTCTTCACCAGGGTACTGCAAGGGAGCGACTGTTGTTATCTGCATCTTAAAGACAAAGAAACTGAACCGAGGGAGGTTAAGGAACTTGACCCAGTTCGCAGGCTTGGAAGTGGCAAATAATCTCTGTCCAGTGTTTGCTGTGGGAACATTATGTGCAACTAAGTAGTGTGGGAAGAAAAATTTCTCCTTAATTTCATTAAATCCCTCACTACTGTTTGAACACTCTGTCAGAAGCAGTGAGCACAACCTGCGTGTCTTATGTTCAGTTCCTGTTCCTTGAGGGGAGGGGCAGAGAGGAGACAGTCACTGACTTGGATCTAATTAATACTCAACAGCTGGCTGTAGGGCACGATCTGGGATATGAATTTAGATTCCTTCAGGGCTCTATCGCTTTGATGTTCCTACCATCAAACTGTCACCTTCCTGCCTCCACATATTACATAAATCCATTAGCTTAGCCATTTTGCGAAGCCTACATTTAACTCCATTCAACTCTGATTTAGGTTTTTGGTGGTTTTTTTTGTTTTTTTTTTTAATCTGAATCCTTAAGCTATATTGGTCCCAATTCCTTTAAAATCTAAAGGGCTTGTTTTGATTATGAATGTCAGGTAATTGTGGAGAGCAAAACAAAATGGAGGTTACTACAGGTGGAAATGGTTAACCATGTAAATGGTCAAATTGGAAGAGTGAGATGTTCAAGTTCAGAAACAGGCTTGAAGTTAAAGGTGTTCTCAGAGACCCTGAAGACATTCCATGTCCTCACCCCACCCCCAAAGATCACCTGTCAACCGTCCAAGGAGACAGTTTTTTGTTCATGCCCACTGAGGTTGTCTGCCTCATCATGACCCTAAAACACGTAGGATTATTCTTTATGGTTGTGTCACCTACATGGCAACTCCTATGGCAACCATGGTAATTACACAGCAGCCTTGTCATCTCAGGTTAACACCGTAATTAACCCATGTCACTGTAGCATTCATGGTTATGACAACTTTGGCCAGCAAGTCCTATGGAAGTAGCATTTTTAGTTCTGGCTTTCAAAAATTACTTCAGCAATCACTTCTTTAAAAAAAAAAAAATCAAGCTTGCCTTCCCATCCCTCCCCCCTACACAAGATTTCCTCCATACAAAGGCCACTGAACCAAGCTGAGTGCCCCGTAAGAAACAGTAGACTATCTCTGTCTTCCAAAGAGAACAGGAGAAACAAACAGAGAAAAACATTTCTGAAAATAATACTTACAGCTCCTCTAGAAAAGGGAAGTTCTTAAATGCATCTTCTGGTAATTGAGTGATATTGTTCATACTGATATCCCTGGAAAACAAAGTTAAGAAGATTGTTAACTAAGTGATATTAGACTTCAAGCACTTAATTCAACAGGAAAAAAAATGATTAGGTACTGAAATTTTATAAAGAAGACCGAAAAATGGGCACCGAAAACAGATGTAGGGATAACCAGAATTTAGCTTCAGAAGGCAACGCTCAGAAAGCCAAAAAGTTAAATCTTTTATTACAAATGACATCCCATCATTTATAATGTACCCAGAGCCTGGGTTTTCACCCTTTAAATATTCTTGGGGGAAAAAAATGTCTCCAACTACCTATAGTGAGTGAGGCAGTGTGGCTTTTTAGTGTGCTGTATTTAAAGGGCTATACCTGATAAAAACAAACAGATACTCAGTACCTAATAAAAGAGATCTGCAGGTTTGGGTGGCTTCTAAAGCCACTGTGTCAGGGATAATAAAACAGGTCCTAACTGTACCCTAGTCGTATTTTTTGCAAAACCTATAAAAGTCCTCCAGGTAAGAGCTGTAAGTAGATTTCATTTTTAGCCTATGAACAGATGCAGGCTACAAACAAGTGCATACATGACAGGTATGCAATCCATTTCCAGTTTTTCCTTAATGAGGCAGCAGAAAGGAGGGTACTCACTTGGTGATCTAACTCGACAAATTGAGTTCAAACCGTTGAAAACAAAATACTTTTTAAAACCATTTCCTTCTTCCCTGGCAGCTGCCTTTTGAACTGACCTGCTCCTTCCATACTCTACTTAATCTGGACCCCATGAAAGAAAGGTTAAGGCAGCCTCACCAAGCACAGTTCCACTAGGCTGTCTGAATGCCTCACGCAGGTGCCCCTGCCTCTTCTCCCACTTTAAAGTCTGTGCTTCAGCCCACAGGTCTCTCCTTTCTAGAAACCATCATGGAAAGTCACATGTGTGACTTTCCCATGACTACATTAGATCTACTGGTCTAAGGAGGCGGAAGAGAAATCAAGCACAACAAAACCCGATGACGGAGTTCCCGTTGTGGCTCAGTGGTTAACAAATCCCTCTAGGAACCATGAGTTTGCGGGTTCAATCCCTGGCCTTGCCCAGTGGGTTAAGGATCCGGCGTTGCCATGAGCTGTGGTGTAGGTCACAGATCCGTTTCGGATCCCGAGTTGGCTGTGGCTCTGGTGTAGGCCGGCGGCTACAGCTCTGATTAGACCCCTAGCCTGGGAACCTACATATGCCACGGGAGCAGCCCTAGAAAAGGCAAAAAGACCAAAAAAAAAAAAAAAAACCAAACCCACTGACAACAATAACACTGTTCTTTACCTCAGTCAGGTAAAATTGTCCTTTACAGGACACCTGGAATAGGTAGATGAGTCCCTTCTCCCCATCTTTCCTCTCACTACCATCTAGAAGTGGAATGTGCATCCCTGCTTACTGGCCTTTCCCAAGGCAGGCTTGGAAAACTTCTTGGTTTGAGAAGAATAAGAATAATTGCAGACGCAAAACAGCAGTAGCAGCTGCAGTGTGGAGAATACTAACCATGTGATAAGACTCAAATCTCACTGTATGAGTGGGAAAACCGAGGCTTACTGGGGAAAAAGAACCTCCCTGAGGCCACCAAACAAGTAGTGTAACCGGAAATGTGAGCTCCAGAGTCCAAGATTGCAACTCCAAACTCTGAGCCTTCTTAAGTATCATTTGAATCCTGCTGCTTTGCTCCAGTGGTAGTCAAGACAGAAAGCAAACCCTCCACTTTACCAAGGTTAAAAAGAGGGAGGGGTACTATCCCCCGAGACCTTGGCACAACCATCAGTGAATCTCAGGGAGAGATCACGTCTGCTTGATGATTTCAAAAAAAAAAAGAGCTATAAATAGCTTGAGCAATTGAAGAAACAAAGTTCTAAAACTTCTCTGGAGAATAATCCTACGACCATAGAGATTCACATACCCTCCAAAACTATGTATCATTGGATACAACTCAAATTCCTTAAAGATAACTTATAAGAAAAACAAAATTAATATGTGTTTCAAGGAATTATTATTTTTAAACACAGGCTCTGATGCTAATTTAGTCAGCTAAATTCCCAGGGAAGGGAAGGGGGGACCCTTTGTTTTTCATAAACACTAGAGCAAGATACTAGAGAAATAGCACCAAAATTGGAGTCAGAAGGAATACTGTTTAGGAGTTCCCGTCGTGGCACAGTGGCTAATGAATCCGACTAGGAACCATGAGGTTGTGGGTTTGATCCCTGGCCTTGCTCAGTGAGTTAAGGATCCGGCGTTGCCGTGACCTGTCACAGACGTGGCTCGGATCCTTCATTGTTGTGGCTCTGGCGTAGGCCGGCGGCTGCAGCTCCAATTAGACCCCTAGCCTGGGAACCTCCATATGCCGCAGGAACAGCCCTAGAAAAGGCAAAAAGACAAAAAAAAAGACCAAAAAAAGACAAAAAAAAAGAAGAAGGAATACTGTTTAATCCCAGGCCTCAGTTTCTCATCTGTAAAATGACAGAGTTGAACAGATTGATTGGGGGACTTCCTGGTCTGACATTATACACTTCTATGATTTACCTTTTTTTTTTTTTGTCTTTTTAGGGCCATACCCAAGGCATATGGAAATTCTCAGGCTAGGAGTCGAATCAGAACTGCAGCTACCAGCCTACACCATAGCCACAACAACTTGGGATTCGAGCTGAGTCTGAGACCTATACCACAGCTCGTAGCAATGCTGGATCCTTAACCCAATGAAGGAGGCCAGGAATCGAACCTGCATCCTCATGGACACTAGTTGGGTTCATTTCCTCTGAGCCACAATGGAGCCACTCCCACCTTTTTTTTTTTTTTTTTTAAATAATTTTCATGGAGGGGCTCATCCTCCGTGATGAAAATACCTGAGGTTCATTTTATGGAAAAGAGGACATGTTTCTGAAAAACTTATCAGAAGGCAAAATTTAAAGTCTAACAGTTTGCCATTACAAAACCACGGAGTCACTCCCACTGGAAACACACTAGCCAATAAATCACTCTTAAGAATACAACAAAACTCTTAATCACATTGAAAAGCAAAATAATAATGAGTATGCAGTGATTCTGTAAAATACCATACAACATGGGTGCTCTTTAGTCATTCCAATAAAAGGAGAAAGAAGGACAGCCATAACTTAGCACTTTCCCAAAGGAAATCCCCCATAGAGTTTCCTCTAAGTTTAGCACACGTGAATTCAGCTGTGTAGCACAGCCACAGAAAAAGTGACTAATGGCCTCACCAGAAAAAGACACATAATTAGAGAGAATTTACATGACACTCTTCTCCGCACTCCAGTTTTTTTTTTTTAAATTAATTAATTTATTTATTTTGTCTTTTTGTTGTTGTTATTGTTGTTGCTATTTCTTGGGCCGCTCCTGAGGCATATGGAGGTTCCCAGGCTAGGGGTTGAATCGGAGCTGTAGCCACCGGCCTACGCCAGAGCCACAGCAACGCGCGATCCGAGCCGCGTGTGCAACCTACACCACAGCTCACGGCAACGCCAGATCCTTAACCCACTGAGCAAGGGCAGGGACCGAACCTGCAACCTCATGGTTCCTAGTCGGATTTGTTAACCACTGCGCCACGATGGGCACTCCTGCACTCCAGTTTTTTTAAAAAAGCATATACCTATCTGTATAACTCTCTCATTTTTTCCCCCTCTGAGTAACAAGATATAACAGGTAGTTTTGCTGTGAGCTCTAAATGCAATTAGTGGGACTCTGTATTGACAAACTAAGATGTGTTAAATACGTGGGGAGGTTTTGTTTCAAAGCCTCAGATTCAGGGGTGACACTTGCTTCCCTAGTGTTCTGATTTTCACAGACTCAGAGAAGTTCTGTCTTGAGAGGTGTTTTCCTTCCTATTTTCTGGGCCTCAGTTCCAAAACATCTGTGAATAAGGAAGAGAAGGGGGAAAAAGAAAAGACGAAAAGAAGGCGGGGGGGGGGGGGGGGGAGATTGCTAGATGTTATCAGCAAAGATGCTCTGGAAACATGTGGTTACAGAGCATGAGGTGGGTGGGTACTCCTTTAAAATAATGAGGGCTAATGGTGATAAACAAGCCACAGACAGCCTTAAGAGTAGATTCCAGACCTGACATCACCAACTCGGCAAGAGAGCTTAAGGCCGAAAGGCTGCTGGGGTGGGGGGATGAGTTAGCTGTGAAAATTTACCAATGGAAGCCCTAAGCCAATAATCACAAATACACGGGGCTCCTAGGCCATATCAATTACTGAAATACATAAGTAAAAGAAAGGTACAAGGAAAATTTTGAGCTAGAGGATAACACCTTAGGTCAGGGTCTTGACATTGATTACGAGCAACACATCTTGCCAGGGACGTTCGTAATTTAACCCAGTGATCTGCCATTCCAGGTTCCAACAAAGAAAATAACACAGAAAATAAAATAATGTACAAGGGCAGAACACCACAGACTCAGAAATGTCTCTGAAGGGTAATTTCAAGAGAACAGATGGCATTACTTGGGCTGGAAGGGTGCAGGCTTGGGAAACCAAGGCTTACCTATGAATTTACCACCATGGCTGTGTGATCTTGGGCAAACTATTCATCTTTTCTGAGCCCTGGCTGCTTCGTTTGGACAAATGAAAGCAGCAAATAAGTAAACCTTATAGAATGCTGTGAAGTTCAGACAATGTCAAGCCACAGAGAAGAAGCTAAAAAAGTAACAGGTGTTATCTTACTGCCTGTGTTTTTGCTTTTGCTGGAGGCTGCCTTAATCCAGTCGACCAAGAGCCAGCAGGCCAAGCATCTCACCACCTTTAGTGGTCTTCCTTCCCAGAAAAGAAGCTACTTTAACTTGAGAGAAACACTAAACGGTGCAGACGATCTAGAACCTGGACTTGTTCCTAACTACAAAAGTGGACCCTAAACTCCAGAACTCCAAGGGTCGAAGAGGTTAAGACAGAAGAGCGCTTTGAGAGCAAATACTTTGTTTTAGAAGAAAAAAGTTGAAGCCAGTTGTTGACAGTCAAATGGAAGGATGGAAGGAAGGAAGGGAGGGAGGAAGGGAAGGGGGGAGAAAAGGAAGGAAAGGGAGGGGGGGAAGGAAGGGTGGGAGGTAAGGAAGGGAGGGAGGGAAGGAAGGGAGGAGGAAAGGAAAGAGGGGAGGAAGGAGGGAAGGAAGGGAGTGAAGGAAGAAGAAAAGAAAGGAAGGGACGAAGGAAGCAAGGCGGGAAGGGAGGAAGGAGGGGGAGGGATGGAGGGAAGGAGGGAGAAAAGGAAGGAAGGAGGGAAGGAAAGGAGGAAGGAAGGGAGGGAGGAAGGAAAGAAGGAAGGAAGGAAAGAGAAATTACATTCTTATAGGAAATGTTTAGGACAGGAAAAACAAGAGCCATTTTCAAAAAGATCAGGATGACCTCAAGGAGCGATGAAGCACAGGAGAGAACCTAGAGCTTTTACTTAGTAGGGAGACAGTGCCAGAACATGTCTTTTCTATACATACTGGTTCTGTATCAGATTTCTTTACAGTGAGGCCTTTCAAGGTACACCCACCGGAACAGGGCATACGTCTGCATATCACACCCAATGCAACACTTCCCAATTTTTACAAGAGATTCAAAATGCAAAAGCATATCACCCTACTAGGAAAAGGAAGGTAAATGCTCAAACACTGGCAGCCGCTGATTTCAAAATTAAAATTTAAAGAGTGCAATTGTTTAATTGAAACTGCTAAATCTCCCCAGTGGTTAAACTCTCATCTTTTTTTTCCCTCATAAAATTCACTAACGCTCAAACAGCTACAGAGTAAAGAGGAACATCATGTTTCAACAAGGTACCTTTTAAAATCCCTGTAAAATGCTCCCGAAGCGAGCCTAACCTGTTTGCTGATGGCCCAGTGTGTACCACCGTGGATTCCGAATGTTTGCCTGTCTGGGCCTTTTGCCATGGAATTATTTAATTTTAAATATACTATGATTGACCCAATGGTATCTAAATTTGAATAAACTCTCCTGTTTGTGTTAGATAAAACTGCACTGCTGCTGCCATAATGTTAGTAATAACACAAATATTATCCAGCAGTCTGAAAAGTCAATAAATTACATTTAATAAATTACACACAGGTTCTGAGAACACGGCATTCTCTGGTATGTTCTCTAGAAAATGGTGGTGATGTCTTTAAACTCAACAGACACATGTTGACAGTGATTAACAACTAATACTATTCCGATGACTTTTCGAGGGTCTTGTCATCCACCCAAAATTTTCAGGCCAGTCTCCAATGAGCAGATGTCTCCGGTATGAACGAAAACAAAACACTAAAACTAAATTTGAACCATGTCCCTGATGGAACAAATTGGAAGGGCAGCTCTCTCTTATCCATGAGTAGTGCAAACACGCACACACACACAAGTTCCAGGTCAAAGCTTAGGAAGAGTTCAACTTCTTCTCTGACAGGATTCTACATCTTTGGGCAAGCGATCACTTTTGCTCCCCACTTTTATAATAAAGCAACCTATGTTCACTGTTTCTGAATTTTTTTTTTTTTTTTTTTACTTTTTAGGGCCACACATGCAGCATATGGAAGTTCCCAGGCTAGGGGGTCGAATCAGAGCTGCAGCTGCTAGGTTTACACCACAGCTCATGGTAACACTGGATCCTTAACCCACTGAGCAGGGCCAGGAATCCTCATGGATACTATTCGGGTTTTTAACCTTCTGAGCCACAACAGGAACTCCTACATTCAGTTTTTAAAGAACTGAAATACAGGGGAAAGCATCGACAATATCAAGGCCCAAAAATAACCATTGTCCCATATCATGAGTGACATTACAGATTCTTTTTCTGGGTATGGTATATAGTTTTACAAATACGAATTCCTATAGTTCTGAACACGTATACCTCTTGACACCTAAGAAGATTCTTCATTTGCAAAGTGGAAAAAAAAATTATCTGAAAATATCTTTTGATGACAGTGTAAGGATTGAGTATATCATCATGCTATTTTTAGCAGGCCCTACAACATGGGATGGGAATGTCTTTGCATCTGGAAGCCACCGTGCCAGATGCAAAAGGAAAAGAGGTTAGTTGAAGATTTCCCTTTTCTAGAGACAAGATTTTGTCTTTTTTAGGGCCGCAGCTGCAGCATATGGAGGTTCCCAGGCTAGGGGTCAAATTGGAGCTATAGCTAGCTGCTGGCCCACACCAAGCCACAGTAACACCGTAGCCACAGCAACAACGCAAAATTGGAGCTCATGGCAACGCTGGATCCTTAACCCACTGAGCCAGGCCAGGGATCAAACCTGCATCCTCATGGATACTAGTCAGATTTGTTTCCGCTGCGCCATGACAGGAATTCCATTAACAAATAAATATGTACAAAGCACCCATTATCCATACAAGGTGTAAGGCACTGTGCTGCGATGGTGATGTTTTTATCAAAAGATATGTTCACAGTTCTTTTCTTTTTTCACTTTCTTTTAATTAAAATCTATCAGTCCACTCTCTTAACTTGCTATTACTGTTCAATACACTGTTGCATGTGCAACATGCAATTAAATTTAACCTTGGCAATGAGAATAGCTATGCAAATGTGAAGATACTGCTCTTTACTTATGCTACTGAATTGGGGCCAAAACATTTTGGATGCCATTTTAGTCAGGTTTTGCTCCAGATATATTTTTCTGACGTTATATGTTTTAGCACTGCTAGAATCCAACGAGATGTCATGATGGACACCCTTCTGATGCTACATTTTAGGCATACTACAATTGTTTTAGGCAGCAAGATAAATTGGCTCCATCTTCCCTGATGTTTCAAGCACAAAGGCACAGTGCTGCCCAGTGGAAAGGATTCAAAACTTGATTCTCTGAGCCTTGAAATCCTTAGGAGGAGACCTGCTACAACAACCATACTGACACTTAAAAATAAATGTTAATTACTACAAAGTTACTACCTTATCAAGTCATTATCTACTTAAGGTACTTGAACATCCTAGTATATAATCTTCCTAACAACACAGAAAGGCTAGAGAAAATGCCAGCATCAAATCTCAAAAAAAAAAAAAAAAAAAAAACAGTAAAAAGTTTAGGCTAGAGGAGATAAACAGAAGAATGTTTATTCATTTTATGTTCATCTACTTTCAGGGATTAAAACCTCTGTTTTGGGACCTTTTAGCATTTTTTTCCAAAGATTCTCTAAGCTGTTATGAAAAACAAAACAAAACGGAAAAAAATTTGCAAAATATATCCCAGATAAGGGATTTTTATCTATAACATAGAAAGAACTCTCAAAACTCAATAATAAACCTGATTTTTAAATTTTTAAAATTTTTTTTGCTTTTTTAGGGCTGCACCCATGGCAGATGGAGGTTCCCAAGTTAGAGGTTGAATCGGAGCTTAGCTGCCGGCCTACACCGCAGCCACAGCAACGCAGGATCCTACACCACAGTTCATGGCAAGACTGGATCCTTAACCCACTGAGTGAGGTCAGGGATCAAACCTGCATCCTCGTGGATGCTAGGCAGATTGCTTTCCACAGAGCCACGATGGGAACTCTGTTTTGTTTTGTTTTTTTCCTTTTTGGTGTGTTTGGCCGTTTTTCCAGCCTTTCTATCCACTTGCAGGACGTGGGGCCAAGCCTCTACATTCTTCCTTTATTGAGCATCTATTAGGTTTATAACTGTGTGCTTGGGTACCAGATAGATAAAGACAGGTAAGACACAGTGCTTACCTGAGGGTGCTCTGCAATAACAAAGCAAAAGGCAAACACTGTGATCGGTGTGGCACAGCAAGAGAAGATGGTCAACCTAATTTGGAACCAGAGAGAGGCATCCACTGGCAGGGCTGTGGTGACGAGGTGGAAAGGACAGATGTTCCTCTATAGAGAGCTGCTATTTCAATCTGTGGTCTCACCCTTTAGGTCAGCACTGCTTCCCAGCAGAGATACCACTGGCATGCTGCACAGGAGGATTCTTCATTATTCAAGACAGCCTCGATCTCTATAGGTTGCTTAGCATCCCTGGTCCCCAGGACACTAATTAGTGCAACCAAAAACATTCCCCAGATACTTCCAACCTTCCTGGAGGAAGCTGGTGGCACAGAGAGGGACACGAAAGCTACTTAGCAGGTGGCAAACAGCATTTTTTAAAAAAGATAGATAAGGAACAGTTAATATTAAACACATCACACAGAAAAAGAATAAAGATTATTTCATGACAATAATTTAGGTTTCATATAAACACTGGGTCATGATATAAATAAGAGTCTCACTGGGCTCATAAGAAAGAAAAATTGAAAGTCTCTGAATCATATAACTTGTTTGTCTAGGGAGAGGGTGCCTTCCGGGCAGTGGGAATATTGTGTTAAATGAGATAAAACCAGAGGGGTCAAAGCGATAAGACTCCGGAGGGACTGGAGCATTACAAGCAGTTTGGATAGGGAGTTCCCTGGTGGCTCAGCAGGTTAAGAATCAGGCATTATCCCTGCTGCGGCTCAGGTGACTGCATGGCACAGGTTCAGTCCCTGGCCTGGGAACTTCCACATGCCACAAGCACACACCCCCTCCCAAGCAAGTATGAATAGGATTGGCAAAAGAAACTACCAAGACGAGTAGACAGTACATCCCCAAAAAGCCTTGTGAATGGCCTCTAGAAATCAGAACTTTATTCTAAATGCACTAGAAAGCTGCCAGAGGAAGTTTCAACATGTCATGTTTGCTGCAGAAAGATCCTTCTGGCAGCCATCTACCACCCTGGGATGCAAGGACGGGAAGTGAGGAATAAGAAATCCCAACTCCTCTGGAACTCAACTTCCTCTGCTGTAAAATATTCTGTACTTGCTAACTTCTAAGGTCCTTTCCCAATCTATCATTATGACGCCTACTTTGGCATTCCTGCTCCTGCACATTCCATGCATAATTAGTAGAAAATAAGAAACCCTGAGATTCACGATTTTCCTATACGGGCAGACACATTTGCTTGTGTTAGCAAGTGTGTGAATGAAGACAGACTTAAACATACCCCCTCAGAATTACAAGGGTTCAGCAATTAAGAAAGACGCATGACTTCATTTCCAAAGGTAATATTTTATGCAGTAATCATTTATGTTCTCGGTGAAGCAATACAGCCTAGGAGACACTTAAGGGTGTGTTCCTTGAGGAGACGCTAACACCACAAGGTAGAAAAAAGGGCAAAACTCCCATGTGTAAGCATCATACCACAACGAAAGGCATGTGTCATTTAAATTACACATCCTTAAAAGGGTAACTCTGCAAAATAAAACTCGTTAGACCAATTCAATATTTTCTAATATTGAAAGAAGTTCTTGTTTGGGTTTTTGGTTTTGGTTTTTTTTTTTTTTTTTTGGTTTTTGGTTTTTGTCTTTTAAAACAGAGCCCGTTTTCAAGTGTGAGATCTGTTCTAAAGAGGAAAACATAAAATGTTGTAACTCTGGAGCCATGTTTACTAAATGGCAAGGAAAATGAATACCAAAGACAAAAAAGCATTCCTTTTTATAGTTTGATGGAGGATCTCTAGCATCTGGCCTCCCATGGAACAGACAAGGGTTAAACTATAATTTTTCCCTTTCTTTCTTGCTACTTAACGGGTGTTCTCAGGCATTCTTTGGGTGTCAACAGCTGTTCTGGTAACCCTAACGATGACAAAACAGTGCTCATTACCAGCCAAGACACACAGACAAAATGCTATTTCAATAGTCCATTTAACATCAACAAGAAGGATTGTAAGGATTGTCGTCTGGGCCGACTGGAAACACTCAATTACTTCATCCCAGCAGACAAAATGCACTATTCATAAAGAAATCAATCGCACAGCATTTATTATGGTAAATATTCTAATTAACTAAACGGTTTATGTTTTATTATGGCTCCACTTATTAACAGCGCAGATAGGAAAACATTACTTCATGGTCTTTGCCTTCAAACGTGTACACCCACCCACGAAACCTTCTGTTCAGACGCGCATTTTTTTAAACTTCGGCTCACAACCAATTAATGGGCGGTAAAATCATTTTAATGGGTCATAGACAACTTTTTTAAAAAAGTGAAACAGGAAGGAATAGAGAATAAAATAGGAATATATCAGACTGCATCAAATGTAATAAAAGTCTTGTATCAGGAAACTTTGTTTCAGCACATGGGGGCTTCTGTCTTCCTGATGGCAAAGTCTCAAGCTCAGAGACATTGTGTAGTTTCAAGTTCATATATACTGTCTGTGAAATACAAGTGAGAACCATTAAGTTCAAGGACTTGGCTATTCGAGCCCAATTTTTTCCCTTTCTTAGTTTCTTTCTTTCTTCCTTTCTTTCTTTCTTTCCACACCAAGGAATATAGAGTTCCCAAGCCAGGGATCAGATCTGAGCCACAGTTGTGACCTTTGCTGCTGTGGCAAAGCTGGATATTTTAACCACTGTGCCAGGCCAGGGATCAAACCTGCGTCCCAGCATGGCAGGGACGCCACTGATCTTGTACATGGTGGGAATATCAAGCCCAATCTTTTTACTTTTCCCTCCAAATGGAGTCTAAACCACAAATGCTTCCCCAGCATCACCAGCACCCAGCACAGTGGGTTGAAGAACCTTGGAAGTCTTCTTCCATCTTTGTCCCTGCCGTAGTACTTTCCTACTTCAGTGATACTAGCTTTCTAAAACTGACAGAAGTGGTATAAGAGAATGTTACAATGGGGAGTTCCCGTCGTGGCTCAGTGGAAATGAACCTGACTAGTATTCATGAGGACACAGCTTCCATCCCTGGCCTTGCTCAGTGGGTTAAGGATCTGGCGTCGCAGTGAGCTGTGGCATAGATCTGCAACTACAGCTCCAATTCAACCCCTAGCCTGGGAGCCTCCATAGGCTGCCTGTGCAGCCCTAAAAAGACCAAAAAAAGGAAAAAGAAAAAAAAGAATATACCAATGGGCTATGCCAAAATTTTTTATCAAAAGAGAAGGACAGGGAGAGGGAGAGGGGGCAAAAGAGACACATCCATGCACATGTTTAAAAGACTTTATTTATTACACAATTACTTTTCAACAGACTTGTCCATAAGGCAACTAAGTGAGCTAAATTTCCACCTGGCTACCCTGGGCTATATCGAAATTTCTAGAAGTATATAACAGCATGACAGAGTTTTCACTTACTGTGCATAAAACATTTAAAAATAACCTGGCAAAATCATCCTACAATAATGGAATGATTTAAAGGTTAAAAACAACAAGAAAAAAAAATTTTTAAATAAATCTACACTCCAGTAAATCCCTTATAATGCCCCTAATCCAAAAGGGGCCTCCCAGTAAGCGCTCTTTTGCACATCCAGTAATCATCCTGGGCAAGAGAAGCTCCAATTTCCAAGACACTGAGGCATTGACCTCATTATGTTGAGGCAAGAGGAAAATTCCACATGATGAGGCAGTGTATACCCTGAAGGCCAGCTGCCAACCGTCAAGGCCTGAACCCAGGGGCAGGCTCTCTGGGGTTTCACCATCCCTGCAATACAGGCTTTGTGGGGCAATCGTTTCCCTTAACACCTTCCCAAACACACACCCCACACATTCTCCCCCTTCTCTGCTCTGATGGCCATTTTTAAAAAGGCTTATAAAATGTATTCTATCCTTAAAGGAATGACTCAAAATTGTAACTGGGATGACAATCGTTTCTGTTGACTATGAGACAACAGACATTGATAATGACGGTTTATAAAAGGAAATTCAAGATATTCCCTTGGGAATGACTTACATCTCATTAAAGTCGCTAATGATGTATTCAAAACAGAAGCTAGGCCATCAAATCTGAGGTGATCCTGGATCTTTGGAAGCAGAGATTCTCAAATCTGGTTTTATAATACTTGCGGATAGCTCCCTTTGTGACAAGTCCCAGAGTACTAAAAAGTTCGGAACACAAAAACCTTCAATTTGCTTTTAATTTTTGCAATCATTATGGGTCCTGTGGTCCTTTGCTTTTAACTTTTGCAATCATTATGGGTCCTGTGGTCCTTTGTTTCTTACCCTGGACAGAAAATAGTAGGCTATCCTGAAATGTGTTTATTAAAAAGAGAGAGACAGACGCATACACTAAGAAACACATTCCAAAACACTTTCAGTTATTGCTTTAGAAATATTCATCTAAAAAAATCTCTCAATTCTGCAGCTGACTTGATGTTTTGTTGAAACAGTTACTCAGCTGGAAAGCAAAGAATAAATAATGTCTTAGAAAATAAATTCCTATAAGGAGGAGGATATTTAACACCCCCCCCCCGCCAGCTCCCAGTGAAACCAGGTACACACTTCTGACTCATCTGTGCAAGAGTGCTTACACACACACACATACACACACACACAGAATCTCCATAAAGAGCTTAATGATAATTAAAGAATGTAAAGATTAGGAGGCCGATTCAGATACCAATAAGGAGGATGATAACATACTCCAGCCTGCCTTGGATAATCCCAGTTTACACCTATTTTTGGAGCATAATTATTAATAGTGCTCCTTTTTACTTTCAAAGGTATGGTCCATTGGATGATAAATAAAATCATCATCCCACTAACAGCCGTGGGTATGACTGAATAGTGTTGGATAAGCAGTAATGAGAAGAAGTGGAAATCTTGGTTTGGATTACCTTGGGGAAGCCTTACATAAAAGGCTACTTCCTCATCTGCATAATATTATGATGATAATAAAATGGAAAACATCTTATTGAGCATTTGTGGTATTTGTAAATATCACTTTGATCCATTTCCTGTTCCTCCACCTAGACCTTACACCCTATTAGGGCAAGGTCTGTGTTTTGCTCACTACTGTATCCCAAGCCTCTTGCACAATGCATGGTCACAATCAAATGAATGACAGGCTGGACCTACATTAAATGGCTAAATGCTTTCACGGTCATGTAACAGGTACTTAGCGTTTCCCCCCAATGAGAAATTTTTTAAAAGGCTTAATTTCCCAACCATCTAAAGATAGTCAAAGGCCTGGCTGCAGGAGGAAAAAAAAGAAAAAAGAAAAAAAAGACAGGGCATATAAAATAGCCTCATCTTTACAACTGACACCTGATCTGCTTCTGGGATAGACATCAAGAACATATTTCCTCTGGACAGCAAAGAGCATTAATGACAGATTTCCTCCCAAAATCTACCACTGTCACCAAATAATAACTTTACATGCAAACACATTTGGGAAAAAGCAAGAAAGACAGCAAAGCTTTCATTTAAATACAAGTCCCTGGATTTAAAAATTGCCTAGGAGGAATGATGTAAAATTGGATTTCAGTAAAACTAATTTTTCTTCCTCAAAATTTCAAAATACAGGCTTGGTCCTATAAATAGCATCTCACAGAACCGCTGAACTAGAAAGCAGAGTGGTTAAAAGTTGCTTCCAGAAGCCTAACCAAGAGCCCTGAGTTTGAACACAGCTCTGCTCATTCATCAGCAGTATAACCCTGAGAAAGTCCCTTAATTTTTTGGTGCCTCAGTTTCTTCAGGGGTAAACGGGGAAAACACTTCTGACTTCAGAACATCACTGTATGGATTAGATGATGTACCTTCTAGCCAGAGCCCAGCACAGTTCCTAGCCCACAGCAAACAGTCAAAGTCAGCTTATTATTTTTACTATTATCATCATTCCCCATCACCACCTAACCTAACTATCTCATGTTAATAATGAGGTAACTGAGGCCCAGAGGGGCTAAAACTTCAATCAAAGAACCTAGATCAGAATCACAAAGACAAATCCCAGTTCGAGGTTCTTTCTTTCTACTACCCTAAACTGGAGCCATGTGGCAGTAATACTTTAGCAATATGCTTTGGAACCTGGGAAAATAATTTCTCCTAGAAACAACATGTTAAACGGTGCTGAGACTCTGAAGTTAATGAGTCGGAGCAGGCTGAACCCCTCAACTGTAGCTCAACTGATGGGCAAGTGCTACAACCACACCATGGAAAGAAACCAGTGCTACCTGTACTCAAGGAAGTAAATGCATGAGAAGTCTCTACTAGCTTGTGAGGAATGCTGGTCCTTGAAGAAGTACTACGTTTAAAAAATGAGGCAAAATTGTAAAATGGAATTCTGATGGAAAAGGTGTTGATGTCTTGATGATTGATAGTGTTCAGTCCTACTTAAGGAACCCACAGCTTTTGTTACTATTCAACAAATCTTTATTGGCTTGATGAAAAAAAGATTCCCTCTGATCTTGGGGGGCGGGGGGCTGGGGTGGGGTGGGGATGGAAAGCAGCTGAATGCAAGCCAGGTGAGAAAGTGGAGAGAGGGCAGGGCCTCTGAAGCTAAAAAGGAACAGCCTGGGTGAAGGACACGGAGTCGTTCAGGAAACAGCAAGTACACTGGCCTGGCTGGGATGTGGAGTTTACAGGTCAGGGGCAAACCCAGAAAGATAACATAGGTTCAGATTTCAGAGCGCTCTGAAAGTCCGTAGAATAAAAAATTTGAGGACACAAGAAGCTCTGGACGTTTTTTTGAAGGGAACATTAAGAAGGCTGCTTTGCAAAGAAATGCTGGTGGATGGGCATGATTTTTACCATCTCTCCACCTTTACAGACACCTTTGTTGAAATTACACAGTGGCACTCATCCAAATGACCATACCTTTGAAAGTGAAAAGGAGCCCGATTAATAATTATGCTCCTTTACTGACATTACACACGCACTGACATCAGTGGTCCAGGCTGAGTGATGTCAGAAGCAGCATCCATGAAACGGATTGCCACGGATACCGTAAGAATGCAATGAGGTTATGATTCAGGGAGCTACACAGTATTCCCTTTCTCAGAGCCCTTGGGGAAAAGTTCTCTCTGACCTCAATTCCAAGAGCAGCTGTGTGTCCTCCTGCACAATGTGTCCTTTTCATGGTATAGACAATGGGGAATCCCAGAAGTGCGCTCTCTCCCTCTTCCTGCCAGCTACGAAGATGCTCTGAACCCAAACTGTAATTCCCCACCCCCGCCTCCGCTCACAAATGTACAGACCTTAGGTGAGAAGCTTCAGTAAATCCCTGTGGTCAGTTGATCTCTTCGGGCCCTAACGTGGGGTGGGGGCCAGCCTCGGTCTTCTAACCGCTCCTTTTGTATTTCATCTTAAGCATTTTTTGTAAAAGCGACCTTGAATTCTTTTCAAAATAAGGAGGATGACACTAGTATTTTTGTGGGCACTCCCTCTGTGTCTGACACACAGAAGCCAACAAAGGCACCAGCCTGTTTGGGTGGTTGTCTAAGAGGGTGATGATAGAAACAAGAAAGCTGAGGTGGAAAGACACAACAGCACAGGGGCCAGCGAGGAAAACAGAAATAAGAGCCCCCTTAGGGGCAGAACCGGCAGAACATCATGATCAGAGGTTGAGGGAAAAGCAAAGTTGAACCGCCAAGATGGTTTTCTTACTCACGGATCTGGAAGGCGGGGGTGCTGGCATCAGGTGGGGACATGACAGGAGGGCAGAGTGTATTGGCTCTGACAGGTATGAGGTGCTATGTATCAGATGGCAAGAAATTCCAGCCTAGAACTGAGGCACAGGTCAGGGAGAATGAAAACTCCAGAGCGGGTGGCACCGCCCACAGAGGACATGTAGAAAGAGAAAGGAAATGGCTGAGAGAAAAAAAAAAAAAGGTTGAGAAGTAACTGAATTTGAGGAACAGAAAGAGGAAGGGAAGGTTCAGGAAGGGGAGGGAAGAATCTGAAAGAAAAGCTTCAAAGAGATCAAGGGATACACCGTCCAATGCCGTCACGTAATCAGGAACCAGATTCACCACAGGATTTGGTAATTAGATCATTTGTCAATAGGTTTATCATTGCACGAATCTCATATATACTCACCATGACTAGGATTTTTTTCTTTTTCTTATTTTGGCTCCAGGAATAGAACAAAGAAAAGGAGAGAATTTCCTGAGGTAACTGGGCAAGATTTAAAAGAGCAAAGAAAAAGAAACACTTGGTTTAAAGAGGATGTGTGTAAACATGCGAGAAAGAGACCGCCTGAGGTGGAACTGACTGGGCTGGGACGCTGAGCTCCAGAAAGGGGCCCTGCCGTGTGACCATCCTCCTGTTGGGACGGAAGGGGCAGGACGGAGGGTTCCCCCAGCAGAGAGCTGTGGGGTTCCCGGGTGGCCACACTTGCTAAAGGCGCAGGGTGTAGCCAGGGCCCCAGACGTCCATGACTACTCCATTCTCTTGAGTCCAGGAGCACGGACTCCAGGCTCACCCTCACACTGAAAGTGTTCCTTTCACTCCAACTGCACATCACAATGACAGTTTTTTGGGGTTTTTTTATTCCTAATGTGTTTTCCCAGCTCTTTCTCAGCTGCAGTAATTAATTCAAATACACCATCACTTAAGTGCCAATCAAAGCTCCATCAAGCTCTAAGAACAATAGTGTGCTTATATGCACAGTCTATTAATTTAAATTACCAGGTGAGTCACTACATGCCAACAATTAAGCAATGACACACACACAGATTATATTCCACGTTAAAGTAGCCAAGCTAGAAATCTCAGAGAACGAACTGTCCCGGATGGCTGGGTTTTCCAGATAGCTGAGGGTTTGCCCTGGCATGGGGGCAGGGCAGTGATGGTGATGCCTGCAAATAACTTCTGATGACGACTCTTTTTTAAAAATGTTCTTTGCACTTCTCTGCTTTCTAAAACACCACATCTGAGATATAATTTAACTGTCTCATGGGCTTCCATAATAAGGACACACTCCTGTGATAAACCACCAGACACAAAAGCATATGCATTTCTCTAGTTCACCTCCAGCCTGTTGCTCCCCCACCCTTTTCCAGGCCCATCCCCATCTCTCCACGACCACTGCAGCAGCCTCCAGTCTGGTCTCCCTGTCTCCACGCTTCTCCCTCTCCAACTCAACCTGCTACTTCATGGCCAGAGAAACCTCTTTAAAATAAGAAACAGCTCATGCAAACTCTATTTGCTCTCCATCTATTTGTTCTTCTGCCTGACTTGTCCCTGTGCTCCACCCCAAACCTCATC
This sequence comes from Phacochoerus africanus, assembly GCF_016906955.1. Classification (NCBI taxonomy): domain Eukaryota; kingdom Metazoa; phylum Chordata; class Mammalia; order Artiodactyla; family Suidae; genus Phacochoerus; species Phacochoerus africanus. The sequence goes on along the minus strand of NC_062547.1, from coordinate 34,390,973 downwards.
CCAAACCATTTATTGCCTAGCCCCGGTTCTCACAAACTCCTTGCTGTCTTCTGGCAGCCTGCACCAGCTCTTAGGACAGGCTCATTCTCACCTTCTGGGTTCATCTCTCTCTCTCTCTTTTTTTTTTTTGGTCTTTTTGCTATTTCTTGGGCCGCTCCCACGGCATATGGAGGTTCCCAGGCTAGGGGTCGAATCAGAGCTGTAGTCTCCGGCCTACGCCAGAGCCACAGCAACGAGGGATCCGAGCCACGTCTGCAACCTACACCACAGCTCATGGCAACGCCGGATCGTTAACCCACTGAGCAAGGGCAGGGAACAAACCCGCAACCTCATGGTTCCCAGTCGGATTTGTTAACCACTGCACCACGACGGGAACTCCTTTTTTTTTTTTTTTTTTTTTTCATGTGGAAGTTCCCAGGCTGGGGGTCAAATTGGAGCTGCAGCTGTTGGCCTACACCACAGCCACAGCAACATGATCCGAATGGCATCTGTGACCTATACTGCAGCTTACGGCTACGCCAGATCCTTAACCCACTGAATGAGGCCAAGGATGGAACCTGAATCCTCATGGATGCTAGGCAGGTTCTTAACCTGCTAAGCCACAATGGGAACTCCTTTCTCCTTTCTGGGTTCATTTCAAATGTCAACCCTTAGCCACATGACAGTGGCTCTCAGTTAACTCTTATCTCCTCACCTGGTTTATTTCCTCTTTCTAGTTCTTATCATTTGAATTCTTGTTATTTTTTCATTTATTTTTAAAACTCTCACACAGCACTTACTGTAAGGCAGCCCCAGTCATTCAACCAGGGGTCCTCAAAGCATGGTCCAGCATTACCTGAAAATCCAACAGATAGGCACATTCTTGGGTCCTACTCCAGACCTACTAACCAGACACTCTGGGGGTGTTAACAAGCTCTTTGGGTGATTTGGATGCCGTGCAAACATGAGAGCCACCGCAGTACATGATATGACATTGCCTCCTTAAGTGTTAATGGTCTTCCCTACCAGAAAAGAGCATTTACAAGGGCAAAGATCTAGTTTGTCTGGTTCACCACTGGTTTTCTGAATCCTGCTCCAGGACCTAACACATTGTATGTAGGTGTTTGTGGGGAGGGGGCTTCTCATTCCATAATAAACATGCAGGCTACTGAACTAAAACTATGCAAACTTCTCAGATGTTAAGATGCCGATTGCTAGTCAGTCCTCCAAAGACACCGCTGAGCTTAGGTCCCTGTCCTTCTGCCTCCTTCTTGAGCCTTCGGTCACTATATTTTCCCGCATATTTCTTAGCCCTCAGAATAAAACCAGCCAAAATGACCAGTCTTTAGAGCACTCCAGCCTCAGGGTACGATTGTATTGTTCTCGGTCAGTAGAGCATAATGGGTAAAAGCTGCTTTTGCAACAAGGCTGCCTAGGTTCAAATTCAGGCTCTATCACAGATTAGGTGTAAGAACTTTAACAAATTGATCAACTTCTGTGCTTGGGCTTCCTCATCTAAAAAAATAATGAATAATGGCACCTACCTCAGAAGATTACTGGGAGAAGTAAATCAGGCAATATATGTAAAGTGCTAAGATCATATCTGTCTTTTGAAAAGCCCTCCATACACAGTGGCTGTTATAAATCACACCCAAATGGTTATTAGCCCTCCATCTTTGGGAAACTCTTGACCATGGTAGTTCAGGACCAAAACTGGAGTCTATACAGCAGAGCACTGCCACTATCTTGCAGGCAAAAAATAAAAAGGCACTCTATATACTATAATCACTGATCCTACTTAAGATGGGCTATTGTTACAGTCCCTAAATACATCTCCCACATCACCTTTTCCACCTCCATACCTTCTCTCTGCAGCCCCCATCTTTGACCTTGCTTTCAAAATGCTCAGAAACACAACAAGTCCAGCTGTTCCCTGGTGTCTGCAGGGATTGGTTCCAGGACCCCGATGGACACCAGAATCTGCAGATGTTCAAGTCCCAGAGTCAGGGCCCCCTTGCATCTGTGGATTCGACCAACTGTGATTGCAAACATAACACATGGTCTGCAGTTGGTAGAATCCATGGATTTGGGACCTGAGGATGTGGAGGGCCAAATGTATTGGCTTTAAAACTTAGACATTTTCTGGAAGACCACTGCAATTGAATGTAACTCCCTGAGGAGGCAGAACCACAGAAGATGGAATGCGGGGAACTGGCTGATCTACTCTAGACAAAAGCGTTTCCCAGAGAAAAAGGATCCTGCAAGAGCAGCCCATTTCTGCTCTTTGGATGATATAAACAGAGGAAAATGAAGAAAAACAGAAAACCTGGGAAAGTAACTGGCATGCGTCACAGGAGTCTTAGATATACACAGACCTTACAGACAGCAGCAAGTATCTTAGTCACAGGGACTAGCCAAGAGCATCATTCAGCAGAACCCTTACAAGCCAGCACCCTTGCTTAAGAACTTGCAGAGGGGAGTTCCCGTCGTGGCGCAGTGGTTAACGAATCCGACTAGGAACCATGAGGTCGCGGGTTCGGTCCCTGCCCTTGCTCAGTGGGTTAACGATCCGGCGTTGCCGTGAGCTGTGGTGTAGGTTGCAGGTGCGGCTCGGATTGCGCGTTGCTGTGGCTCTGGCGTAGGCCGGCGGCTACAGCTCCGATTCGACCCCTAGCCTGGGAACCTCCATATGCCACAGAAGCAGCCCAAAGAAATAGCAAAAAAAAAAAAAAAAAGAACTTGCGGAGGCTCCCCCATTTCTCATGGTGCTAAACTCCTCTCCCCTCTCCGGGTTGGGATCTGCTATCAGCTAACCCCATCTTCATCTTCTTTTTTTCCCAAGCTTCACCTACACTCACCTGCTCTATGTCCTCCTCCAGACCCCCTGAGCCCCATGTCCTCCCTGCCACCGAGGACTAAGGCTTCCCACTTTCATTCATGTGGGGCACTGCTCCTCAAGACGTGGGGCCAGTGTGTAATCTGCAAACAAGACACAGTGAGACCACAGAGATAATGAAAGCTCACCTCGTAGCAACTTGACAAAGTAATTTCATGCCTTAAATCAAATAAAAACTTTAGGTTTGTATTTTTCCACTTGTTTTCACTTTATTTCTCCAAAAATCAATTGCCATTATATTTTACAAAAGTATCAAGCCACACTGGATTAGAAGTTTTAAAAAACAAAACTGGCCCATCAGCACAGACATTTTAAGGAACACTGCTCCAGACCCCTCACCAGGGGAAAGCTTTCTACACTCTTCTGCTACAACCTAATCTAATTTTCTTCAAAGTCACCTCTAAAATATCCTCCCCCGAACAGTGCCACTCCATGTGGACCTTCTTCCCCAAGTTTGTACCCATCATCATTTCAGCTGCTGAAAACTGTAAGAAACAGGAAGGTAAAAACAAATCTTTTGCAAATGCCTTGCACAAAGGAGCCCTGTTTTATCTGCTTGACGCTTCTCTGCACCCATTGCACAGCAGCGAGGCAGCACAGGGCAGTGGTTCCACCCTTAGGCCAACACCAGAGTTCAAAATGGAACCCAATCCCCAAGGACCATGGCCAAACACTGACCATGTGGCCTAAGCCAAGCCCCTTGACACTTCTGTGTTTCCGGTTTCTCTGCTGGGATGTGAGGCTGGCATGGTATGCAAAGCCCTCCCAATTCTAAAATTAAATGATATCTGTTTGTTCTTAGAAAGGCTCTCAAGTTCCTCATGGGCAAAGAGGGAAATAGCTGCCTGCCGCAGGACTGGCGTGTAGGAAAGCACTCTGAAGACTACAGAGGCCTCTGTGAACATAAGAATTATTACTATTATGACGCTGCACATATGAGGTGCCCCAGCAGAATGCATGAACTAACGAAAGAACCTTCATGTGGTCTGCCTCCAAACAGAAGGCTGGGATGGGGAGGGGCCTCGAAACTCTGATGAGGGGAGCTGCCAAAAACCCAGGCTCTCTGGGTCTGGAAAAGATGAGCTGGAAGGGATTAAGGAGAGCTGGAAAAGGTCTCATGGAGATCCAAGAAGACAGCAGAGACGAGAAGTAGGTACAGTGAACAGATGCTATAGATGGGAAAGGAGAAGGCAAGGAACAATTCCCAAGTGTCTAATATAGGCTGAGTGTTTACACTTGTGTCCACTTGTGACTGGCCTTAAGTACCCAAAGTAAAATAATATTTGTCCTGCTGTATAGCACAGGGAACTATATCTAGTCACTTATGATGGACACGATCCATAATGGGAGGAAAAGAACGGGTCACTTTGCTGTACAGTAGAAAATTGACAGAACACTGTAAACCAACTATAATGGAAAAAATAAAAATCATAAAAAAAATATTTAGAGGAGAAACCCACAGTCTTTTCATTATATTGAACTGCCAGGCAGGGTATATCATAAACTATAACATAAAAGGACACTGTAGGAGTTCCCTGATGGTGCGGTGGGTTAAGGATCTGGTGTTATCATTGCTGTGGTACAGGTTTGATCCCTTCCCAAAGAAGAAGAAAGGGCACTGTGACTGCTTTAGAGCTGTAGCCTCTGACTTATTGCTGGAGATCTTGGGCAGTAGCTGGTAGACCATCTGTCAAGGACACGAGAGAAGATTCCTACTGTGGATCCAACACCCAGAATTCTGGTACCTCATGTAAGAAGAGTATTCAACCCTACCCCCTTATTCCCATACGACTGAGGAGACCAAAGTAAGGGTGTCGATTTTTTATCTTGACATGTTGTGAATATCTATAAAACATCTATCGGGGGGGGGGGGGCATTTAATACCAAAATAAGCCAAAAGGGCATAACCTTAGAATAAAAGATGGTCCTTTCAGATGACTAAAAGACTTATTTAAAATCACAGCATTAGGAGTTCCCGTTGTGGCACATCGGTTAACAAATCCAACTAGGAATCATGAGGTTGCAGGTTCGATCCCTGGCCTTGCTCAGTGGGTTAAGGATCCAGCGTTGCCGTGAGCTGTGGTGTGGGTCGCAGAAGTGGCTTGGATCCTGCGCTGCTGTGGCTTTGGTGTAGGCTGGTGGCTACAGCTCCGATTCGACCCCTAGCCTGGGAACCTGCATATGCCGTGGGAGCAGCTCAAGTAAATGCAGAAAGACAAAAATAAAATAAAATAAAATAAAATAAAATAAAAAAAATAAAATCACAGCATTACCCCCAGTTTTCAGACTTCACCACGCAATTTGTCACACCAGCAGGTGGGAACCAGCACGGTTACAACAGACAACTTTTTTGACTACTTACAATTTTTAAACTCGAAGATTACGATGCTACAACCAGACACAAAGTCTTTTAGTTTCTCTTAAAGGCTCAAATTCTAATAACAGTATTATCCTTCTTAGATAACATTTTTTGGACCAAATACTACTTCCATTAATCAACACTACTTTCAATGACAAAAAGAACCAGGCCCTGTGCAAGTAATCCACATACCTTATCCTCATGACAATCATAAGAGGGAGGTACCATTGCTTTGTCCAGTGTACAGGACTGGCAATGGAATTACCCAAAACTGTCCAGCCAGGATTTGAACACCCAGACAGCATATCCTCAAATCCTGTCTCCATAATTACTACACCACAATGCTTAAACACAGACACACAAACACACAATCACCCTGAAACTAACACAAAATTTTAAATCAACTGTACTTCGATTTAAAAAAAATTGGGAGGGTTCCCATTGTGGCTCGGCAGTGGTAACAAACCCAACCAGGATCCATGAGGATGTGGGTTTGATCCCTGGCCTTGCTCAGTGGGTTAAGGATCCTGCGTTGCCATGAGCTGTGGTGCAGGTTGCATATGCAGCCAGATCTGACGTTGCTTCGGATGTGGCATAGGCAGCTAAAGCACTGATTGGACCCCTAGCCTGGGAACTTCTATATGCTGAGGGTGTGTGGGCCTTAAAAATAAATATAAAAAAGATAAATAAATAAATATTTTTTCTTAAAACACACACATGCAACTGTCAGGCACTAACAAATTATTTTAAGAAATGGTCCTGGAGTTCCCGTCGTGGCGCAGTGGTTAATGAATCCGACTAGGAACCATGAGGTTGCGGGTTCGGTCCCTGCCCCTGCTCAGTGGGTTAACGATCCGGCGTTGCCGTGAGCTGCGGTGTAGGTTGCAGAGGCGGCTCGGATCCCGCATTGCTGTGGCTCTGGCGTAGGCTGGTGGCTACAGCTCCGATTAGACCCCTAGCCTGGGAACCTCCATATGCCGCGGGAGCGGCCCAAAGAAATGGCAAAAAGACAAAAAAAAAAAAAAAAAAGAAAAGAAATGGTCTAAAACCATTTACTTATCCAGGAAATTTGTCCTATAGGAATGAGAGTGTCCTTTGGTTTGGTGGAAAGTGAAGCCACTCCTATAATTAAAACATGTATTGCATTTTCCATCATAGTTTTTCATCATATATATCCAGGGGGAAAAAAGAGAGAGAAAAATCTCAGGAAAATAAATCATGAGAGCAGTAAAGATATTTTCTAAGAGCCCTACAATTTTCATAATTACAGTCTACAACGTGGTAGTGAAAATTGCTAGAGGAACGTCTGCCCTTGTCACAGGTGTTAACTTAATATTGTTTGCTCATAATGTTGTCATGCAACTATTGCATATTTGCAAGTAACTCCAGGCCTTAAATATCATGAGTTTCCAATCCTGTATCTGTAAGAAGGGCCCCCCGATTGGGTGGGCACTATCACAAGGAGAAGGGGGTAGGTGGGTGAGGGTGATGAAAGGAGGTTGAGGGGGGTGAAAGGCGGGTGACACTAAAAAAAATCTGGCACATATCTGCCTGTTTGGTTGGGTTATAACTAGTTTTAATTTCAAATAATCCCCCCCCCATTTTATTTCAGTTCTTCTGTTGTTTCCACCCAATACTTAGATAGCAACATGAGCCATAAAAAGTTGGGATGGGTCTAAAATTGGGGGGATGGCAAGGCTGAAATGCTTGGCCCAGAGTGCAAACTGCCACTTATGTGGCTGAGCTAGGACAACCAATGTAAACACATAAGCTTGTCCAAATATACACACACTCATTTTTATTTTAAAACTGATTTTGCATCTTAGTAATTTCTTCCTTAAAAATAGCCAAGGAACTCTACTGTTTTGGGCAATTTTTTTTAATAAATTGCTATTGTGAAAAGAAATCATAATTATCTATGTGTGGTAGATAGAACCATGACACACAGCTATTTTCTAGTGTTGAAAAAAACGTTCCAAGTGGTACCTCAGAGTAATCACTCAAACCAATGTATCTCCATAACGTGTACTTTTTACAAAGTGCTTTATAAATAGTGAGTTAAAATCCAAAGGGTGTTTATACTGAATGCCACCTGGTCAGGTATTTCCTGCAAGAACAGGACTAAATCTGTCCTTCCAATCCTCGTCATGCCAGTCATAGAAAGAAGACGGTTCTCATTCTAAAGTCTGTATAGATTCTTACCTGACTTGTGTGTGTGTGTGTGTGTGTGTGTGTGTATGTTTATGCAAAAACAAGCCACAGAGATGATCTAATTCAAGCTGCCTCCAACCCCACTGCCAGCCTCAGAATTTGTACTGATAAACAAATCTCAGGCCCAATATGGGGTATTTTCTTTTTTCAAAGCTACACAATCAAAATCAAGACCAGAATCTAGGTCTCCACCTTTCCTATGTTCCTCCCAAATTAGTAGTTAATGTGTATTATATCCAAATATCAAAATCTGAAAACACATAAGAAAATAGCAGAGAAAATGCAAGTCTAGAAAGAATATCTATTTTCCTCACCTAAGATTTGAAGAATGTGTAACTATGGTTCTCAACCAGGGTGGATTCCTGTCCCCAAGAGACATTTGGCAATGTGTGGAGATATTTTTAGTTGTCCTAACTGGAGAAATGGGGGTTCATCTAATAAGTAGAGGCTCGGGATGGTGCTCAACTTCCTCCAACGCATAGGAGAGGCTCTGCAGTGGTTACTTTTTGACGGGAGTCTTTTTTTAGGGGCATACCTGCAGCAAATGGAGGTTCCCAGGCTAGGGGTTGAATCAGAGAAGCAGCTGCCGGCCCACACCACAGCCACAGCAATGCCAGATGCAAGCCACGTCTGCAACCCACACCACAGCTCACGGAAACACCAGATCCTTAACCTACTGAGTAAGATCAGGGATCGAACCTGCACCTTCACGGATCCTAGTTGAGTTCGCTACCACTGAGCCACAACGAGAATTCCACAACGGTTAATTTTATGTGTCAACTTGACCGGGCCACAAGGTGACCAACTATTGGGACAGACATGATTCTATGAGTTTGTCAGGGTATTTCTGCTTGAGATTAACATGGGAATCAGCAGAGTGAGTAAAGCAGATTGCCCTCCCCAAGGCGGGTGTGCCTCACCCTCTCTGTTGAAGACCGGAACAGAACCAAAACGTAGAGAGAGGGTGGATTCACTCTACCCCTCTTCAAGCTGAGACATGTCTTCTCCTCCCTTCAGACTCAGACTCAGCCTGGAATATACCACCTGCTCTCTTGGGTCCCTGGCCTTCTCACCATCAGCTGTCCTGACTTCCAGACCTTTGGAGTCACATTGAAACTATGCCATCAGCTCTCCTGGGTGTCTAGCTCACCAATTGCAGATCTTAGGACTTCTCAACTTCCATAACTGCAACAGCCAATTCCTTACCGTAAATCTCTTTATACAGACACACACACACACACACACACACATTCTATATCCTATATGTATCCTACTGAGTTCATTTTTCAGAAATTGGTCCACAACGGAGTTCCCATTGTGGCGCAGTGGTTAAGGAATCTGACTAGGAACGATGAGGTTGCGGGTTCAATCCCTGGCCTTGCTCAGTGAGTTAAGGATCCAGCGTTGCCATGAGCTGTGCTGTAGGTCACAGACGCGGTTCGGATCCCGAGTTGGCTATGGCTCTGGTGTAGGTCGGAGGCTACAGCTCCAATTAGACCCCTAGCCTGGGAACCTCCATATGCCGTGAGTGCTGCCCTAGAAAAGGCAAAAAGAAAAAAAGAAAGAAAGAAAAAAAGAAATCAGTCCCGCAACAAAGAATTACCAGCCCAAAATGTCAAAGCCAAAGTTAAGAATACTGACATTTTCATAATGGAGATATCATTTATATATAACATAAAATCAACCACATTAATCATCTTTAAGCATACAATTCAGTGGCATTGAGTACATTCATATTGTCAAGCAACCGTCACCACCACATCCATCTACAGAACTTTTCTCATCTTGCAGAACAGAAACTCTGTACCCATTAAATAATAATTCCCCATTCAGCACTCCCTCCAGACCCTGGCAACCACCATTCTACGTTCTGTCTCTATGAATCTGACGAGTCTTAAGTACCTCATACAGAATGGAATCATACAGTATTCATCCTTTTGTGACTGGCTTATTTCATTCAGTATAATGTCTTTAAAAGTTCACCTACAATGTAGCATGTGTCAGGATTTCCTTCTTTTTCCAGGCTGAATGACATTCCATTGTACCTCTATATACCATGGTTTGCTTATCTATTCATCTACCAGGGTGATTTCTACTTTTTGACTATTGTGAATAGCTCTGCTATAAATGTATGTGGTCAAATATCTCTTTAGGACCTGCTTTCAAATCTTTGGGTATATAAGTAGGTGTGGGATTGCTGGATCATTTGGTAATCACTTTGAAATTTTGAGGAACTACCATACTGTTTTCCACAGTAGCTGCATCATTTTCCATTCCTTCAGGTGTATTTTGAATCGGCAAGGCTCCCAATATGTGAAATTTCCTTCTGTCTGCCCCTTTCTGCTCTACTTCCCTCCCCACAGCCTGGCCTTTTCATAAAGCTGGTCATGATCCAATACTTTAAAAACTGGAGCACCTTTAAAGAGAAACCCTAGGGAATGATGTTTTAATACGAATAATCATTTGCTAATGTTCCTTGAGGAACAGTTTCTATAGTGCATCTTAAGCAGGATGAAGGGGTGTATAGGGGCCTGGAGAACGTGGGAGGGAATACACCTGCATGCCCCAGAGATGATCCTTCTCCAAACTCATTCCAAAAGCCACTCCAGCTCCAGTCTGCGAAACCTGATGGAAATAATTCCCTTGCCATTGTGAGTTTTCTAGGTGGCGCCTCCTTTAAAAGGAAAGGTCTTCCTATTTTTGAGATCTCTTATTTACAGACACCTTATGGAAAAAGATTCTGGTTTTACATGGTATAGTACTACTACTGAGTACGCTTTCAACCCAAGGTCAATTATTTCCACGAGTTGATTCTTGGAGAAGTGTAGTTTTACATACTTACACACAAGACAAGAGTGAGTTCAAGATGCTCAAGAAGAGTTCAGATTCCAATTAATTTGTAACTCTGTTCCCAACAAAGACCTTCAGGCTTGTCCTGATTTCTTAACTAAAAAGTATGGTGACATACCTACATGGAACAGTCTGGGAGGGTAAGAAGGTAATATCCCATATATCTAGAGTGCCTGAAATCAGTGGTTCTCAGAGTGCTGAGGACCAGCAGCATCAGCATTGCCAGCTGTTAGAAATGCAAATTACTGTCTCTACCCCAGGTCTACTGAATCAGACACTTTGGGGCTGGAGGCCAGCTATCTGAGTTTTACTCACCCTCCTGGTGACTCATAGACACATCTCAGTGGCATCATTGAGAAGCACTGCCTAGATCTTACTTTTACACTCCTGCTATTATGTGAACTTCACAACAACCTTCTGAGGCAGGCAATGCTGGGAGAGTGTTCCTTTTTAAAAATGGGAAGACTAGAGTTCCCGCTGTGGCTCAGCAGAAACGAACCTGACTAGCATCCATGAGGATGTGGGTGCAATCCCTGGCCCTGCTCAGTGGGTTAAGGATCCTGCATTGCCGACAGCTGTGGTGTATATTACAGACAAGGCTTGGATCTGGCATTGCTGTGGCTGTGGTATAGACCAGGAAGTGCAGCTCCAATTCTACCCCTAGTCTGGGAACTTCCACATGCCACACCTGTGGCCATGAAAACAAACAAACAAAAAATGGAGAATCTGAGGTACAGAGCAGTCGCCTGACTTACCTCAAGTGATATAGCTAAGGAAATGGAGAGTTAGAGAAGATTAGTTTTTTATCGAGTCATGCAAATTACATTACAGATGATGTAATTAGTATCATCCATGTGAAGGTCTAGAAAAAAATTGGGGGAAATCACATAATCAAGTAGTCTCATTATACGGTGACTAGAACCTAGAGCAGGTTTTATTTATTTATTTACTTATTTATTTTGCTATTTTAGGGCTGCATCCGCAGCATATGGAGGTTCCCAGGCTAGGGGTCAAATCGGAGCTTGCAGCTATCAGCCTACACCACAGCAACACAGGATCTGAGCTGAGTCTGTGACCTACAGAGAAAGGCCAGGGATAGAATTCCCATCCTCATGGATTCTAATCAGGATCGTTAACCTCTGAGCCACAAAGGGAACTCCCAGAAAGAGGTTTTACACTTGAGAAGACCACACAGCATCATAAGGCAAAGCTCATTCTCCATCAAGCCATTCCATTTGAGCAGTGAGCCTCCTCAAATGATGAGTCACTTTTTATTCCCCTGAGGCTCATAGGATAAATACTTAGTTTGGGACCTACCAGATATTTCACCAAAAAAAGCAGCACAGATGACTAAATAAGACCATTCTCATCATTAAACAAAAAGTCACCTTTGATAATCAAAGACAACAGGATGAGAAGAGAAGGTTAAGGATACCAGGTAGGTAAGATTAAATGAATAAATGATGGAGAGGAAGTAAAAGGAGGCAGGGACTTGAGTTCTTCAGGCTGAAAAATCTGATTAGTGACCGAGATGGAGAAATTGAGCTAAATATAAGAAAAAGAAGGAGAAGAAGAGGGAGAAGGAGACGGAGAAGAGGAAGAGGAAGAGGAAGAAGAAGAAGCAGTAGCAGTGGTAGTAGCAGTAGTAGTAGTAGCAGTAATGGTCAAGAGGTATTTAGCAGCTTGGGGTGTTAGCTGTGGCCTTGGGAGAAAATGACTGCAGTGGAGTAGAACCAGGGCTCGCCAGTGTAATGGAGAGAAATGAAATGAGAGGCAAGTGTGTTGGAAGGAATTCCCAGTGGTATAAATGACAGGATTTATGGTAGCACAGGGGTGGCAGAAATGAGAAGACCCAGAGCTTAGCACCTAATTCTATTTTAGACGGAGCGGAGCAAGAAGCCAGCCGACGACAGTACTAGTGAGGGGTCAGAACTGAAGGTCATGTACCACCAAGGGAGCAGGGGTTGTAAGTGAAGGGGGAAGCCTGATGAGCCTCAGGCAGAAATAGGGCAGGGCAAGAAGTTCAATGCTACTCTGTTAACAGTGTGGGAAGATGAGAGGCATGGAACCAAAAGGCTGCAAAGAATGAGCACCCTTGGGAAAGAACCGGTAAAGAGGCTGAGGATATGGGAAAATGTATCAACCTGAGAAGGAGAGTTAGAAAGAACATGGGGCAAAGATTTGGGTTGGAAAAGAGGATTGGGAAACCAAATTAGGGAGAAGAGACACACACAACCCACCTCCACCACCACCTCTTCATAGCAAAAGTACTCTCTCCCCTGGGTGTGAAAATGTTATCCCAAGACCCCAGTGGGCCCCAAACACAACTTCAATATTAAAAAGCTTGTCCTAGTGAAACTTAATTCTCTGCACCTGCACGACCAGGCTACCTACCCAGCTGTAAAGTCATATTTTATTTCGTTCTACAATTTGGGGGACCATGGCCTTCCATTTTAATGTAGTGAAAACCATCTATGAGGTAATCCTCTTCAAAACGGACCTGCAAAATGGGAAGTGAGTTAAGTGTTCTTACCACTACTTGGCCAATAAAGACACACAGAAGTGACTTTCCCAGGGTTGCAGAGTAAGACAGAGCTAGGCCTGAGAAGACTCCTAAATGAATTATGACAATGATTCTCCAAGAACAAGTCAATATTCCAGGAGGTTCCCAGAGGGTCTGCAAAGCAGGGAGGAACCATGCTGGTTCTGTCTTAGGCCAAGGATTAAGAGAGGGCTGCAGAGGGAAACCATTTATTCTCATTAAATCATCCCAGAAAACTCAACCCTCTGCTACTAGAAAATCTAGTTAAGAAAGAAACAAATTTGGTAAGAAGCAAAGTTACTGGACTCTTACCCTTTGGCTTCAGATTTAGGAATGAGGTGACTCCTCATACCTAAAAAGGGAATTAGCACAGATTCAACATTTATTACCAAACCCAACGTGGGTCCGTCGGCCCATCATGCAGCAAAGCCCATCTACTAACACCAGGCTGTGGCGAAGGAAAGTACAGCGTTTCTTGCAGGGTGCTATGCAAGGAGAACAGGCCGTTTGTGCTCAAAAGACTCGAAACTCCAAAATGGCTTTCAGGGGAGGATTTTTAAAGGCAACGTTTGGGGTGAGGGCAGATGCTTGTGAACTTTTTTCTGATTGGTTGGTGGTAGGTAACCAGGTGATGCTCTGGAAATCTTAATCGTCAACCTCCCACTTCAACTGGTCTAGGGTCTAGGTGCTTGTGGTCAGCCCTTAGTCACCGTCCTCCATCTGGGTGGGGGTCTTAGTTGTTGGAGAACATGTCAAAGATCAGATTGTTATAAATATCCCTGGAGGAAGAAACAGCCTTCTATTTTATTGCTGAACTATGGTTCAAGCTACCATTACCTTTCCTGTTTAACCACTTTTCCTTGTTTCCACATTCCCTCACTTTCCTGATTAGTAACGATTATACTTGAGTCTACTCTTTGGAACTCAGGGAAGGCCTAGGAGACTAAAGCTTTTTTCTACAAACAAGAAACAGGGAGCAAGGAGGGCCTTTTGAATCCAGGAGGGCACTGTAGGGTCCTACAAAGCTTCAATCCCCTTTTCCTCAATACTCCTCAATTCTGAGGGGAACAAGGGAAGGGAACAAGAGAGGGCATAAAGTTTTAGAGAGGTTAATCATAAACTTGGTTTTAGGGGGACCCAGTTTCACATTTCGTAGGAGCAGGCACTGTGCTAAGACACATAACATGCTCAACTCACTTAATTCTCACAATGACTCTGAAAGACAGGCGTTATTAACACCAACAAGAGGAATAAACTGAGGCTCAGCCAGGTTGAGACATTTGCTCAAGGAACCTGGACATGGTGCCTTGTCCATTGCACCAGGATGCCTCAAAAGATAAAAACAGAGACGTGGAGTCTTAGTGAGAGAAATCAGAGCTCACCCTGGTGCCCCAAGCCCCACCTCCTGCCCCGTCACCTAAGAGTGAATCAGAGCAGGGTGGATCCAAAGAGCTGATCCCTGTGCCCCTCCCCCCACTCTACCCCATTATTACAAGTTCATTTACTACCAAGGCTTACAGGAGAGTCCGCCCAAGTCACATTCCTACAGCAGAAAGTTAGAGGCACTGGTCATCTGCACTAATGAGTAGGTGGTCTCTCAGACTCATTTGTCCCACCTAAGTAGTCTATATACCAAAAAGGGCTTAAGACTCGGGCAACACCAACCCCTCTCCCAAATAATTACTCTGCAACTTTAACAAGGGGGGGACTATTAAAATTAATTGAGGGAAAAGTTGAAGCAGCTGACAGATAACAAATACCTTATATAACTTTCACATTGGACCTTCATACCTAAAAAGCTGTCTAAAAACATATATGTATTTTACACACACACACGATATTATTTTTAAGAACTGTGGAATAGCTAGAACATGAAAATCACCCTTTCATGATAAATTCCAGGGCATATTCATAACAGGAGTCAGACAGATTTTGTTTTCCACCACACAGTTATATAAAAATAAACTGTCATCACAACATCCTTGTGGTAGTAAAAGGCCATATTTGCCTGCAGTTAAATCCAACAGCAGCTGCTCTATGGAAAAAGACGGCCCAATAATTGGCTTCTTTCACCTCTGTTAATCACGAACAAAAGTGTCATTCAGTTTCAAAATGGACAAAATGCTCCAATGGATGGTCAGCTAGCTGAGCCAATGGGGTGGAATAACAATAACCCTGTAGCATTTTCCTTTTTCCTTTTGTTTGGCCTTTCAAAGCCCTTAATTAAGACCTGCACAAAGCACCCCTACAGGCCTTTTTCAATGAGGCATTACACGCCTGTTTTCTTGTATTTAAAGAAAAAAAATAGCGGGGATTTTCTGAGACACATTAAACAGAATACACAATTTCCATTTATTTGCAACTGAAATACTGTTAAAATTTTAGAGCTTAAATATTATCATCAGTAACAAAGCCAGTTCTTTGCATTTCAGGCTTGGGGAGTGGAGGATGAAGGAGGGGTTGTTTAGAAGGGAGGTGGGGGGAGGTGGGGGAAGCAGGAGCCTGAGCAGGAGAGGACAGTGCCAACTTGGAGAAGTGCTGTGCAACCATTTCTCCAGAAATAAAACTGTTAGCAGACCTCATTTAGAACGATCGAGAGTGGGCTCCTAAACCTTTCAGTAGCCTAACATACACACACCAAAAGAAAGAGCAAAACGCATGAGGTATTCTTCAAGCAAACAGCTAGTCAATAGGGACCAAAAGTTGGAATTGAAACTGCTTCTTATAAACTCCTTAAATATCACAGAGAAAAAGATAAAACATTTTCACAGTTAAGCAATTTCTATAAGAATTTTGTGTGGTTCAATAATTGACTTGGGCCTTTTTTTTTTTTTTTTTTTTCCTGTCTTGGCTTTAACAAAGCTTCACATATTAAGGTGGATATGAATCAGAATGCCTAGCTTTTAAAATCCTCCATAGCCTAATTAACTTTTCATTATTCAATTTTCCTTTTGCACAACTTAAAAAAGGCTGTTGTGTTCATTTTTAAACGCTCTGAAATACAATCTTTCCGGGTTGGAGACTGTTCTGAAAATACCTAGTCCTGCCCATAATTTGTTCCTCCCTCCCCCCTCTCGCAAATATCCTGAGTGACAGCTTAATGTGACAGCTTTCTTGCCACAATTCACTGAAGGGGAGTGGCAGGTAGGGTTCTCCGAGAACAAATACCTAACAAAGCCATCATTCTGGGGAGTT
This sequence comes from Phacochoerus africanus, assembly GCF_016906955.1. NCBI lineage: Eukaryota > Metazoa > Chordata > Mammalia > Artiodactyla > Suidae > Phacochoerus > Phacochoerus africanus. The sequence continues at coordinate 34,374,941 of NC_062547.1, read as the reverse complement.
ACTTCCAAACTGTCAATCCAATCCATCAAGGAGAATGTGCTCCACTATTCTCTTGTAAATGTGCTTATTTCAAACGAGGCAGAACTCGGGCAGCTGCCCGCAGAAGACTAAATGACCCAGCTCAAATGTCACCTCTGCTGCGAAGCCTCCCAGCTCCCCAAGGCAGAGCAAGATCCCTTCCTCTTTGCTCCCACTGCCCTTTGTTTGTCTCTCCTGATGGCCCTCCCACACTGGATTTTATTTGTGTTTATGTCTATCTTCTCCACCAAAGCCGGTTACCCATGGCCACTTGGGAGCCAGGGGCGGCAGAGTGGAGGAGGGCATGAGCCCCAGAGTAACACCAGGATGGTTCAAATCCTGGTTAAAGATTCTAAAATATGGCCTCGGATGTGTGGCCAAAGTGTCTTGTGCCTCAGCATTGTGAGCTTAACCTGGGGATAAAAAATACCTTTCTCTTAAGGTTGCAGTGAGGATCATCAAGTGAACTGGGAGATGTAAAGCTCTCCGCACAATGCCTGGCACACGAGGGAGCTCAATCAGTGTTAAGACAGGAAGCATCATCCTTCCCTTCCCTCCTCCCCCCACGAAGGCTGGAGCACACCTGGAAAAACAGGCACACACTCAATGCTCATGGAATAAACTTGTGCTAAGCCTATTAGTTTATTACATCCATTTCCAAAGGCAATCTTTCCATGTCTTTACATTTATTCAACATTTAAGGGCATATCATGTACAAGGCACAAAGATACGCAAGGGAAGAGCTAAAAAAGATGCTGTGTGTGACTTCATTCCTGCCCCTGTGGCGCTTACAAGCAACTCTGAGCAAGAGGCATCTGGAAATACATGCCTATGGCATTGACGGCTGACGTTATGCTTTCACAATATGTTTGACTGATACGCATTTTCTCAACAGTGTATTACATCACCAGCTATTTAAGAAACTTATGTACAATGTGTCTCATTTTGCTTTGGGAAGAGCAAGTAAGAGAGTTTAAGGACGTTATATTTCATATACTTCAATGAAGCCTGTAATTCTAACTCTTACTAATCACGCTGATACAGCACATGTACTGGCTCCAGGTCCATAGCCTGGTCCTCTGACAACAGCCATTGCTCTCTGGAGCCCTGTAAGAGTCAAAACTATTTGCACATGAAATTAAAAAAAAAAAAATGTGGGTCATGAACAAATGTGTAGCAAAATAACTGTTTCCATCATGTGCTTTTCAAAGACTTTATTTACTGCCAAAAACAGAATCACTTGTTTAAATGTTGCAATTCTAGTTAAGATCTACTTTAATGAAATCATTGCTATTTTAAAAAACCACAATTAAATTTAAATAAATCATTCAGTGTTTTAGCTCTTTTTGAGTTAAAAAGAACATTATGTAAACAAAATGATTTTGCCACACATTTGCTCATGACCCAATTTCTTTTGTTATAAAACACTAACTTCATGAGAGTCTGAATAATGCAGTAAAGCTACCAATGAATATTTGCATTTGACAAGGTCAGGCAGATTCACAGCATCCTGTTCTCTTCAGAGGAGACTAATAAGAGAAAAATAGAAATTAACTCTGAAACCAACCAGCGGAGGAAGCTTCCTGAGGGCAGGCAGGGACACTGTCTCTTTCCTCTTCTGTTACTAGACCAGAAGACCAACAAACATCTCTTCTCACTCTCTCATGGATACTGCAAATTCATACAAAACAAAAGACAAACCACCATGATAAATTTTGGCACTTTTCTCATTTTTCCATGGAAATATACAAATGGAGGGGAAAATTTTACCTAGTTGACAATATCTGACAGTAAGTTAACTAAACTATAATAAGAAATCAAACTGTGTCCAGAGTCCTATTTTCTTCATCCAGGAGAAAGTGGTGTCGAGCATCCAGATAGTTACTGCAAAATAATCAATGCTACCTAAATATAATGAATCTGTAAAAGATCCCTGAGAGTTTAAAATTAATAGTGCTGAATTTATCATAGTATCAGGATAACTAAGTTTAGTAGGAATCTATTTTGATGATTGCATTAAAATATGAAAATACCATTTATGAGCAAAATTCTGTTCCTTGAGCTATTACAGAAATCAAACAGCAAATGTCTATACTATGCTGCAAATTTTAAACTCTCAAAATACTCCAGGAAATATATTACAGGTGGCCTTCAATTGTTTCTGCCATAAATAATTCCCCAGCCAATTAAAAACCAGATATGCTTTATTACCTACGTCAGTAAGTATTCCTTCGATTTATCCCTTATGTTAGCAAAATGAGTTGTTTCTCCTAAAAACTGATCACTTACAGCAAAAATGTCTTGTAATCATGGAAAGCAAAGTTATTTATGTGTACATAAAACACCTCCCTTAAAAAATTTTTAACTAATGCAATAAATGTGATATTTTATTTTCTAACAGTGTAGCTATACCCAAAACAGACTGGCATACATTTTTACTGTATAATATTGAATGACTCTGTGATGCCATTGTTATTCTGGACCTTCTCTGAGACAAATGGAGCAGATAGTATTGTTCAACGAAATGGGAAGGGATAGAATCTTGACATTGGGTGCCAGGGACCTGGGAGGGAAAGCTCTGAAACTATGTTGCCCCCACCAAAATAACAGATTGTAACCTTGTATATTGTCCATAGAGACACAGGCATATTATTCTACTTGAAACAAAGCCCTGGGCAGAATTAATACTTGCAATTCCTCCTGGCAGAATATTTTCAATTTCTTGCAGAAAATAGACACGTTCACTTCCACACACTTCCACTTGGAAAATGAAATAGAACCTCCCATAATGTTGTGGCTTTGAAATGAAAAAAAAAAAAAAAAAGTACTCTCAAGGAAAACTCAGCCCTGACCTCTGTTCCTTATTTGAGGGCACTAGATGCAACAATACCTATATTAAAAACTAAACAAACTAAAACAAAGCCACCTCTTTGCCAACCCCACATAAACCTCTTTGTTTCATCCCAGGAGTCTGAGTCCACCCTTGACAGGGATCTGTTACGTAATGGGTCTCCTCTATACTGTGACAAGGTCAACCTGTGACTGCCTTACGAAAAACAAGTTTGCTGTTACGAGTCTAATCTTATTTCCGAAGCTGGCATAACTGTTCACTTAAAATAAGGACATGTTAACTTTGAAAAGAGAGACTACAAGAGAATTATCTAGGCCAGTTTAGTCATGACCTTCTCTTCCTGAAACTTCAGACACAGCCATCGCACTGCTGCTTTAACGAAGAATCTACCAGCCACATCATTCAAGAACAGAGGCCTAAGTCACTATGTCAAAGGTATAAATTATGGTCCAAAGACAGCTCCAGACACTGCTGAGCTTGGATTTGCTTACTGAGCAACCATGTTGTTCCAAACACACTAAATGCTTAAGAGGCTAAAGGGCAGTGGAGGCAATTATTGGAAGGAAATTTCTCACGAGGCCAGAAAGGAATAATTAAGTCTTTGCATGCTAAATCACATCACTGGGGTTAACAATGAAGTAATCAAGTGTAAATGGTGACAAAGCCCATCTATAGGACTCATGAAAGGAAATTAAGGTTGTGGGTAATCTAAACTATTGTTGCTTAAATACCACAAAAATTAGTCCCTAAAACTTCATTCATTTATCCTCTCTTTACACAAATGTGTGTGCTTTTTGTGGGAGGCAAGAGATTGGTTAATCCAGCAATTAGGGCAAATATATTGAATCATCAGAAGTAAAACACCACTCAGCTACTAATTCACAGGCAGAGATCCAACACCATTCCCATCCTACTTAGACTGTACCAGGCGCTCAGTAATGAAGGACCTCCATGATAGGAGACGCATATGGGTTTGATTCAAATATAATGGCTAAAATCATTTAAGTGATAAACCTAATGCATACTTTACATATTACACTTTCTATGCTGCAGGGGATAGAAAAGAATTCACACATGTATAAACACACACACATGCACAGAGTGAGTTGGGATGTGGGAAGACAAATTTGGGGAGAAAGATGCAGGATGCTGAACAGCAATTAAAATTGGTTAGATTCTGGAGCTCCTGCTGTGGCACAGTGAGTTAAGGATCTGGCGTTGCTGCAGCTGTGGCTCAGATTCAATCCCTGGACCAGGAACTTCCATATGCCACAGGTGCAGCCAAAACAAAAAAGTATGGTTAAGTTTTAAAGGGAGCAAAATAATGTGGACCTGACAGTTAAAAGGTCTAGATTCAGACTTGGGCTTTGCAACCTCAGGTTATTATCTCAACTCAGAAGCACAGTTTCCTCATCTTATTTAAGGAGTGAGGTCAAGATCAAGATTTCTTTTTTTTTTTTTTTTTTGGTCTTTTTGCCTTTTCTAGGGCCGCTCCCAAGGCATATGGAGGTTCCCAGGCTAGGGATCTAATCGGAGCTGTAGCCGCAGGCCTACGCCAGAGCCACAGCAACACGGGATCCGAGCCACATCTGCAACCTACACCACAGCTCACAGCAACGCCGGATCCTTAACCCACTGAGCAAGGCCAGGGACCGAACCCGCAACCTCATGGTTCCTAGTCGGATTCGTTAATCACTGCACCATGACGGGAACTCCAAGATTAAGATTTCTCAAGACTCTAAACTGATCTGGGGCATTTCTTCTTCTTTTTCTTGTTGATGGAAATAATTTAAGGCTCATCAGAAGTTGCAAAAATAGTACAAAGTTCCTATGCATCCTTCACCCATTTTCCCAAGGGCAACATCTTACATGACCGTAATACATTAGCTAAACCCCAAATTTACTTCGGTACAACACTATTATTTTGAACTACAAACCCCTACTCAGATTCCACTACTTTTTATATGCACTAATTTTTTTAAATCACACTTATGAATTCATATAATCACCTCTACTATCAGGGTAAGGAAATGTTCCTTTAACACACACACACGAACATATTATTCTACTTGAAACAAAGCCCTGGGCAGAATTAATATTTTCAATTCCTCCTGGTAGAATATTTTCAATTCTTTGCAGAAAATAGACACTTTCAATTCCACAAACTTCCGCTTGGAAAATGAAATAGAACCTCTCACAAGGTTGTGGCTATTTAAGAAAAAAAAAAACTTTCAAGGAAAACTCCTCTCACATCTATTCCTTCTTTTAGGGCATCAGATGCAAGTACACCTATATTAAAACTTAATCGAAATAAAACAAAGATTTCTCTTTACTATCACTGCAGCATCACTCCCTGCTGCTACCCCTTCAGAGTCCCACTGTTCTCTCATCTCTAAACCTAGCAACCACTGACCTGCTCTCCATCACTGTAATTTCTAGAATGTTTCAAATGGAATCACATAGCATACATAACCTCTGGGATTGGCTGTTCACCCAGCATAATACCTTTGAGAGCGATCCACGTTAGTGCATGTATCAATAGTTGGTTATCTTATTGCTACGCAGTAGTCCACTGTATTGATATTCTAGTTTATTATGGCATGTAACAAATCTTTTTGTGTTTTAACTAAGTTATAATTAGGAGGTGGGGAGCTTTTAAAATCTTATTTTGTCACTGCTTAAGATGGATTCATATTCCAAAAGACATTGACTGATCCTCTTAATCAGTAATTATCTTAACCACTTCAAAATGTAAGACTTCCCTGACCACCCTACTTAAATGGTGAGGCCCCTTCATGCTGCTTTATTTTTCTTGAAATTATTTAATATCACCTGACCTCATATATCTATTGTGTTTATTTTTTTATTTTTTTTATTGTCTACCACCATCCCTACCCCCTGCTAAATAAGTTACATGAGGGCAGGGACACTGTCAGACGTCATCAGAGATCTGTGTCCCCAGCACCAAGAACAGAGTTTTTTTGCCATGCTCGTGGCATGTGGAAATTCCAAGGCCAGAGATGGAACCTGTACCATAGCAGCAACCTAGGCCATAGCGGTGACAATGCTGGATCCTTAACCCACTGTACCACCAGGGAACTCCCCAAAACAATTATTAATATTTAATAAGTATATGTTGAACTAATCAATTTTAAAGTAATGACTTATTACCTCAGTAAGTAATTATTACTTTAGAGCTGAAGACCTACTGATTCCATGAGTCATCACACCAATATTAGCAGCTTTCAAAAAATAATTTGAACCGATAAAATTATTTGCATGAAACCTTTTTATTTATCTCCACAAATTAACTATCTCCTACAATTTCTTTTCTTTTCTTTTCTTTTTGTCTTTTGTTGTTGTTGTTGTTGTTGTTGCTATTTCCCGGGCCGCTCCCGCGGCATGTAGAGGTTCCCAGGCTAGGGGTTGAATCGGAGCTGTAGCCACCGGCCTACGCCAGAGCCACAGCTACGCGGGATCCGAGCCGCGTCTGCAACCTACACCACAGCTCACGGCAACGCCGGATCGTTAACCCACTGAGCAAGGGCAGGGACCGAACCCGGAACCTCATGGTTCCTAGTCGGATTCGTTAACCACTGCGCCACAACGGGAACTCCTATCTCCTACAATTTCAATGAAGTACTGGGCCCTGAAAAAGTGGACAAAAGACAAGGAAGAAACACAGGAAATCTTAGCATCTGATAAGCATAAGCCACTAGCAACATAAGCCAAAAGTCCCATTAAATATTAAAGGTTTACATAGTCAAAGAGAAGACCATATACTCTGTAAATGTCCTTCCTTCTGCTTTGTTTTGTCGACATATTCTGGAGGGCAACCAATGGTCTGGGTAAGTCATACAGCTAAATGTAACTGGATTTTTTCCATTTTAAATGGGGACTGTGAGCCAGATCAACTGTTTTCTACCACTTCTTAAGAGAAGTGGACAAAAAAAGGAGGGAAAGTTGGAAAAATATTAGCAAAAATTTGGTTATTATTTTACATAGTTGACATGTTTAGCAAATAATAAAAAGATACCAGGTCTATAAACATACAAACATAAATATATACATGTATATATAAACTTATTTATTTATTTATTGGGAACACATATATGTAAATATAGCCTCTTTGATGATTGGCCCATAACACACATGAGACTTTTAAGACCACTGCACCAAAGACCTTGAAGATTTAGAAGGCTCCAAATCTACATTCTAAGAAACTGAGAACATTCAAGTGGAGGACAAAACAGATCTAACTTCTCTAGAACTAATTCCTCATCTATAAAGCAAGAGGTTCATAATACCCACAATATACAAGACAGAGAACTGCCTGCATCTAGGAAGAGCACTAAAGGATACCGTCATGCAACCCACCCAATTAAATGACCCTGGTCTGATAAAACAAGATCCAACACCCCATCCACAAAACCTTTTACTACCTGTGTGGCCTCACCCTCTGGAGTTTCCCGATCACTAAGACGGAGAATAAAAGCACATGGGAGCTCCCGTCATGACTCAATGGTAGCGAACCCAACTAGTATCCATGAGGACAAGGGTTTGATCCCTGGTCTGGCTCAGTGGGTTAAGGATCCAGCATTGCCGTGAGCTGTGGTGTAGGTCACAGACACAGCTCAGATCCAGCGTTGCTGTGGCTGTGGCATAGGCCATCCGCTGGAGCTCTGATTTGACCCCTAGCCTGAGAACCTCCATATGCCACATATGCAGCCCTAAAAAGAAAAAAAAAAAAAAAACCACACATGCTTTAGAGGGCTGCTAGGAATATCAAATGGTGTATGTAGGGTGCTTCACCTAGTGCTCAATGACATTTATTGCTTGTAATGTCTGTGTTAATGACAAGATGATCGTGATAGTTTATCTGAATGGTGAGACAGACCATAAAGAAGGTCTTCATGGCAAAGAATCCAACTTATGTGCATTAAAATAGCTAAATGCAGCCAGAAGACAACCTGTAGAGTTATCCAGTAAATGACTCGCCAAGATGCGGCTGCTTCATTCAAAATCAGAATTCACAGATTCAATTGTGAACAGACCTGCTGCTAAAGGAAAGAGTACGTAGATTTAAACAGGAACCCATCCAGTCTGTAAAATATTAACAGCTTAATAAACATCAGCTCACAATCCAAAAACACGGTGTTCAAGTCAACTGAGGAGTACCAGCTAAATTAATACCAAGTTGACTAAATGAAATGCCTTGGGGGGAAAAAAAGGCTCATGGGTGATTCACTTTTATGCTGACTTCCCTATAAAAACATCTTCAACAGGAGAGGCAGGAAATTCCAGTAAGCAAAAGGGGGCAGCTATATGGAAACCATCACACTGCACACTTTGCTTTTTCATTTACTTGGGGGTTTTGGTTTAAAGAACATTCAGAAGTTTGTTCCTTAAGAAACAGAAAAGTGAGTATGTCAACGGATCTGATCCTCATATATCATCTAAGGGACTTCCACAAAAGAAAAAGCAAGCCAAAATGCACACAACGGGTATTTCTTTTCCTGACTCAGAAAAACAACATTAACCTAGAAAATGATGTGAAAGCTTTGTAACGAAGATGTTCAGAAAGCAAGAAGACCAAGTGAGAGAGACAGTTTAAAAAATTCTGCACTGAATGAAAGACAACTTAATTTCACCCAGTGAATTGATTTTTGTTTTTCCTTCAGGGCCACATGGCAAATGGAAGTACCAAGCTAGGGGTCAAATGGGAGCTATAATGCTGGCCTACACCACAGCTCACAGCAACACCAGATCCTTAACTCACTGAGAGAGGCCAGGGATCAAAACCGAATCCTCATGGATACTAGTCATTACCACTGAGCCACCATGGGAACTTCAGCCATGAAGGGACCTCCCCCAGTAAATTGATTTTTTAACACAGCTTACACAGATCAAGTCACAGTCCCCACTATATACCCAAACAGGTATGTATGCTTTTTTTGAATGCTTTATTTTCAATTCTGATTTGTTTTTTCCCCTGTAATACAATCTGTCACCTCTCACCATTTCATTTCTCATTTTAACTCTTACCTCTTCTCTGAAACTGTCAACTATTCCAGGTAACTACAGGATGGACAAGCAAATACCAAATACCAACTACCACCCACTAACTGGGATGTTAGTGCAAGTTACCTAACCCTTGCCAACCTCTGATTGCTCAGCTTTAAAAATGGGAACCATGCCATATGTAACATGCCTAATACACATGTAGGCCTAGCAACCCCTCAGCAAATCTCCATTTTCTTGAATCAGATTTTTCAAACACAAATACGCTAATACTTCAGTTTTTTCACTGTCAACAACATGCTCCACATTGGTATCATTTCAACATGAGTCCTTGGGGTATCATGGTTAAATGCCTCGTAGCTAAAAGAAGGCTAACAATTCTACCCTTGTAAAAATACAGACACTTAAACATAATCACTTATTAACAGCTCTTGTGAATACCACATATGTACCATGTTCACCGTATATTGAGGTTATACATAATTAGTTATATCAAACCTCTAAGACACTAAAATCTAGATCAACATTTTCTCTTTTTTTTTTGCTTTTTTTTTTTAGGGCTGCATCTGCAGCATATGGAGGTTCCCAGGCTAGGGGTCTAACTGAAGCTGCGGCTGTAGGCCTACAACACAGCCACAGCAGCTCAGGATCCGAGACGCATCTGTGACCTACACTGAAGCTCTCGGCAATGCCAGATCCTTAACCCATTGAGTGAGGCCAGGGATCAAACCTGCGTCTTCATGGATACTAGTCGGGTTTGTTACTTCTGAGCCACAACAGGAACTCCATAGACCAAGATTTTTTTATGAACATATACTTACCAAATGATCCAGGATCTCACTTCTAGGTATTTACACCAAGGAAATGAATACCTTACGTTCATACAAAAACCTCTATGTGCATATTTATAGTTGCTTTATTCGTAACTACCAAGAACTGGACACAAGGCAGATGTCCCTCAACAGGAGGAATGGATAAACAAATTGTGGTACATCATACAGTGGAATATGCCTCAACAATAAAAAGGAGTATACATACCAACACATGCAACAACATGGTAGTCTCTGGCCCAAAAAAAAGGGAGTTCCCGGTTGGTCTAGTAGTTATGACTCAGCACTTTCACCGCTGTGGTCCAGGTTCAATCCCTGATCTGGAAACTAAGATCCCACACCAAGCTGCTGCTTGCTGCAGCCAAAACAAACAAATCCAAAATTGTAGACTCTCAAATGCATTATGATAAGTAAAAGAAGCTAGGCACAAGACTACATCTGTTACAGTCCATTCACATAACATTCTGGTAAATGCAAAACAATATAAAATAAGAGACCCTGAGTTCCCGTCATGGCGCAGTAGTTAACGAATCTGACTAGGAACCGTGAGGTTGCGGGTTCGGTCCCTGCCCTTGCTCAGTGGGTTAACGATCCGGCGTTGCCGTGAGCTGTGGTGTAGGTTGCAGACACGGCTCGGATCCCACGTTGCTGTGGCTTTGGCGTACGCAGGTGGCTACAGCTCTGATTCGACCCCTAGCCTGGGAACCTCCATATGCCTCGGGAGCAGCCCAAGAAATAGCAAAAAAAAAAAAAAAAAGACTAAAATAAAATAAAATAAGAGACCCAAGGTAGAAAATAGATCATGAATTGCCAGGGACCACAGGTGAAGGGAAGGGTTGACTACAAAGGGTGCAGAGAGAGGGATGGAGATGTTCTAAATCTTAGGGTTTTTTGTTTCTTGACTGGTGGTTTTGTTTTGTTTGTTTGTTTGTTTTGGCCATGCTTGAAGCATAAGGAAGTCCTAGGCCAGGGACTGAACCCACGACACAGCTGTGATCCGAGCCACAGCAGTGATAACACCAGACCCTTAACCTGTTGAGCCACCAGGGAACTCTCATGTTCTCGATCTTGATGGTGGTGGTGGTTACATTCCTGTATATGTTTCAAAACTGTATACCAAAAAGGTGAAATTTAAGATTGAGAGGTTTAGGAGTTTTCCCTCTTAATTCTTAGTTATGAAGGTCAGTTAAGCAGTCAGAGAAGGAGGATGAAATATCGGAGATTATACTACTTATGTTAGAACACACATACAGAGTCACTAAAACAAAAGTGAGGGGAGGATCTATGTATATGTATAACTGATTCACTTTGCTGTACACCTTAAACACAATATTGTAAGACAACCAATAAAATTTTTTTAAAAAAAGGGAGGGGAGGAGTTCCTGTGGTGGCGCAGTGGTTAACAAATCCGACTAGGAACCATGAGGTTGCGGGTTCGATCCCTGGCCTTGCTCAGTGGGTTAAGGATCCGGCGTTGCCGTGAGCTGTGCTGTAAGTCGCAGACTCAGCTCGGATCCCGCGTTGCTATGAGCTGTGCTGTAAGTCGCAGACTCAGCTCGGATCCCGCGTTGCTGTGGCTGTGGTGTGGGCTGGGGGCTACAGCTCCTATTAGACCCCTAGCCTGGGAACCTCCATGTGTCACAGCTGCGGCCCTAAAAAAAGACAAAAAAAAAAAAAAGGAGGGGAACCTCAAATAGGCTCCTTTGCAAACAACCACAAAACCAAAACTTTTTAAAATATAAACTTCCAAGGGACAAAAAATTTAAAGGAATTCTATTATAATTAAGAACTACAAAAGGAATTACTCTTACAAGAAAATGTGAGAGGCCGTAATTTCTATTAACATGTTCTTTTATAGCAAATGCTCAGTAATGATACCAAGAACCATCAGAAATACCTTCTGAATGAGATGCATATATACATTTAAATATTTGGCTATACGGGGATAAAACAGGAGCTTATTTCCTTTTCGATAAATCAACTCCTGTCCAAAACCAACCTGCATGTCTGAGAAACAATAGAACTAGAAATTCAGGCTAGGGTAACCTGAGGGTTGGAAAGGACCCTGACAAAATATATGTCATTATTTCCTCCACCAAAGTCATGACTCTTCTCATCTTTGGTGTCATAGGATTTTTTTGTTCTTTTTCTCCTTCTGGAATGCCACTTCAGCCAGGGTGGTGCCAAGGGCAAATCCTTTAACACAGAAGAAGACCTGAAAAGGACAGCAGTTGATTTACCCCTCTTATCTGAGATCTTGGCCCTCTCTCACCACACCTGCTGACATGCCTACACACCATGGATTCAGATGCCACAGAGCAAAGCCATTAATGCTAGCTGAACTTAAACCAAGTGCCCACTAAAAGTTGGCACTATGCAACAGAAACCTTAAAGGTCAGTGTGGCAGGGCGTGGCTGACGTGAGAATGATCAATTGACCTCCTTCTGCAGACCGAAAAACATAAAGGCAGACATTCCTCAAGGCATATTCTAGCAGGAATCAAACATCCTCCTTCCCAACTTGTGTATCCGTCAAACACACACCGCTTATCAAACCTGGGAGAACAGCCTTGAACATCCTGGGTGCATGCATGCTTGCTCGCGCTCTCTCTCTCTCTCTCACACACACACAGGCACATGCACACACACATTTGTTTCGGTGAAATATTTGATGAAGTAGGAAACCCCACCATGGAAGCAGGTCATTCAAACTTAATTCAAACTGATAGTAGGAACTGATTTATCCAAAACATGAGATTTCCTTTCCACTGAGTGTAATGGGGCTTTGGAAAACACAGTGTGATGGCTAATAGCAGAGCCTGTGGTTAGCACACAAACTTGCCAACCTACCATGAAGGATGAAGCCTTCTGCTGCATGCCCTCACAGCCCCAGACTGTTTGCAAAGGGCAGGAATGAGATATTCCATATGTTTTCTTTGTCAGTGACATGGCTATTGAAAGCAAGGCCATGGTAGTCTCCCTGCTGAGGGACTGGGTCAAGCTATTCATGTGTAACCAGGCAGATGTCAAGATGGTAATGGGAAAAACATCTCAAACATTTTTTTTTTTTAAAGAAAGAGACACAGGGTAGAAAATGCACAACTGTATTTGAAACACTCGGCCAATCTAAACAGGCGGTGAGCACTCCTGCATCTGTTAGCTGCTACTCTGGCTTTATTATTCATTTTCAAATCAGATCTGAATCAAAACCCAGATAAGTTTTTAAAGTTTCTGAGAAAGACTTAACTGTGCTTAACAAGAAGGTCATATAATTTTTGAGAAATATGAAAGATTTTAAAGAAAGGACTGTAGTTCTAAAATGACTTCTAGGATAAGTTTTCTCTACAAAACACAAGCTTTGATCCCACATATGAAAAATACACAGATATTCAATAACCAAGTATCATTTTCAAAGGTTTTTTTTGTTTTATTTTGTTTTTTGTTTTTGTCTTTTTAGGGCCTCACCTGTTGCATATGGAAGTTCCCAGGCTAGGGGTGGAATCAGAGCTACAGCTGCTCACCTACACCACAGCTCAAGGCAACACCAGATCCTTAACCCACTGGGCGAGGCCAGGGATGGAACCTGCATCCTCATGGATGCTAGTCAGATTCGTTTCCATTAAACCACAATGGGAAATCCCATTTTCAAGTTTCTTAAAGAAAAAGTCTTCCCCAGAGTTCCCGTCGTGGCTCAGTGGTTAACGAATCCGACTAGGAACCATGACGTTGCGGGTTCGATCCCTGGCCTTGCTCAGTGGGTTAAGGATCCAACGTTGCTGTGAGCTGTGGTGTAGGTTGCAGACACAGCTCAGATCTGGCATTGGTGTGGCTCTGGCGTAGGCCAATGGCTATAGCTCTGATTAGACCCCTAGCCTGGGAACCTCCATATGCAGCAGGAGAGGCTCTAGAATAGGCAAAAAGACAAAAAAAAAAAAAAAAAGTTTTCCCCTAATCTGCATATTGCTAGAAACAAAGTGATGTGAAGAAATAAGCACTCAGCTAAATTGTCCATCCTGAATAAATCTTATCCATCCCCAATATGGAGAGTGATAAGAAACTTTGCCAGGCACTCATTAGCATGAGGCTCCTTAAGGAGTTAAGCAGTGTCTCAAACATCCTCAGTGTTCCAAAGACTGGAAGTAGAAAATCAATCTCTAAAGACCACATTGAGACGGTCTAAGGTCACCTGCCCATTTGTTATGAGGAGAAACACTTCATTTCCCTATCAGGAGAGCATCTTTTGACCTGAGCAGCCCTCTCAAAAAAGCAGTGCCCAATCAGACACCAAGGCAAGACAACAGGATTTCCTCTGCACGCTCTCCTCTAGAGAAACGGTAACTCCCCACTGTTAGGCTTTCTTGTTAGAGAGGGAATAGCTCCACCTCTAAGAAGGGATCTTGGGGTTCCCTGGTGGCCTAGCGGTTAAGGATTTGTCATCACTGCTGTGGCTCAGGTCACTGCAGCAGTGCCAGTTTGATCCCTAGTTCGGAAACTTCTGCAAGTCTCAGATGCACTACCCTGCACTAGTCGTTCTCCACCAGGATCTTTAAGATTTTCTGCATGATAACACTACCAGATGAGAAAACTTTTTTTCCATTAGCACTGGGCTCACTGTGCAGGTCTCCAACAGGCGAGGAACCTGGCATATGGAAGTTCCCAAATGAGAGGCTGAATCGGAGCTGCAGCTGCCAGGCTACACCATTGCTACAGCTACGTGGGATCTGAGCTGTCTCTGCAACCTATGCAGCAGCTCACAGCAACACCAGATCCTTGGTCCACTGAGTGAGGCCAGGGATGGAACCTGCATCTTCATGAATCCCAGTTGGGTTTGTTACCACTGAGCCACAATGGGAAATCTCAAACAAAACCATTTTTGAAGGTCTGTTCATAAAAACAGGCCTGTAAAAAGAATACTGGAGAGTAGATAGTGACATGAAAAGCATGACTATGGACTCGAAATGACCTTGGAGAGAACAGAAGGTCAGCAGGAAAAATATTTTGCTACAAAGAAAATATTATGATTTTAAAACAAACTCCACTCATCAACCAAATGAACCAGTAGTAGCAGAGAATGGATGAAAGCTGGGATTATGATAAACTGCTAAATATTGGTGAGTAGATACATGTGTCATCTTTCAAAACATGATACTAAAATATTAAATTCATTGCTTATTCCTTTCTTAAATCTGATCAAATGATATGAGAATTCTGAGCATGCTCCATCTGAGATAAGGAGGGGCCCGACGAGGAACCAAGGGGCGATGGTCTGATTCAGAAAATGCCAAAACTGGATTTAGCGCCTAAAACAGAAGAGCCCATGAACAGTCCTCAGGAACGTTAAGAAACCTAAAGGTTAATCAACATTATGTGCTTTCTCTCCCCAACCCTACCTCCATAAGAGCTGCTAGCCTTTAGAACAGAGTTCTCTAGGTATAGGGTACTCAACAGAGGGAACAGTGCTGATTCTCTGGAGATTCTCAGGCAGGAAAGCAGAGATGGCTTCCAGACAGAGGAAGGGTGAAGATCTAGAACAGAGAGGCAACCAGGGACGGGCCTCCTCTCTCCTGAGAAAATCTAGTTGGCCAAGCCCTTCTCGTGAGATCTGTATTGTTTCTCCAAGGGCCACTGAGCATGAAGCCCACCCTGCAGGAAAATGGGAGAAACCGGAAGTCAACATCAGAGCCCAGGCCCCAGAACTTGAGAGAGAAGGTCAACTTGGAAGCACACCTCCTACGTTGCACTTCCAAACAAGGAGAGGGTGAGACTTCTCATGTCTGTCTATCTACCTTCCTAGGAAAACAGCTCTACTCAAGATCTTTAGGGAAGTTCTGATGTCACCACTTGCACTAAGTCACAGTCACCCTGTGGCTTATACTGAGAGGTCCAGCGGGCACTTAGAGCCCAGTGTGGGGTGAGGTGGGTGGTAGTGAACAAGTGGGACCCCAATCAACCCTAGACACAGGCCTAGCCTTGCCTCCCACAGCGCCAAGGAAAAAGCACCCTCTCCCTGCCAAAGATCTACTTGGGAGGGAAAACTTCCCCACAGAAAACTTTAGACAGGAACTAGGTGGGGGGGTGGGGATTGAGGATGGATATCTAACTCATGATTTTTCTGGATACCAGGTTCTCAAATATGATTCAAAGAGCAAAATTATTCTGTTACCAGTGTGCATTGAGATTTTCATTCTCTCAGTGGAATTATTCCAAACAAGTTTTATTTAAAATGTTGTTAAAAAAAAAAAAAAAAAAGAGGCTACATTCTCCTAGTATAAAAATAAGAGGGAAAGGAGTTCCTGTCGTGGCTCAGTGGTTAACGAACCCAACCAGGAACCATGAGGTTGCAAGTTCGATCCCTGGCCTCGCTCAGTGGGTTAAGGATCCAGCGTTATCGTGAGCTGTGGTGTAGGTCGCAGATGCGGCTTGGATCCCATGTTGCTGTGGCTGTGCTGTAGGTCAACATTTGTAGCTCCAATTCAACCCTTAGCCTGGGAACCTCCATATGCTGCAAGTGCGACCCTAAAAAGACAAAAAGACAAAAAAAAAAGAGGGAGAAAAACCTAGCTTAATGGGCTTACCTAACATCTTACTTCTCTTGACTCAGAATATTTAGATACAAATGAAGTATGAAGGATAAAAGGTCATTAAATATCCAGTAATATATTAAATACGCTTCCCCCACATATTTTCTCACTAACACAGACAACAGACCAGCCTGGGATCTAAACGTATACCCAGTCTTGGCCCAACTGCCTCCCAAAATATCTATGGTTTACATTTCCTTATGTGGATAGACTCATAGTCTTATGGGCCAATGGGGAGGTGTTCAATGCTTTCCCCACAAGATCTTACAGTACAGAAAGGCTAAGAGAACTACTTTTTTTAATGTTCATTTCCAAAGTCTAGACTATTAAATGGGCATTCCTGAACCCCAATCACTTGCATCTAAAATAAGAGATGCATGGAGTTCCCTGGTGGCTCAGCAGGTTAAGGATCTTGAGTTATGACACTGCTGCAGTGGGTTGTTGCTCTGGTGCAGGTTTGATACCTGGCCTCAGAACTTCTGCATGCCATGGGCACAGCCAAAACAAAAATAAAATAAAACAAAATCAGAGATGCAAAATGCCAAATCTTGCTGTAGACTTACTGCAGTGGGGCAGAGTGTGTAAAGGGGAGGGGATGACCTGGCTAGCATGCTTTTTTGACAATTAAAATATGTAATGATATCAAAACATGTTTTGAAAAATAAAAACAACCACCCATTCAAGAGTTTTAATTGTCTGTACATGACATAGAATACTTCTGTTCACTTTAAGAAACTTGCTTAAAATAGATGTCATATATAAAGTTTAATATTAAAATTTGTCTATGAGTATGTGAATCCAGCATAGATTACTAGATAATTACATCTTGCCATCTAAAGGTATCTGAGAGGTAACTTGCTCAAGTCACTACTTGAGAAAGTTGAGATGTTACTAAATGTATATGAACTATAAAAGCATATATACACTCAATTTTGAACTCACCCAATTTTTAGACAATAGAGCCAATACCTGGCCTAGAGTTTGCTCATCAAGTGTTTAAAGATGCAAAAGAAATGTCCAAAAAGGCAGACAAATTAGCCATTGTATAAGAGTACTGATTTGCTAAGTACCCTAGATGTTTTTTCCTTAACTGACAGAATTTAAAACAAGAACATTTTATTATCCTCAATGAAGCTTTTGAAAAACTACACTTGACTGAACGAAGTTGGGGGGATGAAAGGTATCCACATTCTTTCATTTATAGTTTAAGCTTTTGGCACTGCCAACAACTTGGAGGTTGCAGGAGGCAATTAAAGAGCAACCTGGATAACACATTTCTAAAGCCAAAACCTTGATCTCCAGTTTAAAAAAATTAAAAGAGCAAAGCTGTCTTATCAAGTTACATTAGTTACATTCTTCAGAGTGATAGGCACATTGGGCAGGGTGTAACTTTTAACCCAGGTATACCTGTAAATACTGTGCTTTTATGGAAATTTATCTTTTTTATAAAGAAAAAGTGAGAGACAGTCTTAGAAAAATATCAGCGAGTCACTAAAGTATTTCTGCAACTTTATTTGCTTGATGTTCTACACAGATTCAGAGAAACTCAAAGCAGTGAGACATTAGTCAACATCTGGTCCAATAGCCATCATTTCTTTATAAGAAAAAGGACAGGCACAACCAAGGAAACCAAAGACCAAAACCCAAACTTGTAGTGTGTCCATGCTTTCCACTACTAAAAAGATGACTAAAATAAGAATTTGAAAGATAAATTGACAGAGGCCAAGAAAATGCCCAAACTTGCCTGGATCCACCTACTAGTATAGAACTTTGATCTTCCCTAAGAGATTTAAGTTGTCAGATGTTACCTTACAATTCTAATGGTAAGTGCCAAGGGCCTGGACATTAAACGCCTGTGATACGGTGACTGTCGTTAGCATTTAGTTCGACTGAAAATCATAAACTATGAGTGGTTACCGAAAGCCTTCAGGAACCCGGGATGAGAGAGGCTCAGACCACACCCAGAGCATTGTTGCCTTGTGAGACAGTGTGTACCTCATTCAACAATGCATTCCAGTCCAGTTGGACAACTGGAGAAGTTTCCTGGGTGGGGGAGAGGTTTCAGGCTGGAGACACCTAGGACTTCACTTAACACAACAGAGAAGATTGGACAAATGTATTAAAAAAAAAAAACCAAACATCACATGACATAGAAAGAAAACTCTTGGCAGTAAAAGCTGTTTACTTCCTCGTTCTAAGGTGAAGAATCCAAGGCTCTAAAGGGGTAAGTATGTCGCCACCTCAAGTTCACTTGTGTGATTTATTGACAGATCTGGAAACCAGCAATCCATATTCCCAGCAGAATGCTCTTTCCTCTCTTGCACTGAAAGAAAATCCAGGAGCTCCCAATGTGGCACAACGGGATCAGCAGTGTCTTGGGAGAGCTGGGGTGTGGGTTCGATCCCTGGCCCAAAACAGTGGGTTAAGGATCTGGCATTGCCACAGCTGCAGCTTGGTTCGAGGCTGTGGCTCAGATCTGACCCCTGGCTCATGGGCTCCATATGCTGAGGGGCAGCCAAAAAAGAAAAGAAAAGAAAAGAAAAAACTAAAAAGAACCCATCAATTCCCTAGTTTGGACAATAAATGAATTAACTTGGCCTTGGTTAGAACAAAGTTCATTTGTATGTAATACATTTCTAGAAAGACACAGAATAAGCTAACATTGAAATTTTCAGACCATAATTCAGACATCAAGATATCAAAACTCAGGTGTTCCCTGGTGGCTTAGTAGTTAAAGATCTGGTGTTGTCACTGTTAGAGCTCAGGTCACTGCCGTGGCTGGGGCTCGATCCCTGGCCCAGGAACTTCTGTATGCCATGGGAGTGGCCAAAAGGAAAAAAAACAAAACAAAACAAAACAAAACTTGACCACCAACACTTTGCTGTATAGCAGAAGTTGGCACATTGTAAATCAACTATACTTTCATTTTTTAAAATTAATTTTAAAAATTTTGACCATCAAAAAAGGTACAAATATTTAGCCACTGATTACTGACCTGCCAGGAAATACAACTGACATTGGAGAAAATATAAGAAAATACTTTCAAATAATACTAATAAAAGAAAGGTGCTTGGGGTCTCGAGGAAAAAAAAAGTACACCTTAGGGAAGAGTCTGAGATGACGCTTCTCAAAGAAGGAAAAGCAACCGATTATTTTTAAAAATGCTTCAAAGCCCCTCAAGTAACCATCAATTCTATATGTAAAGCTTGATAACCTGCCCGTGGACAGGATACGCTCACTGTGAAGGCTGCAGAGATTATGACTAATTATATGGAAGTGAGGGCGTTGAGTAACTTTTTGTACAGTATCCAAATTACTGAAACAGAGTGATTTTCTTTTCCAAGTGTGAAGCCATACCAACAGGAAACAAGCCGGCCTATTCTACCCCAGCAAAGCGCTTTAGCTAGTCATGCATTCTGTAACAAGTCTCCATGGCAAATTTCCTAACACACACTTCGAAAACACAAAGAACTCCTCCTCCAAGTGAGTGGCAATAAATAGGCTTGTGCAACTTCAGCTAGAAGGATATTCAGCTCCTTCTGGGATCTTCTCATGAGAGTGGCTGAACACTATACTATATAGGGTCACCTTGCCATACTAAAACTGTAAGAATTATAAAATCATAGAATGTCTGGGAGCTGCAAGCAGCCTTAAATATAATCTAGAAAATCCAAGGACTTCATATTTTTCAAATGAAGAAACTGTCGCGCAAAAAAAAAAAAAAAAAGGTAGAATGACTCACCCAAGGCCACGCAATTACTTAGTGTCAGGGTTAGGACTACGATCAAGGGCTCAGATCCACCACCCCCTCCACAAAGCCACAGAAACAGCCTACCCTAAAACTATGCACCATCAGAGCTTCCCTTGTGGTGCAGCAGGTTAAGGATCCAGCACTATCTCTGCAACACCTCAGGTTCAATCTCCAGCCCAGTGCTGTGGTGTAGGTTGCAGCCGAGGCTGGGATTTAATCCCTGGCCTGGGAACTTCCATAGGCCACGAGGGCGACCAAAAAAAACCAAAACAAAACAACTAAGCACCATACACAAGCTAGGATGTGGAAATTCATGCTCCCAGTCTACAGGTCTTAAATTTTGTGGCAGTAACACACAAACTGGAGGACACACATTCAGTCTTCTCCCCACCACCATTATGACTTCATCTTTCTCTCCCAATCAAGCTTATATCACAGGTGATTAAAAAGGGCCTCATTAGCTCTGAGAGGAATAACTTTTAATCCTTTTGATTAAAAATACACTTTGGAATTTTAATACTAGTCAGAGCACTTCCTTTAAAACACCTCAGGGTGAATTGTGACAAGCCAGTGCATTGGGACACAGGAGCAGGAACTACTGTTGCAAAACATAAATAATCACTACAGGTGCAGCAAATGGTGTGAATACAGGAATCCCAGCAACAATACTGAGGATTACATCTGACTCTGCCCCCAGACTCGGATAAAGCAGCTTTCAGCAGGAAATAGACACTGTTAGACTGAACAAGTTCCAACGAGCCTAAAGGAGAAGAAGCAGGTATCCTCTCTCTGGGGCCTTCTCAGATCTGGACAAAAGGCTAAATGCTGAGAATGCTGAGTTTGGCAATCCTGCGTGGGAATGAGGTCTGAATTCCAAGCCCTGATTCTGCCCCTCGGTGTGGCCTGAAGTCCTTATTTATTCACTGCAACATTTTAAAGTGCTTCCTATGCATCGGGTTCTGCGGACTCCAGGTTGAGTCAAATAAAATCCCTGCTCTGTCAAGTCTCCAACGTGGGATGCATACACCCCTGGGTGAGGTGAAGGTAGGACACCACTGAGGAATGACACGAAAATACAAGAACTTTGATTAATAAATACAGTCTCATCTTTCTGACTTCTATTTTTGTGACTGTCGTTTTCTGTATAACTAAACAGACCTTGGTGCACATGCTCGAGAAAGTTAGGACTAGGTGGATCAAAGTTTGGCAGGTAAGGATCTAGTCCCTTGGTGTGTAACCATGGCTCACTAAAGCTGTGATGGGACACCAAGTCAGAAGCACTTGGAAAGAGATCTTGGGTGATCCCCAGGTGTCCTATAGGATAAGACTTTTGAGATCAGTGGTTTCCCAAAGTGCAAATATACTGCCCTTGAAATGCCATTTACAGGGGCCTGTCACATAATGTACTTTCAAGGGTGAAATGAAGAAGATTCAGATGAAATAAGGAGTTATCAGGATGAACAATTCCTCTATAGGTCACAAAGGGAAGAAGAGAATATAACACATTTGCCCACCATCACGGCCCAAAGTGCTATGATGATGCCAGTTTAGGCAATCTGATCTGGATTGGTGCCAATTACTTTTCTGTTTCCCAGGCCATGAACAGTTGCTTTTGTAAGGCTCAACATTGAGAACACGGCATTTCACTACCTTTCATGAATTCTAAAGAAAGATGCCTGATGTTCTATAGCAAAGGGTGTGCTCTCATAAAAATGTGATATTTCTTAGTGGTTTTTAGGTACTAATGTAAAACAGCCCTTTTCCTTATAGGGCAAGTCTAGTCATTAAAATTCAAGGAATCTGCTAAACAAGGTCTTTACAACTGGTCAAAACAGTAAAATTACACTTTTCTCTTAGAGGCTTGAAAGAGGTTTCAGGGAAATGCACCTCTCCTGCATGGATTCCCTAAAAGTTTGAAGAGGTCTTCGAGGAAAAAAAAAAAAAAAAGTCCCATCCCCTCTACCCAGTCTTCTTTCCCTCACTTTACCCCACTCCCACGCAAATTTCCCATGTAATATACCTTTGTGGGCAAATTCACTGAAAAGTTAACGTTTTTCCAGTGGAAATGTTAAATTTCACCATACTGAAGGAAAACGACTTCAAATACATAACTAACACCTGAGGCAAGGGGGAAAAAGGGGGGGGTGGGGGGTGCTGGTGGCCAAAGACAGGTTCCACAGCAACTGGCCACAACATGTGAAAAAATGACAACAACAAAAACCCCATTGGCAGAGGACAAGCAGAAAACTGCCCACCACCCACCTGGAAACAGCAACTGCCGTGGCCTGCACCAAAAGGGTTTCTTCACAGGGTCTGTTACTTCTTTACAACTGCCTAATTCTAAAAGGTACCTCTCAGGTGCTACCAGGGAAAAGGAAATTCTCTTCACCCCAAGGCCTCTCTGAATCCCTTCCTCTCTCAAACACTTCGTTCAATGCCCTTGATTTAATCTGGCCACACAACACAAGGGAGAACAGGGGCATACACCAGACCCTGCACTTAATTATTCTTTCTCTGTTGGTGCCATGTGCCAACACCACGTCCTACACCTATTTCAGATTCTTTTTTTCTGAAGCAAGTATCTAAAGCTCTCTGTCGCTGTTTGCTGAGAGGGGTTTTGGAAGTCAGGACCATTTAAGTGACGTTCCCAACCTCAGGCAGCTCAAAAGAAAAGTTCCTATAGTTAAGGAACTGCAGGAAACTGCTGTCTACCTTTTGAGGTGGGCAGAGTTTATGCTCCGGGACTTTCATTTTCTTCCAACATCCTGTACTTCAGGTCAGCCTTCCTTCTTTAAAAGGCCTTGTTGGATAAGAGTATTTCACCCAGAGAAACCTGCAATTTCCCCTCCGTCTCCCTTGTTTTCACCCGGCTCTCCTGCGCGCTCCAGAACCCTGAGCTTTGCTGGTGAGTCCAGAGTGAAACTGGACAGAGGTGCCAGCCAGGTGGCTCTCCTTGGACAGGACCAAATGGCAAGGTGATTCGCCCTGACCACCATACAGGTGTTTCTTTTCCCCACATGCTGGAACCCAGGAGGCTCCAGGTGCTTCCCACGAAACGTGCCTCGGTCTCAGACTCGGGCCAAGTTCTAGGCGTCCTCACCCCCGCCGCCTGCAAAGCTCTTGCCAGCTGAGCAGAGGCCCGGTGAGAAGAGAAGGTCGCGTGAAAAGGCTGCCAGGGGCAAGCGTTTCCAGATTCCTCCTTCCTCCTTGGCCCCAGATGCACTCGGGGGGTGGGGATGATCGTACTCGACAAGTATGGGGAGAAGAGCTACTTGGGTCTCGGACCCGGGCTGGCAAAGCTTGGAATGTCTGCGGTGCCGGAAAGGGTGCCAAGGAGGTGACGGCGCCCGCTCTCCTCCGGACACCGGAGGGTGAGGTGAGATCGTCCACTGGCTCCGCCCCCGGCGCCCCCCCACCCCGAACCCCCTCCCCAGCGTCCCAGCCGCCCGCACTCACAGCGCTTGGGTGAAGGCGCTGAGCCCCTCGGGCACGGCCGTCAGCCCCTTCCCGGAGCAATCTACCCGACGGTCGCCGTCGCAGCTGCAGGGCGCCGAGCAGAGAGAGGGCGCCGCGCCGCTGGGCTCGGCCGAGCAGCGCAGCCCCAGGGCGAGGAAGCAGAGCAGCCCCAGCGGGCCCGGCATTGCTGCGGCCGCCTCCCGCGTCGGCCTCTCCCGCGGCGCCGCTCGCTCAGCGCGTCTCCGACGCCCTCCGACGCCCCCCGCCGCCCCGGGCGGCAGGCCTGCGGGCTGGGCCGGGGGCTCTGCGCTCTCCGCAGTCGCGCGGGCTCGGCCCCTTCAACAGTCCGCGGCAGCAGCGAAGGGACGCGGCGCTCCGGAGTTTCTCCCTTCCCGCTGCTCCATGGAAGCGCAGAGGCAGTCCCGCTCCTCCGGCGGCTCAGGCCAGCCGGCTCGGCCGGGCGCAGCTGCGGGGGCCGCGCTCTGCCATCGCACCCGCCTCCCGGTCCCAGGCCTCACGCCGCAGCCGCTCTTCAAGGTTGCGGAGCGCAGCCTTCAGCCATGCCGGCCCCTCGCCCCAGCCCCCGCCCGGCTCTCGCACAAACACCCGGGCTGTTTCTCGCTCTCTCGCGGCCGCGGCACAATCTCCTCCCGTCCTTTTTCCCTTCTAGGGTTGCACGCACGGGTTCCCAAGCCCCCAGCCACTGGGTTATGCAAATCACTTAGGTACATGCAAAACTAACCCCTCTCCCGGAGCGCCATTGGCCGGGGGAGGTCTCGAGCTTATTACTATGCAGGGAGGGGAGCCGCCATTGGCCGAGAATGAGACCAGAGGGGCGTGTTTATCGGGCGTGAGTGACAAGGTGGTAGTGGTGGTGGTGGTTCAAGACAAAAAATCCCTGACTTGGCTCAATTTGCGTGGCAGGTTGTGGGTTGAAGGTAGAAGGATTTAAAGACACTGAATCTGGTTTTTCCTCCCCTCCCTCCCCCGTCTTCTTCCCTCTGCAGAAATCGGATCTCCTAAATTGGATGACTTGAAAAGTAGAGCTTGCCTCCAGCATTCAGTTAAGTTTCAAATGACTCCACTCTTCCAAACGGCGGCGAGGACTTTGGGAGCTGTGCAAATGGAAAAAAGATTTTGAGGAGGGAGGGAGAAGGTTTCTCTTAATCTGACATAAATATTTGGGTTTTAGCTATATACTAAATTAAAAGAGTGTAACCTCACTAGCCTTTCACTTCACCCAATATCTTTATACCATCTTGATGTGCACTAGGTGACTATGTCTTAGCAATTAACTGTCCATGGTACAGAGTTTTGGTGACCGCAACTCAGACTGCTTTCACGTCTACTTTAAAATCCCAGAACACAGGAACACAGGGTTAAAGAAGGTAATGTTTCTGAACACTGCACAATTTCTCCAGACAACAAAATATTTGAGTGCTAGGTAACTACCCTTGAGAAACCAGCAGCAACCTTGGTGTTAGGCAATTATCTGCATTCCTTCCTCTTTTGGACTTCTAGGGCTTAATAGATCCTACATTATTACTATCATTGTTTGTACCGAATATTGCTTTATGGGTCCCTCCTTTCTTGCTTTTTACTATGCCTTTAGGTCGTTTTACTTTATTTTGAAGACATTTTCCATGAATGGTTTAAGGCAGGCAGGGTTAAAAATGTCACTGTCGTGGGTTAATTACTATGCCATGTAAGTAAAGAATTACTTACTTGAAAATTACTTTCTCTCCATTAAAGAAAATGGAATCAAGTCGATGCAGACTGTAAAAGTTTAAAATGAAAGTTTTCCATCATCTTTACATTTGGGAGTTTATCTTTAAAAATAATGCCAGAGAGTTCCCGTCGTGGCTCAGTGGTTAACAAACCCAGCTAGTATCCATGAGGATCCCTGGCCTTGCTCAGTGGGTTAAGGATCTGGAGTTGCTGTGAGCTGTGATGTAGGTCGCCAACACCGCTTGGATCCCGTGTTGCTATGGCGTAGGCCAGAAGCTACAGCTCTGATTAGATCCCTATCCTGGGAACTTCCACATGCCACGGGTGTGGCCCTAAAAAGACAAATAAAATAAAATAAAATAAAAAACTACAAATAAAAATAATGCCCAGTTGGGCACATGACTAGCATACAATAAATTTGTCTACATGCTAAAAGAGTCAATACATACAGATATGCCTTGACTTCAAATTTTAGAAATGACCTATTTCCTCTAATCGAAGATCTGAAAGAGAACTTAAAGGTAGATGGACAACCTTCTGGTTTTATAGATAAGAAATCTGAAGCTTGCAGATACTGTGCTCTGCCCAAGATCATCACAAAACAGCTCCTGGACTCCTGGTTCCTTGTATATTGCCCTTGGAGCCTTCACTCCATTGGCTTCCATTGTCTAAATCATTTCCATTATTTTCTAGTGACACTCAAGAGCAAGTGAAGTGAGGAGAAAATTGCTAATTTTCTTTTTTTAAAACATTTTTTTTCCACTGTACAGCATGGGGACCAAGTTACACATACACATATATATAATTTTTCCTCTCGTGTTGCGATGTAAGTATCTAGACATTGTTCTCAATGCTACACAGCAGGATCTCATTGTAAAAACTTATTTTTATAGGTGGATTGGGAAATGTCTCTGCTAGTCACGCCCCTCCAAAGAAATGTCCACTTCTAAATTTCCTGGGATAGTTTTGAAGCTTGTTTGATTCTTTTAACACCTCTCATTAATAACAACACTGAAAGGTGACAGAATTTCTCTTGCCAAGACATCACTATCTTCTGCTAGGGTTTTTTGTTTTTGTTTGTTGTTGTTTTTGCTTTTAGGTCTGCAGGCACAGCATATGGAAGTTCCCAGGTTAGGGGTCAAATTTGAGCTGCAGCTGCCGGCCTGTACCACAGCTACAGCAACACCAGATGCTGAGCCATATCAGTGACCTACACTGCTGCTTGCAGCAATGATGGATCCTTAACCCACTGAGCAAGGCCAGGGATCAAACCCTCATCCTCATGGATACTAGTCAGGTTCTAAACCAACTGAGCCACAACAGGAACTTCTGCTGGTTTTTTATATAACAATTATATGTTATACTGATTGATTGTATTTTAACCAAATAACTCATTTCCTTTCTTTTAAAGTCATTGTTTTTCAACTTTAGTAAGCCTAAGAATCACATGCAAAGCTCGACCGAAATTGTGGAGTGACTTATTAGGCCTGGATGGAGACTTGAAATCATTATTTTGATGCATGTCAAGGGAAAGTGATACAAGTGGTCCTTGAACCACATTTCAGGAATTTTATTCTTTACTTTCAAGGAATAAAATCTTAGGACTGCCACCTTAGGTGAAAAGAGAGAACTGGATTTATGAGAAAGGAGAGATGTAGATTTTATTGGATGATAAATTCCTGTTATCTATCGGATGAAGAAAGTAAAGAAGGAGGATTCAAATTTGCAGCTTGTCCAAGAAGACAAAATATTGGGAACAAAGGACTTAGGTAGAGAAAAAAAGAGGTAAGATATGTTAACATGTCAGTATTTCTTATGGTTACTACATAATATATGCTTTGCTTTAAAGATAAACTGGCCAATTAGTCACTTTTTGGATAAGATACCCCAAGAGAGAAAAATAAAAATTATTTTTAAAACCCTGATTTTTCAGATACTATCCCAGACAACTAAAGAAAAACAATCAGCTCTAACATAACCCATAAGGACCCTCAAATCAAAATTTGACGGCAAGCAAAAAATAAACTTAATGGTGACTCTGCCTCCAGACTGGTTTTTCTTTCTAGTTTTCCATGGCCACAGATGAGCCATGAAATGCCAGCATCTACAGGCTGGATCAGAGGAAGCAGAGCCTGGCTACAGCACCTCTGCATTGCAGGGTGCTTTTGGCAAAGAAGGAGGCACCCCCTCCCGGGAATGCTCACCTTGGGGCTATTGTGCAAAGGGCACAGGGCATGTTGACTCATTGACAAGCTGGACTTTGGTCCCACTCACCCCCTTACCCAGACATGCTTGTAAATACAGAGCCCACGCAAGTGTATGCAGAGGCCAGACCTGCAAGTACTCCATTGAGGAAACCACTGGGAAATTGTGTGGGTTCTCTGGCAGTGCTCCAGTAACTGGATTAAAAGTCCTCAAACATACAGAACTTCACTTTCTGTAAAATATTGCTAACTTACAAAAAGAACAAAAATCTGAATTCATACCAATCAGCTTAAGAAATAGGATATTGTGTTCCTACCATGGCACAATGAGTTAAGAATCCAACTGCTGGAGCTTGGGTTGCTACGGACGTATGGGTTCAATCCCCCGCTGGCGCAGGGGTTAAAGGATCTGGTGTTGTGGCTCAAATTCCAACCCCAGCCCTGGAACTTCCATATGCTGTGGATGCAGCCATAAAATTAAAAAAAAAAAAAAAAGAAAAAGAAATAGGATGTTGCAATGTAGTTGAAGTTCCCTTTGTACCCCTCAACAATCATATTCCCTCCTTCTTTCTCTCCCTGGGAAATGAGCCCCTTCCTAAATTTCATATGCCCATGCATATTTTCATGTTTTTTGTATATGTGCATCCCTAAATAATATAGCATTGATTTGTATATATAAAGAATATCATTCTGTACTCTTCTGCAACTTGGTTTTTTTCAGTCTGTGAGCTTTAACCATGTTCATGAAATTATGTGCTATTGTTAATTCATTTTCATTACTAGAGTATTCCCTTTAAAGAATATACCCAGTATTTATTTACCCATTAGTGTTATTATTAAATTTTTTTTCGAACAATGATACCATGAGTATTCTTGTACAAGTCTCCTTGTTCATATATGCAAGAGATTCTCTAAAAAGTATTTCCTTTATACGTGTGTGTGTGCGTGTGTGTCTGTCTGTCTGTCTGTCTGTCTCTAGGAGTAGAATTGCCAGGTCATAGATTATGTGCATTCACCATTACTGGATGTCAAATTGCTTTCAAAAGTGATTTTACTTATTTATGCTTCCTTCAGCAGAGAGTAAGAAACACTGTAACTCTACTCACTACCAATACCAATACTGAGAGACTGAAATATTTGTGAATATGATGCATATGAAATGAAACCGAAGTGAAGCTTAAATTTTATTTCCCCTGATTACAACTACATCTTCTCGTGTCTTCATTGGGGATTTGCTGTGCTCTTCTATGCATTGCTATTCACTTCCTCTGCCTGTTTGTTTTCTATTGGGTTATTCATATTTGTTTTTCTTGTTTAGGGCCATATAGTAAATATTTGGGGCTTTGTGGACCATGTCATCTCTGTCATAACTGTTCAATTCTGCCATTATAGCATGAAAGCAAATATAAATGATACATAAACAAGTTTATGTGGCTGTGTTCCACTTTTTTGGCAAAAACAACATGTCAGACTAGTTCTGGCCCGTGGGCCATATAATTTCCCAGCCCTGTTTTATAGGTGCTAATCCCTTTTGAATTCTAATTATTTTTGAAAACAATTTGTAGGATTACGTAAAATTCAGGACACACCTCAGAGGTAACCATCTTTTCTTGTACGTTGACATGAAGCACTCTCAATCTTCTGGTCTCATGGTGAGTTCATGCTGAAGATTACATTGCAAGATGAGCCCCAAAGAGCCCATTACAAGCTTAAACTTGCCCCTATTTCTAGAATAAATGGAGCCAAATTTGTCCTGGGCATGTAGGCTTTATCATAACTTCCATCCGAAAGGCACCCCAGGAGTTCCCATTGTAGTTCAGCAGGTTAAGAACCTGACTAGTATCAATGAGGATGAGGATTTGATTCCTGGCCTTGATCAGTGGGTTCAGGATCCAGTGTTGCTGCAAGCTGCAACGTATTTTGTAGATGTGGCTCGGATCTGGCATAGCTGTGGCTGTGGTGTAGGCCATCAGCTGCAGCTCTGATTCACCCCTTAGCCTGGGAACTTCCATATGCTGCAGGTGCAGCCCTAAAAAGGAAAACAAAACAAAAAACAAAGGCACCCCAAATATTTAACCTGATAAAATCACATGACCTGTGAAAAATAGCTATTGACTTTATGAAAGCTTTTGTGCCCAACCCACCACCTGATGTTAGAAGCTGATTAAAATATAAATGTATCTCTACATAACATACATATTTTATATGGGTATTTATATGTATACATACATACACAGAGATTTCAAAATATAATAGATTCAGGGGATGAAGAAAGAATATTGAGTCTAATCCCTATCCATCAGGCATCTGATATCTATCTACTCTAAGAACTGAGTCCTCAAGATAAATGCTATCATTTCTATGTTCTGCTGCCTCCACATTTGCATCTGGGGCTTTGGGCTGGAGGAGCTACCAACCTGAGCCCCAGTCTTAAGTAAGTGCTTCCACTGGCTTGCCTTTTTCTTCTGAGTCTCAATGTTTCTAGAGTGGTCCTGTTTTGCACAAGATGTAGCATTTATATGTTAGGGATAATTTAAAATAACAATGGCGAATTTGAAGCCCCCCAACCAAATAACCATATAAAACTGTTGAAAAATTTAAAATATCTTTTCAGCTACACAGGTGGCTCAATTTGAGCTTCTTGGCCCTCTTTCATCTGCCACCTGTGCAGAACTGATGGAGCTTTGGGATGTGAACACTGGCAGTGAGGCTCCCAGTGTGACTGACTGAAAGCCATTCTTAAAGCAAGCACTTTTCAAAACATTACCAAAAATTTTCTCAGTTTCCTGACCTGGCCGAATGTCCTGCAGTCAGATATCCTTTTCAGTACCTCTGAAGACCCATACTGACCCCAAACTTCAAAACATTAGGATAAATATCACAAATATTTTCCTGTTCATAATATTCTTAATACATATTCCTAAGCCTTTCTAAATCTGGCTTCCTTTTCCCCAACTTTCCATTTCAAATCTAACCCGAAAAGAGAATGAGACTCAAGGGAATAACCTCTGAATTACAGAAACTCATGTGGATCCCAAGGTCTGAGTGCATAAACTACTGGTGAGAAACAGAATGAGGCAAAATATTAAACAGGCATTAAAGCTATCAGAGGTGATAACAGAAAAGTAAGGATAGAAAAATCACAATAGAAAACTGGGAAGATTATCACCTAGTCATGCTGAGAATTTGTTGGGGCCAAACTATTATTAACACAGATTTCAGTCATAATATTTGGTTCCTTTTCACTCTCAGAATTCCAGACAGAACTTCAAAAGTTTTAGAAAGACCTTAGCATAAGACAATTATTTCAAAGAACTACAGGCAAAAATCTGTGCATTCCACCCAAAAACATGTGCAGAAAACCAGCACTTGGGGTGGGTGTTGGGGGTGGGGTTGAAGGTAGTTCTGACATATGTGCTAAGAAATCTAGAAAAGAAGGCAGTAAGATTTTAGGCTCAAAGAGAAGCTGTGGGAGGATGCAAAGAGAAGACTTCGAGTGGATTCTGTGGATTGTCCTTCTTTTCCTGACGGGACACCAAATGTTGTCTCAGAAAAGACCTCTTGGGTAAACACCTCTTAGGTAATTTTCATTCTTTTTCTCTCCAGACAGCTATCGTGACTCTCTTTGAAGTAAGAGGAGTGGGAATCAGAATGAAAAGTTTAACAATTCTAAGCCTTTTGAAAATGTCTTTAAAATCGTGTTCAAAATAAAAAATTCTTGAGGCAATGCTCTAAAACTTCAGGCAGGGTGTTCCCTGGTGGTTCAGTGGATCCAGCATCGTCACTGCCATGGCGCCAATTCGGCCCCTGGCCCTGGAACTTCCACATGCTGTGGGAGTGGCCAAAAATAAACAAATAAAAATAAAAATTCAGGTAAGCTACCAATCACCTGTAATTTTCAAGATTATCTTGGAAAGGGGTGAAGCAAAGAAAGCTGTGGAGATTGGACCAATGGCGCTGTACATTGGGTGGTGCCAAAAATGCTTTCTTGGGATCCAATTGACCAAAATCTGGTACTATCAATTAAACTTTTTTTTTTTTTGCCATCTGTCAGTGTTAAAATATATGAATTAACTTTATAGAACACAATGAGGAAAATTTAAACATTTCAGTATGAAAGATGAAATGGAGGACCTTGAGATGTTAGGCAAACACATTTTAACTTTACCAGTTTGTTCCTTTTATTCAAAGATAACACAGGATAACTCGGTGGCTCAGCGGTTAATAACATACCCAACTAGTATCCATGAGCATGTGGGTTGATTCCTGGCCTCGCTCAGTGGGTTAAGACTACAGTTTTGCGGTGAGCTCTGGTATAGATCACAGCCACAGTACAGATCCCGTGTTGCTGTGGCTGTGGTGTAGGGTGGCAGCTGCAGCTGCGATTAGACCCCTAGCCTGGGAACTTCCATATCCTAAGGGTGCAGCCCTAAAAACAAAAACAAACAAACAAACCACTTATCAAGCTTTTTAAGATTTTTTTAAATTTTTTCAAGAATATTTACCATGCACCTTTGCCTCAGAATCTACTCTGTTGGGACTGAATGGTTTAGATTCACGCAGGTAAGTCCACAGGTCATTCACTTGGGGAAGATTATAAACAGAGAAATTCCACTTGCATTGATTCTGATACAGTAGGTCGGGATGGGGGGCCTTGGATTCTCAATATTTAAATAGTTCCTGATTCTGATGTAAACTGCCCCCACCACCATCCAAATTTATGACTCTCTGCTGGAGGATTGTACAAGTTTGGGTCCTGTGAGAAGCAGACACCAATGTGGGATTGCTCATGCAAAATATCGATTAGGGGAAATGACTTTGTGAGGGAGACTTTTAGAGCCCTGAGATCCAGAGGCAAGTTTGACTCCATGTCATGGAAAGAAGGAAGGAAAAGAGGACGCCTGAGGCTCAGACTGCAGTGCACTTCCATCAAAGTTCTTTCAGTAAGACCCATGGAGCCATCCCAAAACAAAGTTACCTTCAGGGTGTTCCCGTCGTGGTACAGTGGTTAACGAATCGGACTAGGAACCATGAGGTTGCGGGTTCGGTCCCTGCCCTTGCTCAGTGGGTTAACAATCCTGCGTTGCTGTGAGCTGTGGTGTAGGTCGCAGACTCAGCTCGGATCCCGCGTTGCTGTGGCTCTGGTGTAGGCCGGTGGCTACAGCTCCGATTTGACCCCTAGCCTGGGAACCTCCATATGCTGCGGGAGTGGCCCAAGAAAATGCAAAAAACAAACAAACAAACAAAAAAAACAAAGTTACCTTCAGAGGAGTCCCATGCCTCCTGTGGTAGTATCTCTGCTCTGTTCAATGATGGGGACCAACCTGTGGGAAGTGTGGTGAGGGATGTCCCAGCAGGACTGTTAGTCCATCAGTCTCCCTACAGTCAGAGATCTGAGAGATGCATTTTCATCTGCCTCAGAATATAAGGTATGACCTGAAGTCCCTCCTGTCAAGTAGCTTATATTTCAATCTAACTTATGGAACTAAGAAATTTCAGCTCAAAAGGGACCTGAAGGCTTGTTTAATAGCCTGCTCCTACTAAAGGCTTAAGATGCTCAACAGCATCTCTGCTTCTCTTGGATACATCTAGGGTCAGCACCTTCACATCCCCACAGGTAGCAGACTCTATCTTTGGGTGGTTCTCCCTGTTGGAAAGTTCTGCTTTATGTTATGCCAGAGTATCTTCTTGATCCTTTTGAAATCTTTAGAAATAGAAGGAACTTTGGTGATCATAAGTTAAATCTCATTTATCAGTGAGAAATCAGACCCACAGAGGATAACTAAATTACCAGAGGCAACTTAACTGCAGAACTACAGCTAATATCTAGGTCAATAGTTCTTCCCACTCTATACTTGATTTAAAATGTATTTCTGACTTTTATGGAAAAGAGAACAGTTTGGACGAATTTAGTGTCATAAAAAGTAAGTTCATCTCAATGCCTCAGTTTTAATTTATTTAAGAAACTTACCATGTCCCCTCTGAAACAGCTTTTCTCTTGATTCAACATCCTGTGTGAGTGAAGATAACTGAAAGATGTAAAGCCAAAGATAATTTCTAGTCAACTTAAATTGTTCATACTTAGTAGAAGGACTAAAACAATACTAAATCAATCGTCTCCCTGGTACCTGTTTTAAAACCTATATACCAAATGGTAGATATACATGTCACTTGTTAATGTACATAGGTTTTGTTTTGTTTTAGAGTGTGTTTGGAAAGTTTTCCTTCCCTATATACAAAACACTGAATTTCAGAAAACACATTGAAACATTAACTTGGGGCTTAAAAGAAAAGATTGGGGACATTTTAAAACTTAGGCCTGATCTTTAATTAGCAAGAACTACTAGAAAATTCGAATATAAAACCAACAGCATTTTGGTGCCACCTTGTGGTAAAATATAAAAAGGCAGACAAAGATTATGTACAGTGTGATAAATCTGCAAGGTTCCAGTTACAGACTTTGGGGGGAAAAGGGTGTGTGTGTGGGGTGGGGGGGAGATTGACTCCTTTCCTCAATCAGTTTTAAAGGAAAAAAATTCAAGAGTTCCCGTCGTGGCGCAGTGGTTAACGAATCCGACTAGGAACCATGAGGTTGCGGGTTCGGTCCCTGCCCTTGCTCAGTGGGTTAAGGATCCGGCGTTGCCGTGAGCTGTGGTGTAGGTTGCAGATGCGGCTCGGATCCCGAGTTGCTGTGGCCCTGGCGTAGGCCGGTGGCTACAGCTCCGATTGGACCCCTAGCCTGGGAACCTCCATATGCCGCAGGAGCGGCCCAAGAAATAGCAAAAAGACAAAGAAAAAAAATAAAAAAATAAAATTCCAATTCTGCCAATATTCGTAAATTTTGAGAAGTGGTGGTTTTAAAGTTTTGTATTTTAATTCTGACTCCAGCCATTCTGTTTACAAAATTATTTACATGTTCATGCTTCTATCTGGCTGTGAGGACACTATACTTTCTAGGTTTTACTGCCATCTCAGTGGATTCTCCTGCTTCCCCCATTGGAAGCACTCAAGCCATGGGAGATGGATAAATCTGGGAGGAAGGAAGAGGCCTTTCTGTCTCAGCTCTGCCCTCCTAGGGATGGAGTCTAAGGAGTGAGGGAGCTCTGCCCCCGAGGGATGGGGATGATGCTAATATAGACATGGTCCAAATGAGGGGGTCAATCTGGCTAATCTGAGGAAGCACATTTTCTCCTTCAGCCTAAGGTAAGTGTGCCTGCCCACCTTTACCAGAAAGTAGGCTCCAGGAGGCAAGGGCTTCGTTTTTTGTTTGCTACTGCACCCCACCCCACCCCCAGAACATGGCTGGTACATGGTAGACATTCAATACATATTAGTAGCACAAATGAATAATAAGAAGGGTGGTATTTTGGCCCCCACCTGCCAAGTCATGCATTTCCTGCCATATACGGAACCATAGTGGGCACTATTAGGCCCCACCAAAATCCCCAACTCCCCAGATATTCACAAGTGTGACTTCAGTTCAAATGTCATCTCCTCAGAGGCCTTTCCTGTCCTCTCTAAAATAGCACCACTGCATTCTTTTTTTTTTCTTTTTTCTTGCCATTTCTAGGGCCGCCCCTGTGGCATATTGAAGTTCCCAGGCTAGGGGTCTAATCGGAGGCTGGCCTATGCCACAGCCACACCAATGCCAGATCTGAGCTGTGTCTGCAACCTACACCACAGCTCATGGCAATGCCGGATCCTTAACCCACTGAGCAAGGCCAGGGACCGAACCCGCAACCTCATGGTTCCTAGTCGGATTCATTAACCACTGAGCCAGTATGGGAACTCCACTGCATTCTTTCATACTGTTCTCTCAATAAATACAGATTGCCTACTATATGCCAGGCACTGTTCTCAGCTCTGGGTATACTAAAAGTCAAAACAGACGTTTTGGTCTTGGGGAGAGACTGGGCTGACAAAATCGACACCTTTGTATTAGCGGAGGTGGAGATTTCTGGCAGAGGGAATAGCCAAGGGCAAAGGCTGTCATAAAGGGGCAGAGTGGAGATAGAGAGGGGAAAGAGTGGGAAGGAGGGCTGTGGTTGGGGCAGAGGTGGCCATACAGGGCTGGGTTTAGTTGTGGTAAGGTGCTTAGATTTGTACTCTATCTGAAGCCGAGAAAATATTAAGGATGACTAATAGAAAGGGATCATCAGCACACAGTAGGTGCTAAAAAAATTAGTGCTAGTACTCAGTCTTTACAAGCATTATCAGAAATGCAGGAGTTCCCGTCGTGGCGCAGTGGTTAACGAATCCGACTAGGAACCATGAGGTTGCGGTTCGATTCCTGCCCTTGCTCATTGTGTTAACGATCTGGCGTTGCCGTGAGCTGTGGTGTAGGTTGCAGACTCGGCTTGGATCCCGAGTTGCTGTGGCTCTGGTATAGGCTGGCAGCTACAGCTCTGATTCGACCCCTAGCCTGGAAACCTCCATATGCTGCAGGAGCGGCCCAAGAAATGGCAAAAAGACAAAAAAAAAAAGAAAAAGAAATGCAGTAGGTGCTGTGTGGAGGTTCCAAAGAAAATCGCAAAGCTGGCTACTCAGACATGGTGCGCCCGTGTCCCTGACCCCACCTCGGACAGCCCGTATGAGAAGGAGCTGCTGCACAACTAGTTGTGGACCTTGCTGAGTTAACGGTGCCGAGCCTTGTTTTTCTTTTGGCTCTCAGCCCTCTTACCCTGCTGGACCGCTGACATTCATCACCACATAAAAGTACATTGTTTTCTTGTTCCTCTTGGTCTCCTGCTTTTGTGAGTGTGAAACACGACTCAAGCTCAAAAAAGAAAATATCTGAACCAAAAAACAACAAGAATCCCAAACAATAAGATAAATGAGAGGAAAACAACTGGTTAAAAGTGAACTGTGGGAGTTCCCATTGTGGCTCGGTGTTAACAAATCTGACTAGCATCCATGAGGACGCAGGTTCGATCCCTGGCCTTGCCCAGTGGGTTAAGGATCCGGTGTTGCTGTGAGCTATGGTGTAGACTGCAGATGGGGTTCGGATCCTGTGTTGCTGTGACTGTGGCCCAGGCCAGCAGCTACAGCTCTGATTTGGCCCCTAGCCTGGGAACCTCCATATGCTGCAGGTGTGGCCCTAAAAAGCAAAACAAAACAAAACAAAATGAACCAAAAAAAAGTGTACTGTGGCACTGGGAAGAGTATAGGTTTTGACAACAAATCTGAGACTGAGTCTTGGCAGTGCTGATCACTAACAGTGTGATTCTGGAAAAACTATTTGGTTTCTCTGATTCTGTGGGTTATGGGATAACACCTGTCTTGATGCATGCCATCACTGTTACTGTTTTTAAATCGTTCCAATATAAGTTCTTGATCTACCTGAGGAATTATGAAAAGTAAGTCAATTCGATAGGGTGCAAAAAGTCACCATGCTAGGTTTTAGGCACTGTGCTAGGAGATGGAGGAACAAATGTGAACAATATAGTCATGATCCTTCTTGCTGTCACTGGAACTTAAATTCTAATGGGAAGGCACAATTGAGC
This sequence comes from Phacochoerus africanus, assembly GCF_016906955.1. Classification (NCBI taxonomy): domain Eukaryota; kingdom Metazoa; phylum Chordata; class Mammalia; order Artiodactyla; family Suidae; genus Phacochoerus; species Phacochoerus africanus. The sequence continues at coordinate 34,337,999 of NC_062547.1, read as the reverse complement.
AGGAAATATAAACAAGGGAACTAGGTGCAACCATATTAATAGATGAGGAACCAACCTTTAGATAGAATGGACTGTGGCTTAACAGAAGTGGCAACTCCAGCTTACACCTCAATGAAGAACAGCCAGCCGGGGGAGAACCAAAGGGAAAGCCTTCCAGCGAGGGGAATTTGGTGTGGAGTAGATCAAGTGGGGCGCTAGGATGAGATGAGGCTTGAGAGGAAGCAGGGAATGAATTATACAGAACCTTTTAAATCAAGGGAAGGGATCTGGCTTTTATCTTAAGCACAACAGAGAGTTTTATGGAGGGAAAAGCATAATCAGTTCAGGCTGAATTAATGTTTTGCATCAGGCACCCACAAGGAGCCAGTGTAAAATCTTTATAGGGTGAAACACCCTCACCAAAGAAAAATGCTCATCACAGTCCAATTGGCACAAGGGCCACTGCAGAAACGCCTCCCCTCAGTGCTGAATATTCTGCCACTGCCAAATCCTGGAAATCCTGGAGTTGGGAAAGCTACAGCCAATGCAATAACTGGCAGCCTAAAATGAAGAAAAGGTGAAGTTTCTGAGGGGCTGATGAGCCCAGGTGGCCACTTGGAGGCACAAGTTCAATTATACAGGTGTGTGTGCAGTAAGCATTTCAACCACAGCAAAGAACCCCTTCCCTCACTCCCAGAGGCCAGAAATCACATCCTTTCTTAACCAAAACCATTTCTACTGAGACCCTTTTTTTTTTTTTTTTTTTTCATTTTCTACAGTTCGTATTGGTAGCACATGGAAGCTGCCAGGCCAGGAACTGAATCTTAACTGCAGCTGTGGCAACACTGGATCCTTTGGCCCACTATGCTGGGCCATGGATTGAACCTGCACCTCCACAGTGACCCAAACACTGCAGTCAGGTTCTTAACCTACTGCACCACAGTGGGAACTCCAGGATCCTTTCATTGCACACAAAAGGTGCCACATTTATTTTCTACAGTGTTGCCACCAGAACATGAACTCTCCCATATTCCTTTTCCAGGACTGCCATATTGAAATACAATAAACTGGAGTTTCTGTCGTGGCGCAGTGGTTAACGAATCCGATTAGGAACCATGAGGTTGCGGGTTTGGTCCCTGCCCTTGCTCAGTGGGTTAAGGATCCGGCGTTGCCGTGAGCTGTGGTGTAGGTTGCAGACGTGGCTCGGATCCCGCGTTGCTGTGGCTCTGGCATAAGCTGGCGGCTACAGTTCCGATTAAACCCCTAGCCTGGGAACCTCCACATGCCTCGGGAGTGGCCCAAGAAATGGCAAAAAGCAAAAAAAAAAAAAAAAGAAAGAAATACAATGAACTGGGCGGCTAAAAGAAATTTGTTTCAGTTTTGGAGGCTAAACGCCCTCGATCAAGGTGTCCACAGGGGTGGTTCCTTCTGAGTAGTGATGGAGAGAATCTATTCATGCCTCTCCTTGTTTCTGGTGGTTTGCTGTTAACTCTTTGGCATTTCTCAACTTGTATAACTATCACCCCAATCTCTGCCTTCATCTTCCCATGGTGTTCTCCCTTATGCGTGTGTGTCCAAATTTATCTTTTTTATAAAGACATCAGCTAGAATGGACTAAGGTTCACTCCAACGATCTCACTTTATCTCTAAATAGCCTATCTTCAAATAAAATCACATTCTGAGGAGTTAAGACTCCAACATATCTTTTTGGGGTTGGGGAGACAGACATAAAATTCAACCCTTAAGGAGTTCCTGTCGTGGTGCAGCGGAAATGAATCCGACCAGGAACCATGAAGTTTTGGATTGATCCCTGGCCTCACTCAGTGGGTTAAGGATCCGGTGTTGCCGTGAGCTGTGGTATAGGTCGCAGATGCGGCTCAGGTCTGGCATTGTTGTGGCTGTGTTGTAGGCTGGCAGCTACAGCTCCGATTAGACCCTTAGCTTGGGAACCTCCATATGCCAAGGGTGTGGCCCTGAAAAGACAAAAGACAAAAAAAAAAAAAAAAAAAATTCAACCCTTAAAACACAAAGTCAAAAGTTAGCATTTAACTCTGGGTTCAAAGTACATCGAATAAGAGATACCAGAAACAAAAATTTTCCCTTGACGGTTTCATGCTTTCAGATCACACTTTCTTGCCAAATAAAAACAAAAACAAAATTACAGGTTTGGGTTTTTGTTGCTCTCTGATGAAATGCAGTAACTGCCACATAAACGGACTGTATCTATAGCCACTGGCTAAATTTTTTTAATCCAATTGTTTAGAACAATTCTGGAGAGAATCTAACAAGAGTTCTTCTATACTTATCACTTAAAGCAAAGTTTTAAAAAGGAACAAATCTTGACTGTGTCCAAAATATGCTTCTATAGTTGGTAAGAATTAGGAGAGCTCTTACATATAACTTATTGTTGACATGAAATGCTTGTCCTTTTAAAAAGAAGTTTAAATCAAAATGAATAAAATTGGCAAGTGTGCTCTTCCTGAATTTACTTTTGCTCTGTACAAAAAGAAATTCCTGAAGATTTCATCAGGTGCAGGCTTTCTGCCACCAAAGAAAGAAATTTACAAAAAACTGGATCACCGGAGGGGCTCAGAGGTTAACAAACCTGACTAGGATCCATAAAGATAAAGGTTTAATCTTTGCCTTTGATCAGTGGGTTAAGGATCCAGCATTGCTGTGAGCTGTGGTGTAGGTCATAGACTCGGCTCGGATGCCAGGTTGCTGTGGCTCTGGTGTAGGCCAGTAGCTGCAGCTCCGTTTCCACCCCTAGCCTGGGAACCTCCATGTGCCATGGTTGCGGCCCTAAAAAGCAATTAAATAAAATGAAATAAAAAAAAAATTTTGAATCACCACATCATCACATTAAAACCAGAATCATCAACAATAATGATTATAACAAAATCAAAAACAAAAGATTTAAAGAATGGGTGTTCTGATTTACTGCAATTTTGAAGAAACTGAGGGCTAACAGTAAATGCTTTTCTCTATACTCCTGGTTGCTTGTTCATTTTTATGCTTTAAAAAAAAAAAATCACTATGGTAAATTATGCCTTGTTTGAGATCCATTACAGCAATCCACTGTCTCTAGAGCTAGGCCATATCCTCCCTACAAATTGCTTTTCTGATTGAACAAATCCCTTACTGGCACTTGTTTTCTTTTTTTTTTTTTGGTCTTTTGTCTTTTTTTGTTGTTGTTGCTATTTCTTGGGCTGCTTCCGCGGCATATGGAGGTTCCCAGGCTAGGGGTTGAATCGGAGCTGTAGCCACGGGCCTACGCCAGAGCCACAGCAATGCGGGATCCGAGCCGTGTCTGCAACCTACACCACAGCTCACGGCAACGCCAGATTGTTAACCCACTGAGCAAGGGCAGGGACCGAACCCGCAACCTCATGGTTCCCAGTCAGATTCGTTAACCACTGCGCCACGACGGGAACTCCAGGGACTTATTTTCTTATGCAAGTCATTCTGAATGTGACCTCAACACTACATCCCCTAAACCCCACTATTTTTAGAATTCTCCACCAGTTTCTTTGATCAGTGAACAGAAATCTGAAAATGCCTATGAATCTTATTTCCTACAAAGTTTTCAAGTATAATTTAAAGGTTATCTATTTTCTAGGCATCAAAAGTAAGAACTTGCTAATTTTAGGAGTTCTCTTGTGGCAATTAGGTTAAGGATCCAGTGTTGTCACTGCAGCAGCTTGGGTTGCTCTAAGATTCAAATCAGGGTAATCAGGCTCCAGATTCCGTGCTCTCAATCATATGCCATACAGCCTCTCTTAAAATAACACAAGAAAACTTTTTCTGTAGTTATATTTTATGAAAGACAAAGCAAAATATATGAAGTTTCATTCCAGTAACCACCAGAGTATGCTTTTACCTCATTTAAAAGTTATACATATCTTTCAGAAAAATCTATTGTGTAGTTACTTACATCAAATTTTTTCAAATCCAAAGAATAAGAATATAATTAATACAGATTTATTTTAAGTAAGCCTTAGAATCAGAACTAAATTGACAAATGAAGCCATCCACTGAAAAGTGTTAAATTCATTTTGGCTATTCTATTTCTTTATCTCAAACTTAAGAATTAAAGTAGAAGCATATTGTTTACTAATGTTTTTAAAAACTATGTCCAAATACAAATCAGTTTGTAAGTTCTTGAGTATTAATGAGCAAGCAATTTGGTTTTTTCCACTATTTCGTCATTATAGAACTTCAACAACCTTTGAAGAAACACTGTTAGTGACATTTTGGATAATAAAAAATATAAAACCAGATTGTTAGCAGAGGAACAAAAAATATTAAGTTAGAAAATTCATAAACATACATTTATTCAGGAAATACAATTACTAGAGTCCTTGATATTCCAATGATCATTCCACATAATAGAATATTCACAACACGTATTCTTTTAAGTATACACCAAGTCATGCTGACATTCTTTTCAGATAAGCCATAGCCATTTCTTCTATTAAATGTTATAATATCTATTTATATTGTAAACAAAGTACTTGAGCCAAACTAAGTACTTGAGCAAAGTAACTTTCAAAAATTTAGAAGACGAAGACAATGACTTTTTAAAAAAACATATCTGCATTATCAAACCCCAAATAACTAGGCCACTATAATGAGTGTGTTATACTAATGCATATAGTGGCCATATTAAGACAGTGCATAATTATCAATAACAATATTTCTTATCTGCAACTTTTTAGCATGCTTTCTCAAATAATAAGCATTTATTTTTGAAAGTTTTAAAGGCAAAGAGGGCAGAAAGATGGCAGACATTAAAAGTTTACATTTAAACTACTGGTAGATTTTATTTAAAAAAAGAAAGAAAAAGGTAAACTGTAATTATTTCCCAAATAAGGAATGCCAAGTATCTTTTATTCTTTAAGAAATATAACAAACCATTACATTGGCAGATATTTAATAGTAGCTGTAAATTGAATTATTCTGATACTTTCAAACAGAATCCAGTGTACTTAGAGCATCTTACAAAGGGGAAAACTGGTGGTTCTCAACCCCAGGTGTCTTTTAGAACCAGCTGAAACTTAAAAAAAAAAAACTTGTCTGGCCTCACCTCAGAGATTCTGATTTAGCTGGTAAGAGGACAGTACTCAAGCGTCATTATTTTTTAAAGGTCTGCTGGGTGTTCTAACATGCAGCTTAGGTTGAGAATCACTGAGTCAACCCATCTTGAAATACCAAGAAGATAAATGGAAACTGGGGAGGGAAGATAATTTGTATTTATAATTTACGAGTCAAACACCTATTATATATTTACTATGTGCCTGGTTATGTCCATGAATCACACATTTGTAAGATGAAAATACCCTTCATTTCCTCACTATACTAGACCACAACTGTACATCATTGCCACTGAATGACTGCATTTTCCTATGGTCAGGATTTAAAATTCTGGGATACACTACGAAACTGCATTAACAAAAATAAACTACTGCTACTCATGCTCAACAGGAGCAAGCAAAACTACTGTATTTGGCTCTTTTAAGCTATCCATATTTTAAGAATTATAAATAAGTGCCAACCCACACAAAGAACAGATTGTGGATTACTGCAGGGAAGAAAAAAAAAAAAAAGCTTACTCAACTTACTAAGTTTCGACACCAAAAAAGATTTAGCTTGGCTGAAAGTTCTAAAACAGCTGAGATACTGAACCAGGAAGCTATAATTTATAATGAAATGTTGACACACCCTTAAAAGCTACTGCAGCTGGTAGCAATACTAAAACAAGATTTCTTCAGGGTTTACTTACTCTGTAATGCAAGAATACAAGCATAACAATAATATTACTGTTTTCATATGCACCAATACCTCTCTTTAACATATAAAGCTCTACAACAAATACCTCTAATAATTTTACAATTAAATTAAGTCCATAATTCTTCTACGCTACTTTGGTCTCAACATTTTAAAAACATCAATTAATTTTGGAAATACACAATTTTACAACACGATCCTATTGATAACAAGCATACTTTGTAGTGGAGAAAGACACATTCAACCATGCAATCCAGTGTTCAATACCTAAGTGATAAACAACAATGCTGATTGACTCTGATTCTGAAAATCACTGAAAACTGGAATAATTGACTCACAGTGCTCACAAACATGCAGAAAAAGATACACATTTCTATCCTTCCTGAAGGAATGTCACAAATGCCCACTCTTATATATTTCAATCCATTATTTTCTTTCTAGCACCTGTCACCTAGAATTTTTAAAAGCTGTACAAATGTTCCTATAAGTTGTATCTGAAAATGAATCTCAATTCTTTAATTTCTGCCTTTAAAAAGACCTCAGTCATCATCCACTATTAACAGTTGCCTTTCAGTAAAACAGTGACATCCAGTGGACAAATCAAAGTATCTCTTAAAGTTCCCATCATTATATGAATCATAAACAAGGACATCTCAAATCCCTTTCAATGTAAGTTCCTACTCATTTTGACAAAGTGTCTGCAGGTTCTTATGAATGTATCATCTCATAACTTCTATATATCTTAAACATATCCTTTAATCTTTGTCCTATTAAATATCAATTCTTTAAATTGAGCTACTTAAGAGTATATATAACTCTTGAGGCTAGTGAGGTCAAAGGTATTACTTTTTCTTCTTTGCTATCTCCCACCACAAACTGGCTCATCTCTAAGAATGGAAAGAATAAAATATAAGAAATATACTTAAATAAAAATGAACAGCATTAAAAAAATTTGCAAAAGATGAAACCTAAATCTTGCATTTGTAACTTATGATATGTTGTTGAATACAGAGATGTAATCAATAATGCTAACAATCTAATTACATTCTCTTGCCTCACTACTCAATTATGAAAGAATATGTATTTATCTTAGCAATGATTGTTTCAGTGTTTAAAAACTTTTATAAATCAGTATAAATGAATATTCATTATATATTATGTTTAAATAAAAGTAAAAAACTTCCACTCTGCTGAGTTATAATTTACCATTGATTTTATATATTATGTGCGTGTTCCAAATAGAAAACGCAGCAGTGATGTTAACATTGATAGTGTAATGAACTGCTGTAGCTGAGGCTGTTTTATTTAATTTCTTGGAAAATCATAAAATGTTATAGGTTAAAAAAAAATAAAGCAAAAAAAGAATGAAGTACTGTTATTTTTAAATAAGTGGCCAAATAAAGAAAGAAAATCTTTTTCCCTAAAAAAAGATTAAGAATGTAAAAGTACATTTTAATATTAAAAAAGCATTTTTAAAAATCTATAACAACTTTATGACAAAATCTGCATTTGTTGAAAAAGGCCTGTAAAAACAGCAGGACAGAATTGCCCTCATCACCTTTTTACTTTTTCTTGTCAGAAAAAAGTGTATGCATCTTGGGAAGCATAAATGATGTTAAAATAGGTATTTATAAAATGGCAAGGAGGATTTCAAGGGAAGTTTGTTTTTTTTTTACAATCATTGGCATTGCGGCCATCAGTAGGTCACAAGTAAAACTTCTCTAGCTAAAAGCAAAATGGAATATCAAGTTTTTAACTGCATTAAGTCTGTTGCCTACGTTTTGCTGATCTCATTTTTTCAAAGCGTGACTCCATTTCTTCTAAGACCTTGGGTGTGTATCGTACTACTAATTTCACCTTTCCTTGAGCTGCCTTCAGCAGTTCTACAGCTTTCTCATGATGTTCCCCTTCGACGCTCTAGGAAAAAACCACACAGATACAAACGATTAATACCTAGGTTTTATAAGTAACTCAAAATGAAAAATGTTTAAAATACATATAAGGAAAAAGTTTTAATGTTATTCAAAACTATAAATTATGAAATAACCCCACTTTATCCTCTGCTAAATCATATTGTTTGCAGTCCAGGAACTTTTTTTAAGCTTAAAGTAAATAAAATATCAATCTACATACTCTACTATTTCACTAGGTTTGAAGTAAATCAAGCAACTGACATTTTATAAGACTAAACTGAGGGTAGACTTTTAACTACTAAAAAGCTTAATTACTTCATAAAAATTACACTGAGCATTGATAATTTACATTAGAAAGAAGCAAAAGACACACTTAAAGTGCTTCAGAAAGTATGACTACTAATTAGCAGTGTCTGAGACCACCCCCCAAGGTATTTCTAAACTATAAAGTTTTGCATTTTCCCTACATCTTCTGTTTCAGTAACTCAAGTTTGCCCCCATGTGGTCAAAATACACTGGTACAAGTAGAAATAAATTGCATCCCTACCACTCCATTGACAGAAAGGAGTTGATCTCCTCGCTTGAGACCTCCATGTCTATCAGCAATTCCACCTGGGATTATTCGCGATATATAGATTGGAGAATTTTGTTCTTTGCCTCCCATAATATTGAATCCAAGGCCTTCTTCTGTTTTTGGTAGCTCAACAACTCGAGGATGAGAATGTCCTTCGCTGGCAGCAAATGCAGCAACAGTAGCCTAAAAGAAAATTTTAATTTTTAATTTTTTTTTTAAATAGGACCTTTGTTTACTTAATTCTTTTTTCCCTTTTAAAAAACTACTTCTGAAGTATATTTGATGTTTGAATGCTCACAAATTCATTGGCCACTCTGAGAAGGTAAGCTAAGCAGATGGTGTCTCAAAGAGGACGACTGAAAGCCTACCCTGGGATTATGCTGGAGTGTTACAATGGCTCAGGTCCCTCCTAGTCCTTCCAGTACCGAGGACTTCTGTGCAATGCCTAGCAGGCAGGCTTGCTAGGAAGATGAACACTGCACATTAAAGACAAGAAGCCCTCCCTCACACGTCAGCAGCCCTGAGCTCTGGGGGGCTAGTCAGTCTGGCCCCTTCAGGGGCTTTTGGGCAGGGCACAACCTACCTACATAACATATAAGGAGGCAGGTGTCCTTATATGCACTCATTTTGGCTGCTGTACTATTTGTACTGTATATTAACAACTCATCAAGAAATAACATTGAGAAAAAGGGGGTACTTAGAGTCAATGTGAATTTTATTGTTGCTTTAATTAACTACCTAGTTACTACTAAAATTCCACAGAAGATGAAACAGAGCCACGGCTTTGAAAGTTTCAAATTTAGACTGATCTAGACTAATTTTAACATAAAGTTGAGATTCTGGTTTTCGCTTTTTTAAGATAAGTAGTATGGTACTATTGTGTGTGTGTGTGTGTGTTGGATCATGGTACATAAGCAAAAATGGGAAGAGAGAAAGATAATCAAGATTTTTGAATACCATTACATTTTAAGCTCTAAAAGAGGCCCCATTTTAAGGACAGAGTGGAACTAAAGCTCAGAAATTCAGGAAACTGTGAAAGTCAGGAATTAAACCCAAGTTTTAATCATTTTTTTCTACTCTTGTCAAACAACATCCACGTTTAAGTGTTTATACTCAAGAGAGAATCCAATATTTCTTTTGCAAACCAGTAACAATCAATGAAAAATTACCTGCTAATGACTAATTTTACTTTAGTCACCTACTGCTGATATTAACTTATTCTAACCATATATGATGGATACCGAGGTCGATGCTTGAATTATCTGAGGAAAACATCAGTAGAGAAAAGCATATAAAACTTGCCACCTGTTGGAGTTCCCGTCGTGGCTCAGTGGTTAGCGAATCCGGCTAGGAACTGTGAGGTTGCAGGTTTGATCCCTGCCCTTGCTCAGTGGGTTAAGGATCTGGTGTTGCCGTGAGCTGGTGTAGGTTGCAGACACGGCTCGGATCCCGTGTTTCTGTGGCTCTGGCATAGGCCGGTGGCTACAGCTCCGATTCGAAAATGGCAAAAAGACAAAAAAACAAAACAAACAAACAAAAAAACTTGCTACCTGCAGTTCTAAACAAGTAACTGCCTAGAGTTGCCTAGTGGTGCAGTAGGTTAAGGATCCAGCATTGGGGTACAGCCAAAAAACAAACAAAAAATACAAAAAAAGGGTAACCTCCTATTTGTGGAATATACCAGATCTATCATTTACTATTTCTATTTCTGTGGTTCGAGGCAAGTAAAGCTAATTTGATGCTTCTCTACCAATAAAATGAGGATAATAATTTATACCTCAGAATTTTGATGAATATTTACATAATGATATATATTATATACAGCAACTATGTATTATATGACATATTAGTTGTGTGCAAGGATATTTTTAAGACATCGTCTAAACTGCATAAAATATCTTTTCTAAAGCCAATTTATAAAATCTTATTTCGGAGTTCTCGTTGTAGCACAGAGGAAACGAATCCTACTAGCATCCGTGGCGACTCGGGTTTGATCCCTGGCCTTACTTAGTGGGTTAAGGATCCGGTGTTGCTATAAGCTGTGGTGTAGGTCACAGACGAAGCTCAGATTCCCTGTTGCTATGGCTGTGGTGTAGGTCGGCAGCTGTAGCTCCAATTTGACCCCTAGTAGGAACTTCCATATGCTGCACATGTGGCCCTGAAAAGGAGGGGGAGAAAAAAGGCTTATTTCTCAGTAAGGGAGAAGTTTGGTGTAGCTTGAAAGATACTGTTATTTTCAAAATAAGCCTATTATGAATCTAGTAATTGTACATTTTAAACCTCTAATTTATGAAGAATTCTCTCACTTTTAGCAAAAGAAAAAATGTACCTTTGCAGTTGCATTAGCTCTCACTTCAGGACTGCTACTGATGTCCACAGTCTCATAGACGTGTTCATATACCTGCAAAATCCAGTTATCACTGTGATTTTAAATCTCAGAATATACCATGTTTGAGTTCTCTGTAAAGTTAATGAATGTGTTGAAATTTCAAAGTTATGCATCTTTGTAAAATGTTTTTCTATTAGAAATTCCAAAAATGAGAAGGTCAGGTTCTAAAGTTCACTGTCTTAAGAAACTCTGAACCCACATTTCAGAGCATTATCTTACCTAATTAACTCAAATTTTTACTAAGTTTTAATCCCATTTACTCACCTCTCTTACAGCATTGCAGAATTCACTCTGAAGGACTCTTTGTAAAGCCTGAAGTTTCTGTGGTGGTACCTCTCCACTCCTTTGCAATTTTTCCAACAATTCAATTGCTCTACAAATATCTAGAGTTAAAGAAACACACACTAATAGATAATTTTCTCAGAATATTCTCTAAATGCCTATGTAACAGTGTAGCATTTAGGATTCATTCCTATAAGAAATACGTAGAACACAGAGGAAAAAGCCTAACGATATTAACTTGTGTGTGTCTGTTCATGTATAGAGGATGGGATTATAAAGTCTGAGAAGAATGTTAAATTTTACAATAGATTAGAAGGAAACCCTGATATTGAACAAGCATAAAATCTGGAAAAGAGCATCACTTAGAGACAAAGGAAAATCAAATATAAAGTACTAAATATCAAAGGAAAAACTGGTGATAGACACATAAACACTGGACTGCTTCAGAAAAGCTGACAGTATTATCAGAAACTATTGAGTCAATAAAAATTCACCTACCATTATTAATAACCAAAGCACTGAATAGTATAAAACACTTAGTGAAATCACTGTTTATTTCCCAAAAGAAAACGTAATGTATACATAAATATGAAAACTCTTCAATAACAGGTGCAGTTAAGTGGCAGAGACACATTTAAAACAGTGATACAAATGACCAGAATTAACTGGTTTGTTTTCAACTTAGGATTATTAACACAGTATTTTAATTAAGACAAGCTCAGTTAAATACATGTTAATAAAATACAAAATTAAAAAGTTTCCTGAATCTAGTCTCAGTAACAGCTGTGTGATCTTGGGAAAATACCTCTCCATGTCTGTTTTTCCACTGCAAAATAGAAATAACATTACCCTTTTTATAAGAATTGTGGACCAGAACAAAAATACATGGTAAGAGCCTGCCATTTAGCAAGCATAAATGTTCTATTACATCAGCACCAAAGAATCATAATGTACACATTTACACTATAAATATATTAAGCATGTTAGGCAACTGTCACTAGGAAGTGTGACCATAAGTGTTCTATGAATTAAGAAATTTTATATGATTCAGTCATGTTTCAACACCACCCCTACTTTGATTTTTAGCCCCACAGGGGACTAGAGTATCTATTATTCTAAATTCCTTGCCTCCTTCTGTCTTAAACGGAAGAAGTTCTGAATTTTATATTACGCTTAAAGGACTGGAACCTCATAGAATTAGTATAATCTTATTTGTGTTTGTAACTGGCAAACTAGGAATAAATGTAGTGAAGAAAGAAGTAGATTCTTCAATTCCAGGTAATAAAAGCTTAAACTGATGTTAATACAATGTCAACAGACTTTCAGCTTTCTGTCTCCCACCACCAGAATGGCTGGTGAACAGGCAAGTGTTGGTTCATCAAATATTTTGATTTATAAAGCTAGAACATGTAAGGTATATTAAACTCTTCAATTAAGAAAAATTTTAAAAATAAAATACTCTTTACTGAACCTAAATGTATCCAACATGTGTTCAAATGTGTTCCACTGAACCCTGTTTGATGATTTTGAAGGCATTTAGGATCTTGAACATTTGCACTAATTTTATAATGCAGAACTGCTGGAAAGTTTCTAAATAGAGTCTGTTAAACAGAATGCTAAATAAGATTTACAGTTGATGTAATCTGACTTTCTTATCCTGCTAAATGGTATCCACTAGTAATTCATCCTACTAAGGTGCTGAGCATTTGGAACCGAAATGAACTCTGAAACAGAAAAAAAACAAAACCATGACTACCACAACTAAATGCCAGAGGTGAAGTTTCACATTTTGTACTGCACTTAAAAACACAAAAGACCGCCAACATGTTAGAAGCCTACAACTGGCTTTCAAAGAAAAACACCTACTCCTGCTAACACCAAACAGATTTGTTCCCATCTACAAAGCACAGTGCCATTGTGCTCAGGAAGAAGATGTCATAGTTTCCCCCTAACTTAGCAAGTCTTCCCAGAGTAGCTACTCCTCTGTCAAAGATGATACTTTAATTAAAGGTCTGGTAGGCTGGAGGAAAACAACATCACTTGTAAAGTAACTTACAAGTAGTGAACACCATAAGGAATAAACAACGTCGGAATAAACAACGTCTAGTGTGCATTTGTTTGTGTAAAGGCACAAGGAAAGAGTTCACCAACTACAATAATTCTAAAAATGCATTCTCTCCTTAGAGCGGAAGTTACTTAACACTCTGACAGTAAATGCAAAAGTTAGTATCTGCAAGATATTTTCAATCTCCATCCTATACTTTATCACTAGTACTCCAAATGTGTACTTCACACTTTTTGATTCTTACGACTCCTAATACTAGCATGTCAAAAGTATGCATGAAGTTATTTGAAAAAAAGGACTTGGGAGGAAAGAGAGGAATGCTGAAAATCTTCAACAGGCCTCTTCTAGGCTCATAGCTATGTACTTTAACTGGCTTTTCGATTTCCAATCATTCAGCAGAAAGGTTTTATTTTTCTTGACAGCCTGCTCTACAAAGCAAGCACCCAGCCAGTTAGCAATTGTAGGATTTGTAAAGAAGGAAAAAAACTACACTATTAAGTATTTTACAATCTACCACAATTCCAACTAGTTATGTAACCTTCTTCCCTGCACATTAGTAAGATTGTTTTTAAAGCATCTTCTCCGTACGGGGAGGGGGACCACAGCCAGAACACAACCGGATAGAAATACAAGTGGTGTTGTGGTCGAAGTAACGACAGGGTTCGTGCATAAATAAGGTGGGTTCTGTGGCAATGTACTATGAAGCCGGGCTGTGTGAGTAAGGCGGGGACACTGGATTGTGCACAGGTCAATACGGGCAGTGAGTGTAGTCTGTACAACTGGGCGTGCGATGTTTGCTTAGCTAGACACGTCTCCGAACGCTGCGTCTGCCATACCCATTCAGAGAACGCGTGTGCAGAGTGTGTTTGCGATCGCAGACAGGTGGGGTCGAACAGTGCTGTGCTTCGCGACTGTCCGTGTGAATAGAGGTGGGTTTGGGTATCAGTCAAGAGCAGCAAGCTCTCTCCCTGGGGCCAGGAGCAGCAACGTCGGCGGCCACCGGCGCCAGCGCGAAGGAAAGACTGATTCCAGATCTCAGAGCTTTAGCTGCCCCCAACCCCCACGGCGGAAAGGCACTCCCCCACCTTCTCCGTCCACGACAGTCCCAGCCTCGGCCCCACTCACCCCTCTCCAGTCGCACAGGTTCCCCCAACGCCGCCATCTTCTCCCTTTGCCTGCAGACCCACAGGAAATGACGACAGAGGGGCTGCGGTGGAGGGGCGGGGCTTAGCAGGAGCCGGGAGCAGAGGCCGGCCAGTATCGCGAGAGCGGGAGCAACCGAGCTGGGGCTCGCGGGGGTCGTCCCGTGGGCTGAGCGGGCTCCAGAGGGTGGCCTTGGGCTACACCTTCAATGCTCGTCAGGTTCTCTAATCCCCGGCCTCCTATAGTTGAAAAGAGTCTCCCTCCCAATTATTTCCCCATTCTTCGCTATCCCACTCGTTTGCAACCCTTGGCTCCATGTGGTGGAGTCTGGATTCTTGTTACCCCTTGGTTCTGTGAGCCTGGACTGCTCACTTACCTTCTTTCAGCCTCAGTCTTCCCCTCTGTCGGATAAAGAGTCCTATCTCCGATTTCTTTTTATTTTATTTTATTTTGTCTTTTTGTTGTTGTTGCTATTTCTTGGGCCACTCCCACGGCATATGGAGGTTCCCAGACTAGGGGTCTAATCGGAGCTGTAGCCAGCCGGCTACGCCAGAGCCGCAGCAACGCGGGATCCGAGCCTGCGTCTGCAACATACACCACAGCTCACGGCAACGCCGGATCGTTAACCCAGCTGAGCAAGGGCAGGGACCGAACCCGTAACCTCATGGTTCCTAGTCAGGTTAGTTAACCACTGCGCCACGACGGGAACTCCCTATCTCTGATTTCTTTAGATGCTAAATGAGATTCGGTGACAGTGTGTAAGTGAGATATTATAAATTCCGCATTTGTGGCTGCATTGCTTTAATTAATTTACCAATCCAAGGCATAGATCTTCCCTAGAAATCTGAGAATAAGGATAGAAAATACGGAGTTCCCCGTCCTGGCGCAGCGGAAACGAATCCTACTAGGAACCATGAGATTTCAGGTTCCATCCCTGGCCTTGCTCGGTGGGTTAAGAATCCGGCATTGCTGTGAGCTGTGGTGGAGGTCGCAGACGTGGCTCAGATCTGCCATTGCTGTGGCTGTGGTGTAGGCCTGCAACTACAGCTCGGATTAGACCCCTAACCTGGGAACCTCCATACGCCCTGGGTGCGGCCCTAAAAAACACAAAAGGCAAAAAAAAAAGGATGGAAAGTGCAAAAGTCATGAAACACTCTTGGGTGAGTGAGAAAGCAAGACACTTGGGTGCATCTCAAAGTAGGAATTTTTAAAAGCTCATCCAAAACCTTATATAAATGAAATATTAGGAAGCAAATAATATTCTTAAAACACTCCAGATTCTTAGGACTACTTTTGAAAATTTCATGAGCCAAAACCAATTTTAGGCCTTAATTTGAGTGAAATATTAATTTGCCCAGCATTTCAATTCCACTAGTATTTATTCAAGCTCCAGTCTGCACTGCTAATCTGTGGGGTGCTCTTACAAATGAGTGTTTAACACTTCATGACAGGATGGTTTTAATGACATCTCTGTTGCCCCATACATCCTTTCCATTCAACTATAGTATTTTCTTCTCTTCCATCATGAATGCCACCATTAGACTCTTTTTTCCCCCTTGAACCCTGATTCCATCATCAAAGGTTACTGCTCAAAAACTTTCAATGGCTTCCCCCCCCCAATTCCTATTCCTAAAGCCTTGCAAACTCTGATCCTAACTCATCTAACCTCATTTCTCATCCCTCAAATGGAATAACCTCTCCAGTAGAGGTGGAATGTTCAAAACCATGCTTCTTCTTGCTTCCAAGTCTTCATTTATTTTGTACTTATGTAGAATGCCTTTCTTCATCGCTTCTAGTTTTCCATACTCTGTACATCCTCAAACTGAACACATCCTCCAGGTCTGTGGAAGATATGCCACTTCCACTAAGCTTCCCTTTTGTCGTTCTGTTTCCCTTCTTTGGTCCTTAATGGCCTTTATGTCCTGCAAAAGCATTCATGTACTTTTCATCTCTTATTCATTGTTGTCATTTGTTGCTACAGATGTTCAAGAACTTTTGCTAAATATTTAAGGTCTATATCGGGCACCTTGCTAGACATTGAGAATATCATGTGGAGAAAGCCAAATGCAGACATTGCCCTTGACTCTTCAAATATTTCTTCCTCAATTCTCCAGCTCCTCTCCTTTGAAGACTCCACTTACGCATATATTCCGCCACCTGACTGTCAACACTGATGCTCTGTTCATTTGGATTTTTCAAACTTCTGTCTCCTTCCTTCAATATCTAATATTCTCTTAATCCCATCTTCTTTTTTCATCTCAATACTGCTCATTTTCATCTCTAGCAGTTTGATTTAGAGGCATATGTGAGTACACATGTTTCTACATTTTCCATGTTCTTACTCAACAGGCTCAATCTTTCCTCTGGCTTCCTGAACATATAGAATAAAATTATAATGACAATTGCATTGTGCTATCTCTGACACTGCTTCTTTTGACTGATTTTTCTCTTCATTATGGCTCATCATTTCCTGTTTCTTACATGACAGGTAAGTAAATAAATAAATAAGGCCAAGCATTGTGAAATTTATTTTTGCGGTTGCTGGATATTTTTATATTCCTATAAATATTTTTGAGATTTACTTTGAAATGTAAAGAGGACTCTTGAAAATAATTTTCTTTTCTTTTTTTGGCTGCACCTGTGGCATATGGAAGTTCCTGGGCCAGGGATTGAATCTGAGCCACAGCTGTGACCTACACCACAGCTGCAGCAATGCAGGATCTTTAACCCACTGCACCAGGCCAGGGATCAAACCCACAATGCTGCAAAGACAATGTCAGATCCTTAATGCACTGCT
This sequence comes from Phacochoerus africanus, assembly GCF_016906955.1. Lineage (NCBI taxonomy): Eukaryota > Metazoa > Chordata > Mammalia > Artiodactyla > Suidae > Phacochoerus > Phacochoerus africanus. The sequence goes on along the minus strand of NC_062547.1, from coordinate 34,321,070 downwards.
CTACAGTGGCATCTCCAAAAATAATTTTTGTTTTTAAGGCTTGATTTTAAGCTTTGTTAAATAGAACTAGTTCAGCATTTTGTGAACTTCTAATTGTGTCCCATCTCTAAGGAAATATCCTAAGATCTTTGACCTCATGCTCCATGAGTTTTGTAGTTCAACTTTGGCAGGAATGGGAACTATTCTCATGAACTAGGTTTAGGATTATTTGTTTTGTGCCTTCCTTTTATTTTATTTTATTTTATTTTTTTTGTCTTTTTTTTTTTGCCATTTCTTGGGCCACTCCCGCGGCATATGGAGGTTCCCAGGCTAGGGGTCGAATCGGAACTGTAGCTGCCAGCCTACGCCAGAGCCACAGCAACGCAGGATCCGAGCCGCGTCTGCGACCTACACCACAGCTCACGGCAACGCCGGATCGTTAACCCACTGAGCAAGGTCAGGGATCGAACCTGCAACCTCATGGTTCCTAGTCGGATTCGTTAACCACTGCGCCACGACGGGAACTCCTGTGCCTTCCTTTTAAATGATTCTTTCCCTGTCCTTAGTAATTTCTTTTCCTCTTTTTTTCCCACACCTGAAGTTTGTGAAAGTTCCTGGCCTGGGGTTAGACCTGAGCCACAGCAGTAACAATGCTGAATCCTTAACCGCTAAGCCACCAGGAAGGTACTAGTAATTTCTTTTTCTTTCTTTCTCTTCTTTCTTTCTTTCTTTCTTTCTTTCTTTCTTTCTTTCTTTCTTTCTTTCTTTTCGTCTTTCTTTCTTTCTTTCTTTCTTTCTTTCTTTCTTTTCTTTCTTCTTTCTCTCGCTCTCTCTCTTCTTCCTCTCTCCTCTCTCTCTCTTTCTTTCTTTCTTTCTTTCTTTCTTTCTTTCCTCTTCCTCGCCTCGCTGGGAAGCTCCCAGGCTAGGGGTCAAATTGGAGCTTCAGCTGCCGGCTACAGGCACAGCCACATCTGTGACCTACACCACAGCTCATGACAATGCCAGATCCCTAACCCACTGAGAAGGCCAGAGATCAAACCCACATCCTCATGGATACTAGTCAGGTTTGTTTCCACTGATCCACAATGGGAACTGCTAGTAATTCCTTAATACACACAATCACCATGAAATTTCAGAATTCCAGGGAAAGGCAGGAGATCCTCAAAGTTTTAGAGAGAATAAAAAGAATAAAAAAATCATATCTAAGGATTGGGACTCAGAAACTTACAGATCATTAATTATTTGAAGAATAAGTAAGGGAGGGAAAAAGTATTAGGAGCTACTTCAGAGTGGGAAAATGATTCAATTAATTAAAAATCCATTTATATTCAAAGTACAGAATAACTGAACAAATCAGTTAATTTGTGAGAGATCTAAAATGTCTCTCCTTAATTCACATATCTTTGAGAATTATTGTTAGGGGAGATCTAGGGAGTTCAAGCTCCTTCACTTTACAGAACCGAAGGCTGATCACTATCCTGTGTCTCAAAGGAGGCAATTGAAAACACAAATGAAGCTGAACTGCTTTTACTTTTATGCCACTGCCAGGTGATTAAAATCACCTGGCTTCCTAATCAAGCACCTACTGTATAGCACAGGGAAATCTACCGAATAGTTTGTAATAACCTATATTGGAAAAAAGATTGGGTATATGTATGACTAATTCACTTTGCTGTATACCTGAAACTAATACAACATTGTACGTCAACTATACTCCAATAAAATAAAATTAAAAAATAAATTGCTCTCCTAGTGAAAAAACTCCCTGCTTCCTCCTATAGCTTCCCGCCTCAGAGAAGAGGAACACTCAAGTTAGAACAGGAAGTCTTTGGAGGAAAGACTTGTGGTTGCCAAGGGGGAGGAGAAGGGAGTGGGATGGACTGGGAATCTGGGATTAATAGATGCTAACTATTGCATGTGGAATGAATAAGCAATGAGATCTTGCTGTATAGCACTGGGAACTATATCTAGTCACTTGTGGTGGAGCATGATGGAGGATAATGTGAGAAAAATAATGTATATATGTATGTGTGACTAGGTCACTTTGCTGTCCAGTAGACAATTGACAGAACACTCTAAACCAACTATAATGGAAAAAATAAAACTTATTTTTAAAAAAACAGCGGGAAGTCTGAGTCTAGACAAATCCCAGTGAAAGTTATATTATTCAAATGTAATCCTTGTATAAGAAATGAAAGTCTGGAGTTCCCGTCGTGGCGCAGTGTTTAACGAATCCGACTAGGAACCATGAGGTTGCGGGTTCGGTCCCTGCCCTTGCTCAGTGGGTTAACGATCCGGCGTTGCCGTGAGCTGTGGTGTATGTTGCAGACGCGGCTCGGATCCCGCATTGCTGTGGCCCTGGCGTAGGCCGGTGGCTACAGCTCCGATTGGACCCCTAGCCTGGGAACCTCCACATGCCGCGGGAGCGGCCCAAGAAATAGCAACAACAACAATAACAACAACAACAAAAGACAAAAAAAAAAAAAAGAAAGAAATGAAAGTCCTAAGTAGGCTGCCAGGTATGAAAACTTTCTTAAGACATTGGCAAATAGAATGTATTAAGACAGCATCAATTAAGAGAAAACTGGAGTGGGTGAGGAAAATTGGGGGTAGGAGGCTGTCTAGGGAAGCTAGGAAAATGGAAAGGAATATAAGGAAGTCAGATACTCCAAGTGGAATGTTTCACTCTTTCATTGCTTATTGAACCTCTACAAATAGGCATTACGCTACAGAATAGACGTTTATAACAGTTGTGTTTTCTACAGAGTAAAACATGACTTTTAAGTAAAGAGACCTATTCAGGATTCCATCAGTACAACTAAAACCTCAGTTTTCTTTCTTTTTTCAACTGAGTTTCTATAATATACTGCCCAGAAAAGTAACATTTTATATAAATGGCTTTCTTTGTTTGAAGTGAATGATCTTGTCAAATGTGAAATAGCCTGCATTTTAAATAAATATAATATTATATAAAAAACACTTGGGAAGTTCCCATTGTGGCTCAGTGGTAATGAACCCAACTAGTATCCATGAGGACATGAGTTTGATCCCTGGCCTCGCTCAGTGGGTTAAGGATCCAGTGTTGCTGTGAGGTGTGGGGTAGGTTGAAGACAAGGCTCAGATCTGGTGTTGCAGTGGCTGTGGTGTAAGCCAGTAGCTGCAGCTCAGATTCAACCCCTAGCCTGAGAACTTCAATATGCCATGAGTGCAGCCCTAAAAGCCAAAAAGCAAAAAATCAAAAAAACCCACCCCCAAAAACCCAATTGGTCTAATCTAATCAATTAAGCACCATATGGGGAAATCTTTCAAGAATACCTTTTGAAGGGAATTTTCTTGGTCACAGATCTCAGCTCAGAACACAAAACCCCATCTTGGAGTACCAGAAATCTAAGGTAAACACTACTTGTTGTTAGAATGAGTTGCAGATTATATTAAAGTGTGAGGGTTTACTTTTTTAATGTCAGTTGTTTCATCATCACTCTACAGTACATGTAAAGGCACAGATTGATGTATTTTTCTGGCATCTTCCTGACGCACCCTTGCCCTAAATAAATCTGTTTGCCAGGATCTTGTCGCTTAAATTAGCCATCTCAAACTCTTGGTCCTGCCAACACAGGCAATAGTGCCAATGTTCTCAGCATTTACTGGCACACGAGCTGTTGCCTTTTCTTTGGCTTTCTATGTGTACCTAAGGCCATCATCCTTCTTTCACAAGACAGCAGTCTGGCTTATGTGTCACTGAGACAGACTTCATAATTGTTTGGACTCACTCTGGTTCTCTCCAGGGTGTTCATCCTGCACGATGTATTTTCAGCCACACAATATATTGTTCAGAATTTGTCGTGCACATACTTGCAGATTGGCAGAGCCACCTGCCAAAGATGAGAACCTTTTAAGTTGTTGTCAAACGTCATAAAATGTGTTCCATGATTAATTTTGTGGGCACAGATTCATTTTTGCACAGAGTCCAAAATTTGGGATATGTCACAGTGACTAAATGGCACCGGCATGCTGAATGAATTTGGAATTTGTTTTGTCAAGTGTGGGAGCAGGCACACAGATGGGCTTTGATCCAGTGGTGCTGCTTGGAATTCTCATTATAGCAATGATGTCACTTGTCACGTGGAGTGGCTGATAATGCTGCCAAATTATGGACAAAGCCAGGCAAATAACAAAGTACAGAGGCCAGGGAAAAGGGTTTTATGGTAGCACAGGAAGTTTTCACTGTTAGCTGACCTCTGCTTAAATGACATAAACATTGTGTCAGGGCTGCCAAAAATATGCTTGGTAGAAATACAAGCAGAGAAGGAAAATTCTAACTGAAAGGACTTTTTAAGAAGGGCCCATATAACCTAAGAAGTCTTCACTTCACAGAAAGACCAAGTAAAACAAACATGCCCTTGATTTTTAGATTAGGCTATGAAAAAAGTCTTTGAGCTGCAAGCAAACTCAACCAAACTGAAACCAAGGCATTTTGCTTTATAAGAAAATCTTATCAACTCAAAAGTTTGGCAACCATGTTGGAAAGTGGAAAAAACAAACAAGAATCTACCATGGCAAAGAAATACAGAATATTCTCACCAAGTGTGTGCATTAACTAGGGTTAGGGTTAGGGTTTTATTTTATGAAAACTATGATGGTTTTTGTGATGTGCTCTGTAGTGCTCTAAAAAATACATTTACTGTGCAGCTAAAGCAGTACTTGAGGAAAATTTATAGCTATAAAAGCCTGCATTAAAGAAGAAGACCTGAAATCAATAACCTAACATTTTATCTTAAGGTACTCAAAAAAGAAGAGCAAAGTAAACCTGCAGTAAGAAGAAGGAAGTAAAAAATAAAGATTAGAGTAGGAGTAGAATTTACTTATACATATGAATAGAAAAAAAAAACAAAAACAGTGAGAATATCAATGAAACCAAAATTTGGTTCCTTGAAAAGATCAAAAAAGTTGAAATGCCTTTAGCTAGACTGATCAGGAAAAAAATCAGAGAAGATTTAAATTACTCAAATCAGGAATAAAAGAGGGTACATTATGGCCAACCTTATAAAAAGGAGCATAAGGGAATACCGTGAAAAACTATACAAATACACATATACTCGCTACATATTATATGTAACTATGTATATAAAACTATATATGTATTCATGCTATCTAATTATCTCATTTGTTGATATATATATAAGTATGTGTATATATATTATATTCCCTTATGCTCCTCTGGCAAGAAATATATATATATTTTCTTGCCAGAGGCCCACCACATAAATTTTGACTCACAGTCTCAAGTATGATATGAACATTTGTATGGTTTTTGTGATGTGTTCTCTTTGCTGAGAACTACTGACCTAGTACCTAGTAGGTACTCAAAAATATTGTTGATTTACAATTAAATAATTATGTGTTAGTTAAGAGGTGCAGTTGCACATAAACACAAAATTCCAAAATAGTAGTACATTTAAAATAAGTAGAGGAAACCCAGAGATAGGTAATTTGGACAAGTATGAAAGTTCCAGTGTCAATCAGAGATCCCAGCTTCTGTCATTTTGCACCACGATCCTAAGACATGGCTTCCATCTTCAGATTTACTCATGGCTTAAGATGGCAGCTGAAGTTCCAATTACTCCATTGGATTAGTAAGGCAGAAAAAAAAAAAAAAGAATAAGCTATTACAAAAGAGTAAAGATCATATTTCCTAGTTCAGTCAGCATCTTTTAAGTACCCTTTCCAGAAGCTCTATGGAATATTTTGACCTATATCACATTGGTCAGAACTCAGTTACATTGCTCTATCCTGAAACAGTGGAACAAGGAAATAAAGTATTTTATTTTGAATGACAATGGGCCCAGCTACAAAAATCTTAACTCTATCTCTATGGGAAAAGAGAAAATAGAATGCTGGGATAAGCCTGCAGAATTTTTACCATACCATAGCACAACTTCTATTTTTTTTTTTTTTTTTGATTTTTGTCCTTTTAGGGCCGCACCCATGGCATATGGAGGTTCCCAGGCTAGGGGTCTAAACAGAGCTATAGCTGCCAACCTACGCCAGAGCCACAGCGATGCCAGATCCGAACCGCATCTGCGACTTACACCACAGCTCACAGCAATGCCAGATCCTTAACCCACTGAGCCAGGCCAGGGATCAAACCCACAACCTCATGGTTCCTAGTCAGATTTGTTTCCGCTGAGCCACGACAGGAACTCCCAACAACTTCTAAAACTTAACTCTAAACTTAGATTCTGGAGCATTCTAGGTTAATAGATTTATTTTCTTCCATTAGAAAATTTCAACCAGAAGTTGCTATTGTGACTCAGTAGGAAAGAACCTGACTAGAATTCATGAGGATGTGGATTTTGTCCCTGACCTTACTCAGTAGGTTAAGGATCCTGTATTGCCACTAGCTGTTATATAGGTCCCAGACGAGGCTCAGACCCTGCATTGCTGTGGTATAGGCTAGGAGCTGCAGTTCCAATTCAGCCCTGAGCTTTGGAACTTTCATATACCATAGATGCGGCCCTTAAAAAAAAAAAAAAGAAAGAATTAAAAAAAAAAAAAGAAAAGGAAGAAAATTTCTACCAGTTAACTCAAAAGAATTTACTTAGAGAGTGCTATGGGAAAGAGGAGAAATGCCAAATGTGTTCTTCCACTCAAGGAACTTACAAGCAATTTGGACAAATGAAACCTATAGAAGTGAAACAATCCAGAATGTTTTCTACCAGCATTTACTAAAGTGCTATGGTTTACGGTTTGGCCCACTACTTTATATTTACATTTTAAACTTAAAAAAAATTGAATCTGCAAACTAAAATATTTATTGAAATGAACCACATTACTATCTTAACATAAATTGAGCCTAAAAATTAGCATTTATTCAACACAAACCATTCCAAAATGTGAAGATTTAAAAAAACCCTAAAAGACAACTTACAGAATGGGAGAAAATAGTTTCAAACGATGCAACTGACAAGGGCTTAATCTCTAAAATATACAAACAACTTATATAACTCAACAGCAAAAAAGCCAACAACCCAATGGAAAAATTGGCAAAAGACCTGAATAGACAATTCTCCAAAGAAGATATACAGATGGCCAACAGGCACATTAAAAAATGCTCAACATCACTGATTATTAGAGTAATGCAAATCAAAACTACTATGAGATACCACCTCACACCAGTCAGAATGGCCATCATTAACAAATAGTCCACAAATAACAAATGCTGGAGGGGGTGTGGAGAAAAGGGAATCCTCCTGCACTGTTGGTGGGAATGTAAATTGGTACAACCCACTGTGGAAAACAGTATGGAGGTACCTCAGAAAACTAAATATAGAACTGCAATATGACCCAGAAATCCCATTCTTGGGCATATATCTGGACAAAACTTTACTTGAAAAAGACACATGTACCTATATGTTCATTGCAACTCTATTCACAATAGCCAAGACATGGAAACAACCTAAATGTCCATCCATCAACAGATGAGTTAGGAAGGTGTGGTACACACACACACACACACATACATACACAATGGAATACTACTCAGCCATAAAAAAGAACAAAATAATGCCATTTGCAGCAACATAGATGGAACTAGAGACTCTCATATTAAGCGAAGTAAGTCAGAAAGTGAAAGACAAATACCAAATGATATCACTTATATCTGTAATCTAATATAGGACAAATGAACCTTTCCATAGGCAAGAAACTCATGGACTTGGAGAACAGACTTGTGGTTGCCAAGGGGGAAGGGGAGGGAGGAGTGGGATGGACTGGGAATCTGGGGTTAATAGATGCAAACTATTGCCTTTGGAATGCATAAGCAATGAGATCCTGCTGTATAGCACTGGGGATTATATCTAATCACTTATGATGGAGCATGACAAAGGATAATGTGAGAAAAAGAATGCATATATATATATGCGTGTATGTGTGACTGGGTCTCTTTGCTGTACAGTAGAAAATTGACAGAACACTGTAAACCAGCTATAATGAAAAAAATAAAAACCATTAAAAAACCCTAAAATTTCCAGAATTCATTGTTTTTTTGTTTGTTTGTTTTTTAGGGCTGCACCTGTGCTGTGTGATATATGAAAGTTCCCAAGATAGAGTTCAAATTGGAGCTGCAGCTACCTGCCACAGCCATGGCCACAGCAATGTGGGACCTATACCACAGCTCATGGCGATGCCAGATCCTTAATTCACTGAGCAAGGCCAGGGATTGAACCCATGTCCTCATGGACACTAGTTAGTTCATTACCACTGAGCCTCGATGGGAACTCCCAGAATTCATTGTTCTTAATGCTTATAACTTGTCAAGTCTGGACAGCACTTTGCCAAAAGCATTAGAATAATTAGCTTGATCTTTCAACTGACATAGTCATCAAATGATTAGTCAGAAGATGGAGACAATAGCTTTATCACATCAATTCCATAAATATGTCCTGTTTACCCACTGTAAAGCACTGTGCTGAAGATACCCTGCTTTCAAAGAGCTCACAAATCCAGTGGAAGGAAGTAAAGGTGTAGACATATAAGCAACCCCAGAAACCAAAGAGAGATGGTACTAAATATTATTCTTACTGTGGCTGTTATTGTTGCTTTAGTTGCTGGGTTTTAATAGAGGTGCAGGACTTCCCTGGTAGTTAAGTGGGTTAAGGATCCGGCATTGTCACTGCCAGGACTTGGGCTGCTGCTACTGTGGTGCTGGTTTGATCCCTAGCCCCAGAACTTGGGGACCTTCTGGGTGGGGCCAAAAAACACAGAGGTGAAAAGCGTTGGGTAGTAAAAAGTGGAGTGAAGTGATGTCTCACCAGGGGGGAACCAGAGAAAAGTTTATTTATTTATTTACTTTGCTTTTTTAGGGCCGCACCCACGGCCTATGGAAGTTCCCAGGCTAGGGGTCCAATCAGAGCTATAGCCGCTGGCCTATGCTGCAGCCACAGCAACTTGGGATCCCAGCCACATCTGAGGTCTACACCACAGCTCACAGCAATGCCAGATCCTTAACCCACTGATGAGGACAGGGATTGAACCTGCATCCTCATGGATCCTAGTCTGGCTCGTTAACTACTGAGCCACAAGGGAACTCCCATAAGAAAAGTTTAAAAAGCAGGGGTTCTCAAACAGAGACAATTTTGAAGCCCAGAGAACATTTAAGTGTGTCTGGAGATATTTTTAATTGTCACGACTGCAGATGGTGGGGTGGGGGTGAGGACTGCTACTGGCATCTAGTGGGTAGAGGCCAGGGATGCTGCTTAGCATCTTACAATGTGCAGGACAGCCCCCTCAATAAAGAATTATCCAGCACAAAATGTTAATGGTGCTAGATCGAGAAACCCAGCTTTAGTCAGAAGGAAACATTTGTTTGGGAATGATCAGGATCTTGACAAGTGGGCTAAGAGGTGCATGGGAATGCCAGAGAGAGGGCTATGTGAGCAAAGCCTTGAAGGAACAAATGTATGCCCTGTGCAGGGAATGAGGAGGGGTTCAGTGGGGTCTATGTGCACACCTGTGGTCGGGAGGGCACAGGAGAAAGAGGGTTAGCATTTAGGTTGAAATGGATTGTGGAGACTCCTGAATGTTTGGGTTTATTCTTTGGCCTAGAGTGAGCCACCAAAGGATTTTAAAAATTGAAGAACTAGGGAGTTTCTGTTGTGGCTCAGTGGGTTAAGAATCCAACTAGTATCCATGAGAATGTGGGTTCAACCCCTGGTCTTGCTCAGTGGTTTAAGGATCCAGTGTTGCCCCATGCTTTGGTGTAGGTGACAGAGCGGCTTGGATCCTGCGTTGCTGTGGCTGTGGTGTAGGCCAGCAGCTAGAGCTCTGATTCGGCCCCTAGCATGGGAACCTCCATATACTGCAGGTGTAGCCCTAAAATTAAAAAAAAAAAAAAGAAGAGGCAAAAAAATGGAAGAATTACAATTAGAACTGGATTTTAGAAACAAAATCAGAGGGAGAAACTTAGACTCCCCTAGCAGATAAGAAGAAAATTCCTTTGAGAGAGAGAGTCACCTTTGTTTGAGTGTTGTCTCTTGTGAAGCTTTGATTTTTGGAAAGTGCCAAAACTTCAAGAAGGAGAAATTCTGCATAATTGGACCAGGATGAGGTGCTGTGGGGTGATATGGGAGGGGCAGTGAGGCGATGAGAGTAAGAGAGAGATGCACTGCTGAATGTTATACTGTGGGATCCTTCCTCTAAGTCTTCAGTAATGTTTATAAAAATCACAGCCTGCTTGTGTTTGGATTTCCTGTGGAAGATGACTGTATTTGGATTGAATGGGGGTTGGAAAAGCAGGAAGGTGAGAATAGGGCGGTGGTGGCAACCGGTGGGGGCGGGGGGAAGGGATGACAAAGAATTTGGATTCTTCTGTAATAAGCAATTTCATTGCCCACTCCTTCCCTTCAGGTTCTATGATCCGGATGCTCAGAACTGCTCGTGTTCCCCAAATATTCTGTGCTTACCTGCCCTTCTTTCTGCCTGGCTTACTTTTCTTTTTTAACAAATCTCTGATCACCCTTCAAGCCCACTTCCTTTTTTTTTTTGAAGGGTGATACCATGACCTCAGTATATGGAGGTTCTTGGGCCAGGGATCAAACTCATGCCACAGCAACAACCAGAGCCCCTGCAGTGACAATGCCGGATCCTTAACTCATTGCTCAACAAGGGAAATCGCAAGCCCAATATATCTTATGTTTACTAAAGTGTTTTCTCCAATCAGTTAGTGAACACCTAGGTTCACTAGCAGGTAAGAATGGTACTTCATTCTTCTCTGACTCTCCAGCAGGTAGCAAAGTCTCTGGCATGCTCAGTGATCATTCACTACAGAAACCGTAAGTGAGGCCAGTGAGTGGCAGAAAGATGGTAGCTCTGGATCTACCTTGCCTTTGTATGGCTGTGGTTAAATCAATACTTTTCCTTCTTATTAATTTAATGTTTTAAACTTCATCTCCCTGCTTAAATATTTCCTTCCGATGGATGATATTCTATCAGGAAGAAAAAAACCCAGAGTATGGCGTTAAGCCTGAGTGAATGGGCTAAAATTATGTTTCAATATGCTTTTAAGAATGCTTCCGTGTTATTAATTTAACATTGACCTGCTTATTAAGATCCCATTATTAAGGAAACAATTTTAAAAATCATTAAGAGCATTTCTACAGATCTTAGCCACTGAGTCATCTTGCTGTTTCTCAATTAGCTTGAGCCAAACATCCCTCATTCTGAGTATCAGGTAAAATTTTATTTTTCTAATTATTAGTAAAAATCTTTCTGTGGGATGATTTTTATGTAGTTCTATTGTTGTTGGTGATGTGGAGAAGGTCCTATGCAGAAATGGCTGCACATATGGGACAATGCCTGGGTATGGTTTAAAAGTCCTTTTCCAAAACATCCTTCCCACACTGGTGGGACCTAAGGTCTCTGGTCTCAACAAATAATAAATATTTCCTTTGAGTTAAAGCATGAAGCCTCTAGTCATACTCCTTCCTTTAGGTTAGAGTGTAACTCTTCTGGCATCGAAAACCTGTATTTGGAATGTGAATTGCGATAGAAGTCCCCTAGCCCTGGGGGAGATGTCTCTTTAGCTTTCATCATTTCCACCGGATCAAGATCTCTTCTCCTTTAAAGAACTTTGGTGTGCGGAGTTCCCATAGTGGCTCAGCAGAAACAAATCTGACTAGCATCCATGAGGACGCAGGATCCATCCCTGTCCTTGCTCAGTGGGTTAAGTATCCGGTATTGCTGTGAGCTGGGGTGTAGGTCACAGATGAGGCTCAGGTCCCACACTGCTGCAGCTGTTGGCCAATTCAATCCCTAGCCTAGGAACTTCCATATGCCACAGGTGCGGCCCTAAAAAGAAAAAAAGACCTTTGGTGTGAAGCTTATGATATCATTACCAGGTACCTCTCGTTTATCTGTCATCTGCTGACTTGCAGTCACTTCCCACATTCCTTGATGACTTAAGCTTAGAGCTCCCTCTCACTTATCTCAATAATTATTGAAATTATTTCAATAATTCCAATTATTCTTATAATTCTTAGCAATTTCATTCTCCATGTAGAAGATGGTGTCAGTACTCTGGCCTTTGACCCCCATGACCTGTTCTCTTCTCAGGATCTCCTTCTCTCTTAGCCTCAACCACTCAGATAGGCCACTCTTCCCCTACTCTAGCTTTTGTCCTTATCAACAACTGCTACCCCCTTCCTGTCTTAATCGTAATCTCAAACATCCCACTCTAGGACCACCACTTCACATCTGACCAGTTCTCTGTCCCTTGCACTCTGACTTGAAAATACTTTGACCACATAGTGTATTCATCCTACCATCTTTTCACCATCCCTCATACTCCACACGTCCTTACCTCCTTATCCATCCTAGATTTTATGGTCTATCATAGTAGTTATGCCTGTTCCACATCTATCTCCCTGGCACCTCTCTGACTTCTTTGTCCTTCTTTGGCAAAATCCCAATCCTGATTAGTTACAACTTTCTTCCTACTTGGCACCTGTTTTCTGGTTGCTGAACTTGGCTGGAGGAAAATATCCAATTTTACTGCATGTTCTTACTTTAAATTCATGAACCACTAAACTCAGGAGGGCTCAGCAATTCTAACTCATGTCCCTCGTCTATTCACTCTTACTTCATAAACAAGATTTCAGACCTTCTGTCAACTCAGACTTTGTGTGTGTGCGTGTGTGTGTGTGTGTGTCTGTGTGTGTCTGTGTCTGTGTCTGTGTGTTTAGGACCAAACTCTTAAATTCCCAGGCTAGGGGTCAAATTGGAGCCGCAGCTGCCAGCCTACACCACAGCCACCACAATGCCAGATCCCACCAATGCCACAGCTTCAACATAGGCTGTGCTTATGGCAACACCAGATCCATAACCCACTGAGCAAGGCCAAGAATCAAACCCGCATCCTCATGGATTCTAGTCGAATTCTTAACCTGCTGAGCCACAACGGTAATTCCCTCGTCTCAGACTTTCAACACTTTCTCTTTATCATTCTCAGCTAATGACCTTGATTCCATTTTCATTGAGAAAATGGAAGCAATTGGAAGTGACCATCCATATGCTGCTTCCATCACGTCTACCAACCCACTTGTGTCTATGCCTGTGGTGCATCTTCCATTCTGTTACTCTGAGCAAATTGTCCATGTTCCTAGAGTTCCTGTTGTGGCACAGAGGAAATGAATTTGGGAATCATGAGGTTGTGGGTTCAATCCCTGGCCTTGCTCAGTGGGTTAAGGATCAGGCGTTGCCATGAGCTGTGGTGTAGGTTGAAGACATGGCTCAGATCTGGTATTGCTGTGGCTGTGGCGTAGGCCAGCAGCGGTAGCTCTGATTCGACCCCTAGCCTGGGAACCTCCACATGCCATGGGTGCTGCCCTAAAAAGCAAAACAAAGCAAAAAAACTGTCTATGTTCCTATTTAAGGCATGTCCCTCCACTTGTACACCCAGGATTCCATATTTACTCAAGGAGATTAAAGGGTTTTTTTTCTAGAAATTTTGTCCTTTTTTTTTTTTTCTCTATTTCTTTGGGCCGCTCCGGCGGCATATGGAGGTTCCCAGGCTAGGGGTCCAATCGGAGCTGTAGCCACCGGCCTGAGCCAGAGCCACAGCAACGCTGGATCCAAGCCGTGTCTGCAACCTACACCACAGCTCACGGCAATGCCAGATCGTTAACCCACTGAGCAAGGGCAGGGACCGAACCCGCAACTTCATGGTTCCTAGTCAGATTTGTTAACCACTGCGCCACGACGGGAACTCCTTTTTCTAGAAATTTTGGAGAGGGTCTCTCTTCATTTCAGTTTATTTCTATCAGCATGTTTCTCATAATAAAATATTTGCCCTTGGTCCCTTGTTTCCCTTCAGCCATTCACCTGTTTCTCTTATCGCTTCTACAGCAAAAGCCCTTCAAAGACTTGCCTGTACTTGTAGTCTCCATTTCTTTCCCTCACTCTCTTTTGAACGTTGATCCCACCAAACAGCCTGAGCCTATGACTTCAATTTTCATGTCAAAGCGAATTGTCAGGTCTTAGCCTTCATCTCACTGGAAACAATTAACTATTCCCTCACTGGAACATTTTCTCCTTTGGGTTTTGGGGGTATCACCTCTCAAGTCTTCTCTGACCTCATTGTACACCTTTTCAGGCGTCTTTAATGGTTCTTTTTTATCTACCTCACCTCTTAATTTTGCAGGGTCCCCAGAATTCCATCCTTAGATGACTTCTGTTCTTTGTCTACTCTCACTGCCTATATGATTTCATTCAGGCCTATGACTACATATGCACTGTATCTGCACTGTCCAGTAGAAATACAATGTGAGCTCCAATTGAGTTGTAGATTTATTTTTGAATTTTCTAGTAGCCACATTTAAAAGAGGTAAAAGAAACAGGTTAAATATGCTTAATAACATATTTATTTTGCTCATATATCCAATATATCCAATATTTTAATATTTCAATATGTGATCAGTCTTAAATTATCAATGAGATGTTTTCTATTCTTATTTTCATACTAAGCCTTTGAAATCCAGTGTGCATTCTACTCTTAGAGCACATTTCAGTTTGGACTAGCCACATTTTTTTAGGACTTAGTTTTTTTTTTAATTGAAGCATGGTTAATTTATAATATTGTGTTAGTTTCAGATTTACAGTAAAGTGATTCAGCTATATACATATATATGTTTTTCAGATTCTTTTCCACTACAGATTATTACAAGATATTGAGTAGATTTTCCCATGCTATACAGTAGGTTCTTGTTTATGGTAGTGTGTATATGTTGATCCCAGACTCCTAATATATCGCCCCACCCCCTCTGCTATCCCTTGGACTAGCCATATTTTAAATGCTTAGTAGCTACAGTGGCTACTGTGTTAGATGGCATAGCTCTAGATGCTGAATATTGGCTCTTACTGAGTAAGATGAGGAGTCCCTGAAAACTTTTGAGGAGGGAAAGAACTTGATTTCTTTCTAAAAGGTCATTCTGACTACTGTGTTGAAAACACACTAGGTGGAAGCCAGGAGGAAGCAGAGAGATGAGTGAGGTAGGAAGCTAATGCATGTGCAAAAGAGGGGATGGTGGGGAAGTTATAAGAAATATAGCAAGCAGTTATATTCTAAAGGTAGAACAGATAGGATTTCCAAATAAATGGTACAGAAAGAAAGGAGTCTGGGATGACCCCTGGGGTTTTTTTTGTTTTTTGTCTTTTTTTTGCTATTTCTTGGGCCGCTCCTGCGGCATATGGAGGTTCCCAGGCTAGGGGTCTAATCAGAGCTGTAGCCTCCGGTCTACGCCAGAGCCACAGCAACGCTGGATCCAAGCCGCGTCTGCAACCTACAACCACAGCTCACAGCAACAGCGGATCGTTAACCCACTGAGCAAGGGCAGGGACCGAACCCGCAACCTCATGGTTCCTAGTCGGATTCGTTAACCACTGTGCCACGACGGGAACTCCACTCCTGGGTTTTTGATCTGAGCCATTGGAAGAACAGACTTACCTTGAAGCAAGGTGGGGAAAACTGAAAATGGGCGGATTTGGAGAAGGCAGACCGGTAGCTCAATTTTGGATTGGTAAGTTTGAGATTTTCTCTAACACAAATAAAAAAGAAGAAAAGGATAGCTTCAGATCGTGATATATATCATGAGGAAAACAGAATTGCTTCTGAGTGACTGAAGAAGTGCTCCTTGATTGGGCTTATCGGTGAAAGCATCACTGAACAAGGGGCATTTGAACTGAGTCCAGAGTGATGACGTGAGGCCAGCCAACAAAAATCTGGAAAAGTACTTCAGTCACAGGGCAGAGGGTACCACAAAGCAAAAGCCCTGAGGCAGGACTGCCTGAGGAAGAGGAAAACAGCCCATATGTGTGACGTGAGCACGATGGAAAGGTAGGCGGGGGTGTGTGGGGGGAGCCGGTGCCATGTCAGCTGTGGTGAGGAGTTTGGATTCTGCTTTATGTGCACTGGGAAGCTTCTGGGGGGTTTTCAGCTCAAAGTGGCATGGTCTGATTTACGTTTTACCAAGAAAATGCTGGCTCCTAAGTGGTGCAGGGATTTATATTCTATTATACTAATTATTATTGTTATTCTCATTATAGGGGCAAAAGTAGAAGCAGGGGGAGCAGTTAGGAGCTTTTCCAGTAACCGGCCAAGATGTTATGGCTCTTCCATGGCACTGATCCACCTGCTTTGCTTGAAGCCTTTTCTTGAGGTCAAGGGATGGCTGACTGTAGAACCTGCACATGCTCATCTCTGTCTTCAGGTGTGCCCAGCGCTGTGTCCTGCTGACAGGAGGGGACTTGGCGCACGTTGTGGAGAGAATTATAAGGCTCTACTCATCAAGGCTCAAGAGCAAGTTTTTCACAGATTTGTCTTTCTTGTGTGTTGCATTTTGTCGGTCCCACAGTTGAGACTCAATATGTCTTTGTTGGGGTGAGGTCTCCCTTCAGTAATGGGTTTCCTGGGAGGAATCCCTGAAGAGGCAGAGGCAAATAAGAAGGGTTTGGGCTATGCTGTGGTGGAGAGTGAGGAGAAGGCAGGGAAGATGGAGTGAGTTGAAAGAAGGGAGGTGAGTAGAGATACCAGCTTTGAGCAAGCCAAGGACAGATTTGGCCTACTTTTTAATTTGGCCTGGGGCTGGCCTGCTTCCACTGAAGGTGATGTGATCCCTCTGTGTGGGAATGGCTGAAACGGTTTGATCACCACAGGACCATAATCCATTATCCAAATCCTTCATTCAGGAGATCTTTCTGTTCGGCCTTGTTCAAAACCAAGCCTATAGGAATTTGCCACCTAGCATCAAAATGCTCTCTGTTGATACTGATGCTGCAAGTCCCAGCAAACACAGGATGGCAGGCTACATTCAAGCTTTCTGGCACTCCTTTTTTCCTGGCTGGGACAGATGTCCTCAGGCCTAAAATCCTGGCAGAGAGTTAAATGCTGGGCTGAGTCTCTGCTTTGCTGCATGTGCCGGGCTTGACTTCGATTCTGTGCCATAGATGTCTGCGGACCTGTGGGATGACATTTGGCACCAAGACAGAAACCCAGGTGTCTGGATGGTTGTCAGACTCAAAAGCCTTACTCTTTTTCCCTCAAGTCTTCGTAGCCATTTGAAATCCATTACTCATCGCCCCTAAGTTGCCTTTGTTATTTATTTTCTTGTCTTTTTAGGGCCGCAAACGTGGCATATGGAAGTTCCCATGCTAGGGGCTGAATCAGAGCTGCTGGCCCAGCCACAGCCACAGCAATGCAGGATCCAAGCTGAGTCTGCAACTTACACCCCAGCTCAGGGCAACACCAGATCCTTAACCCCTGAGCGAGGCCAGGGATCGAACCCAAGTCCTCATGAATACTGGTCAGGTTTGTTACCACTGAGACATGACAGTAACTCCTTTAGTAGCTTTAGATTAGGAATCTACACTGGTGATCCACTGGGCTCCCATCCTTGGCACCTGAACAGAGCTAAGCAGGCATGGTTACAAACTCATTGTTAATTACTGCGTATAATCACATTAGATCCAAACCTGGAAACACCCTACTTTGTTACTGTTTTGGATCAGAAATGTGCATAATTTTTTTAAGCATGTCATTTTTGTCTTCTTTTTAGGATATGGGGGTTTGATGTGGCACCGTTACTTAACCACACTTTTTCTGGGGAGGGAGGAGAGGAAAAGATTTTCCTTTTTCTTTCAACAATTGCTCTCATTTCTGCATTAAGAGGGTGGAAACTTGGTTCCTCCCTCAGACCCCTTAGGCAAAGAGTCCATGGCTGAGATTCACAAAGGTTGTTGGTGTTGACTTTTGGTTTGCCCTACTCTGTTTTTCCCTTCCTCTCCTGTTAGCAAACACACAAGGTAAGTTCTCATAGCAAACATTCCCTAAGGGTAGGGTAATAAAGGTAGTCCATTTCAGGTTTTTGTTTTTTGGGTTTCTTGTTTTGTTTTTTTAAAGCTTTAGGGGTAATCTGCTTTTATATTCCCACAAATCAGCCAGGTTGGTGGCATATTCTCCTTTGTTCTTACATATGAGCTAATTTAAGGTTTAAATGGTGCCAGGATGAATCACATTGCTTGCATTCATGTAACTGCAAAACATTCCAGGCTCAAGAGCCCAGGAATCCATGGGGCTGTCACTGATGCCATATTAGCCACTCCTTGCTTTGCTTAAAAACTTGCATATCTTATATACTGCCCCACTCCCATAAAGAACTGATGCCATTCCAATATCGTTCTTGCCCATCGCCTCCCTCCCTTTGAAAGGGAGTCAACATTTCCCACCTCCACCCCATTCACACTTTCTTGCTTTACAACCTGCTACATATCTTGCTGAGCCTCGGTTTCTTCATCAGTGTAATGGGGATAATAAGAAAAAACTGCCTTGCCACATGCCACAGAGTTATTGAGGATCAAATGAGATAATGGCCAAGCAAGTTATTTGTTTCTACAAATGTAGGCTATTGTTATTATCATTTGCTTACTGTTTTTTGTTAGCTAGTGTTGGGGAAGAAGAAATTTTCCTTTCTGAGAGAAAGACAAATACCATATAGTATCACTTATATGTGGAATCTAATATATGGCACAAAATGAACATATCTACAGAAAAGAAACAAACTCATGGACTTGATGAACAGATTTGTGGTTGCCAAGTGGGAGGAGGAGGAAGTGGGATGGACTTGGAGTTTGGGGTTAGTAGATGCAAACTATTGCATTTGGTGTGGATTAGTGATGAGATTCTGCAGTATGGCACAGGGAACTATATCCAATCACTTATGTTGGAATGTGATGGAAGATAATATGAGAAAATAATGTGTATATGTATATATATATACACACATAAAGTTATGTATGTATAACTGGGTCATTCTGCTATATCACAAAAATTGACAAAACATTGCAAATTAACTATAATAAATTTTTTTAATTAAAAATTAAAAAAAATTTTCCTTTCCAAGTTCTTCTGGCTGGAATTAAATGGACATAAGACAGATTAATAGGAAAAAATCATAAAAAAGTTTTATAACATGTATACCTGGGAGAGACCCAGAAGAACTAACTCACCAAAGTGGCTAAAATCCTCACCTTAAATACCATCTTCAACTAAAGACAAATGGGGATGTAGGGGGTAGTGGCTTGGAATATCAAAGGGGAGGAAGGTAATTGACATGGAGAAAAAAAGCAAATGTTTGCTGAGCCAGACAAAGACAATGGGACACAGAGAGGGATTTTAACAAACAGACTTGGCTAGGTTCCTTTCTGCCTACACACCTAGTACACACTGTAGCTACCTATGGTGATCAATTTTTTTCCTAAAACAGATGTTACATATACATTCTTTAGGCAGTTAGGAAGAAGGTCAACATTTCTTCTGGATTCTTTTGGGCCTTAATTGTTTTCAGCTTGAAATGATCCACATGCCAAAGAGATGTTTTAAGGTGGCAAATTTTGCTTCCCTGCAGAAACTACATGGTGTAGCCTTCTTTGTGTTTCAAATACGAAAGCTCTGTTGATCCTGTTAAGTGGAGGACCATTTCAAAACCCAAACAAAAGGATTGGAAATGAAACCATACAAGAAAAATTTCTTGTTAGATAGTTTGTTCATTTACTATGTGTGTTATTTATCTTCTTTTCACTGGGGCATAAGTAGAATGTGGCTGCCAGGGCTGTGAAACAAAAGGCGGCATCAAAAGTCCTTTGGGGATTGGCTTTCCCATCCAAATGGCCATCACTCAAAATTGGATTTCCCCTGGATTTTCAATAAATGGAGAACAACAGAATGTGATTTATTCTAATTATATAGCAACAGGAATTCTAAGCATTGCTTTACAAATAGCTGCTTTTATGTCATAATAATGAGTTTTCAGGGGAAGAGCTCTGAGCCTTTATAGCATATTCTTTGTTTTCTCTATTTATCCCCTTGAGGAGGATGGATAAACAAGGACATAGAGGAGCATAAAGTCTTCAAAACCACAGAACAGTTGTCTGAGCTGTGACGGCTCCTCGCCGCCTTTATTTTTTCCCATTTATATATTTTCGATGTTTTCTACAAGCTTTATGTAAAATAACTGAATGAGTCTATGTTTACAATTTTCACACTGACTTTCAATTTATTTTTGGTTAGTATTCACTCCATGCTTCTGATGGCTTAAAGCTGTCTGCTAAAAGCTGTCTTCTCTGGCCCCAAAGAAAATTTAAACCACTCGTGCCAAATCAGATCTGCTAGATGAAGACCATCTTCATCCAGGAAAAAGAAAAAGGAAGCAATTATCAAGTGTGTACTCTGTGTGGAGTCTTGTGCTAGGCTCTTCACACAGATCTTTCTATTTAATCCTCACATCAACTGCACAAATTTTACAAAATTAATGTCTTTTTTTTTTTTTTTTTAGGGCCACACCTGCAGCATATGGGAGTTTCTAGGCTAGGAGTCATATTAGAGCTACAGCTGCTACCCTATGCCACAGCCACAGCAACACAAGTTCTGAACTGCATCTGCGACCTACACTATAGGTCAAGGCAACGCCCAATCCTTAATCCACTGAATGAGGCCAAGGATTGAACCCACATCCTCATGGATAGTGTTTGGGTTTGTAACCTGCTGAGCCACAAAGAAACTCCCTAAAATTATTGCCATGTAATTAACAGGTACACTGAGGCTAGTAAGTTGCATCATCAGGATTTAAACTAGCTATATTTAATTCCCTGGATGTTCTGGTTTAAAGCATTTACACTTTTAAAACTTATAATCTTTCCAAAATTAGAGTTATATCTACCCTTCTTGACAGATCCCTCTGACTTGACATTTTTTTTTTTTTAAGTATTCTCTCCATCTACAAAGCAGGAAAGAGTTATATTCGGAAAGTTAAATACAAAAACTGAAAAAATGCTAATAATACAACTATTTTATTAACAGTTTTTCATCAACTATAAATATAAATAACATATTAGTGGTCTTGCATATATTGTTTTATGAAGATTTAACTATTTTAGTTATGACTTACATCAAATAGCTCAGATTGCATTGTATGGTTTTAATAGAGTATGCAAGTAGTATCCATCGTTGTTCTTTGAATTAAAAGATTCTCTGGATACAAAGATATCTTGGTGGCTGGGGAACTACTAGCATGTACACTGAAGAAAGTGCACTGAGAGAGTACACGACCATCATGTGGTCTGCGGCTTTCATCACTGAAGCTTCCTCAGTGCGTATCTCTGCTTCTTTATAAGTTGGAAGGTTGTATGATCTTTACCCAAGGTAAGTCCTCAGAGTTAGTGTTACTCTTTCAGCCAAATCTGAGTCACTTTAAAATGACAACAAGCGGAGTTCCCCTTGTGGCACAGTGGTTAACGAATCCTACTAGGAGCCATGAGGTTGCGGGTTTGATCCCTGGCCTTGCTCAGTGTGTTAAGGATCCAGCATTGCCGTGAGCTGTGGCATAGGTCGCAGATGCAGCTCAGATCCCGTGTTGCTGTGGCTCTGGTGAAGCCCGGCAGCTACAGCTCTGCTTAGACCCCTAGCCTGGGATTCTCCATATGCCATGGGAGCGGCCCTAGAAAAGGCAAAAAGACAAAATAAATAAATAAATAAATAAAATGACAACAAGCTTGTTCTGTATAGCACAGAAAACTATTTTTGATGTCCTATGATAAACCATAATGGAAAAGAATATTAACAAAAGATTCATATATATATATTCAGTTATATATACATAATACTTATATATCATGTACATGTAACTGAATCAATTTGCTGTACAGCAGAAATTAACACAATGTTATAAATCATCTATACTTCATTTAAAAAAATAAATAACCACTTTGAGCTCAGTGCAATCACTCCCTGATGGAAACTTGCAAATGATATTAGCACCAAGAAGCTAAAGGCAGAGGAGCAGATGAACTCCCACATTTTCAGTTGTTTTTCCAGGGGAGGGGAATAAAACTATAACATATTGCACAAATACTTTTTGCCTGGCTTTACAAATCGCATTATTTGATCTCTACCTCATATCAGCTCTGCATAGAAGATATACTTATTCCCATTTTTTTCAAAAAGAAGTGGTTAAGTATCTCACCCAAAGTCATGTAGAGGCCCAGATTCAAACCTAGATCAGCCTGTTTTACTCTACTACATCGGTTTTCCCTCCTTGGGGGAATAAATCCCAGGATTTTCTTCACAGAAGAGTTATCAAATATAATAGCACAAGTACCTTTATTTTTATTTTTTTTTGTCTTTTTTGCTATTTCTTGGGCCACTCCCGTGGCATATGGAGATTCCCAGGCTAGGGGTCTAAGCGGAGCTGTAGCCTCCGGCCTACGCCAGAGCCACAGCTACGCGGGATCCGAGCCGCAACTCTAACCTACACCACAGCTCACGGCATCGCCGGATCGTTAACCCACTGAGCAAGGGCAGGGACCGAACCCACAACCTCATGGTTCCTAGTCGGATTCGTTAACCACTGCGCCACGACGGGAACTCCACAAGTACCTTTAAAAATAAGATGAAAATAAAAATTGTTTATAGAAACTATTTCTTGTAACCCAAGTTCCGGGTTAGCATCAGCTCAGCCTTTTACTAATTTATTTGATTTCTTCTGTCTGCCACCAGCTGGAGCTACTATAAAAAGCTAGTCAATTACAGTTTAAGGTATAGTTCTGGAATATGGAGCTAGACTGACTTTGTACTAAAACAGCTTAGGATAAACTCTGGAAAATTAAAGATCAAGAAATGCAGTGTCATAGAAGGTTAAGTGGTTGCACTTAGATACTTAGTAGTTATAGGATTTGGGGCAAGTTATGTTGACTTTCACCCCTAGTACTGTTAGCTGTAAAATGGAGATAACAGTACCAATCTTGTGCAGATTATAGTGAGAACAAATGTTTAGAGCTTAGTTCAGAGCCCACCACATAATACATACTCCAAAGATGGTCATTAATATCATTCATAGTTCTTCCTATATACTTAGTATCACAGCCCAAGAGATGCTCCATTCATTGCAATTACAATTCATATTATTACTCATTAACACATATTCACATATCACCTGGCAGATGAGAGGCGCTACTTAACTTCTTATGACTTGGTGTATGATTTTGGGATGGATGGTTTGGATGTTGTATGGTTAAGGGATTATTATACTGTTGAGTTTGAAAATGACCAGAGTATTCTCTGATGGAGGGATTCGAATCATACCTGAAAGGTGGGCGTATTGTGTCAATCACTCAATTGATGGGAGTGATGGAGAAGAAAAAAGTGAAGGTTTCTCCTGAATGAAATGTACTAGCTCAGCAGGAGACAGCTTCATTTTGGTGGACAGTAAGATGGCACCCACACTTGGAGGCACTGTTCTTGGAGATCAAAGGAAGCTGCTGAAGGCATTTTTGAAGTGGGTTGGATCCTTTTGGGCAAGAGCAAGATTTCCCAGTAAGCATTCTGCAGACTCATTGTCCCATGTAGATTAAGTTTCCATGGTCAAGTAAGAATGGGAAATATACCATGTTCTATACCTTTCCAACATTAGGAAATCACAATGCATATGAGACATTTAAGGCTCTAAAAATACTGTCAGAATCAACCCTTCTTCTATTTATGCCTGATCATGAGGGATTTCTTCATTTTCCCCATGAAAATGTTTTTTAAAAGATTTGGGGGAGCATACACATGTAAAATTTGGAGATGAGTAAAATAGTAACATGTCCACTTTAATTTATAAATGTAGATGACATCAGTATACATAATGACATATTAGACAAATATTTATTTAGAAATACTGCTTTTGTGAGCTCAGATTTTATGAGTTTTTCCCCCCCTATTCACACACAGAAGAACCCCCAGGGGGAAGTAAAGCCATGGGGACATAGACCTGGCCTTTTATTCTGTCGACCCTGTATCGTTGGGGGTCTCCACATCAACTAACCTCTGCAGGCTCCCTGGAAACTTAAAAACTACATGATGCCACCCAAAAACATTTAAGTCAAGATTTCTGGGGCTGGATTCTAGGCATTAGAGATTAGCAAAGTCTTCCTGAGGGTTGAAAATGTTAAAACCTCTTTGAAGATTATCAGTGCCCTGATGTCATCCTTGTGAAAATTTGAAGAGTAGTGACCTATTGGAAGGAGTTAGGTCTGAACTGAGAAAACATCTGTATAATGTGTAATATTTCCTTATGTAGCTCCTCCTCTCTCCCAAGGCACTCATAGCCCCATTTTAGAGTTGGACACAGGAAGCCCTGGCATAGCCCCAGTGATAAAGCTGCATGCTTCCAGTTGAATGGGATGTTATTGGTCATGGGCAGCCTCATTTCTGCATTAAATGTGAGTACTGGGGAAGTATATCAGCTAATGTTTCAGTCCTTCGGTTGAATGTATCTTGGATAAGTGCCCACTGTTGGGGCTGCACAATTCTCAACTATTTCCATTTTCCTTCACTGGGGCAAGCTTCCTCTATGCATTATTTCCTCTGATGAGAAAGAGAATCTGCAGTGACCCTTCTTCTTCGCCATGGGCTGTCTCCTCATGAGTTGTAAAGAGGGCAAATGAGAGAGTAGGAAGTAGAGACTAGAATCCTTCTCCTGTGAAGGTGGCCTGTGTGGAAGGCAGTCAATTTTAGAGATAAAAAACCAAGAACACCACTGGAGAGCAATAATAATAATAATACCTTACAAGTGTAGGATGTGTTATAACTTTTAAAACACTTGGGTATTCATCACTTTTCCTTTGAACATTTCAAAGAGATTGATGGAACAAATATCGGTAGGCTCATTTTAGGACAAAGAAACAACAGAGATGCTGTGAAGATGAATCAGTTCCCCATGAGAACATGGACCAGAACAGAGGTAGGACTGGGACCTGGATCTCCAGGTATTACTCGCCTGAGCTGCTTTAAAGGTCATGTGATAAACCAGCTGCCCCCAGATCCAGCTACTTACTGGAGCATGGGAAGATTATAAAATAATATATCACCCCAACTCACCTGCAGGACTCTACCTCAAAAGTCCTGGAGCTCAGAGAATCTGTCACTTTTGTAATTTCCCTTAGATGTTCTCAATTCTGACTAAACTTCAGAATCGCCTGAGGACCTTAAAAATCCCTTTGTCCAGATTGCACCCCAGACCAATTAAATCAGAATCTCTAGTGTTGGCGCCCAAACATCACAGTTTGTAAATACCTCCAGGTGATTTCAATGTGCAGCCAAGGCTGGGAAATGCTGCTCTAGACCAGAGTTATACAACTCTTTTTTTCCTGAATTGCATCACAGCAAGAAAGGAAAGATGAGTGTAGAATTGAAAGCGAAGAGACCAGGATTCAAGTCCTGTTTCTGCCTCTCAGGAAAGTCACTTCCTCTCTTTGAGTCTCAATTTTTTATTTTATCAAGTGAGGAAAACACTAGCACTTACCTCTCAGAGAAACTATGAGAAGTAGATGAGATAACTTAATATGCATGAAATCACAAAGTACCACCTGGTTATCAGCAACATCTACCATTTCCCAAAGAGCTCCTGTGAAGAAGATGTGGTTTGTCTTCTCCAGATGTTACCTTTGTGTCCAAGAGTCCCACCTCAACCTCACACAGAGTAGACCTCTAGGGCACAGAGCCAAACTCCCAAAAGTTTTCCACTAATAAAAGAAGGTTTGGAAATTGGGGGGATGTCCTGAAGGCCTCTTTTTTGCTATTGCTATTGGCATGTTCAGCCTTCTGCACAGCGGAGTTATGAATCTGCCAGTTTGCTAAATGTTTACTCAGAAGGGCCATTTTGTCTTCATAATACAGGAACACTTTAGCTATTACCATGCACCTTCCCCACTCCTCCATCTAGCTCTTTGCCTTGCTCTGAATGTGCCCCCAAACACCTCTTGTTTTATCCCATTCAGCAAATTAGGGAAGGTTCTAGTATGTGTTTATTATCCAGTAAATGCTGAGTTCACAGGAACCTCAGTCCACTGGAGAACAGATAAACCCATTCCACCAACACCCACTCCCTGGCCTTACAACTTGTATTGGTTAGAATGGAATCTTCTAATATTAGGAATGGTAGCGTGAGGATCATTTCATAATCGCAAAAACAGGCAAAAGCGATCATGAAACTATGGATGACTCACTGTCAAAGGAACTCTTGAATCATCTTGGTCAACCCCCTGGGTTTATCAAATGGGGAAACTTCTGCACCCAAGGTACACTGGGCCATTAGTCTTCTCTCTAATTGATTGTTATCGCCAGCTTTATCTTGATGACATGGATATATTTTTTAAAAATCTCACAGTCCTCTCCTCACCAAGTGAAATATTTCGTGTGTGTAAGTGCCCTTCTTTTATTGCTTATATATTTACTCAGTTCTTTCTTAAACTAAAGAGTGAGATGAGGACACAGATTATTTCTTCTTTCTCTTTTTTTGCCTTTTTGCCATTTCTAGGGCCGTTCCTGTGGCATATGGAGATTCCCAGGCTAGGGGTCTAATCAGAGCTGTAGCCACCAGCCTACGCCGGAGTCACAGCAACTGGGGATCTGAGCCGCGTCTTCGACTTATACCACAGCTCATGGCAACGCCGGATCCTTAACCCACTGAGCAAGGGCAAGGATCGAACCTGCAACCTCATGGTTCCTAGTCGGATTGGTTAACCCCTGCGCCATGAAGGGAACTCCTTCTTTCTCTTGAATAAAGTAGTACCTGACACATAGTAGGGTGCTAGTGTGCTCATGTTACACAGACAGTTAATTCTACATTCTTTCCCAGTGAAGAGGGCTTGTATCTAACGAGCTAAGGAAACTGGGATTTGCCAAGGAAACTTTCTCTAGGATTCCATGAATACGTAAATTTTGCCACAATGTGTATACATATATATTTCAGAGAGAAGAAGAGGAGATAGAAGGGGGAGGGAAGCAAGAGAGAGGGTGGAAGAGAATACCATGTGTCAGATACTATTCTAGGTTTGAGGGTACGTCAATGAACAAAACAGCCTCAATATTTGCTCTCATGGAGTTCCCATTTGTGTGCATATGTATATATGTGTATATATGTGTGTGTTGGGAGAACAGGCAATAATTACAAAAAATTAAATTAGTACAATATAACACTTAGATGGTGATAAATGTTATAGAGAAAGACAAGGTGAGGTAAGGGAATAGAGAGCACTGTGTGGAGAGTGGGCAGTTGGAAGTTTATTTATTTTCTATTATTATTCTTAATGGTTCTTTTTTTGGGGGGGGGCGACACCCACAGGCATATGGAAGTTCTCTGTCTAGGGGTCAAATTGGAGCTGTAGCTGCCGGTCTACACCACAGCCACAGCCACGCAGGATCCAAGCCACATCTGTGACCTACACCACAGCTCACAGCAATGCCGGATCCTTAACCCATTTAGTGAGACCAGGGATTGAACCTTCATCCTATGGATACTATTTGGGTTCCTTACTGATAAGCCACAACAGGAACTCCCCTGGAATTTTATTTTATTTTTTATTTTTAATCTTTTTAGGGCCACATCCATGGAATATGGAGGTTGCCAGGCTAGAAGTCAAATTGGAGCTATAGCCACTGACCTACACCACAGCCACAGCAACTCGGGATCTGAGCCACGTCTGTGACCTACACCGCAGCTCACAGCAATGCCAGATCCTTAACCCACTGAGTGAGGCCAGACATCAAACCTGCATCCTCATGGATGTTAGATTTGTTTCCACTGAGCCACAGTGGGAACTCCCCCTGGAATTTTAAATGAGTGAACAGAGAAGGCTTTGTTAAGAAGGTGAAATGCAAGTAGACTTAAAGGAGCTGAAGTAGGGAGGCTTGAGGCTATGTGGGTGAAGCACTTTGGAAGGAATAGAAATTATAAGTTCCCTCAGGTGAGAGAGAAACTGGAAAGTCCCTGGAATGGCACAGAAGTTAGTGAACCAGGTGTGGGACAGGTGCATGTGAGCACATAGGAGAAGAGATCAGAGCAGTGAATGGGGTAGGATGGGTGGTAGGGGTGGGCAAGCTTTGGAGGGAACTTATAATGCCATTGGAAAGACCAACTTTTCCTCTGACTGAGATGGGAAGCCATCAGAGAATTGGATCTGCTTGATGTTTAAAAGGGTCATTATGACTGCTGTGATGAGAATGGTGGGTGGAAAGTGAGAAAGCCAATCAGGAAATTATGACAATAGGACAAGTGGCTCAGACCTTGATGGTGGAGAAGGAGGTAGTAGAGGTGGAAGAAGTCTGAATAAACGTTGAAGGTAGAGCTAATGCGATTTGTGTCATGAGGAGAATTAAAAATTACTCCAAGTTGTTTTATCAAACACACCAGAAATATTTATTAGTATTTGAGGGAATCACAAAAGGTGCAATTGAGTATATTACAAGCAGCATACCATGGACACTTGCACAAAGCATATTAATGTTTCCTAGTAGAAGAGACCTAAAGGTAAGAGCACATGTGACTGAAGAAAATACATGGGGTTATCAGAGTTTCTTTTAGTAAAAAAGATCAAAAGCCTTGCAGAAGAGGCCCCCACTCTCGCAGAGAATCATTTGCCTATTCTTTTTGCTCACTGACAACTCTTACCTGTTAATAATGCTGTGATTAATTCTACACTGAACCATTTAGAGTTTTCACATTTGGAATCATTTCATTCCCCTCTCTCAAATGAGGTGATGGATTCATTAATTCACAAATATCTTGTCTCCATTCAAATTAGATCTAATGTACCCTAACACCAGGTCTGAGTATTTTTATACCACGTAGAATTTTCCACAAAATATTACAAAATAAATACTATTAAACGCTTGTTTAAGAAAAGAAGAAAGGTCTCAAATCAATAACCTAGGCTTCCATTTAAAAAAAAATAGAGGAGTTCCTGTCGTGGCGCGGTGGTTAATGAATCTGACTAGGAACAATGAGGTTGCAGGTTCGATCCCCGGCCTTGCTCAGTGGGTTAAGGATCCAGCATTGCCATGAGCTGTGCTGTAGGTTGCAGACACGGCTCAGATCATGTGTTGCTGTGGCTCTGGCGTAGGCAGGTGGCTACAGCTCCGATTAGACCCCTAGCCTGGGAATCTCCGTATGCCATGGGAGCAGCCCTAGAAAAGGCAAAAGGCCCTAGAAAAGGCAGAAAGACAAAAAATAAAAAAATAAAAAATAGAAAAACATGAGTAAAATAAACCAAAGGAAAGCAGATATAAGGAAATAATGTAGGTCAGAGCAGAGATCAATGAAATTGCAAATAGAAAATCAATTTTTAAAAAAAGGCTGATTCTTTGAGATTAATACACTAGCGTTTGATAAGACTACCAAAGGGGGGGAAAAGAGACAAGACATAAACTACCAATATCAGGAATGAAATAGGGGATATCACTACAGATCCCATAGGCATTAAAGTGATATTAAGAGAGTACTAAGAACAACTCTATAGATGCAAATTTGGAAACTTAGATGAAATAGAATAATTTCTTGAAAACAACATGCTGCCAAAACTCACGCAAGATGTAATACATAACTCAAATAATTCTATAACAGTTAAAGAAATTGAATTTGCAGTTAAAAGTTTAAAAAAAAAAAGCAATCCCTAGGCACAGATGGTTGTACTGGCAAATTCTACCAAATATTTAAAGAAGAGTTAATGCCAATTCTATACAGTCTCTTCCAGAAATTAGAAGAGGAGAGAACACTCCCAATTCAATTTATAGGCCAGAATTATCCAGATACCAAACGTAGAAAAAGATAGCACTACAACAAAACAAAACACCACAACAAGCCAAATATGCCTCATGATCATAAATGTACTAATATTCAATAAAATACAATATTAAGAAATTGAATCTTTCAACATATTAAAATAATAATATACTCTAAGTGAAGATTTGATTGGGAATATGAGACTGGTTCAATATTAAAAAGATCAGTTGGTATAACCCACCAGGTAGATGGTAAAAAATCTAAAGAAAAATCACATGATAATATCACATGCAGAAACAATATTTGGAAAATTTTAACATCAATTCATGAAAAAGACTCTCATCAGACTGGGAATAGAAAGAAACTTTCTTAACCTGATAAAAGGTATATACAAAAACATCTAGCTAACATTATACTTAACGGTGAAAGACTGAATCCATTTCCCCTAAAAGTATGAACAATGGAAGGATATCTACTTTAATACTCAACAGTGTATTGGATGTCCTAGCCAGTATAATAAGGTAGGAAGAAGAAATAAAAGCAAGCATATTTTTAGACAATATGATTGTGCAGAAAATTCCAATGAATCCACAAAAGAACTCCTAAACTAGTAAGTGAATTTAATTTGATTGCAGATACAAAGTCAACACACAAGAATTAAATGTATTTCTTCCTACTAGCTATGAACAAAAATTACATTAGCTCAAAAAGTTAAATAGTTATAAATCTAATTAAACATGAACAGGGTTTGTATCCTCAATACTACAAAACTGTGTCAAAATAAATGAAAGAGAACCTAAATTAGTGCAGAGATACACTACTTTGTGGATTAAAAGAATCAGCAAAAAAAGATGTAACTCTCCCCAAACTGATCTATAAATTTAAAGCAGTTCCAACCAAATCTCAGGATTATCTTATAAATGCATAGAAGCTAATCCTGAAATGTATATGGAAAGGCAAAGGAACTGTAATAACTAAAGCAATTTTTAAAAATCATAGTGTACCATTTGATCCAGCAGTCCCACTCCTGGGCATCTATCCAGAGAAAACCATGACTCGCAAAGACACGTGTACTCCAATGTTCATTGCAGCACTATTTGCAATAGCCAAGACATGGAAACAACCTCAATGTCCATCAACAGAGGAGTGGATCAAGAACAGGTGGTACATATACACAATGGAATACTACTCAGCCATTAAAAGGA
The DNA here is from genome assembly GCF_016906955.1 of Phacochoerus africanus. NCBI lineage: Eukaryota > Metazoa > Chordata > Mammalia > Artiodactyla > Suidae > Phacochoerus > Phacochoerus africanus. The sequence goes on along the minus strand of NC_062547.1, from coordinate 34,290,244 downwards.
ATGAAAGACTAGCATTTTTAGCAACATGGATGGACCTAGAAATTATCATGCTAAGTGAAGTCAGTCAGACAATGAGACACCAACATCAAATGCTATCACTGACATGTGGAGTCTGAGAAAAGGACAGAACTTCTTTGCAGAACAGATATTGACTCACAGACTTTGAAAAACTTAAGGTTTCCAAAGGAGACAGTTCAGGGTGGTGGGGGGATATGCTGGGGTTGTGGGATGGAAATCCTATAAAATTGTATTTTGATGATCATTGTACAACTATAAATGTAATAAGTTCATTGAGTAATAAAAAATGTAAAAATCATAGTGGAGTTGGAGAAATCATACTATCAGATTTTAAGATTTACTATAAAGCTACAGTGGTCAATTCAGTGTGATACTGGCAAAATGATAAACACATAGATCAATGGAACAAAATGAATAATACAAACATTCCCACATGATTTTCCACAAAGTTTTGAAAGTACTTCAACAGAAGGATAGCCTTTCAACAAATGGTGTTGAAACAGCTGGAGAGCCATACACAAAAAAATGAAATTTAATCTAATCTCAAACTTTATAAAAAATTAACTCAAAATGGATCATAGATCTATATATAAAACATAGAATTATAAAATTTTGAAGAGGAGTTTCTGTCATAGCTCAGTGGAAAAGAATCTGACTAGCATCCATGAGGACGCAGGTTTGATCCCTGGCCTTGCTCAGTGGGTTAAGGATCGGGTGTAGCCATGAGCTGTATTGTAGGACAGCAGCTACAGCTCCCATTCAAACCCTAGCCTGAAAACCTCCATATGCCACAAGTGCAGCCCTTAAAAAAAAAGAAAAGAAAAGAATGCTTTGAAGAAAAAATAACAGGGGGAAAAATTTTGTGATTTGGGGTTAGACAAAGAATTCTTAAATGTGATACCAAGAGCACAATCTGTAGGAAGACTGATAAATTAGATCTGAGTAAAATGAAAAACTTTGGCTTCAAATGAAAAGACATGCTACAGACTGAGAAAGAATATTTGCAAATTACATATCCAACAAAAGATTTGTATCTAGAATATGAAAAGAACTCTTGTAACTCAACATAAGAAAACAAACTACTCAATTAAAAAAATACTGTATTCATGAATTAGAAGACTCAACATAGTAAAGATTTAACTCTCCTCAAATTTATCTGTAGATTCAAATCAATTCAAGTAAAAATCCAATAGGATTTTTTGAAGGTATATGAAAACTCATTCTAAAATTTATATGGAGAAATGAACTAAAAGATCCCAAACAACTTGGGCAAAAGCATGGCAAATAAGCACATAAAAATACTTACTTGTCATTTAGGAAATGCACATTAAAACTACAGTGAGATACCACGGCATATCTATTAGAATAGCTAAAATAAAAAAATACTGATAAGTGATGATGAGGATGTGGGGCAACTGGATCTCACAGACATTTCCAGTAGCAAAATGAAACAGCCACTCTGGCTAGCAGTTTGGAAGTTTCTTATAAAGTTAAACATATTTACCATATGATCCAGCAATCCAATTCCTAGGTATTTGCCCTAGAAAATTGAAAATATATGATCATATTAAAACCTTTACATGAACATTTATAGCAGCTCTATTCATAATTGCAAAGAATTGAAAACACTGAAAAGTCCTTCAGTAGTTGAACATATTAAAAACTGCTACATCTGTACAATAGAATACTATTCAGCAACAAAAGGAACATGTTACAAATGCAAACACAAATTGTTTCCTTTTTAATAATGATTTTTATTTTTTTTCCATTATAGCTGGTTTACAGTGTTCTGTCAATTTTCTGCTGTACAGCATGGTGACCCAGTTACACATACATGTATACATTTTTTTTCTCACATTATGATGCTCCATCATAAGTGACCAGACATAGTTTCCATTGCTACACAGCAAGATCTCATTGCTAATCCATTCCAAAGGCAATAGTTTGCATCTATTAACCCCAAGCACCCCATCCATCCCATTCCCCCTCCCTCCTTGGCAACCAGAAGTCTATTCTCCAAGTCCATGATTTTCTTTTCTGTGGAAAGGTTCATTTGTGCCATATATTAGATTCCAGATATAAGTAATATCATATGGTATTTGTCTTTCACTTTCTGACTTACTTCACTCTGTATGAAAGTCTCTAGTATCATCTATGTGGCTGACAATGGCATTATTTCATTCTTTTTGATGGCTGAGCAGTATTCCAGTGTGTACATATACCACATCTTCCTAATCCAATTATCTGTTGATGGACATTTGGGTTGTTTCCATGTCTTGGCTATGGTGAATGGTACTGCAATGAACATGTGGGTGCATGTGTCTTTTTTAAGGAAAATGGCCATTTTGAGTTTGTTTTTGCGCATGGTGTGATCTAGTTTCATTGATTTGCATGCAGCCATCCAGGTTTCCCAACAATACTTGCTGAAAAGACTGTTCTTGCCTCCTTTGTCAAAGATTAATTGACCTTAGGTGTCTGGGTTTATTTCTGGGTTCTCTATTCTGTTCCATTGGTCTGTATGTCTGTTTTGGTACACCACACTGTCTTGATGACTGTGGCTCTGAAATATCACCTGAAGTCTGGGAGAGTTATGCCTCCTGCTTGGTTTTTGTTCCTCAGGATTGCTTTGGCAATTCTGGGTCTTTTGTGGTTCTGTATAAAGTTTTGGATTGTTTATTCTAGTTCTGTGAAAAATGTCATGGGTAATTTGATAGGGATTGCATTGAATCTGTAGATCACTTTGGGTAGTATGGCCATTTTTACAATATTAATTTTTCCAACCAAGGAGCATGGAATATCTTTCCATTTCTTTGCATCCTCTTTAATTTCCTTGATTAATGTTTTATAGTTCTCAGCATATAAGTCTTTGACCTCCTTGGTCAGGTTTATTCCCAGGTATTTGATCTTTTGGGGGGTGCAATTTTAAAAGGTATTGTATTTTCGTATTCCTTTTCTAGTATTTCATTATTAGTATACAGAAATGTGACTGATTTTTGAATGTTAATCTTATATCCTGCTACTTTGCTGAATTTGTTGATCAGTTCAAGTAGTTTTTGGGTTGAGTCCTTAGGGTTTTCTATATATAGTATCATGTCATCTGCATACAGTGACAGTTTTAACTCTTCTCTTCCTATTTGGATGCCTTTTATTTCTTTTGTTTGTCTGATTGCTATGGCTAGGACTTCCAATACTATGTTGAATAACAGTGGTGAGAGTAGGCATCCTTGTCTTGTCTTGGTCCAGATTTTAGTGGGAAGACAAACACAAATTGTATTTGTGCATAAAACAATTTGGCTGACTCTAAAAATCATTGTATCTATTGAAAGAAGCCAGTTTCAAGGAGTTACATACTGTATAGTTCCATTCATATGCCATTCTCTAAAAAATACAATTGCATTGACAGGAAAAAGATCAGTTACTTCTAGGAGTGAGGATTAAAAGAGAAGGTGTGATTACAAAGGGATAACACAGGGAATTTGATGGGGTGGTAAGGATAGGGAATTGTTCTGTCCTTTCATTGTGGAAGTAGTTACATGAATCTATCCATATCCCAACATATCCATATCTTAACTTTTAAAAAGTCAATTATAATGTATAGACATTTAAAAATAAAATAGTTACTTAAGGAATTTTTGGTACTGAAGGACTAAAGGATTTGGAGCTTAAAATAAAGTTTTTCAAAACTTGGTTGCGTTTGTTCCCTGGATTGTTTATAGTCATCTATCACCTACGGAAAGAGTTGATTAGGTTATATCCATATCCATTTTAATGAAGCTGGAATAATTTTGGGGTGAAATATAATGATTTACTTCTGTATGTATTGATCTTAAGGTATCTGTGGGATGTTTCTGGTAGAAATATTTTTTATGCATATGTCTGAAATTCAGGGGAGAGGTGAGGATGGGAAATTACATTTAGGAAATTTGTCAATGAGATCATCCAGGAGAAATGTGACAAGGACTAAGGATGGTATCCAGGGACACTAATATCTGAGGAAAATGAGAGGATGAATTCAGAAAGGAGACTGAAATGGGAGTAGGAGGAGAAATAAGGCATCAGGGAAGAGAAAGGGTCATGTAGGTCAAGGGAATTGAGTAAGAAAAGAAAGAGTCAGCATTCTCCAAAGAGAACCCTCATATGCTGTTGGTGGGAATGTAAATTGGTGCAGCCACTATGGAAAACAGTATGGAGGTTCCTTAAAAAACTAAAAATAGAACTATCATATGGTCCAGCAATCCCTCTCCTGGGCATACATCTAGAAAAGATGAAAACCCTCAATTCAAAAAGATACATGCACCCCAGTGTTCATAGCAGCACTACTTACAATAGCCAAGACATAGAAACACCCTAAATGTCCATTGACTGAGGACTGGTTAAAGAAGATATGGTATAGGAGTTCCCGTGGTGGTGCAGTGGTAATGATCCTGACTGGTATCCATGAGGATGCATGCGGGTTCGAGACCTAGCCTCACTCAGTGGGTTAAGGATCTAGCATTGCATGAGCTGTGGCATAGGTCACAGATGCAGCTCAGATCCTCAGATTGTTGTGGATGTGGCATAGGCTGGCAGTTGCAGCTCCAATTCGACTCTTAGCTTGGGAACTTCCATATGCCTCAGGTACAGCCCTAAAAATATTTTAAAAAAGATATATATATATATATATATATATATATATATATATATATATATACATACACACATATATATATATGCACACACACATATATATATACACACACACACAATAAAATATTACTCAGCCATAAAAAGAATGAAATAGTGCATTTGCAGCAACATGGGTGGACCTAGAGAATATTATACTAAATGAAGAAAGACAAATATCATAATATCACTTATATGTGGAATCTTTAAAAAATGATACAAGTGAACTTTGTTTAGAAAACAGAAATAGGCTCACAGACGTAGAAAACAAACTTATGAGTACCAAAGGGGAAAGGGGAGGGGGAGGAATAAATTAGGAATTTGAGATTAACAGATACACACTACTGTATATAAAATAAACAACGAGGACCTACCATACAGCATAGGGAACAATATTCAGTATCTTGTGATAAACTATAATGGAAAAAATCTGAAAAAGAATATATGTGTGTATATATATATATATATACACACATATATATATATGATGGAATCACTTTGCTATATACCTGAAACACCATCATCAACTATACTTCAATTTAAAAAAAACACATAAAATCTTTATATTTATACATTAAAAAAAGAGTCAGCAAGGTCCAATGGCATGGAGAAGTGAGTAATATGAGGTTTGAAAAGTCATTGTGTTTGGCAACTAGGAGATCACTGATAATGTTGTAAAAAAAACTTTTAAGGTAAGAGCCAGAGGGATGTAGCTTTGGAAGTAAATGAAAGGTAAGGAAGTGTCTTCATAAGGTTTTGGCTTATATAAATTTGGATTCTTGAATAAGGTTTTGGTGTGAAGATTACTCTCATCTCAAATCTCCAAGCCAAGCTAAATCAGAATTTCAGTGAAGCTTTGCATTTCTGGCAAAACTTGAAGCCAAGTAATAATTATGAGTGTTTAAACACAATCTTATTTTTGTAAGACTCAAAATTAGTAAGTCGATTCAACACTGCTAATTGAGCACTGACAGTATTGCAGACAATAAAAGATATATAAAGATGTACAAGAAATTAGAACTGAGTTTATTTAACCTAATCTCATTTGAAAGATGAAGAAAGTGAGACCCAGAAGTGAAGTAACTTGGCCAAGATCGTGCTTAATGGGCTTCCCTTCTCTCCCGCTATCATATTTTTACTAGAGCCTCTATTTTTCCTTTACATAAAGCTCTTCTCCCTCACAAGTATAGTACACACAGCGTAGATACTCATAGCCTATGTTTGGTCCCTTTCTAAATGGATTTGTGTCGTTGGGTAAACCAGAAATTTGTGGGAAAAAGGAAATTGCCGTCTTTAGCAGTAAATGGGCAGTAAATTCAGTCTGTACAGGGTATGGGTGTGGTCCTGATGGATTCGTAGACTTGGTATAAAAAGTAAGAAGAGGTACAGGCCCACTGTGGAGATACTGTGGGCTCTGTTCCAGACCACTGCAGTGAAGTAACTATCACAATAAAGCGAGTATATGAACTTTTTGTTTCTTAGCGCATGTAAAAGTTAAATTTACACTGCACTGTAGTCTATGAAGGGTGCAAACAGCATTGTGTCTGAAAAAATTTACACACCTTAATTAAAAAATACTTTATTGCTGAAAAAATTCTAACCATCATCTGAAAAGGCAAGGTTGCTGCAAACCTTCAACTTGTAAAAACACGACATCCATGAGGAGCAATAAAGCAAAGTGCAATAAGATGAATCATGTCTGTTCAAGGATACAGACTGCCTCCTGAAAGCAAAACTAGACCTTTGGCAGAAAAATGCTGCAATTCATAGGTCCATAAGCACAGATATTTGATTCTCCCCCTAACTGGACAGTATCCTTCTAGAATTCTTTGCTAAGACACTGAATGTTTCTGTGATTTACTCTAATGAGAGAGACTGTTCCCTTACCTTAATTCCAGGCAGTGTTTTGGGGGAACGATTTGGCTGGAGTTTGGCTCAAAGATACTTGGAGAAGGAGAACGGATAGCTTTTAATGAGAGACCAATTTTAGAAGCATAGGGAATAAACATGTCGGTGTACAAGTTAAATGGTGTATCTCTGCTTGAGTTCATTATTAACCCATCAGTGTGTAACCTTAGATACGTGTCTTGACCTCTCTAAGCCGTAGCTTCCTCCACTGAAAAATAGGTAATGTGTGAATACTGAAAAGAATATCTCTGATGGCCTTCCTATAGCACCAGGTTTATTAAATGACATATTTAATAAGTGTTAGGTTTTACTTTTATTATTTAAAATTTATTTTATTGAAGCACAGTTGATTTACAATCTTGTAGTCTACTGCAGAGCAAAGTGATTCAGTTCTACACATATATACATTTTTTCATATTCTTTTCCATTATGGTTTATCACAGGATGTTGAATATAGTTTCCTATGCTGTACAGTGGAACCTTATTTTTTTATCTATTCACTGTACGACAGTTTGCCTCCGCTAATCCCAAACTCCCAATCCATCCCTCCCCCATCGCTTTGATTATTAATCAGGAGTGTAGCTCTCTTCTGCAGGAAATGGCCAAAGATAATACAAGCCAAAATGTGTAGACACAAACAGTTCCTGTCTTTTGTAAATTGATCTTTATGTGGCTTAAGCTGGCATGGCTAGGCCTCTCAATGGGAATTGTAGAGATATTTCGAGTTGAATACAAAGGCCTGAGCTCAAGTGGGATAAATGATGAGACAATACTAAAGGCAGAAATGGAAAGGGACCCTCTACTAAGGGGCTGGGAGTGGGGTAGAGGCATTATTTGTCAAGTGACATCGATGTCCACAGCAGACAGGGCCAGTGGGAGGAGGAGAGGCTAGAGGGCAGACTCCTGTCAGGAGGCTGCTGTCAAAGGGGCCTGGAAGGAGAGAGCAGGATGGGTAAGCTGCTGATCGAATTTCTCTAGGCTAATGTTCTAAGAGATTACTCAAGCTTAGAAAGAGGAAGTTGTTGGATCTCCTCCTCCTGTCCCTGAGAATTCATGGTGTTAGATTCCGCGTTTCCAGTGCTTTTTATTTTTCCATTTCTTTAAAAAAAATGTGAAAATTAAGCTGACAAAATAGAGGTGAAAATGCTCACCTCTTTTGTTTGTTGTAGATTTCCTCTTGGACTTCAAAGGAAGGGGGCGATAGTGCAGGGAGTGCAATTTGTATTCTTTTCATCAGTCATTGCTGTAACTTAGATGTTGAATGCAGGTATGCTTATACACAGAGGCACACAAACAAAAGATGGTCTATAAAACTCATTTATGAGGATGCATAGATGCACCTCTCAAAAAATATTCAAAAACTTTTTTTTATGGGATTGTAAAAAAATTATGTGTCAGCACACAGAAACTCTTTCCCTGTAAATTAAATCCCTGGGTAGATCAGAAGCTCATTCACGAGGCCCAGTGGTTCTCAACCCTAGCTGGACTGTAAAATCAGCTCTACAACTTTAAAAAAATATACGTGCTTGGCCTGGGCTCCACTCCAGAGCATTTAAATTAGACTCTCCAGAAGTAATTTCCTTTAATTTACTCAAAGAATCTAAGATTTTAAAAAATAGAATTGGCACAATATTTCTAGCTCTCATAACAAAATTCTTGGCATAATGCATCTTCTGTGAATAACTTTTAGAGTATTAAAATTTTGCAAACTGACCCAGCATATCTAGCCTGAGAAATAGCGCAGGAAGAACGGGCCATGGATGCATGTGAAAATTTATCAATCATTAGTCACTGAAACTATGTTTTTATTAGTAAAAATTGGAAACAATCTAAATGTACAACAACAGGAGTTTTTGTTTGTTTATCATGGTACAACCATTTGATAGGTTACTTTGCAGCCATTAAAAATAATGTTGTCGAGTTCCCTTCGTGGCTTAGTGGTTAATGAACCCGACTAGGATCCATGAGGATGTGGGTTCGATTCCTGGCCTGGCTCAGTAGGTTAAGGATCTGGCATTGCCTTGTGAGCTGTGGTGTTGGTGGCAAATGAGGCTCTGATCCTGCATTGCTGTGCTATGGCACAGGATGGTGGCTGTAGCTCGGATTCAACCCCTAGTCTGAGAACTTCCATATGCCACAGTGCAGCCCTAAAAGCAAAAAAAAAAAAAATGTTGTAAGAGAAATGCTTAATGCATATAACATGCATGCAATTAATTAATTAAGGAAAAGAGAGATTGTTATAGGATAATGTTAGAGATATAATTCATAAAAAATCTATGAATAGAAAAAAAAGAATAGACTCTAAAATATAACATTTATAAGATGATAGGATGGAAAATGAGATGATTTTTATATTCTTCCCTACGCCTAATGTTATTTTCCAGATTTTCTATATCAAGCATAGACTGTTTTTATAACAAGAAAAATGTTATGAAATTAAACACAGTTATAGACATCTAAGGGAGATTTATATTGAAACATTCCTCTATGGAGCCACTCACTTCCTGTTTAATGTAATTGACCTCTTCATTCTGTATATGCTACCTGCATGGATAGATTCCATAGATAAAATAGCCTTACAGAAACAACTTTGAATTTTCTGTGAGAGTAACCATAGGCAGGTCCTTGGGAAATGTATGACTTTGATTTGAGAAGGAGAGTCTGGAACAACTGGCTTAATTTGACAAAGATAGAGGAAGGTGGGATTTTGTGCTCCATGATTGGTTTTTGCAGTTGTTCTGAATTAATTGGCTGCTTTCTTCCTTAATGATTTGTAATTAGAAACAGCTGCTCTGAGCTTTGCACCTGGTTTCCTCCTCCTTTCAACCCACCCCACCCCTGGAAGTGAAATCCATTTCTGTATTTAAGAAATGAGTGAAATAGGTAACAAGAAGGGCTGGCAAATTTGTATGTTAAGTGTCCTGTGGAAGAGCTGTACATAGTAGTATAACATTAGCATTTTCCTATAAAACGTCTTTCTTTCAACATGAGATTGGAAAAACACAATAATATTAACTGACTGGACACTTGATGTAAACAGTCATAAAAGTAAGCAGACTGCCATGTCCCAAATCAGCTGAAGTTCAAGGCTGCACTGTCTGAGGACATAGTCATTGTCCTGGGCAAAAAGAGTAAATGAGAAGTGGTTGACCTTCGTAATGTTGTCGGCTAAAAGGAAAAAAAAATATTCTCACTCCCTGGTATGTTCCTTAGTAGTTTTGTGTATATTAAGATAAGCTAGTTCCCAAACTGATGGGATCAGAAAGCTCCCACAATCCCTCTCTCCAAGGGAACAGTGTCTCTAGAAGGAGTCTCTAGTGGTACCTCGAAGAGTCACTGATAACTTCCCAAACTTCCCCAGCCTCACCTCCCCACAGCCACTGCCACACCATGAGTGAAGACAGGGTGGGCTTCAGAGAGGGCAGAATTTGACTGCTGAAGATGAGTCTTGGAGAGATCTACATACTTGCGTGATTTCCCAGACGATGAAGTTCATACCAGTTTAGCCAAGAAGGCCCGGGGTGGGGAGTTGGAATCCCACCATTGCTAAGCTCATGGTCTCCAGGCAATTTCTCTCTCCCACACAATGCTGTCTCTCATGATGAAAGTGGGGAGAAGAGAATGTCTGTACGCCAAACTCAAGGGCTGATGGGAGGAATTTTATGGAAATACCACAGAGTATTTGTGCTTAAAAAAAAAAAAAAAAGAGGGAGAGAGAGAAAATGACAGAGGAAAGGGATAGAGCAAAGCAGACTGATGAACAAAGCCATTGCCAAGCTCAGGTGTGAGGTGACCAAGTCTGTTTGGAGGGATGAATTCAGATGGGGAGTGAGGACCAATCATGAGAATATAAGGGAAGATTTTACCACATCTGGATATTCACCAGATTCCTCTGTTCTTTGTTAAATCAATAAGATGAAAAGGCTTTAGCACCATTCTTAGCATTAGGTAAATCTTCAGTAAACAGGAGCTTTTACTGACCATAGACTGGACATATATGGGCTACTATGAGAAAATCCCAACACTTGAATAAGCCTCAATGAATGTGCCATGGTCCCATTGCTAGGCTGATTTTATGTTTTGCTGGGCTGCCACAGGGTTAGCATTAAAGGCATATTAAAGATATAATGCTAATATGTTTTTAGAACATACCAATACCTGTCTTTAAAAACGTGTTGCTTTTTTTCTCACATTTTCTTAACATGTACATATATATACACACACACTCAAACCTCCCTATATTTGCATAAGACATATTAGCATTCTCTAGAAATAGGTAGGCATGCACAAAAAAAATATTTGTACCTAAAGGCACATGAATTTTATCTAGGCATATCTCTCTAAAATGTACTATATGTCTATATGTAGATCTATATGTTATTCTATCACCTGTCATGAATTTATGGCTCCCATAGGAAATGGCCTGTGTGTTTTATAACCAAAGCAAGGAGAAAAGATTTTGGATATTTAAATTGTATTCAGTACATAGTCTATGAATAAAAATGGTATAACTTAAAATACAGCCTTTGATAATTACATAATTCTTTCATTATTTTTGAACAAAAACTTAACCTACATATTCATTTTGTAGGAATAAATCTTATATATGTGATGACTGAGATTTTTTTCCCTTAGTCCTTAAAATGTCAGTGTAAAGAAATGGGATTTCTTTTGCCCTGGAGACAAAAATACCCAAAGGGGATAATATTTCCAGGCTGGATATTATAGAAATGGTGGGAAGCTGCTGGATCTCATTTTCAGTGAGGCCACCAGAAAATGACTGTAGCAGGAGTTGTGGTTTGAGCTCCCAAATACCTTTACTGTGAGGTAGCATAGAAGGATTTATGTAGTCTCTCTCTTTTTTTTAAAAAAAAATTTTTATTTATTTATTTTTTTAGTCTTTTTGGGGCTGCACCCCCAGCATATGGCAGTTTCCAGGCAAGGGGTCAAATCAGAGCTGTAGCTGCTGGCCTACACGACAGCGACAGCAACACCAGATCCAAGCCACATCTGTGACCTATACCACAACTCATGGCAACGCCGGATCCTTAACCCACTGAGCAAGGCCAGGGATTGAACTTGTGACCTCGTGGACGCTAGTCAGATTTGTTTCCACTGAGCCATGACCAGAACTTCTCTCTTTCTCTTTTTATGTTTCAAAAAGGCAACCAGGGAATTCCCATTGTGGCTCAGCAGAAATGAACCCCATGTATCCATAAGGATGTGGGTGTGATCCCTAACCTCATTCAGTGGGTTAAGGATCTGGTGTTGCTATGAGCTGTGGTGTAGGTTGCAGATGCAACTCCAATCTACCCCTAGTCTGGGAATCTCCATATGCTGCAGGTGTGGCCCTAAAAAAAAATAAAATAAAAAAAAAGGCCACCAGTTATCTGAGGTTAATTAAGTCAGTCTATTCTACATCTCATTCTAAGAAGAAATACCTTCTTCCTTCTCTCAATAATCTCTGTTGAGGTAGTAGGTGGGTCTAGGTAGCCAGTTTCATATCACCATGACCCCAATACTAACTTCCTTCCCCCAAGGGACACTAGCTGATTGGACCAGAGATGGGAATTGTAATCAAGGGAAAACAGTCAGATAGCTTGTCAGAGACATCTTATGGCCTGGCATTGAAATATGGGGTAGACCTAGCCTATTTACTTTCTCAAGAAATTAATACAGAATATGCATTTTAACAATGTCAGCTGAAGTTAAAAAGAAATGATTAAATAGAAGAGAATTGTGATCAGCCATCTACTTAAAAAAGAAAAAAACACGATGAGTAAGCAGAGGAAATGATCCCTATAAAAGGAGATTGAATAGATGCGAGAGAGAGAAAGCTACTAAGAGTGTTCATATGACTAATAGAGAGCTTCCTTAATTCATGATGGTTTTCCAGACTATATATCAAGCACCCTCCTCCCTTTCTTTTGCAGGAAGTTGAGTCTGTATCAGGGGATGATTTTGGCCACAAGGAATAGAAAACACAACTGAAAATGATTTAAACTACAGACTAGTTATTATCTCACATAACACAAGGTCTGAAGACCAGGATAATTTTAGGGATGTTTCTGTGATGTCATCAGGGACATAGTTTCATTGTCTTTGCTATTTGCTATACTCGACAATACTCAACATCTTGGCTTTGGCTAAGCCTTGTTCCATCATGGAAGGCCAGATGCCCTTAGCAATATCATTTATCAACCTTATTTCCTCATAGATATATCCCCCAAACCTCCTAACCTGCACCAATGTGGACTGGTTTCTCCCTAGGTCCCCTGCTCAGCTGCCATCCTGAGGTCACTTTCCCTATAATCATCCTGGAGTTCCCTGGGTCTATTTGTTGTGTTGAATGCCCTGCTTCCTAAACTTCTTGCCTTCAATTTTCTTGGTTTATTCTCTTGATGGAGTAAATAATCTAGTAGATTTTTTGAGACCTGGTACAGAGGAAACACATTTTTTTAAACCTTGAATAGTTGAAAAAATTTTTATTGTATCCTGATGTTTGATTGATAGTTTGGCTGGGTATAGATTATAGTTTGGATGTAATTTTCTTTTTTTTTTCCTTTTTTGGGGTCAGTTACTAACATAAAAAAATTGGAATAGTTGGAAAAACAGCCTTGTTAGCTCAATACAGGATAACTTGTAAGCCACATAATGGCTACTATTGTTATTTATGCATAAACATGATTATCTGCTATGTTATCTTTGTCACAGGTTAGATTTGACCCTTTTGGTTATATATTGGAATTACTGATCACTAATGTTTTCCTCCTCTGTTGGGTGAATATATGTATATACACAAATATAAATGTACTTCATAGAGCTAGCAGATTTTATGAAGCTCAAGTTGCCAGAAATCTAAGTTTGGCCTTGGCCTTGGAGTTGGGAGTAAAATAGCTAATGTCCTGGAAGTAATTTTCACTGAGAGATTTGAAGACATTTCCCTACAACCTCCCAGTTTCCCATGTTACTCTAAAGAAGTCCAATGTCATTTTGATTCTTGTTCCTCAATGTGTAATGTGATTTTCTCCTACCTCTATAATAGACTCTTTTTGTCCCCAGTGTTTTGAAATTTCAAGATGATGTGCCTTAATGACTTAGTGTGGACTTATTTTTATTATCTGGCACTCAGTATGATCCTTCAATCTAGAAAATTATGACCTCTGGTACTGGATTTTATAAAAATTATTCCCTCTCTCTTTCTCTCTCTCTCTCTCTTTTTTTTTTTTTTTTGCTTTTTAGCATCTCAACTGTGGCATATGGTTCCCAGGCTAAGTGTCAAATTGGAGCTGCATCTACAGGCCTACACCACAGCCACAGCAATGTAGGATGCAAGCCATGTCTGCAGCCTACACCACAGCTCATGGCAATGTGGGATCCTTAACCCACCAAGAGAGGCCATGGATTGAACCCACATCCTCATGGATACTAGTTGGGTTCATTACTGCTGAGCCACAATGGGAACTCCTAAAAGTTATTCTTTAATTATCTTCCCCCATGCTTTTTCTTTTCTAGAAATTTTGTTATTTAAATGTTTTATCATTTTTACTCTACTATTGCTCCTCCTCCATCCACATTTATTTAATTTTTTCTCTATTTTAGGATGATTCCTCAGCTTTAATATCTAATTGTTTTATTGAAAATATTTCTCTCTCTTTTTTTAAATTTCAAGGTGACATTTCTGTTCTTTTAATCTCTCATCTCTTTTGTAAAAAAAAATCATTTTTTAATAGAGACAAAATGCATCCTTATCTCTCTGAGACCATTAATGATAGTTCCTTGTAGCTTTTTTCTCCATAGATCACAGCTATCTCTCCAAAATAGTTTTTCCATATTTGCCTTGGACTCTGTCCTTCATGTTAGAAACTTCCTCTAATGATCCTTTACAGTCTAATCTTACTTAACAGTGGGCCACTAAAAAGCTAATTGAAAGTCTTTGCAAGTGGCTAGGGTCTTGTTAACTGCAAGATTCAATGCCATGTGATCTGGTTGGGAAGATTTATGTGGGGGAATCCTTGATAATATGATCTTTTGGTTTTTTCTACAGGCTAAACAGAGAAGAATCCTCCAGTCTCCTGCCTTGAGGAAATAATCCAGGCTACCATCATTAATTCAGGCTACTTGTGGAAGATGCCTGAAGATCCCAACAATGAGTACATAGAATTATATTATGTCTCCTTGGCATACCCCTATCCTTGACTTTGTTTGGTATTCCCTAAGCCACAGGTCCTCCAGCCTCTCCTGGAAATAACCCTTTACTGTGGGAAGAGGAAATTAGTAGATGCAAGAAGGGATTTGAAGATGCCTCTTTTTTTCTTTAACATATTTTAAAAAACTATTTTGTTTGCTTAATCTGTAGATTGCTTTGGACAGTATGGCCATTTTAACAATATTAATTCTTCCAACCCAGAAGCATGGGATATCTCCTTAATAATTAATTAATATCTTTAATTAGTTTAAAGAAATAAGTTTCCTTTATTAATGTTTTATAGTTCTCAGTGTATAAGTCTTTCACCACCTTGATCAGCTTTATTCCTGGGTATTTTTGGGGGGGAGTGGGTGTGCAATTTAAAAAGGTTATTTAAAATTCATTTTCTAGTATTTCATTGTTAGTATACAGAAATGCAACTGATTTCTGAATGTTAATCTTGTATCCTGCTATTTTGGTGAATTCATTTATCAAACTAAGTAGATTTTTTGTGGAGTCCTTAGGGCTTTCTATATATAGTATCCTCTCAAATTACCCAAGACAATTTTCACAGGACTAGAACAAATAATCCAAAATTTATATGGCACCATAAAAGACCCAGAATTGCCAAAGCAATCCTGAGGGGGAAAAACAAAGCAAGAAGCATAACTCTCCCAGATTTCAGACAATATTACAAAGTTACAGTAATCAAGACAGTGTGATGTTGGTACAAAAACAGACATATGGATCAATGGAACAGAATAGAGAGTCCATAAATAAACTCAGACAACTATGGTCAATTAATCTGCAACAAAGGAGGCAAGAATATAAAATGGTAAAAAGACAGTATCTTCAGCAGGTGGTGCTGGAAAAACTGGACAGCTGCATGTAAATCAATGAAACTATAACACACCTTCATACCACGCACAAAAATAAACTCAAAATGGCTTAAAGACTTAAACATAAGACATGACACCATAGAACTCCTAAAAGAGACCATAGGCAAAACATTCTTTGACATAAACCATCAAAACATTTTTTTAAGTCAATCTCCCAAGGCAATAGAAATAAAAACAAAAATAAACAAATGGGAACTACCTATCAAACTTACAAGCTTTTGCACAGCAAAAGAAACCATAAAAAACAAACAAACAAATAAAACATGAAAAGACAACCTATGAAATGGGAGAAAATAGCTGCAAACAATGCAACTGACAAGGGCTTAATCTCCAAAATATACTAACAACTCATACAACTCAACAACAACAAAAAACAACCAAGTCAAAAAATGGAGGACCTAAATAGATATTTCTCCAAAGAAAACATATAGATGGCCAGTAGGCACATGAAAAAATGCTCAACATCACTGATTATTAGAAAATGCAAATCAAAACTACAATGAGGATGTCAGAATGGCCATCATTAATAAGTCTACAAATAAAAAATGCTGGAGAGGGTGTGGAGAATGAGAACTCTCCTACCCTGTTGGTGTGAATGTAAATTTGTACAACCACTATGGAAAACAATATGGAATTTCCTTAGAAAACTAAATATAGAACTACCATATGATCCAGCAGTTCCACTCGTGGGCATGTATCTGGACAAAATTTTCATTCAAAAAGATACATGCACCCCTATGTTCACTGCAGCACTATTCACAATAGCCAAGGCATGGAAACAACCTAAATGTCCATTGACAGATGAATGGATTAAAAAGACATCCATAAGGGAATACTACTTGGCCATAAAAAAGAACAAAATAATGTCATTTGCAGCAACATGGATGGAACTAGAGACTCTCATACTAAGTGAAGTAAGTCAGATAGACAAATACCATATGATATCACCTATATCTGGAATCTAATATATGGCACAAATGAGCCTTTCCACAGAAAAGAAAATTATGGACATGGAGAATAGACTTCTGGTTGCCAGGGCTGGTGGGGGGGAGTGGGATGGACTGGGAGTTTGGGGTTAATAGATGCAAACTATTGCCTTTGGAATGGATAAGCAATGAGATCCTACTGTACAGCACTGGGAACTATATCTAGTCACTTATGATGGAGCATGATAATGTGAGAAAAAAAAAGAATGTATATATGTATGTGTGACTGGGTCACCTTGCTGTACAGTAGAAGATTGACAGAATACTGTAAACCAGCTATAATGGAAACAAATAAAAATCACTAAATGTCCATCAACAGATGAATGGATTAAGAAGATGTGCTACACACAAAAGACCCAGGATAGCCAAAGACATCCTGAAAAAAAAATAGAGCTGGAGGAATCAGGCTCCCTGACCTCAGGCTATACTACAAAGCAACAATCATCAAAACTGTATGGTATTGTCACAAAGACAGAAATATAGATCAGTGGAACAGGATAGAAAGCCCAGAATTAAATCCATGCACCTACAGCCAACTTAATCTATGATAAAGGAGGCAAGAATATACAATGGAGAAAAGACAGCCTGTTCAATAAATGGTGCTGGGAAAACTGGACAGCCACATGGAAAAGGATGAAATTAGAACACTCCATAACACCAGACACAAAAATAAACTCAGAATGGATAAAAGACCTAGATATAAGACTAGACACTATAAAATTCTTAGAGGAAAACATAGGCCAAACACTCTCCTACATAAACGACAGCAATATCCTCTCAGATCCACCTCTTAGAGTGATGTCAGCAAAAACAAAAATAAACAAATGGGACTTAATTAAACTTAAAAGTTTCTGCACAGCAAAGGAAACCCTAAACAAAATGAAAAGACAACCCACAGAATGGGAGAAAATATTTGCAAATGAAGTGACTGAAAAGGGATTAATCTCCAAAATTTATGAACACCTTCTGCAGCTCAATACCAAAAAAACCCCAAACAACTCCATCAAAAAATGGGCAGAAGATCTAAACAGACAATTCTCCAAAGACATACAGATGACACATGAAAAGATGTTCTACATTACTCATTATTAGAGAAATGCAAATCAAAACCACTTGGAGGTACCACCTTACACCAGCCAGAATGGCCATCATCAAAAAGTCTACAAACAATAAGTGCTGGAGAGGGTGTGGAGAAAAAGGAACCCTATTACACTGTTGGTGAGATTATAAATTGGTGCAACCACTGTGGAAAACAATATGGATATTCCTCAGAAAACTAAAAATAGAACTACCATTTGATCCAGCAATCCCACTCCTGGGCATCTATCCAGAGAAAACCAAGACTCGCAAAGACACATGTACTCCAATGTTCATTGCAGCACTATTTGCAATAGCCAAGACATGGAAACAACCTCAATGTCCATCAACAGAGGAGTGGATCAAGAACAGGTGGTACATATACACAATGGAATATTACTCAGCCATTAAAAGGGACGGAATACTAGCATTTTTAGCAACACGGATGAACCTAGAAATTATCATGCTAAGTGAAGTCAGTCAGACAATGAGACACCAACATCAAATGCTATCACTGACATGTGGAGTCTGAAAAAAGGACACAATGAACTTCTTTGCAGAACAGATATTGACTCACAGACTTTGAAAAACTTAAGGTTTCCAAAGGAGACAGTTTAGGGTGGTGGGGGGATATGCTGGGGTTGTGGGATGGAAATCCTATAAAATTATATTTTGATGTTCATTGTACAACTATAAATGTAATAAGTTCATTGAGTAATAAAAAAAGATGTGCTGCATGTATATAATGGAATACTACTCAACCCTAAAAAAGAACAAAATAATGCCATTTTCAGCAACATGGATGCAACCAGAGGTTCTCATATAAGTGAAGTAAGTCAGAAAGAGAAAGACCATATTATATTACTTATATGTGGAATCTAATATATGGCACAAGTGAGCTTATCTACAAAACAGAAACAGACTTACAGACATGGAGATCAGACCTGTGGTTTCCAAGGGGCTGGGGGGAGAGAGTGGGGTGGATGTTAGTAGATGCAAACCATTACATTTAGAATGTATAAGCAATGAGGTCCTATTATATAGCAAAGGGAACTATATCCAATCTCCTGGGATAGACCATGATGGAAGATGCTATAAAAAAAGGAATGTATATATATGTATGGCTGGGTCACTTTGCTGTATATCAGAAATTGGTACAACATTGTAAATCAACTACACTTTAGTAAAAAAAAAGTAATGAAAAATTATCTTGTTTTCAGCCTGGTCTTTACTCCTGTGATAAGAGTTTTCACTTCCTGATATTTTTTAACATTCTTAAGAAATAAATTTTTTTTCTCAGCTTTCTCTACCGATCGTATAGGATTCAAATTTCTTAGGTCTGTAGTCAGTTTCTACTTTACAAATTTTAACATTTAAAATTTTGTTGGTCTTCTATTTTCCTTATTCTTAACAGATTTATCCTTTAAAGAAAAATTCTTTACTATATTTTTGGTGGGGCTTTGAAAAGAACCAGTGGTGAATACATATATTCAATCTGCCAACTTTATTGCGAAGCCCTTTGGACATCTCTTGTTAACAGTGAAGCCATTTTCCAAGAATTTTCCCTACTGGACTTACTCTCATTTTATTGGTCAGGATGGGGCTACCTGCTAATATCTAAAGGGGAATGATATCACTTGGATTGACTTAGACAAACTGAAATTAACTCCTGGGGGTGATGAGGAGCCCCTTCCCTAGCCCTTTCTGTGGAGGATGAAAAACTAGAGTGCTATTCAAAATAGTCAGCATCAGATACAGCCTGGCACCAACCAATCAGAATGGAGTCGCTGCCTAATCAGAGCAAAAGAAACCCTATGAATACCCAAGTGGAATTTGATTCTGCCAACAAGAAAGAGTATGAGAAAGAATTTGTGCACCCCCCCTCCTAGTGGTGGCTGCAAAATACTCTTCTTGCACCTAAATAGAAAAGTACAAAACTGCTTTGAAGAAAGGACCAAATCACCCCATAAGGATCATTCCAGCCTAGAGCTTGTCAACCAGAAGAGAACTGCTCCATTTAATAATATTTCTTTAGAGCAAGCTACCAGCCTGAACTAAACACCATTGCAGAGAGCCAGAATAAGTACAAATTACAGA
Source organism: Phacochoerus africanus (assembly GCF_016906955.1). Lineage (NCBI taxonomy): Eukaryota > Metazoa > Chordata > Mammalia > Artiodactyla > Suidae > Phacochoerus > Phacochoerus africanus. The sequence goes on along the minus strand of NC_062547.1, from coordinate 34,270,409 downwards.
GTTGAGGGCACTTTCCAATTCTGGCATAACAGAAGGCTTTATATGCAAGGTTCCTCTAAGACTTTAAGAATGAACTTTGGGAGAAAGTTTCTGCCTCAATGGTGTTTACAATTAATTGGCTTTATCTCACTTGCCGGCTCTTGACTGATGATGTCTATCTAAAGGACTAGAGCTCCGGGACTAGACTGGTATCAGCTGGAAAGAGCACTAGGCTCATTTTGCCATGTGAGAGTGGGTATCATTATGGAGAGTGGCAGCACACAGGTTGTGTGTTTTCTCTCTTCTTTCAGGCCATTCCCATGTGGGCTGAGGCTCCATGGAATTACCTGAGCTGGAGACGTCCAGATTGTAAACTACCTAAGACAAACAGATGACCTTTCTTATTCTCAGTCAAGGAAGAGGGGCATCCTAGAGGAAAAGATCTTAGGGGGTCTGCTAATATCAGGGTCAAAGGAGAAGGAAGTTTTGCTGAGCTTCATCTTGAGAAGAAAGCTAGAAGACAAAGTTCAAGGGTGTTTCAGTTACTCTGAAATGAAACATGGATGAAGAACAATGAAATGTTTCTAGAGCTCTGGGAGTAACAATATCAAGTTGACTATTTGTTTCTTGGAGCTAATTAGCAATCAAACAACTTACATGTTTGGGATCATCAAAGGTGATTGTGAGGAAGAAGAGCAATTAGCCTTGGAGCACCATAATTCCAAGGATTGAGTGGGTGGCGGCAGTTATCACAGGAGAATGTATTGAATATCTGGCCCCCTGAGGCAAAAAGGAAAAAGAATGTGAGGAAAGGCTGAGGGAACAACAGAAAGGCCCTCATGGAGGCTCCCAAATACAGTGCCATGTACTATTCAATGCACTTCCTTACTGCTATCTCATGTAATTCTCTGACTACTTTTTGGGTTAGGCACAGTTTGGTATTTTTAGCTCTATTTTCTTAACAAGTAAATTAATTTTCAGAGAAGAGAAAGTCACCCAAAGTACACAGCTCAATGGAATTTGGTCCAAGACTAGAAACAATCTCTCCTTAGAGATCAGGACTATCTCACTATGTCATAATGCCACTGGTCCGGAGGGTGTCTGGGTGCATGTTAGACAAAGGTGGGAGTATGGCTAAGGAAGAGTGTTCCAAGCAGAAGGAGCACTACTTGCAAAGCCCTGAGGAAGGAGAGGTACGGTGCTTCCTGAACCAAAAGCAAGCCGGTAAGACTAGAGCAAGGACAGCAACATGGACATTGGTGTGAAGTGAGGCTAAATATGTAGCAGGGGACAGATCAGGATGGGCACTGAGGGTTAGTTTCCACATCTTCAGCCAGATCTGCCTACCTCCAACAAGAGATTCCTTCCCAAATAGCATCAGCACATGCTCTACTTAGGACTTTTGTTACAGAAAGTCTTACCAACTTTTGAGCTCCTGGTAGTAGGATGGGGGTAGGGCACAGGGTATCGTCTGAACATAAGCCCACTTGCACACCAACCTTAGTCTGAATAAATGACATGTTCTACCCTTTTATGTACGATTATATTCCAAATGAATATAGATGTTGTAATGAACAAAACAAATTCATTTCTAAGGACTCCCGAATTCTTAGGAGCTTTGGGCTATTATATCTATAAACCCTACATCTCTGGCCTCATCAGCCTGTGACAACAAATACAGTTGCAACTCTCTTTGCTCTACAAATTGTTGTGGCTTGAAAATTGCCCTACTCAAAATATCATCTGGCTATTTCTGAGAGTTTGCGTGGGAACAGAAGAGGTCTCTCGGGCTTCTCATCTTGTCTCCTCCACACTGTTTGCTCTGCTCTGCTTCACTGCACTTCTGAGGCCATCTCTGTTCATTCCCACCTTCCATGACCCCAGCACTACTACCTTTATACTTATGTCTCCCTTGCTAGCTTTGCTCATCCCCACCAGTCCTGTCAGCATCGCTACTGGTTGGGCACAAAGGCTCAGATAGTTTGCTTTCTGCTTGTACTGGAAGTCTGACATAACTTCCTGAGGTTGGAGGCTGGCCCTGTCACCTTCCTGAGCTTGACCTCCCCTCCAATGATCACCATCTGCACTGTGCATCTGCAGCTGATGTAACCAGTGCCAGCACAGATGCCTGTAGAAAGTAAAGACCTGCTCTTCCTACCCTTTTCCAGCCTCCTCCCTTGTACCAGGGCAGCTCACTCTCAGCAATGGAACTTCTCTGAGTGTCTCCACATATGGGATTCCAGTCCAACTGGCCCCGCAGAAAGCATGCTTTTTGTTGCTATAGTCCAGGCGTCAGCAAATTATGACTCAGGGGCCAAATCCATTGTCTGTCAGTTTTGATAAATCAACTTTTCCTGGAATACAGCCACATTCATTTATTTACATGTTGTTTATAACTGCTTTCGCGCTACAGTGGCAAAATGGATAAGGCTGTGTCAGAGGCAGGATGGTTTGTAAAACCAAAAACATTTACTATCTGAATTTCTACAGAGAAAGTTTGCCAACTCTTTATCTCGTCATATTTTCTGCCTGGAGAGTAACTTCTGCCCAGTGGAGCCATCATTTCCCTCAGTGGAAAATGATATTCCTCCTTGCTAAGATGTGGTCTTGTCTCATGAACTCTACCTAACAATCTACCTAACTCTGAAAAAATTAGGGATAATTTTTCCAAAAGCCGTACTTTACCTCTGATCTATGGCAACCTTGCTATTTGTACTTTTGTATAAGCCAGCACTAGAATTAATACAATGACATTAATGGTTTTTCTACCTATCATCTATCTTACTCTATCATACATCTACATAAATATAATTTGAATTACATATACATGTATACATCAGGGTGAGACAATACTTTTATACAAAAATTACTGTAACTTTATTCACTGAACAATAAATTCGAGATATTATTTTAAACACTTTCATTATTTATTTATTTAACAAGACTTCTATTATTCTATATTTATGTAGATGACAGTTTTAACCTTCTCTGTGCTAGTTTACACTCTCTCCGCAAAGACTTCCTTTTTGCTCCAGTCAAAGTCCCTTGGAAGGCTCTCATTAGCCCATCTAGGGTCACGTGACCATCAATGGGGCAGAAGGATTATATAGGGAATAACTTATTCTAATTGACCATGTTGGGGTCAAAGGCCAACACTGGAGTTTGAATGTGGAGTCAGCTTCATACAATATGTACTAAAAGAGAGAGGTCCCTCAGATAAGATAACTCCTCTGTAGGCAGACACAATTTTTTTTTCCTGAAGTATATAGGGTAGAGAGCTGGATCTGAAGATATTAGGGTTTTGGCAGCCCTTTTCCCTCTCTGCTGGGGCTCCTTACTCTGTCCCAACCTGGTTGTAATGGAGATACTTTTCCAGCCACAACCTGTTACTCTGTAGTTCAGTGGGAAAATGAAATATTCCATCAACAAATAGCTACTGACCATTCTCAAGAAACCAGGTTGAGAGCTGAGCATGGAATGGTGAAGAAGAATGGTTCTTCCTCTCCAGGAACTGATAGAGTCATAGAGGAGCTAGACAGAATTACAACATGGCAGGACAATGTGATAGAGAAAATAAGTGATGCTCTCAGAGCATGTTGCTAAGGCACTCAACTGAGTCTGGTTTATGTAGAAGTGGTACCTGAGATGAAAAGAGATCAGGCAAATCCAAATGAAGAAACTGGAAAAGTATCCTGTGGAGGGGAAACAGCACTTTGCAAAGCCCGGAGGAGAGAAAAAGTTTAGAGAATTGCTCATTATCTCATATGTTTGGACCAAAGAATATTAGGGGGCATGGGGTGAAAAATAGGATTGGAAAAATAAACAGAGACTAGTGCATGAAAAGACTTGCTAAGTCCATGTTAAGGATTCAGACTGAGAGATGCAGGGTTACAGGGAATGGTTTCAAAATGGAAGGTGAGTGATATGATAAGATTTATACTTTTAAAAAGGTGACTCCAGTTGCAGAGTGAACTCAGGAGTTCCCTGTTGGCCTAGTGGTTAAAGATCTGGCATTGTCACTCCTGTGGCATGGGTTGGATCCCTGGCCAGGGAACTTCTGCATTCTGTGGGCTCAGCCAAGTGGGAAAAAAAAAAAAGTGGAACTCAGGGTGAGAGAGCAAAACTGGAAGCAGAAAGACCAGGTGAGGGGCTGTTCTGGTAATTAAAGCAAGAGGAGATGGTGGCCTGAACTAAAGCAGCAGCAGTGACAATGAAGAGAGGTCATTGATTTGAGAACTACTGAGGAAGTAGTTTATCAGGTGTTTCAATCCCTCTTCTCATAGATCAAGCTCTGGGTATCACAGTTCCAATCATGGAGCTTCTGCCATGTTTCTGAGTCTTCTCCTAACTATCACCTGAATGCTAGAGTACTGTTCTCTTACTTTTGCGTGACCCTGGGGCTCTGCTACCTCTTGATGACCCCCTACAAAGCCGTTGGGGGACTTCACCCCCCACCCACCTCATGTCTCTTGCCTTTGTCCACATCTGGAGGACACGGCTTACTTGGTTTTGCATATTCTTTTGATATCATGAATTGAAACCTCTATGGGGTTCCATGATTTCTTTCTCAGGCTGAGCTTTTTACCAGCAGTTACATATTTCAGGAAATGAAGCTGGTTCTGAATCCTTATTTTCAGTTTACTTGGTTATTTTGTCAGTGCTTAAGACATACTGAGCCAATTCCAAGGCATAACAAACATAAAGAAAGGTAGGTAGCAGTCCTGTGGCTCTGGGGTATTAAAAGTGCCAATCCTGGAGTTCCTGTCCTGGCTCAGCAGTTAAGGAACCTGAGGTTAACCTGAGGTTATCCATGAGGATGCAGGTTCCATCACTGGCCTTGCTCAATGGGTTAAGGATTGGGCATTGCCATGAGCTGTGGTATAGGTTGAAGATGCAGCTTGGAGCCAGCGTTGCTGTGGCTGTGGTGTAGGCTGGTGGCTACAGCTCCAATTTGACCTCTGTCTTGGGAACCTCCTAAAAAAAGAAAGAAAAAAGTGCCAATCCTGTCCTTTTCATTCACTTACCTGAACTGTTTGAGAATTTATTGCTGGAATGAGAAGCGATAACTCTCCTGCTCTCCCCTCTAGAGCTCTTTCTCTGTTCATTCTCTATTCCCTACATACTAATGACTCCAACATTTATAGTTTTTGTCCTGAAATCCACCATGTATTCACTGCCCACTGGATTCTCCTCCTGGATGTCCTCCAAACACTTAAGTCGAATCTACCCAACAGCTGAACCATTTGCCTTATGACTCTCTTTCCTTCTCTTCTTCCCATATTTGTGCTGATGAATGGCTCCATCAGTCATCCCCATCAGACATGCAAAAGATGTGAGAGTTATAAAATTTTCCTCCTGGAGCTATAAAATTTTCCTATATCCTTACTCTACAGTCTATAAGAATTCCACCTCTTAAATACATTTATTTATTTATTTATTTATTTATTTTTACAGTTGCACCTGCAGCATGTGGAAGTCCCCAGGCAAGGACTGCAGCTGCTGGCCACAACCACAGCCACGCCAGATCCAAGCCACATCTGCAACCTACTGCCACAGCTTGCAGCAATGCTGGATCCTTAACTGAGCAAGAACAGGGAATGAACCCTCATCCTCATGGACACTATGCCAGGTTCTTAACTCGCTGAGCTGCAATGGGAACTCCATGACATACATTTTATTTTATTAAGAAACTCAATGAATTTTATTGCATTTATACTTGTACAACCACTACGAAAAAATCCTTTTCTCTTCTACATTCTCACTGCCTTAGTTTAGTCTTTTTATGTCTCACGATGACTAGTCATTTTCTGGCTTCTCCCTTTGCTTCTTGTTTTATTATGACTTAATCCTTCAAGGACAGAATCAACTGACCATGACCTTCTTATCCTCTGCTAGAACTGAGTCTGAGATGGTCATGGGGAGGTTCCTTGTTGAATATATATTCACCTTTGAATAAAGAGAACAAACAGGGTCACCTATGTCTCTTCCTTCAAATTAAGGTCTCTTATCAATATTTTATTCTGGGTTTCAAAAAATTTCTACTGTGCTATAGAAGACCTTGAATGATGTTTCTATTAAGACATGGAGAAAATTTGAAGCTCTTCTCCCCGAAACCTTTTTAGGGCTGCACCTGAGGCACATGGAAGTTCCCAGACCTGAGGCTGAATCAGAGCTGCAGCTGCAGGCCTGCACCACAGCCACAGCAACTCCAGATCTGAGCCACATCTGCAACCTACACCACAACTCATGGCAATGCCAGATCCTTAACACACTGAGCAAGGTCAGGGATTGAACCTGCATCCTCCTGGGTACTAGTCAGGTTCTTAACCCTCTGAGCCACAATGGGAACTCCTGAAGCTCTTTATAAATAAAAAGTTGCACTTTTTCACGGGCTCTGCTATGGCTCACTTAGGGGGATAGGGTGGGAAGACCTTCTGCTGGGGTGAGAATACAAGTCAGGCTCCTGAATTTTCACAACGGAATGTCAGCCTTGCCACCTGACAGTCTAAAACATATGCTTAAAGCATATGGATCTCTTTTCAATCAACACAATGTCTTCACTTCCTCTAAAGAGCTCAATCTTGGCCTGACTGATATTTAGCCTTGTCAAAAAGCTTAGCTGAGAAGAGTGATATTTGAGGGATATTTGGAGCTCACCATTCAGGCTCTATGTTTTAACCTCAAACCCACTTAAAAATTTGGACTACAGCTCTAATTCCATTAGAAATGTCATCACTGGTTAACATTTAAGTAATATGCTATCTGGTCATGTGCAGGGGCAGTAAAGACATGTCTACTTCTGAAGAACCACCTCTAAAATATTTTCCCATTATCTTACTAAGTGTATTATCAAGAAAAGAAATGTTTCTAAAGACGTGAAATACTTTTTATATTGAGAGCTATCTTGGTTCTGCTCAGGACAAAGTTTCAATCTTTGAGCAACCTCCTTCTTCTCTAAGAGTTATTATAAAAATAATAAAAGAGAAAATTGAAGGGATAATACCACCCTAAAGAACAAAATAAATGTTCTTTGGATCAGAAAGAGAACAGAAACATTGCTAGGGATCTGCTGGACTCTGGCACTGTAAAAAGGCAGAGGTAACTAGAGTTCAGCTCCCACGGGGTAACAGGCTATAAAGGTGCCAAGCAAGTGGGGATCAGACCTAGGATCATTCTTTAAAATTAGGGATGGGGTGCCATGAAAAGCAGCTTAAAAAAAGAAAAAGAAAAACCATTTGCCTACTACTATATGAATGTCCAGGAAGATGAGATGCAGACACAGCTTTGAAGCCAGGATGTTAGACAAGAAGACTTCTGCATCAGTGACCAGAGCTCTAAAGTCACAATTCCTGCTTCATTAGCCTATCTCTCTGGGGCACAATAACTGATGTAACAGTGTCAGATATAGCTCTAGCTTGGGAGCCTACAAGGGTTGGGAGGGGGCAACCAAAAAAACCACCAGAAAAGAAAGGAAGGAGAGAGCATAGATGGAGGAATAAACCCCTAAATAATCAACAAAACTTGCTCCTTCTCCAGAGAAACTTGAAAATCCAAATTCCATAATTTGTGAAGAAAAAAATGCTACCAAAATATTAAATAATTTATAATTTATTAATAAATCATTCATTCCTTTTCAGGTGAAGTGTAAGATAATTGAACAAACTAAAAACGTTTTTATGGTAAGATATTTAGGGACTTTCACCAACAGGGTAAAGAAAGGAAAATATCTATAACAAAGAATAAAAATATGGAACAAATATGCAGAAATAAACACATAACAGGCAAATCTAAATACAGCCTATTAGTAGAAATTCTGGAAATATGTTTGCATAACCTTTAGAGAGGACACAATCAAAGAGATAATTAGTAAATCAAAAAAGCAGAACTGAGAAACTTGTGAACAAGCAGATTGAAGAAATGGAGTGTGGACTGAGGAAGTAAAACTTAGGTCTGGTAGAAGCACAAAAAAATTAGAATAAAAGAGAGTGGAGAAGCAATAATTGAAACATTGGCTAAATATTTTTTCAGTGTGTTGAAGACAAAAATCCTCAGGTAAAAATATAACCCAGGTTATAAGGATATACATGAAAATAAATTCATGCTTAGATGAATTATAATGAAATTAAAAATATAAAGAAAACGTTAAAATCTGTTAGAGAGAAAAATCAGATTTTCTTTTTCTTTTTTTTTTTTTTGTCTTTTCCAGGGCTGCAATCATGGCATATGGAGGTTCCCAGGCTAGGGGTCTAATCGGAGCTGTAGTCCCCAGCCTACACCAGAGCCACAGCAACATGGGATCCAAGCCACATCTGCAAACTACAACACAGCTCACAGCAGTGCTGGATCCCTAACCCAGCTGAGCAAGGCCAGGGATCAAACCTGCAACCTCATGGTTCCTAGTCAGATTCGTTAACCACTGAGCCACAACAGAAACTCCAAAAATCGGATTCTTAAAGGAATGACCGAATGACCATTAGGCAGGCAACTGACTTCCCACTGGCAACTACAGATACCAGGTGACAATGGAACAGTATTTACAAATTGCTGGGGTGGGGGGGAATCACTCTCAATCTAGAGTTTTTTGCCTACCTAAACAACCTAAGAGTAAAATTCTAACATCAGTTCTGGGACCTAACCACAATAAGGCTTTCCTGGAAAAAAGAACAGTTCTTTCTCACAGTGTCATTCCCTTGGACACATGCTGCATTCTATAGCTTGGATAAATCTATTCAATACTGTGATAGCCTATATAGAGATAGAATCTGAAAAAGAATGGGTATGTCTGTATGTATTTGTATGGCTGATTCACTTTGCTATATACCTGAAACTAACATAACATTATAAATCACCTATACTCCAATACAATGTACATTTAAACAAAAAGATAAATGTGGGATGTAACATTTTAAGAGAAAATATCTGTATTATTTACTTTGAAATCCTTGATTGGTGGGAGTACATCAGGATTGAGGTTGCTGTAAGGGGGCATACAAACCTTGGGCCTGTGTGACAGGAACAATATAGCAGGTTGATGGTAAACTGAGGCAGTGGCTTCTCTGCCAAGTTAAGCTATATGCATGTTGAAGTTATCCCTATTTGTTTCATGCATCCCGTTTAGGAAAGGGGAGAAACAAGAAGCTGTGTACATATAGAGCTTCAGGGTCTCTCCAATGGAAAAATATACTGTTTTTCCTGACTTCCTCTATAAACCTAAATAAATATAATAATACATTCAATCTTACTGTGCTATGTGCATTTGACTGGCCATCCTAACTTGTGATTGCTGCTAGTGGTGACATATTCTCATTAATTAAAGAGAAATAAAAAACATCTTTCTACAAACAAAGATAAAGAAAAATTTTCGCTCATGAGCCATCACTGACAGAACTATGAAGGATGTAATTTAGCAAGAATAAAATTGAGCTCAGAGAGGAAGACTGTGATGCATGATACAAAAGCAAGCAGAGAAACTGAAAAGAGTAAGTGGAGAAGTATCCGAAAAAATGAAATTAAATCTCTGAGCAACAATAAAAGAAAATGAAATGGAGTCTTCACTGGATACTTAGTGTTTTAATATTTTTGTCCTATCTGAGAGGAGGATATAGATACTGATACTAAATAATGTTACAATCTTCTTGAAGCACTTATATTTTTAAAATTTAAGAACAACCATTAAAGGGGTAGAAATATTCTCTATAGCTTTCAAATTCATTGAGAAAAAAGAGAATATGGAAAAATTTTAGCTGTTCATTAGGAGGTAGGAAAGGAAGTAAATGGAAGCAAAGTGAAAGTGTCAGAGCTAGATAACCAATGAGTTTCCACTTTTGCCATGGCTGTCAGGAGGCCCCAATAAAAATTTTTTCTCAACTATTTCATTCTGTGTTCCCAATATGGTTCAAGATAATATTTAAAATATTTTTTGCCTTCATTTTACTTTTTATTTTTCTTTTATTTTCTTTTTTAATTTTAGGGCCATATCCGAGGCATATGGAAGTTTCCAGGCTAGGGGTCAAATCGGAGCTGCACCTATAGGCCTACACTACAGCCATAGCGACGTGGGATTTGAGCCACATCTCTGACCTACACCACAGCTCATGGCAATATCAGATCCTTGACCCTCTGAGTGAGGCCAGGGATCAAACCCACATCCTCATGGATAATGTCAGGTTTGTTTCTGCTGAGCCACAATGGGAACTCCTGCCTTCACTTTAAATATCTATATATTAAGTTAATTTTCTTTTTGTATGAATAGAATTTTAAGGTGGATTTTTGGTGTGTAGGTAGTGTGTAAGTCTCATAAAATAATAGAATTTTAGGCCTGGAAAAGTTCTTAGAGATCTTCTAGTCCAGCGATAAAAAAACAAATGATCTTATCTTGGGCATAAGGCCAGTATTACTAACTAAATACAGTGTTCCTTCTTGCTAAGCCTAATCATGGTCTTAGAGTACTTCTCAAAACATTTTCCTATATCATTTGTTGACTCAAAATCTTAAACATATTTTTAATCCAGATAGAGTCCAATTACACCTTTGATAGATGAAGAAACTGAGAGGGAAAGATGAGGTAATTTGCCCAAAGTCACACAAAAACTGAGACAAAAACTTAATCTACCACAGTCCAGGGTTTCCTCTTCTGTATCTGACCAAGTCAATAAATCCTGTGGATGTCCTATCAAGGAAATCCCCAAAAATGCTGCTATTACTCTCCTGAAATCTTATTTTTAACCTGACATAAAAAAAAATCAATTGTATACAAATGAAGCTTTCCACAGAAAAGAAACTCATAGACTGGAAGAATGGACTTGTGGTTGCTGAGGGGGAGAGGGAGGGAGTGGGATGGACTGGGAGTTTGGGGTTAATAGATGCAAACTATTGCATTTGGAGTGGGTAAGCAATTATATCCTGCTGTATAGCACAGGGAACTATATCTAGTCACTTGTGATGGAACATGATGGAGGATAATGTGAGAAAAAGAATATGTATATATATATATGACTGGGTCACTTTGCTATACAGTAGAAATTGACAGAATACTGTAAATCAACTATAATGGACAAAGTAAAAATCATAAAAAAATAAATAAATTTTAGTTTCCACTTCTGGACATGATAAAGGAAACACATTTCATTTTCCTCCTCTCACTAATCAGAACAAATAAACCCTGGACAAAATACATAAGCCTGAAAAATGGGGAAGAAAAGACAGATTTGCTAGGGACCTCAGGACTCAAGGAACTACCTGGAAGCAAGTTCTCTGGGTTTTTTTCTTGCCTCCTCTTTGTGCTGGTCTTGTGACTAGAGAAGCCTACAACTTGGAAACAGGTGCAGGTAAAAAAATTTACCCCAAATGGAGCCAAGGCTCTCTAGCAGAAGGACTGTGGAAAGTACTTTGTGAAAAGTATAGTCAGGTGGGTCAGAAACCTTTACGCATATGTGCCTGCTCTCAAGGTGTGGACCATGAGGAGGTCATGTCCCTCTTGCACCATGATGGGCACTGCAGGGTAGAGTCCATGGCTAGGACCCTGTTGTCCCTCTCCTTTGCAATAAGGAGGTGATGGCCTCCCCTGTAGAACTGCAGGTAGAATCCTGACTTTCTCCATCTATTAGTCTGCTGGGGCTGCCATAACAGAACACCATAGACTGGGTGGCGTAAACACCAGAAACTTATTCTCTCACAGTTTTGGAGGCTGGAAGTCCAAGTTATGGTGCCAGCAGGGGTGGTTTCCGGTGAGACCTCTATCCCTGCCTCTCAGAAATTCACCTTCTCACTGTGTCTTCACATGCCTTTTCCTCCCTGCATATGCAGAGGGAAAGCTGTCTCTTCTCATAAGGACACTAATCCTATTGGATTAGGGCCCCACCTTTACAGTATCATTTAATCTTAGTTACCTCCTTCAAGGCCCTATCTCCAAATACAATCACACTGGTGGTTAAAGATTCAACATATGGATCTGGTGGAGGAGAGCACAATTCAGTCCATAACAAACACCATCCTTCAGTAATAAGGAGGTACCCCTGTCTTATAAAGCCTGTACATGGAACCTTGACATTTATCCCTGCCCTGCACCAATAATGAAGCAAAATTGATAAGTTGGATTTCATCAATAATGAAAATACTTCACCTTTTATAAAATACCTGTTAAAAGAAGAGAAAACAAGCCATAGAGCAAAAAATTTTTTTAAAAAAGTATTTCCACATCACCTATCTGATACCAAACTTGTATTCAGAATAAAGAACTCTCTTAACAGTAAGAAAACAAAAATCCAATTTGAATATGGAAAAAAATTGAATGAATACTTGTCTAAAAAGAACATACTGATGGTAAGCACACAGAAAAATTTTCAACATCATAAGTCTCAATTAAAATTATAGGTGCTACTATCACACACATATTAGAATAATAAAAATAAATAATACTGATAGTGCCAAGTGCTGACCAGGAATGTAAAATGGTACAGCCATGTTAGGAAAAGTTAGGCAGTTTCCTACTAAATTAAACATATACAAGCCATATGACCCAGCAAATGAAAAGTTACATTTACACAGAAACCCGTACACGAATGTTCATTTCGGTTTTCTCTGTAACTATCAAAAACTGGAAACAACCCAAGTGTCCTACAGCAGGTGAACTGATTAACTGTGGTACATCTCGTACTATGGAATAATACTCAGCAATAAAACTGAGTTAACTATTTATACATATAGCAATTTAGATGAATTTCATAGGAATTATGCTGAGTGAAAGAAGTCAATCACAAGCAGTAACATAGGGTATATTTCCACTATGTGACATTCTTGAAGAGAAAAAGTCATAATGGTACAACACAGTGATTGCCAGAAAGTTAGGTTTAGAGATAGGATATGACTTATAAGGTGTAACCCAAAGGAGTTTCTTAGCAGTGATAGAACAGTTCTTTATCCTTAATGGGGTGATGGTCACTTAAATTACAGAGTGACACATGCACACCTACCTACCTACCTTCTATTCCTATACACACGTGCGCACACACACATGCACACACACACACATACACACAAGTCCATGTAGAACTGGAGAAATCCAAATAAGGCCTTTTCCGGAGTTCCCGTAGTGGAACAGCAGAAACAAATCTGACTAGGAACTATGAGGTGATGGGTTCGATCCCTAACTTCGCCCAGTGGGTTAAGGATCTGGCGTTGCCATGAGCTGTGGAGTAGGTCACAGACGCGGCTCGGATCTGGCATTGCTGTGGCTGTGGTGTAGGCCAGTGGCTGCAGCTCTGATTAGACCCCTGGCCTGGGAACCTCCATATGCTGCGGGTATGGCCCTGGAAAGACAAAAAAACCAAAAAACCAAAAAAAAAACCAAAACAAAAAAACAAATAAGGTCTTTTCCTGAGAAGAGTATCGTACCAAGGTCAATTTCTTGGTTTTAACAATGCACTGTGGTTAGTAAGACATTATCGTCAGAGGAAACTGAGTGAAGAAATGTGAGAAGTCTGTACTGGTTCCAGAATTTCTTGAGTCTAAACCTATTTCAAAATAAGAGGCCATCATTTAAAAAATCAATTGTAACACATTTTTGAAAATATTCCAGTCTCAAGACTTGAAAACCACTGCTCTTAGCTGTTATGCCACACTAGTAAAGAGCCATTGGGAAAGTGCCTATAGGATAAATAAATAGGCACAAATAAGGGGTGCTCTCCACTACTCAACATTCTTTTCGTCTCCTTAGACACTAGGAGAACAAAACGCAAAAGAGGAAATGGTTACCTGAGACAATTATGGCATTTGAAGTGGGATGGTTTCATTTTATTTTTTTTGTCTTTTTAGGGCCGCACCTGGGGTATATGAAGGTTCCCAGGCTAGGGGTCAAATCGGAGCTGTAGCTGCTGGCCTACACCACATCCACAGCAACGCAGGATCCGAGCCTCTTCTGTGACCTATACCACAGCTCATGGCAACACCTGGTCCTAACCCACTGAGCAAGTCCAGGGATCAAACCTGCATCTTCATGGATGCTAGTCAGGTTCATTTCTGCTGGGCCACAAGGGGAACTCCATGAAGTGGGATGGTTTTAATAGATTTTATATATCAACTCTCTCAGGATAAATCTCATTTGCTTGTTGTAGAATGATCTCAATGCATTATGAATTCTTCTTGCTAAGCTTTCACACCTATATTCATATAACACCATAGTCTAGGTGTTTTCCCTTAAATATATTTTTGCCAAAATATTATGCTTCAAAAAGCTCTTTCCTATCATTTTAGTCAGTTAATTGAGAGCTAAACTGAAGGGAAATCAACATGTTTACAATAAGCTTTTGTAAAAGTTGGAGCCCATACGCTTTTTACTGTTTTCCTTACCCTAACATCTCATTAGTGTTATCACATTCCTGAGATATTCAAAATGGTTAAAAGTGTAAAAACACAAATATTGAGAAACCTTAGGAGACTACATTGGGAAGCTCTTAAAAAATGTTAACTGGGAAATACACAAAACAACTCTATTTGTCAGGGTTAAGGTCATGGGAAATACATCTGTTTGCATTTGTGGAGTATACTGTCATAGTAAAAAGCAACGTGCAGTTACATCATCTGCTAAGCATGTATATCACAAATTGCTTGAAAGCCATCATCATAATATTCTGGGTCCCACCAAAATGTTATGATTAAACAGCCACAACAAAGGCTGTGCCCAGAAGGTCTCGCTTTTGTTCTGAGCTGGGTTTATTTGAAGAAAATGGAATGTGATTGTAATAAGAAGCCTGGCCTGGCTCTGTCTCTTCAACTCATTAGGCTGCCTTAACATGCAAGAGGCAGTCTGGTGGAGGGGGACAGGCTAGGGGAAGGCTTGTAAGTTCCACACAACACCCTGGGGCTTGACAAGGGAAGAGAGGATGACAGGTGCAGAGGAGATGGATGAAGTCCTCCATCAGATGACTCCCACGGAGCTGGAGTCCTCGCCTTCAGGGCAGAGCTCTCAGTGGGGGTGGGGGGGTGCACTCCATCACAGTCAAAAATTCCAGTGATACATCGTTCATGGGAAAAATCAGACAAGGCAGTTACGGGAAAGAGCAGGAAGCCATGTCCATCTTCCAATCAAATTTTCAATATTTAACCATCACTTCCTAAGTACAGTTGGGCTTGGTGAATTATGCAGTATCCACAAGGCTGTCTGAGGAGACTGGCTCCTAATAATGGATTTTTGCATCACAAATGAATAGAGTTTTCTATTCATCTCTCCTTCCTGTGGTTACTTCTGCCTAATTTGCATTTTTACCTGTGACTTTTGCTTTATGATAAGAAATGTAAAATCCAGTATTCCCATCATGGCTCAATGGAAAGGAATCTGACTAACATCCATGAGGAGATAGGTTCAATCCCTGGCTTCACTCAGTGGGTTAGGGATCCTGCATTGTCATGAGCTGTGGTGTAGGTCACAGACATGGCTAGGATCTGGCATTGCTGTTGCTATGGTGTAGGCCAGTGTCTACAGGTCCAATTTCACCCCTAGCCAGGGAACTTCCATACTCTGTGGGTGCAGCCCTAAACAGCCAAAAAAAAAAAAAAAGAGTAAAATCCTCTTTTAGCAAAAGTGTCCAAACTGATTGACTCTATATTAATTAAATACACTTGTTTGGGTATTCTATTCTCATTTGCATGCAGAGCTTCAAACAGGTACAAGTTATATACAGTCAAATCCAGATGTGCTCTTTCCCCGGAAGAATAAAAACAGGCCCTCCTGGCCTGCTAGGAGCTGAAGGTGACGAAGTGGAACAAGTGGAGCCAAAATGGAGCAAATAAAAAGTGGGAATCTGAGCACATAGAAACAGAGAGCAGAATGGTAGTTATAGGAGCTGGTGGGCGGGGACTTGGGGAGATGTTCGTCCAAGGGTACAAATCTGCAGTGAGAAAATAAGTTCTGGAGATCATACACAGCACAGTGATTATAGCTAGCGATAATGTATCGTATACTTGAGAGTTACTAAGAGACTAGACCTTAAATGTTTTCAACACCTCATGCTATGGCTGTAAAGTATAGTCATATTGCAATGAAATGAATCAAATCAACTCCTTGTATACCTTAAACTTACACAATGTTATATGTCAATTTTATCTAAATTAAAGCAATTGGTTATTTGACATTAAAAAACCAACTCAGTCCCACTGCGGCTCAGCAGTAACGAACCTGACTAGTATCTACGAGGACACAGGTTTGATCCCTGGCCTCACTCAGTGGGTTAACAATCCAGCGTTGCCATGAGCTGTGGCATAAGTTGCAAATGAGGCTTGGATCCTGCATTGCTGTGGCTGTGATGCAGGCCAGCAGCTGCAGCTCCAATTTAACCCCTAGCCTGGGAACTTCCATATGCTGCAGGTGTGGCCCTAAAAAAAAGAGCTAAAAAACCCACAAAAAAACAAAAAACAATAGTGGGAGCTTAGGACATTTTTCATAGCACTGGAGTCAGTGGTGGCTGGGAACTGGCTACTGTCCTAGGGGCGATTGTGATGCTATAGGGAGGTAATGTACATGGAGCACATCCATCTCAAGTTGTAGGGCTGAGGCTGGGGAGCTTTCCTCCCAAGGATGGAGAATGCTCACTTGTTAAGGGACTGCTTGGGCTTTGGCTTTCTCCAGACACAATTTAGGGATTAGGATTTCCAGATCATACTTGGCATTAAGAATGTCATAACAAACTCTACTTTCTAAGGCTTCTGATCCTTAAATATAATTCAAGGGAAGTAACGGCTTTTTTCATCTGCATATATTCTCATGCCTTTATTTTTTCAGTTTCTTTAGATACCATTGACCTATAGCATTATATAAGTTTGAGGTGTACAACATGTTGATTTGATATATTTATAGATTATAAAATTATGGCTGTAGCTTAGCTAATAACTCTCTCATGTCATATAATTACTTTTTGTGTGTGTGTGGTGAGAACATTTAAGATCTACTCTCTTAGCAACTTTCAAGCACATAACTCAATATTATTAAGTAAAATCACCATGCTGTACATTAGATCCCCAGTACTTACTCATCTTATAACTAGAAATTTGTGCTTTTGACAAAGGTCTCCCTCTTGCCCCCACTCCCCAGCCCCTGGTAACCACCAATCTGTTTCTGGGATTTTGAGTTTTTTAGATTCCACGTATAAGTGACACCATATAAGAGTTACTATTTGTCTTTGCCTATCAGACTTTCTTTTTAATTATACGATTTAAAAAAAATTTTTAAAGTTACTTTCCATTTACAGTTATTACAAAAATATTGGCTATATTCCCCATGTTATACAGTACCTCCTTGAGCCTATCTTACATCTAATAATTTGTACCGCCCACTCCCTCACCTCTATATTGCCCCTCTCCCTTCCCCACTGGTAACCACTAGTTTGTTCTCTTCATCTGTGAGTCTGCTTCATTTTTGTTACATTCACTAGCTTTTTTAGATTCCACATATAAGTGAGATCATACAGTATTTGTCTTTCTCCATCTAAGTCATTTCACTTAACATAATGCCTTCCAAGTCCACTCACTGACAATTAGGTTGTTTCCATTTCTTGGTAGTTGTAAATAATGCTGCTAGGAACTTTGGGGCGCATGTACCTTTTTGAATTAGTGTGGGGTTTTTTTTGGGGGGGATATATACCCAGCAGTAGAAATGCTGGATCATATGGTAGTTCTATTTTTAGCTTTAGCATAATCCCCTCAAGTTGTATCTACAGTTATCACAAATGGCAGGATTTCCTTCTTTCTCCCAGCTGAATAGTATCTCATTGTATGTATATAGACCACATCTCCTTTATCCATTTATCTGTTGAGGGACACTTATATTGTTTCCATATTATGAATAATATTGCAAGAAACATGGCAGTCCATGGCTTTATTAAGGTTGTGCCAAAGGAAAGCAACAATACCTACATAATGAGCATCCTGCTCCCTCTCTCCTTCCCTCCCTCTTTTTCCCCCTCCCTTCTTCCTTCCCTGCTTCCTTCCTCCTCCTTCCCTCTGTCCCTCAGTGGAACTTTTTTTGAGTGGCAGCCATGTGGCAGATAGGTACTGTGCTAGGCTCTGGGGAAATCACGACTAACGAGATGCAGCCTCTGTCCATGAGATGCTCTTTATAATCTAGCATGAAATACAGAAAAGTAAACAGGCAATGGCAACTCAGAGGAATAACATCTTATGAGGATAATGATAACAATAAGGATTTATGTTCATTAAGTCATTTTCACAACTATCTCTTGAGCCAGGTACTAATGGTATTCCTATTTTACCAGTGAAAAGCTTGAGGCTTGGTTCATTTTGCAAGTTCATGCACTCAGCAAGTGTAAAGCCGAAATTTGAATCTCAGCCTGTGGAATGTGGATTCTGTCTGACAAGTTAACTCAAGCACTTTGACACTAATTGGTTATGTGGGCAAACACTGTGATGGGAATTGCAGCTAGCATGGTCTTGGAGGAGCCAGAGGGTGGTCAGGAAAGGCTCCTTGGAGGAGGTTACAGCTAATCTGAGAACTGAAGAAAGATTAATAGCCAAAAGAATAAGATAAATTTGAGTCTGAGACCTGGCCATTCCCACTCCCCAGCTTGGGTGAAACATTTGACTTAGCCTCGACCACCTTATCTACTGAGAAAATGAGGCTGATATTATCCTCATTTGAAAATTGTTAGAATGAAATGAGATAGCATATGTGAAAGTTTGAGCATAGGGCTTGGCATTAGGAAAACACTTGATAAATATTTCTTTTCTAAACAATGCAACAATGCCAAGCGATCATATTCTGCATTTCGCTGTGTCAGGGAACACGTGACCTGCATTAACACCAAAGCCATGATCTAATTCAGATAGTTTAAAATGAGAATTTAGATTATTTATTCTAATTTATATTAGCACTATCCCTATTATTTTCTTGGGTATTTTTGGGTATTTCGTTTATCTGCTTGCTTAACAACACATTCAGCTATTACTAGATGTATTTTAAGAACATTCGTGGAGGAAAAAAAGTTGTTTGGCTATTTCTCAGAAATAACAGAGCCTGAGAGGAGCATTTATCAAAACAACTCAATGTAAAAACAAAACAAAACAAAACAAAAACAAAACAAAACTCCGTGATTGGTTGCTGAGATAAAAAGAAGACATGAATCTAAAACATAATAACTTACTAATTGATTCTCAAGTTCATGGGCATTTGTAACATTAAAAAAAAATGTATACTTTATGACAGAATCACTTCCAGACGTAAGAAGCTCCTCTTTTCCAATTCATTTAAGAAAACATTAGAAACTGTTGAAACAAATTGATGCAATTGGTTTAGGACAAATGGATATACTACAGGTAACTCAAAATGGTTAATCCCAAGCAAGACACACAATCTCTCTTCCTAAATACCTATTCCTCTTTTGTGCCAAATCAGTTAGTGACATCAGTATTCTCTTACTTAGGCTAAAAACTTTGAGTGATCTTTGTCTCCTCCCTGTGTCAAATCAGCTGTTAAATGTGATAGGCAAATCAGCAGTCCCAAGACTCCTACCCTTCAGTGTAACACTTTCTTTATAATCCCTTTCCCTTGAGTGTAGGTAGGACCTGTGAATAATATCACCCCAGTGATTATATGGCAAAGGTAGAGGGATTTTGCAGATGTGATTAAGATCCCTAATTAGTTGATTCTGAGTTAATCAAATGGGGATTATCCTGGGGAGATCTGATTTTGAATCCAGGGGAGGTGGCAGAGATTCTTTTGCTGGCCTTGGGGAAGTCATTGTTCCCAAGTTCATGTTCATAACATAGCTTCATTGTTATGAAAGGGCTCCTGTGGCAAGGATCTGAGAGTGACCTCTAGTATATGAGAGGTGTTCCCCAGTGATAATGGCTAAGAAAATAGGAAACTCAGTAATGAATTCTGCCAATAATCCAGATGAGCTTAGAAATAGATCCTTTCCCAGTCAAGCCTCCAGGTAAGAACATAAACCAACTGATACCTTGACTGTAGCCTATACCCTGAGAAGAAACCTAGCTACACTGTACCCAGAGTCATGACCCACAGAAACTGAGATAATATATATGTTGCTTTAAGTGACTAAGTTTGCATCCATTTGTTATGCAGCATAGAAAATGAATACAAAAATTCTCTCTATGGAGTTTTCATTGTGGCTTGGTGGTTAATGAACCTGACTAGTATCCATGAGGACACGGGTTCAATCCCTGGCCTTGCTTAGTGGGTTAAGGATCTGTCATTGCTGTGACTGTGGTGTAGGCAGGCAGCTACAGCTCTGATTTGACCCCTAGCCTGGGAACATCCATATGCCACAGATCCAGCCCTAAAAAGACAAGACCAAAAAAAAAAATTTTTTTTTTCCAAATTTTCCCTTTCTAGTGTCTTTAGTTCTCCCATTTTCTTTATTGTTATTTCTCTCACTGAGGTCCTCATGCCCCTCACCTGAACTAATAACTTTCTAACTTGTTTTCCCCTTATTAGTTTCTCACTTTTCTGGGGAATTCATTGCTACTGTGTTTTATCTTCCAGAAATAAAGTTTTGCTCATGACTCACTCTCAAAAAAAAAAAAAAAGGTTCAATTACACCATGCATAAAAATAAACTCAGAATGGATTAAATAAAGACCTACATGTAAGGCTAGATACTATAAAACTCTTAGAGGAAAATATAGGCAGAACACTCTTTTACATAAATCACAGCAATATCTTTTTGGATCCACTTCTCAGAGTAATGAAAATAAAAACAAAAATAAACCAATGGGATCTAATTAAACTTAAAAGTTTTTGCACAGCAAAGGAAACCATTAAAAACATGCAAAGACAACCTACAGAATGGGAAAAAATTTTGCAAATGAAGTGTCTGACAAGAGATTAATCTCCAAAAGATACAAACATCTCATTCAGCTTTATATTTTAAAAAAATCAAAAAATGGTCAGAAGATCTAAACAGACATTTTTGCAAAGGAGAGTTAGAGATGACCAAAAAGAACATGAAAAGATGCTCATTATCACTAATTATTAGAGAAATGCAAATCAAACTACAATGAGGTATCACCTCATACCAGTCAGAATGGCCATTATCAAAAAGTCTACAAACAATAAATGCTGGAGAGGGTGTACAGAAAAGAGAACCATCCTACACTGCTGTTGGGAATGTAAACTGGTATAGCCACTATGGAGAACAGTATAGAACTTCCTTAAAAACTAAATATAGAACAAGCATATGATCCAGCAATCTCACTTCTGGGTATATACTGGAGAAAACCATAATTTGAAAGAATACAATCTCCCTAATGTTCCCTGCAACACAATTTACAACACCCAAGACATGGAAGCAGCCTAAATGTCCATCAACAGAGGAGTGGATAAAGAAGGTGTGGTACATATATACAATGGAATATTACTCGGCCAGTAAAAAGAATGAAATAATGTCATTTACAGCAATATAGATGGAGCTAAAGATTATCATACTAAGTTAGACAGAGAAAAATAAATATGATATTACTAATATTCAGAATCCAATAAAAATGATACAAAAGAGCTTATTCACAAAATAGAAACAGACTCAAAGATTTCAAAACAAAATTTATGTTTACCAAAGGGGAAATTTTGTGGGGAGGGATGGACTGGGAGGTTGAGATTGACATATACACATTACTATATACACAATCGATGGGTTACAAGGACCTACTATATAGCTCGGAGAAATCAATTCAATATTCTGTGATAGTCTATATGGGGAAAGAATCTGAAAAAGAATGGAAATATATGTTTATGTATGGCTGATTTACTTTGCTGTGCACCTGAAACTAACACAACATTTTAAGTCACCTATATTTAATAAAATTTATTTTAAAAGTATATTGCTCCCATTTTCTCCATAATCACAGATATATAGCTTAGTCATTTTGGCTATGGGTTTTAGATTTAGAGAGCTATGGACTTATAAATTACAGAATCTAAATTCTAACACTTAACTGGCTTGGGTATATTAATAAACCTCTTTAAGCCTCAGAGGTTCTATAAAGTGAAGATCATAATTGTATCTTTCTCATGGGCTATTTAAGAATGAAATGAGATAGTGCATATAAAGTTTCTGTTACACAGTGTATGCTCAATAAATCATAACTATGATTGTGGTTATTATAGAATTAAATCTAAACTGCTTATTCTGGTATTTAAAGCCTTCAATGATCTTCATTTTTTATAATGATTTTTATTTCTTCTGTTATAGCTGATTTACAGTATTCTGTCAACGACCTTTAACAGCTTTCCCAGCCACATCTCTGTCTATGCCTTTCCACAAATTATGCTCATCAGCCACACCAGCCTAATCAAATGAACTTGGTTTCACATCATGCAATCTATGTTTCTGTCCAGTACTTATTTTCTTCCTTGAGATTAGTATTTTTATTCTTGCCATTCTACACCTATCAAAATTCCACAAATAGTTTGAAGCTCAGCCTTTATGAGACCTCCCCTCTGAACAGAAGAAGGCTTCAGCTGGCACCCACTTACTGGCACTTACCTATTTACCCACCACTGGCATCACTTACTGGATACTTAATGCCTAGATCTATTCTGATTTGTCAGAGGCCCGTTCTGATTGATGGTATCATATAAGTTGCTGTATATTGTTAGTTGTAACCCTGCTATATTGTTGCTGTATATTGTTAGTTGTAATCCTTCTCCTCCTTTGATCTCTCAACTCAAAATTACTACTTCCTCTCTTTGTGTTCCTGTAGCAATTTGCTTCAACCTATGTGTGGTATTTTAAACTACATTTTGAACTTCCACCTGCTCACATGATTGTCTTTCTCACTGTATAAAAAGAAGGGATCATCTTTAGATTCCCAATTCACTGGACACATAAATGCTCAAATCCTTGTTGCATGATTAAGAATTAGTTTCATTGACTTGTCAGTCTTAAGAAGGATGAAGCACATTTTTGTAATGGATGATACCTACTAATAGTTCACTGGCTTCAGCAGCATCTTATTTGGCTTAAACAATTAAATATTTTACATGAATGCATCAAAGTAAACTATGTATGATTTATAAAGCCCAATAAATTCTATAAAGATGTGGATGGACAATTTATTCAAATGATAATATCTCTATCTTTATATCAATGTTTCATTGCCAGAATAATTTCAGTACTTCATTGCTGTAACAAATCTTTTTATGTCAAACAATTGCATTTATGTAAACTGGAAAACATTTGAAATATCACCTAGCCTATGGATCTGAAGATTTGAATCCATATAAAGATCTCTGTCTTCCCTTTATCTCTTCTAATCTATCTTTCGGTCCATGCTCTTTGCCCAACTGCCTCTTCCCTTTCCAATCAAGGACCATTCTTCTTACTGGAAATTGTAGACTTCAAATAGAAGTCACATAGTTTTCCTTTTTTTTTTTTTATAGGGCCACACCCATGGCATATGGAAGTTCCCAGGCTAGGGGTCAAATCAGCCTACACCACAGCCACAGCAATGTCTGATCTGAGCTATCTTTATTCTGTTCCATTGGTGTGTATGTCTGTTTTTGGTACCAGTACCACACCGTCTTGATGACTGTGGCTCTGAAATATTGCCTGAAGTCTGGGAGAGTTATGCCTTCTGCTTGGTTTTTGTTCCTCAGGATTGCTTTGGCAATTCTGGGTCTTTTGTGGTCCCGTATAAAGTTTTGGATTGTTTATTCTAGTTCTGTGAAAAATGTCATGGGTAATTTGATAGGGATTGCATTGAATCTGTAGATCACTTTGGGTAGTATGGCCATTTTTACAATATTAATTTTTCCAACCAAGGAGCATGGAATATCTTTCCATTTCTTTGCATCCTCTTTAATTTCCTTGATTAATGTTTTATAGTTCTCAGCATATAAGTCTTTGACCTCCTTGGTCAGGTTTATTCCCAGGTATTTGATTTTTTGGGGGTGCAATTTTAAAAGGTATTGTATTTTTGTATTCCTCTTCTAATAGTTCATTATTAGTATACAGAAATGCAACTGATTTCTGAATGTTAATCTTATATCTTGCTACTTTGCTGAATTTGTTGATCAGTTCAAGTAGTTTTTGGGTTGAGTCCTTAGGGTTTTCTGTATATAGTATCATGTCATCTGTATACAGTGACAATTTTATCTCTTCCCTTCCAATTTGGACTCATTTTGTTTGTTTGTCTGATTGCTGTGGCTAGTACTTCCAGTACTATGTTGAATAACAGTGGTGAGAGTGGACATCCTTGTCTTGTTCCAGATTTTAGTGGGAAGGCTTTCAGCTTCTCTCCATTGAGTATTATATTTGCTGTGGGTTTGTTATAAATGGCTTTTATTATGTTAAGGTATGTTCCCTCTATACTCACTTTGGTAAGAGTTTTGACCATGAATGGATGTTGTACTTTGTCAAATGCTTTTTCTGCATCTATTGAGATGATCATGTGGTTTTTGACTTTTCTTTTGTTATTGTGATGTATGACGTTGATTGACTTGCATACCTTGAACCATCCTTGTGAACCTGGGATGAATCCCACTTGGTCGTGGTGTATGATCTTTTTTATATGTTGTTGGATTCGGTAGGCTAAAATTTTGTTGAGAATTTTTGTGTCTATGTTCATCAGAGATATTAGCCTATAGTTCACTTTTTTCGTGGTATCTTTGTCTGGTTTTGCTATTAGGGTGATGGTGGCATCATAGAATGTCTTTGGGAGTGTTCCCTCTTCTTCAAACTTTTGGAAAAGTTTAAGGAGGATGGGTATAAGTCCCTTTTTGTATGTTTAGTAGAATTTGCTTGTGAAGCCATCTGGTCCTGGACTTTTGTTTGTAGGGAGTGTTTTTATGACATATTCAATTTCATTTCTCTCTCTTTTTTTTTTTTTTGTCTTTTTGCCTTTTCTAGGGCCACTCCCTTGGCAATATGGAGGTTCCCAGGCTAGGGATCTAATTGGAGCTGTAGATGTCGGCCTATGCCAGAACCACAGCAACATGGGATCCGAGTCACATCTGTGATCTACACCACAGCTCATGGCAATGTGGGATCCTTAACTCACTGAGCAAGGCCAGGGACCGAACCCACAGCCTCATGGTTCCTAGTTGGATTTGTGAACCACTGCGCCATGACGAGAACTCCTCAATTTCATTTCTAGTGATCAGTCTGTTCAGTTGATCTATTTCTTCTTGATTCAGTTTTGGCAGGCTGTAAGTTTCTGAAAAGTTGTTCATTTCTTCTAGGTTGTCAAATTTGTTGCATACAATTGTTCATAGTGTTCTCTTATGGTTTTTTATATTTCTGCAGTATCCATTGTGATTTCTCCTTTTTCATTTCTTATTTTGTTATTTGGGTTTTTTAATCTCCTCTTAGTGAGTCTGGCCAGAGGTTTGTAAATTTTGTTTATTTTTTCAAAGAACCAGCTCTTGCTTTTATTGATTTTTTTCTATTATTTTTTTGAATCTCTATTTTGTTGATTTCCTTTCTGATCTTTATGATTTCCTTCCTTCTGCGGACTTTAGGTTTTGTTTGTTCTTCTTTTTCTAATTCATTTAGGTGATGGGTTAAGTTGACAATTTGAGATTTTTCTTCTTTTTTGAGGAAGGCCTGTATTGCTATGAATTTCCCTTTGAGCACTGCTTTTGTGGCATCCCATAGATTTTGGGAGGTTGTAGCTACATTATAATTTTTCTTGAGGCATTTTTTAATTTCCTTTTGATTTCTTCGTTGACCTGTTGATTTTTTTAGTAGCATGTTTTTTAGTCTCCATGTAGGTAGTTTTTTCTCATTTATTTTCCTGTGGTTGATTTCTACTTTCATGCCATTGTGGTCAGAGAAGATACTTGAAATAATTTCTATACTCTTAAATTTGTTAAGGTTAGTTTTGTGCCCCAGTATGTGATCGATCCTTGAGAATGTTCCATGTGCACTTGAGAAGAACGTATATTCTGATTTTTTTGGATGTAATGTCCTGAAAATGTCACTTAAGTCTAACTTTTCTATTGTGTCATTTAGGATCTCTGTTGCCTTATTGATTTTCTGTCTAGAGGATCTGTTCATTGATGTGAGTGGGATGTTAAAGTCTCCTACTATTATTATATGCCCATCAACTTCTACTTTTATGTCTGTTAGTATTTGTTGCAAGTCCTTCTACTCATTTTAAATATGAGCTAGCTAGACTAGTTTCTTTCACAAATCTCTCACTTTCTTAGGATTTTAGAGCTCATAAAATATGTACACAATGTGTATGTGTGTGTTTTCAAAATGCTTACTATTTACCAAACACAGTGCAAGATATTTTACATGAGTTTTCTTGGTTAATTCTCCCAACCAAACTCTATGGTATATAAAAATCACTATTTCTGTTGTTGCATTTTACAAGCTTAGAGGTTAAGTAATTTTCTCAGGTACTTTGTGCTCTTCCCTACTGTCCTCACTTCACAAAGGAGAGCAGAGATTTAGAGTGGCAAGTGGCACACCTGGGATTCAAACTCATATTTTCCTCCACTCTGTAGTCAGAGCTCTCACCCTCGTGCCATAACTCCCTTCTTTCCTTTGAAGTTTTGATGTCTGATTTCTTAAAATCCTCAGCACACCTCAGTCTCTGCCTTACATTTCCTTTCCTTATTATGAACTCCAAGATGACATGGTAACCACTCAGTTCTTCCTTGTTAGAGAGAAGGTGATCCAAAATAGCAGTCTCTTTGCTGTAGTTTCTATTATTTCAGAGCAGATATTGTCAGTAAGGTAAGTAAAACAATTTTTAATGATTTGACTTTGAGCTGTAAAAGACTCCTAGCAGATGTCAGGAGAGTTGAGATTCCTCATCAACAGAGAGCTTGCCTCTGTGCCAGTTTTGTCATGGAGGCAGACCATTATTTTTGCATATGATAATTCTCTAAGACTGGCAAGAAATGATGTACAGATATTAAATAGTAGACTTGGACATTACAATGGAGGACTCTTGCCTGTATAATAAAAATCCTTAATTATATCACAACTATTAGGGGAAAAAGGTTAACAGTGGTTCTGCTTTTTTATATATTTTAATTTTTTCCCTTCAATTAAGCATCAACACTTTAATCCCAATGAGCTCAGTTGATGGAAAAGAATCTCTATTTTTGAAACAATTTATGACTTCCATCTTAGGGGTTTTTTTTTTGAGTCTTTTTAGGGCCAGACTCGTGGCATATGGACGTTGGAGCTGTAGCTGCCAGCCAACACCATAGCCACAGCAACACCTGACCTGAGTGGTGCCTGTGACCTATACTGCAGCTCACGGCAACACTGGATCCTTAACCCACTAAGTGAGGCCAGGGATCAAACCCGCATCCTTATGGACACTAGTCATGCTCATTACCACTGAGTCACAATGGGAACTTCCCCCATCTTAGTTTTACTTGTAGTAAACTTAGGATAAACATACTACCAATTAGTAGCATCAATACTAATCTATTTCCCACTTACATATTAGAAAGCAACCATAAATGTGTAATAGAATACTCAAATAATTGCATAGTGGTGTACATGGCAGCTGCAGATCCAATTCAGCCCCTAGCCCAGAAACTTCCATATGTCACAGGTGCACCCCTAAAAAGAAAAAAATATATATACAAACACTCCGGTAAAGGCAAAGGTGACACAATGCTGAAAATAAGCTATTTTGGCCAAGCAATAAGCAATGTGATAGCTTGAAATATTTTTGGGGAACTCACAGATGAATGTCCAGATTCAACATATAAAGGAAAATTAGGAGTATCAACATATAATTGTAAAATCTCAAGACTGCTAGTATATTTTAAGAAGACATTAATTACCAACAACTTCCATTGGATTATATAGGCAGTAGCATGCTTCCATAACTTCTGTCTGTCATTTCGTCCTCACTGAAATGTTCTTCCCTATGCTTCTAGCGTCAAGTTTAAGAATTTCTACTAATCTTAGACATTATTTATCCCTGGGCTTTTCCCTTTCCTTTTTATATTTGATCCATTTCTTTCCAAGAAGATATTTCCTTTGATTGTCATATTTCTTGACGTGAATCTCACCAAACGTCAGGATACCTATGGGTTATAGTTACTTTCTTAAAATATCACATTTATCTTTGTTATCTGTTTTAGTCAATATTCTTCATTTGCAACTAACAGAAATCCACTTATATTAGCTTAAACAAAAAGAAAATTTATTGGGCGGGGACAGGAATGGCTCATTAAACCTGAGGATAAGAAGTAAAGCTGAGCTTCCTGAGGATCTGGAACTAGCACGTAGGAAGCCAAGAGTTTGGGAGTTGCTCTCCACCTCTGTGGGGTCATGGGTGACTAACTTGATGATTAGGTCTACTGCTTTTATAGGAACCAAAAGCAATGAAGCATTCTCAGAATGAATAATTCAAAGATCTCATGAGATGCTTTTCCATGATCCTTGTAGAAATATTTATTGTTGTTGATAATTCTTCACACATTTTCACAAACTCCCATAATTTACTAGGTGGGCATAATGTCACATACATAAATAGATTCTGAATAAATAATCATTGAATAAATGTTATACCTCACTTGTAGACTGCTGTCACATACTCCTTCTTGGATATGACAAAGATGTGGCAGTGACATTTGCCACTCGACTGACTGATAGGTTTAATTTGACTGATCTAACACTTAATCTTTGTGTTTCCTGCAGACCCTAATTTTCCATATAATACATGAAAGTCTTAGACGATCAAATAATATCAGCTCAGAATAACTATATTAGAAAATCATTTTTCTTTGAAAGCCAGGCTTCCTG
The DNA here is from genome assembly GCF_016906955.1 of Phacochoerus africanus. Lineage (NCBI taxonomy): Eukaryota > Metazoa > Chordata > Mammalia > Artiodactyla > Suidae > Phacochoerus > Phacochoerus africanus. The sequence goes on along the minus strand of NC_062547.1, from coordinate 34,241,686 downwards.
ATAAGAAAATTTGTTTTTTAAATAATTGAATGATTTAAAGATAATAATTAAGGAAATCTTTGAAAGAAAAGACCTCATTTACAATATTCTTGTACAAATTTCAGAGTTCCCATTGTGGCTCAGCTGAAATGAATCCAGCTAGTATCAATGAGGATGCAGGTTCAATCCCTGGCCCCACCCAGTGTGTTGGGGATCCTGTGTTGCTGTGAGCTGTGGTCTAGGTCACAGACACAGCTTGGATCTGGCATTGCTCTGGTTGTGGTGTAGGCCAGAGGTCTGCAGCTCCAATTTGACCCCTACCCTGGGAATTTCCATATGCTGCTGGTGTGGCCCTAAATAGCAAAAAAAAAAAAAAAAAAAAAAAGTACTAATTCTACCTCTACTTGAGCATCAAAAACCCAGTGCTTTAAGACAGCCTGCTGGTGAGACCAGGTCAATAAAAGCTGGAGGAAACAGTAGTTCCTAGCAAAACCGACCTACACCAGACCCTCCCTGTCTCTTGACTTCTCCCTCCTCTTACTGTTTCTGATCAGATTTTATCACTGGTACCCTGATTCATGGACCAGCCATTTTCTCGGCATCTTAGCAAGTCCTGTCTGATTCCCAACCAAATTCTTCCAATCCTATTCTCAATGATTCCAGCATCATTTTCTAGAACTTATCTATAAATATCTCTTGGCATCTCCCTGTAAAAATTCTAATTGTGATCTGACTACATGAGTTAGCTCCTCCTCCCACACTACAAACTAAGACTGATTCCCAGTCACACACGCCTGTCACAGATTTGATTCCCTCTTGGGAGGGTGCAGTGTTAATCATTAACATATTTCCAAGCATGGGTACTTGCATCTGCTCATTTATTACTGTTACACATCAGTGGCAGAGTTACCATATAATGTATTGCCTCCACTAGGAAATACTTGAGCATGAAAGGAAGCACTATTAATAATCACTCCAGAGTAACAGGTACATATCAAGTTTGCTGGACAAACTAGAATTATTGTCACCTTAATCATTAACTGGTTTCTCCTCTAGGAAATTGCTTTTTCTGTAGAGATTCATTTATTTTTCTTGATGTGTTTAAATCTCTCTTGGAGTCACTAATTTTTGGAAATGAATGATTCAATAAACAGGGTAAGAACAAGACTCTTGGAAATGCTCTTTAAAAGCAAACAAAGACCATCGCAAGGATCTCAGACTCTCAAACATAAGGAGAATTTGACACTTCACAACTTACTAGACAGGGACACTTTTCTTTTTCTTTTTTTTTTTATTGTCTTTTCTTTTTAAAATAGTGAGTTGATTACAGTGTCAGATGAGTTATGCACATCCTTTTTTTCTTTTCTTTTTTTTTCTTTTTATGGCAACACTCATGGCATATGGAAGTTTCCAGGCTAGGGGTTTTATCAGAGCTGCAGCGGCTGGCCTTCACCACAGCCACAGCAACACTGGATCCAAGCAGCATCTGCCACTTATGCTCAACTTGCGGCAATGCTGGACACTTAACCCACAGAGCGAGGTCAGGGATCGAACCCACATCCTCACATATACCATGTCAGGTTCTTAACTGGCTGAGCCACAAGGGGAACTCCTAGTTCTTTATGTATTCATCAATGATTACCAGATTTTTTTTTTCTGTGTAGTGTTTAGGTTCCTTTGAGAAGCCTCTGTAACCTTGTCTAGTGTGGACTATAATCTAAGGTTCTAATATAGAAACACACATCCAAGACTGACCAAGTAATTTAGCCTCTTTTATGCACCAATTTCTAAATTTCTGAGGTTGGGAGTTCCCTCTGTGGCTCAGTGGTAACAAACCTGACTGGTATCCATGAAGATAGAGGCTCAATCCCTGGCCTCACTTAGTGGGTTAAGCATCTGGCGTTGCTGTGAGCTGTGATGTAGGTTGCTGACATGGCTTGGACCCCACGTTTCTGTGGCTGTGGCCTAGGCTGGCAGCTGCAGTTCTGATTCGACTCCTATCCTGGGTTCTATGTGCCACTGGTGCAGTCCTAAAAAAAAAAAAAAAAAGCACAAGAAAAATTTTCGAGTTTAGGTTAATTCTGTATATTTTCATATATAGTCATAGAATATCTGAATTGATATGAATCTCAAAAACCGTCTAACCCAATGGGTCTCCAACACAGCTACATATCTGAATATTTGGGGAACTTAAAAATTACTTTTATCTTCCCTATTTCCAGAAATTCTGATTTGAGTGGTCTGGGAAGGGACGCAGGCATTTTAAAAAAAAAATACCTCAGGTGATTTCAACGAGTAGTCACAGGACTCAGAACCTTTGATTTCACTCAATTCTTTCATTTTATATGGAAGAAAATCAAGGCCCTCTTATATCAGCTGTCACTGTAAGACCAAATATCCCTGTGAATTGCAAGATGTTTTTAAAAGGGCTCTGGGAATGTGACATCACCTTCTTTATTTAGAACTGATCATCATTTTTATGGCTTCCAACAGATGTCTTGGTTTCTTGAATTATCCTTTCACGTCACGGTGCTTCTAAGGCACTTGCTGCCAAAGAGCCGGAAGGTATGTCTCTTTTTTCATTCTCCAGGTAGTAGAGCATATTTTAGCTTTTTATTTCTTGCCAGTATTTTTGCTTCACTTTCTTCACTTATCCTTTTTGTCCACTGAAGTTTGTCTTTTAACACTTGAGATTATGAGCATTATATCCCAGAAGATCTCATAACTCCAAAAATATTTTTCTTTTGCCATTGTGCCTGACTGAGTTTACCTCAGGGGTCAGCAAACGCTGGGCCAAATGGAGACAGCTGCCTGGTTTTTTTGTAAATAAAGTTTTATTGGCACATAGCCACATCCATCCATTTATGTGTTGTCTATGGCTGCTTTCATGCACAATAGCAGAGTTGTGACAGAGACTGTAAGACCATCAAAGCTGAAGATATTTACTGAAAGCTCCTTTATGCAAAATGATTTCTGGCCCCTGGTTTAGCTAGTCTTTAAATTCTTGGACTGCAAGACATTGATAGGTATTTCTTCCTTCACTTCCAATTCTTAAATGATGCTGTGTGGGAGTTCCCTTCTGGCTCATTGGTAATGAACCTGACTGGTATCCACGAGAACTCCGGTTCAATCCCTGGCCTCACTCAGTGGGTTAAGGATCCAGCATTGCTATGAGCTGTGGTGTAGGTCACAGAGGCTCGGAGCCCATGTTGCTATGGCTGTGGTGTAGGCCAGCAGGTATAGCTCCAATTTGACTCCTAGTCTGGGAACTTCCATATGCCAAGTGTGCAACCCCCCCAAAAACAAAAAAAAAAAACAAACAAAAAAGAATGATGCTGTGGAGGCAACAGGGCTCCACTTGATTCCCACCCATCTTTCCTTTACCTGCATTAATGACTTAGCTCTTTTGTTTGGATGCCCAAAGATTCTTTTTCTTTAAAATCTAGTAACTTCTAGGCTCTATCTTGGTGTCAATTGTTTTACATTTATTTTCTTGGAATATCATACATTTGACCTTTTTTTATTTTTTGGAACAGTATTTTGATTGGACAGAATTGAACAACTGTAATCCAAGGATATACATTATGCACATTTTCATTAAACGTTAGCTTTTATAGCATTGTTTTTTCACGCATTTCACTTTGCTCACTTTTTTAGGCCCATCTTCAGTATACCTTACAATTTGCACAGTAATATCTCTTCACTCTTCCCTGACTCTTGCATTCTGCTTTCAGATAGTAAAGTCTCACTAAATTCTTGGGGTATATGGCTATATGCTTGATCCCAAATTTATCAGCCTGATGGCAAATTTTTTTTGGGGGGGGTCAATGTTGTTTATCTGCCTTTTTTTCTTTTTCTTTCCTCCTTTTTCTTGTAATATCTTTATGTAGTTTGTGTGCTGGTTTCATTTTAATTACTAGTTATCCTTGAATGAGATAAAGTTCTTTCTGAATTATTTATTTGCAGGAGGTTCACAGAGAACAAAAATCATGTCTCTGAGCTATAAAAAATTCGTTCTAGTTCACAGCTGTGGTGGAGACTACTAATTGCATTCTCCAAAATCCATTTCTTTCTACTATAACAACAGAAATCAGATTCTATTCATTGCCATCATCCCAGCTAAACCCCTACAATTCCCAGGTTTCTTTACAGCTGGTTATGGCCACAGGACTAAATCCTATTCAAACAATATGTAAAGCAAGTGTTGAATATGGCTTCTAGGTAAGAGCCTTAAAAACAGGAGGAGATAGAGTTCCCTTGTGGTGCAGCGGGTTAAGGATTTGGCATTGTCACTGTAGCAACTTGGATCACTGCTGTGGCATAAGTTTGATCCCTGGCCCAGGAATTTCCATATGAAGCAGGTGAGGTCAGAAAAAAAAAAAATAGTGGGAATAAGGCCTTCTACCTTATCCCTACAGCCTGGAATATGGGTATAATGACTGGTACTCCAGAAATCATCATAAACCATGAGGTAGAAGACAGATGCCACAGAGGGAAACAGAGCTCAAATACAGAGGAGCAACGCAGAACTCACCATGAAGCTGCCATGCAAATCCTGTTTTTGAACTTCTTTTAAATGAGAGAGAAATAATCATCTGTCATGTTAAAGTGTTTGGGATTTTTCTGTTATATACCTGAGCGTTAATCTTGACTGATATAGTAATAAAACTTACTCAGGCATGTTTGCAGGAGTGTGTGTATGTGTATATGGCTGTGTCAGAGAGTTGCTTTTGCCTTTGTTTTTCCTCTGCTAGTAAAAGCTGGCAGCTGGCAGTTTACATCTTCTCCACCTTGTCTCAGCTCACTGGTAGATGGCTTCCCGTTAACAGATCATGTTTGTGTGCTTTTGCTTTCAGCCCCAGCTTCCCTTTCTCCAGGTTGCAAAACAAGAAGCTTCCACCACAAGCCTGCATGTTCCATGATTGTTGTTTAAACAAGGAACTCATGGCTTCTCTCCTTAGCGTCTTCCCCTTTTTAGGAGAACGGATGCTCTGAGGGTTTGCCTGAGCTCTGCATTTTCAGGCAGGCCTTCCCACCAGCATCCCTGGTGGTCTCTCATTGAACATCCCCTTCCTCACACATCATGGTTCAGATTTTTAGCTATTTCCTAGTTTTGTAGAAGATGGAATCTGCATTCCTGTTTTCCTTCTGTTTGTCCTTGAAGGGCGGCTTTGGAGGGGAGAAGGGACACCGATGTCCTTATTCTGCTGTTTTAAAACCAGAAGTTTCCTCGCTTTATTTTGAAAATGATATTTTTCTAAATTAGAAAAGGATGTATGTTCATAGTAGAGACATTAGAAAATGTAAAAAAAAAAAAGGAAAAAATCACTAATTGCACCAATGATAATCACGGTTAACATTTTAGAGAATATTTTTCCAAATTTTCTTTTAATCTATCTATAAGTATATTGATAAATCAAATATATATATATATATATATATATATATATATATGTAGATTATATAGTCACACCCTTCTACACACATTATTCTTTAACCTATTCATTTAAACTTTAGGGAATTCAGAGTTCCCATCGTGGCTCAGTGCTTAATGAATCCGACTAGGAACCATGAGGTTGCAGGTTCGATCCCTGGCCTTGTTCAGTGGGTTATGGATCCGGCGTTGCTGTGAGCTGTGGTGTAGGTCACAGCCACGGCTCAGATCTGGCGTTCCTATGGCTCTGGCATAGGCGGGCGGCTACAGCTCTGATTCGATCCCTAGCCTAGGAACAGCCCTAGAAAAGACAAAAAATAAAAAAGAAAAATAATAATAAATTTTGGGGAATTTGACATAGCATATCATTGAATAATCTACAACATTATTCTAAATTGCTCTTTGGCATTCCCATGTATGAATGTAAGTTTTATTAATCAACCCCCTAGCTTTAGACACTAATCTTTTTGCGCACAATGGCTATTATAAACTACAGTGCATTTTATTTAACTTAAAAAAGGGTTAAGTATGCCTTATTTTAATATTTCCTCAGTAAAATCTTTCTGCAGTGAAACTTCAGCTCGAGTCAAAAGGTCATTCATTATGAATTAGCAGCAGACCATGAGGTTCTTCTTATTATTCAAGATCTGAGGATGCAGGATGGTACATGGGAGCCCTAGCACTAGGAAATTAGTCCATCCATCCCACCAGAGCAGAGGTACTGTTCTTCAATGCTGTGGCAGGCCCAGGCTGAAGCTCTGTGTATGTGCAGAGGCACAAAGGCCACAGACTTTCAAGGACTGGGATACCTGCTCGGCTGGGGATTCCTAAGACGGAAAGGCCTCCTCTACCTTCCATGGGGTCCTTTAAAAAAGACTTTAAACCAATTTTAAATTTACAGGATGGTTGCAAAAACAGTATAGAGAGAGTTCCCTTATCTCCCTCACCCCACATCCCTTAAGAAAACCATCTTATACAACCATAGCATAATCAAGAACAAGGTGTTACCACTATTACAATACTGGCAGCTAAACTACAGACCCTATTTGAATGTCACCATTTTTTCCACTCATGTCCCCCCTTTTTTTGGTACCAGGATCTTAAGGATGATGCCACATTGTATTCAGTTATGATTTCTCCTTAGTCCCTCTGGTCTATAACAGCTCCTCCATCTTCCCTTGTCTTTTCTGACCTTGACTTTTTTTTTTTGTCTTAGAGCCACACCCACAGCATATGGAGGTTTCCAAGCCAGGGGTTGAATCGGAGCTGTAACCAGTGGCCTACACCACAGCCATAACAACCTCAGATCCGAGCCACATCTTCAACCTATACCACAGCTCAAAGAAACACCTGAGAGGGGCCAGGGATCGAACCTGCATCCTCATGGAGGCTAGTCAGATTCGTTTCCGCTGAGCCACAACAGGAACTCCTGACATTGACATTTTTGATAAATATTGGTCAGTGACTTTGCAGAATGTCACTCAATTTGGGTTTGTCTGACATTTTCATGATTAGATGAAGGCTCTGCATTTTTGGCAAGAATATTACAAAGATAGTTTTGTATCTTTTTTAGCACATCCTATCAAGGAGTTCAATGATGCTGACATGTCCTACTGCTGCTGACATTTTTACCTTGATCAATTGGTTACATTAGTGTCTAACCAGTTTGTTCACTGCAAACATATTACTTTTCCCCTTGTAATTAAGTATCTTGGGAAAGTATTTTCAGATTATGCAAATCCTATTCCTCCTCAAACTTTTGCCCAGTAATCTTAGCATCCATCAGTGTCACTTGTCTGCAGCAATTACTATGATGTTTGTCTAATGGTAACTCTGATATTTTCCTCTTTCCTTCTACATTTATCAGTTGGAATCTTTTATGAGAAAGAGCTATCACAGCCTCCATTTATTTAATTATTTATTATATTTGTAGGGACATCTGTTTATTTTATTTTATGGATTAAAATATAGTAATATCATTATTTATTTTGTTGTTCAAAATTATTCTAGCTTTGTTCATTGGGACTACCTTCAGGTTGCCTCCTGTTTTCTTTCACATGCTCCCATCTTATTTTCAACATTTTCTTGGTTTCTGTCACCATAATAAATTCCAGGGTCATTTTATGTTTACCCTGCCCCTCCTTTGAAATCAACCACTTTTTCTAGGAGTTCCCCTCCTTGGAGAATGGTCTTTAAAGACCAAGATCAGGGCACTGAGTGTGTTCATTCTTGCTGGACTATTATGGCTACCAGGCCCTCTCAGCAGACAGAGCTAGAAAATATATGTGTATATGAACCCACATATCTTCTTCTATGTCTCTGTATTCATCTGTTTGTACATATAGTCAAGCTCATGAGTCTATGCTGATACCTCTGATTCTAGTCCCAAACCACACGGTTAATTCTCACATCCCCTCTTTCCTTATTTATAACTTCTTTTCCTAACAATCAGAAGCCCAGCTCTCATGATCTACAATTTATCTACTTATTTTTTCAGTTCTAGTATATACATAAAGTTGTTTCAGAATTTCTAACCCATACCCCTGTGAGAAACACTTTTACTAACTAGATCACAGCATTTATGCACAGTTCTCTTTTTTCTTTAGCCTCATTGCATTCTATCTATACACTCTTTTCTATACCTTCTTAGGTTAGTTGTTTTCTTTCCCATCCATTTCAGTGGGGTTATGCTATTCGTCTGTAGTACAGTTGATTTATAAGTGTTTCTATTCCATTTGGGGTTTGTATTTCCTCATATATGGGTTGATTTTAACCATTCATTTATCTTTGGGGTGTATAAGTGAATTGTGAAACATCATTGTAGCTCTTGGAGTCAGGGCTGCACAAAAAGATATACTGAGTATCACTTGACCCTGCTATTCTGTCCCTATTCCCCACTTCCTTCCACCTCTTTTTCACTCACTCCCTGTAGGAAATTACTGGTTAGAGCTGGTTATGCTTCCTTTATTTATTTTTACATGAAGGATAGCATCCTACAGATGCTATTTTGGACTTTGCTTTTTTTTCACTCAACATTATGTCCTGGAAATCCCTCATATTTGTTCATAGAGATTGTTCCTATTCTTTTTCATAGCCATGTAATATTCCATTGCATAAATATACCATAGTTTATTTAACTACTCTTTTATTTATGGGTATTTTGGGGGTTTCCAATATTTTGCAACTACAAACAATGCTGCAATACTCTTGTGTATATGTATTTTTGCATTCTTGGACATGTACCTTCAGGGTAGATTCCTATAAGTGGAACTGCTGGGTTGAAAGGTAAGTATGCATAGTTTTCTTATGTATTGCTAAATTTCTTTCCAGAGGGTTATATAAATTTGCATTCATACTGGCAATGTATAAAAATGATTCATACCCCACAGTGGCACCAACAGAATGTGTTGTTATATTTTTAAAGTTTTGCCAGTCTGATAGATGAGAAATAATATTTCTTTTGTTTTAATTTGTATTTTTCTACTTATGAGTAAATCTGAGCATTTTCCCCAAATATCTGAGCTCTATTTTTAATATCTATTTTTTTGTGAACTGTTTGCTTCTGTCTTTTCCCATTTTCTTTTTGTTTTTGGTCGTTTGAACCTCAATTCAGAGTTCTTTGTATACTAAGAATATTAGCCCTTTGTGGTGTATACTATGAATCTTTTCTCCCAGTTTTTCAGTTGCCTTTTGACTTTCTTTATGGTGCTTTTGTTATGTAAAATGTATATATAACATAGTTTATCAACTTTGTGTTTCTATTCCCCTCTGGATTTGGGGCCATCTTTAAGAAGCCTTTCCCTACAGTGAAGTTAAAGAGGGATTTATGTATGGTTTCCTCTCGTGCTTGTATGATTTCATTATTTTACTTTTAAGAGACTTAATCCACTTGGAGTTTATTAATATGAATGATATGAGATATGGATTTAATTTTTTCTATGGCTTCAAATGGCTACCCAGTTGTCCTAGTGCCATTTATTAAAAAGTGTCTAATGACTTGAAATGCCACTTTTATCACATACTCTTCATGTTTTGGCATCTAATCCTGTTCTATTTCACTGGTCTGTTTGTCTGTTCATGCACTTGTTCCAAAATGTCTTAGTTATGGAAGTATTATATTTGTTTTAACCTACAGTAAAGCTAATTCTCTCTTGTAATTTTTCCTTTCTTAGTGTTTTTCAGCAATTCTTGCTTGTTTATTATGTCTCTATATGAACTTCGATGTCAGCTTGTCTAACTCCATAAAACAGCTTGTTGGTATTTACATTGGAATGGAATTATGTTTATAAATTAACTTAAAGAGAACTGACATCTTTAAATGTTGAGTTACCAAAAGCAAGAATAAAAGATGTCTTTTCATTTCTTCAAATATTTTTTTAGTCTTTTAGGTGTGATTTACAATTTTCTGTGGAGTCTTTTGGTTGAGCTAGAAATGAGAAAAGACTATCCTAGACCATAAGTGGACAGGAGAGAAGAAAAAGAAGAGACTAGCAAATGGATCCATCATCTAATAAGTCTTTCTATATTGTCTCATCGATCCCTATGACTACCTGTAAAGTAAGCATCAATTAGCCACACTTGACAAATAATTACAATGAGCTTCAGGTAACAAAGTCAGAAAGTGGTAAGTAGTGGAGGGAGGGTGCGAACTCATCTGTCTGAGTCTCTCCGTTTCACAAAGTATTTGCAAAAACACACTTCAGAGGGAGGCTACAATGATGGCTAGACTAGACCTTACATAGAACCCAATGCCAGAGCCTGGTGTTCAATTCCATGCACTTCACTTTTAGACAGAGAGTGCTAGGCTTGGATGGCAAAAGATTTCAACCCTCATGCTAAAACCAGTTGATTGATCATAGTGGCCTAGAGTGCTCTGTTGATACTGTGTTGAGATGGATTATGAAGCTTTATCCAGGCACAGTGGCAAAGTGTGTGGGTATCAATTAGCAATATTGTCCATGAGTATGAAGACAAGAAGGAGGGCATCCTGGCTTAGCAGTATGTCCAACCGAAGGGACTTCTCTTTGGAAACTTATCAGCATGTTATGGGATAAGATGTTTAAAATTCTAGGGCTTTGAGTGGCGAAAATGTTGCTAGCTGTATTGTTCTCTCTCTCTTTTTCTTTTTCTTTTTTCTTTTCAGGGCTGCACCCATGGCATATAGAGGTTCCCAGGCTAGGGGTCCAATTGGAGCTGTAGACGCCAGCCTACACCACAGCCACAGCAACGCAGAATCCAAGCCGTGTCTGTGACCTACACACAACTCATGGTAATGCCAGATCCTTAACCACTGAATGAGGCCAGGGATCAAACCCGAAACCTCATGATTCCTAGTCAGATTCATTTCTTCTGCACCACAATGGTTTTGTTTTTGGTTTTGTTTTGTTTTTTTTTGTTTTGTTTTGTTTATATTTTTAGGGCCGCACTCAGAGCACATGGTAGTTCCCAAGCCAGAAGTCAAATCTGAGCTGCAGCTGCCAGCCTACACCACAGCCCCAGCAACGCCAGATCCAAGTCATGTCTTTGACCTACACTGTGGCTCATGGCACAGCTTCTGAGTGTGGCTAGGGATCAAACCCACATCCTCATGGATACTAGTTGGGTTAGTTACCACTGAGCCAGAGTGGGAACTCCCTGTTAGCTGTATTTAAACACTTGGAAAAAATGTGGGGTCAGATTTATGTGTGATTCAAGTGGTTAGAACAATGATGTTATTTAGAGGATCAATCCAGATTCCTTAAGGGGAAGAACTTTGAAATAATTTGAATTGAATGAATATGGAAAAATACCTATAAGTGTACATGTAGTAGCTGACTTATGATAACATAGATATTGTTATAACACAAACCACAGGTTGTAGTTGTGTCTAAGATGTTAGACAAATCAAAATCCCTTGTTATATACACTCCTAACCCCATATAGCACAGTGTAGGGCTTGTGGATGTTGTCACTTTATATTTATTTATGTGACCCTTTGTTCAAAAGATGTTTCCCCCATCACATATGCTCCTCAATGATGGCAATGACTGTTTTGCTCACAGTACCTTGTGCAGAATAAATCCTCAATAAATGTTTGCTGAATAAATGCATGAACACATAAGGCTTGTCACTCTTCAGTTGTTCCCTTCTTGGAGCCCCTATCAATTTCACACCCAGGTCACTAATTACATTTGCTCTGAGGTGCCATCTTTTGTCAGCCAATAGAAGGGGCCCTAAGAGACACAAAGCCATGGAATTACACTTGGGCTTCATGCCACTCATGGATCCGGGTGGGGTGAGGCAGGGGAAGAGAGAGGTTGGGGAGAAAGGGGAGGGGTGGCTGGTCTCTCGACAACTGTTCCCATAGATGTTGCACTTCTCTTTTGTAAACCTCATCACACCTATTGACCATTGTCTTGTTCAATGTCTTATTTTCCCTGCTACACAATATGCCCCATGGGGGTAAAACACTATGTCATCTTTACTTCTTGCTATATCTCAAATGCCTAGAATAGTGTCTAGCACAGAGTAGGTACTCAATAACTATTTGTCAAATGAATAAATAAATGAATACAATGTGACACAGAATCTTTGTATCTAACAGTCTAGTATGTGAAATGTAAGGACACACAATATACAGTCTCTACCTGCAAGGAGCCTCCATCCTAGGTGAATACTTAGGAACACACAAAACACTAATATATACAAAAAAAGGCTTTGCAGCAGGAATTAAGTTTAAACATTTGCCCCCCAGTAAATTATCTATGACCAACACTTCAGTGACCAATAAAAATTGCTCTGTTCCTTTATGGTGAGTGCAATAAAATATGCATGTCCATATCTTTTCTCATTTCATATTCTAGTAGCAAAAGAACACAGGATAGAAATTAAGTCGAGGATATAGTCTCTCTTAACCTCTCTAGGATTCAGTTTCCTCATCTGTGAAATGTTGAGTGATATGGAATATTGGAGGGATGATTGATAAGGACCTTTCTCAGAAAATTCTCAGAAAATATAAATTGCAAAGTGAATATACAAGAGCATAGGTGAGCAAGCATATTCAACCCAAAGATGCTTCAAAATGCTCAGTCATCCCAAAAGCTGCCAAGGAAATGGGCCTTATCTCATAGAATGACACACTGAACTATACATGAACATAAAACATGTAAAAGAAATATTAATTTTTTTCCATGCAACACAAAATAGATTCCTGAGAAACTAGAGAGTGATGTTTTGGCTAAAGAAAGGAGTATTTGATATTAGTTGAACCGTAAATGCTCAGGAATTTAATACTGATTAGAGTTGAATACAAAGAGGACATAAGGAATGGCACAGGCTGTGATCACTCAGGAGAGAGAGCACTTGGAGTCATGAGAGATACGTGTGAGCAGTCAGGGTGCTGAAAAACTGGAACTGAAATGGGCTGTCACGAATTCATGAATGATTAATGTGTAAGTGCAGTGATGTGGATCAGAATATATGGCACATTTGATTGAGCGGAAACAGTGTGTGTACAGGGGGTACCTAATACCTATACATGTATGTGGATTTATTCTAATATCATGCATTAATAGACACTAGCCAGATCCATTAAGAGGTTGTCACCAAGACCCATCAATTTTTCCTGCATTAAATTTCTTGTATCTTTTTCATTTCCTTTGCCTTTTCCATAGTTTAAGCCCTATATTTCACATCTTGGCTATCTCAATGGTCTGCCAATTAATCAACATGACAATTTTCACCAAATCAAATTGACCACACCTAAACCCACGAGGTCAATATTTCTAAAGTATCCCTTTAATTGTGTCACTCTTCTATCTCTTATTCTTCTTCCTCAAAATTGCCCAGACTAGTGGGTTTCAAACTGTCTTCTAAGCACCATACATAGCATACTCCAGAAATAAGGATTGTGTTTATTTTTACTCAGCCATTGCCTTTCCAGCATCTAGCACAATTCCTGGACAGGAAAACTGTCCAGTAATAATTAGTGAATAAATGAGTAATGAAGTGATCATTGGTTGTTGGGAAATGGAATTAGAGAAGACCAAGAGACTGGATTCCAGGCCCCCTACTTCCTCCCAAATTAGCAGCTCCATTATTATCTACTAATTATGTTGCTATTCCCAAGTCAAATTTGTTTGAAAAAGAGTCCTGATGCTTTAAGGGTTTGTTTGAAAATCAGTAAACTAGGTAAAGATGTCTCATGTCTTATATCTGATATTCAAAATCCCAAAGTAATCTACCAAAATTAAATGTAGAAGATATCATCATTTCTTGCTCAGCAACCCTCCCCCAAACCCCATGGCTCTTCCTATACAATCCTATTCCTGAAACAGCTTTTGACTCAAGTCTGACCAATTATAATGCTTTGACATCCAGGCAGAGTTGATTTGTTAGGGGTTGGGACACTGACTCCAGTTGGGCTCTTTATTATTCTTTCCTGGAGTTTAAAACATTTAAAAAAAAAAAAATAAGAAACTAGGAATTCCTGCAGTGGTGCAGTGGGTTAATGATCTGATGTGGTCTCTATGGAGGTGCAGGTTTAATCCCAGCCCAGTGCAGTGGGTTAAGGACCTGATGTTGCCACAGCTGTCACATAGTTCATAACTGCAGCTTGGATTTGATCCCTAGCCTGGGAACTTCCATATACCATGGGTGCGGTCAAAAGAAAAAAGAAAAAAAAAATCAGAAACTAAACAATAACAATCTATTTCTTCAGTGAAAACTCCAGGAAGCTCTTCATGATCAGGTTTCCTAATATTTAGAACAAGTCATTTTGGAGTGGAAGAGATAGAAGCAAAGAGACAGAGAGACGGGTAGATAAGAAACAGAGTATCCTGTGGCCTCTGAACTCTTTGTTCTACATGTTTCTGAGGCTTGCAAACATTAGGTTCCATGGAATCAGACCCTGAGATGGAGTTTGGAGTACTGGATATTTATTAGGAAGCAACACTTGTGGAAAAGAGGGGAGGAAGCAAGATTGGATGGAAGGAGAAACTGAACTGCACTGCAGGCTGAACAAGGCTTTGGGAGCTCGGAGCTTACATGGCCCATTGGAATTGTCCCTCATGGGCTGAGATGTCCTAAAGACCTCCTCTTTACACTCCTGCAGTGACCGGTCACTGGATATGGGCTGCCCAGGGAAGGGTGTGTTCTTGGTAAGGCAATTCTCTGTAGCTGAAGCACACCCTGAAGTCACTGACGGCTGAAGACTGTCTACTGACCACACAGCCAGCCTCTGCAGCAACACATCCTTCTTTGAAAGGCATCTGGGACACGCATCTCGTGTCCACCATAGAGGCCCACCTTCAGCTTACCTTCCTTCTGTTTAATGTTCAACTTTTGATTATGCAAGACACTCCAATATGCTTTCGGTACATTTCTATTTTTGCCAAATCACGGTCAAGTTAGATTTTTACCACTTGCCACCAAGAAAGTCCTGACCAATATCCTCTAGCAAGATCATTCCTCTCTACTCCTTTGGTCTTGAAATGCCTTTATTTTTCTTCTCTACCCACTCATTCATGCAACAAATATTTCATGAGCATCTACTATGTGCCAGACAGGAATCTACCTTCTCCCTTTCCCAAAGATTGAGTTGCTGCCCTATGGCCTTTTTTTAATTAAAAAAATTTTTTATCTGCCCACAGGATGTAGAAGTTCCCTGGCCTGGGATCAAACCCATGCCACAGCAGCCACCCAAACTGCTGCAGTGACAATGCTGGATTTTTTTTTTTTTTTGTCTTTTTGCTATTTCTTGGGCCGCTCCCACGGCATATGGAGGTTCCCAGGCTAGGGGTCCAATCGGAGCTGTAGCCACCAGCCTACTCCAGAGCCACAGCAACGCGGGATCCAAGCCGGGTCTGCAACCTACATCACAGCTCACGGCAACGCCGGATCGTTAACCCACTGAGCAAGGGCAGGGACTGAACCCGCAACCTCATGGTTCCTAGTTGGATTCGTTAACCACTGCACCACGACAGGAACTCCCGACAACGCTGGATCTTAAGGCACTAACTACAGCAGAAATCCCCCAAAGCCTTCAGAAAGCCTCTCCCAACTCATGGCTCCTCAGCTAGTCCACCCTCCTTTGAACACCAACTGCATGCATTGCCTCCACCATTCACTCAGCACTACTTGGTCTCTCCCTGGACCACTGGCTTCTGGGGGAACAGTTTTTATGACACTTTTTTTGTGACACTGTTCTATGGAATGAGAAAATAGCCACAGCAGTTGTCCTAACCTCTAAGAGTGTCATTCATTATATTTCAGTGTTTTTTTGTGTGTGTGTTTTGTTTTGTTTTTGATGGTGGCATGTGGAAGTTCGTGGGACATGCATAGAATCTGAGCCATGTCAATGTCCAATCCTTTAACCCACTGTGCCAGGCTGGGGATTGAACCACACTTCCATAGAGACTGCAGAGCTGCTGTAGTCAGATTCTTAACCCACTGTGCCACAGCAGGAACTCCCTTAGTGTTCTTTCTGTGAGACTCTCAGGGGATATTTCTTTCCTATCTCTGTCTCAGTAGCATGTGTACTTCTGAATAACTGCTTGGTTTTCACCTCACCACCCTGTGAACTGTGTAACTGGCTAAATTTCTCTTTTGACATTGGTTGCTAGAGAGCTGAAGGCACTCTGTGACACCCTCTTAGCAAACATGTAACATTTGATGTCCCTATCACTCAATGTTGCCTCCAGGTAACTGAGGCTGAGGAAGTGTTTTATTTTAGTTGGGGTTGCTTAAAAATAGAATCTGAATGCCTTCAGGTCAGGCGTCTAGTCTCCCGGTTGCCACAAACACACTCACTTGCTGATATAAATACAACTTGTCACTTCACATGAATATGCTACCCGCTGGCCCCCTTCAAGTATCTGACTTCATGATTATTCCATCTGTGGCGTGCATTTAAAAAACTAATAATACGTTTTGGTTAATCTACCATATCCAAAATATCATTTCAATCTGCAATCAATGTTTAAAAAAGTATTAATGAGGTGTTTTGTTTTGTTTTTACTAAGCCTTTGGAATCCAGCGTCTTTATCTTCCATTGTGGTAAAATAGACATGACTTAAAAGTTACCATTTTAACCTTTTTTTTTTTGCTTTTTAGGGCCGTACCCGCAGCATGTGGAAGTTCCCAGGCTAGAGGTTGAATCGGAGCTAGAGCTACCGAGCTACACCACAGCTCACAGCAATGCCAGATCCTTAACCCACTGAGTGAGGCCAGGGATTGAACCCACAACCTCATGCATTTTAACCATTTTTAGGTGTAGAGCTCAGTGGCATTTAGTACACTCACGTTCTTGTGCAATCATCACCACCATCCACCTCTAGAACTTCTTCATCTTCCCAAACTGAGGCTCTATGCCCATTAAATAATTATTCCCATTTCCCCTCCCCCCCAGCCAGTGGCAACCATCATTCTACTTTCTGTCCCTGTGAATTTGACTTCTCCAGGGACCTCATATAAGTGGAATCATACAGTATTTGTCCTTTTATGTCTGGCTTATTTCACTCAGCATAATATCTTTATGATTCATCCACATTGTAGTGTGTGTCAGAATTTTCCTTTTTTTTTAAAGGTTAAATAATATTCCATTGTATGCATATATCACACTTTGTTCACTCATCTATGATCTGCATTTTTGTGTTAGCCTCATTTCAAGTTGTTATGGTTGCTCTCCCCAGATAAATAGCCTTTAATCCTTTTGGAATGGGGCGGAGCATAAATAGACACAATAACATTTTTCATCCTCAATGAAACTATAAGCTCCTTAAAGGCAAGGCCCAGCATGAGTTTGACACAAGTGACACAGGTGACAACTTGGGGGTGAGGTGACCATGATATGGCAACAAAATCAAGGGCAGCCTTTAGTCATCTTTCTTTTCTTTTTCTTTTTTTTTTTTTTTGGCCACCTTGGGGCATATGGAGTTCCTAGCCCAGGGATCAGATCTGAGCCATAGTTGCAACCTATGCCACAGCTTCAACACCAGGTCCTTTACCCACTGTGCGGGAATGGGGATCGAACCTGTGAACTGGTGCTGCAGAGACACCACCTATCCCATTGTGTCAAAGTGGGAACTCCTAGCCATCATATCTTAGTGTTTTACGATCCAGCATTCACTCTGCTTTTCATGATGGTCTTAGGAATTGCATTATCAACACAACCTTAAAAAAGAAGCTTTGCAGGAGTTCCCGTCATGGTACAATGGAAATGAATCTGACTAGGAACCATGAGGTTGTGGGTTCAATCCCTGGCCTTGCTCAGCAGATTAAGGATCCAGTGTTGCCATGAGCTGTGGTTAGGTCACAGACGTGGCTCAGATCTGGGGTAGCTGTGGTGTTGGTTGGCAGCTCTAGCTCTGATTAGACCCCTAGCCTGGGAACCTCCATATGCTGTGGGTGTGGCCCTAAAAAGCAAATAAATAAATAATAAATAAGCTTTGCAAAGAAGCTATAGAGAGGGCAAGTTTGTCCCAGGAGGTGAGGTTTGACAAGTGGATGGCATCTCCATGGTAAAACTGAAGGGTGTTAAAAGGCTCTCCCAGCCCAGTTGCAGCAGGCCTGGAGAATTCATCCCCCCACCCTCACCCCCTCCCCCGGCCCCAGTGCAGTCACACTTGGATGGCTGGTGATAAGTCCAAAGGGCTCTTGTGAAAAATGGCCAGGGTGGAATGAGGCTGGGCCAGAGAGGCCCATCAACCTGGAGTCCCTTAGGGTCCATTAGAATCTGAAGGAACTGGAAACAGGTTCAGAGGCATCTGATCCAATAAGCAGAGGCCTACTCTGGATTCAGACAGCTCTGTGGTTAGAAGGGTCTTTATTTTATTGAGAACAAAGCACCATTCTCTGTAATCATTGCCTCTGGTTCATGGTTTGCCTTAACATACCTATGTCTAATCCTAAATGTATACACTCAGCAGATCCTCACTTGGCCAGGAATTAGCCCTTGAGGGACCTGACAATGGGAGTGTGATTTTCATGACACAGGAGTTTAGGCTACTCTGAGGAGGTAGGTCTACATGGGACTGGGCAGGGATGACCTGCAGGAGTGGAGGGGAAGGCAGCTGTGCAGGACTTGAACGATATCTGGAAACAAGGCCTAAAAAGAATGCACTGGGTCATCCCTGTTTCTGGGGGCTCTCCCCCAGCCTGGTGCCTCAGACACCTTCATTTACTGAGTGCTGGGCTAGAAGTTAGGAAACCTTAATCCAGTCCCAGCCTGTCTTTACTGGTTCTGTTTTCTTGGGAAGAGCATTTAAGCTCATCACACCTGTTTTTCATCTGTAAAATTGAGTTAATGATGCCTAACCACTCTACTTCGGAGGCTAGTCTTAAGGATCCAATGGGATAATACACATAAATTTGAGTAAGGATGAAGGGCTTTAAAGCGCTCATGCGGGGTAGTGTCACCTGTCTCTGCTTTGATTTTATTTCCCTGCCTTTAGTTTTCTTTGTATTATGTCAAAGCTTATTTACAGTCTTATGTATAATGTTATATTGTTTGTACATTTTGAAATACATCCTATCCTTTTTGAAAAATGATGTGGAATAAATATAAACATCCACAAAATAATTGTTTAGTGGATTTTTGTTGTTGTTGTTGTTGTTGTTGCTATTTCTTGGGCCACTCCCGCGGCATATGGAGGTTCCCAGGCTAGGGGTCCAATCGGAGCTGTAGCCACCGGCCTACGCCAGAGCCACAGCAATGCGGGATCTGAGCCGCGTCTGCAACCTACACCACAGCTCACGGCAACGCCGGATCTTTAACCCACTGAGCAAGGGCAGGGACCGAACCCGCAACCTCATGGTTCCTAGTCGGATTCGTTAACCACTGCGCCACGACGGGAACTCCTGTTTAGTGGATTTTTATGATTACTATTGTTTGGGATAAATGTATTAGGGGAGTTATATGCGGAATTTACTATATAGGGGCACTATATTATACAGAGAATACATTATGCATAGAATATATTATACCTAGACTATGTTATCCAGGGACTATATTATAATGTCTATTACATCATCTAATGTTATTGGTCTAGGCTTTTCCATAAACACTTCATTTTTTAATTTAATTCTTTGGCCGTGCCTGTGGCATGTGGAAGTTCCCAAACCAAGGATCCAACCCAAACCACAGTGACAACGCCAGATCCTTCCCACTCCAGGGAACTCCCGAAAGCACTTTATAAGTGCTATTTCTCTATTAAACGAGAAACTTCCTTACCTTGAAATGCATGCCTCCCGTGGTTCTGTAGAAAGGAAAACTCACCAGGAGTCGTGCAGAGTTGATGGTCCCAGGATGGTCCTGCTCACTCCTCTCAGCACCGGGAGAGCCGTTTGCCCCACTTCAGAGGTGAGACTTGCCTGGGAGTGGGTTCAGCCCCATGAAGGGCCTCCTTTTATTTCCTCTCTTTTAAGACACCAGCAGCGTCCACAGCAAACCTGATTGGTATTCGCCCTTCCTACCCACAGCTGTGTGAGGTGAGGCAGGCCCGCCCCTGTTCCAGGTGTTGAAGGGCAGCCCTGAATGACTGGTGTGCTGGGAAGTACAGGCTGGAGGCACACAGACCTGACTGAAGGCAGCCTCCACCAAGCATCTGGGTCCACATGAGTTCGGTCTTGGGCGAGCCATTTAAACTCTCTGAGCCCTAGTTTCCTCCTCTATAAAGTAGGGAAAATAATAGCAGCTACAAAACCAAGGTGTGATGACAGTAATAAAGGTATTAAACTGTAGAGCCCTAAGCTTAAAGCTTGACCCATATTATTGTCCTTAACAAACACTTCTTCCCCACACCCTTTCATCTACGTAAAGCTGCAAACCAAGCATGGCTAAAAAGAAAGGGTTTTGAGGGATGGGGAAAGAAGAATTAAAATGAAATTTCCCCCCATAATATTTGAAGTCTGTTTTCTGAACCTAGAAATGAAATATTCTTAGGACCTTCACAGGTAAATGAAAACACAATTATGTCACATTAAGCCAACATGGTGATTATGTCTTCTTGTGTCTGACTTTTAAAAGCTGTGAGGACTAAGCCACCTAGTTGTCATTCTAATCAGGATTCGTGCCCAGCTTGTGAATCACGATTCATGTGCAGGCTCTGAACCCAACAGTTGGTAAGCTGAGCTCCAACGAGAACTGTATTAGAGAGAAGCACTCCTCCCCCACCTGCCACCCACACAAGGATTGCACCTTGCACGGATTTTTGCCCTTTTTCTGCACACGTTGTGACATTTATAATTTCACTTAACATGACTGGATGAAAGCAGTCCTTTCTCAATTTACAAAGACCCACTTTACAGGAAATATAAGAGCAAGGCCAGGGATTTGAGAGGCGTGACCAAATGCACCCAACCAGAACTGTCACTCTCATTGCTGTGCCATGTTCCCTGGAATTGCACCTGAGATCCAAACCTTTGCAAACGCAGTATCTCAAAAGACTTTGAGACAAGTGCAAATATTATGCACTGTTCACAACACATGGTAATACCTACTGGCATATACATCGGCTCCACCCATTCCAAGGCCCTCCATGAACTTTGCCCCACTACCCCCCTCACCTCTTCCTGTCCTTCTTCTTCACCTTCTCTGTCACCTCTGTCCCCCTGTGCTAGTCAGCCAGGTCCTCCTGTTCAAGGGAAGCAAAGCTTCTCTTGTTTCAGGGTATTTGCACTTCTGCTTAGAAAGTTCTTTGCTGGCTGACTCCTCCTTCAGGTCTCAGCCCAAATGGCACCTTCTCTTTTTTAAAATTTATTTTATTTTATTGAAGTAGAGTTGATTTATAATGTTGTGTTACTTTCTGCTGTACAGCAAAGTGATTCAGTTATTCATACACATATATGCATATATATATATTTCCTATTCTTTTCTGTGATTTATTACAGATATTGAATATAGTTCCCTGTGCTATATGGTAGGACTTTGTTGTTTATCCATTCTACATATACTTTGCACCTGCTATTCCCAAATTCCCAATTCATCCATCCCCACCCTCCCCTGGCAACCACAAATCTGTTCTCTATGTCTGTGAATCTGGTTCTCTTTCATAGACAAGTTCATTTGTGTCATATTTTAGATCCCACATACAAGTGACATCATAGGGTATTTGTCTTTCTGACTTACTTCACCTAGTATGAGAATTTTTAGGTTCAACCATGTTGTTGCAAATGGCATTATTTCACTCTTTTTTTTTTTTCTTTTTTAGGGCCACACCTGTGGCATATGGAACCCGGGCTCAGGGTCTAATTGCAGCTGCAACTGCAGGCCTACACCACACCCACAGCAATGCCAAATCCAAGCCACAGCAGCTTGTGGAAATGCTGGATCCTTAACCCATTGAGCAAGGCCAGGGATTAAACTTGCATCTTTGCAGACACTGTGTAAATTTCTTAACCCACTGGCCCACAATAGGAACTACATTTCATTCTTCTTGAATGGCTGAGTAGCATTCCATTGTATAAAAGTACCACATCTTCTGTATCCATTCATCTATTGATGGACATTTAGATTGTTTCCAGGTCTTGGCTATTGTGAACAGTGCTGCAATGAACATAGGGGTGCACATACCTTTTAAAATTAGAGTTTTATCTGGATATATGCCCAGGAGTGGGATTGCAGGATCATATGGCAATTCTATTTTTAGTTTTTTGAGGAACCTCCATATTCCACAGTGGCTGTACCAATTTACACTCCCACCAACAGCGTAGGAGGGTTCCCTTTCTCCACACCCTCTCCAGCACCAAATGCTTCTTAGAGAAGCATTTCCTTATTGCCACTCTGAAGTGGTACACCTCAGCTTTTCTCTGTAACACTCCTATTGTATAGCACTTACTCTATCGTAATGATTTTAACTTCTGCAGGTGACTGAGTGACAACATGGCAAAGTCAGTGCTATTAAAAGAAAGAATGCCTTGGAGTTACTTGGTGGCTCAGCAGGCTAAAGATCTGGTGTTGCCACTGCTACAGCACAGGTTCGATCCCGGGCCCAAGAACTTCTACGTGTCATGGGTGCAGCAAAAAAAAAAAAAAAAAAAAAAAAAAAAAAAGAAAGTGCTACTTAATGTTTCCCAAAAGAAAGAGGAACACCACACCACATATGGCCACAGAAGATGCATTCTGTTTTGATCAAGAAGCAGAGAGGCAGGAGCAAGGGGCCCAGGCCAGTGCTTTCACTGGGGATTCTTTGGGAAGGGCAAGGTGGGGCAGTGAAAAGAGCTTAGGACTGGCTGGTTTGAATAATTCCAGCAGGCTTTGGGTTTAAGGGTGGTTGGTCTCTGGCCATCCCTGGGATGATTTGGGGTAGCGGAAACACTGGCTTGGTGTGTGAGAATTGGTTAAGAAAGATGGTTGGGGAGATTTCTCTTGTGGTGCAGCAGGTTAAGGATCTGGCTTAACATTGCAGTGGCTTGGGTCACTGCCGTGGTGTGGGTTTGATCCCTGGTCTGGGAACTTCCACATGCCATGAGCATGGCCAAAAAAAAGAAGGGTGTTTAGTGGGTATAGACTCAGGATCAGTTCATTTGTATGTGAAAAGCTTGTTCCAGGTTGAGCTCTTTACTACCTCTAGGAACTAGTTAGCCCTGAGAAGGGCAGTTTCTCCCCTGCCAGCAAAATTTTAAGATAATCACCACATTATAAGGTACAAATTTCCAATTATAACATAAATGTCCTGGGGATGTAAGCCATAGCACCATAGCATGGTGACTAGAGTTAATAATACGGTGTTGCATATTTGAAACTTGCTAAGAGAGTAGACCTTAAAAATTCTCATCCCAAGACAAAAAAATTTTGTAACCAACCATACATAGTGACAGATGTTAACTAGACTTACTGTGGTGATCGTGTTGTAATATATACCATTAACGAATCATTACATGGTACACCTGAAACTCATGTGATAAGTCAATTATACCCTAATAAAAAATTAATCAATTAAAAAATTCCTAAGATACAGAAAATAAAAAACATGATTAATACACACTACCTGAAATCATCGCATGTATTTAAGTATTTTTTGGTTGACTCCAACAGAAGGGGAGGGGGCCTTGGGGACCTTGTCCTTATTGGTTTTTTTAACTCTATCACCAATGCTCAGGACAATGCCTGTCTATGGTAGGTGTTCAACACATATTTGTTGTGTGAATGAACACATAGGAGCTTCTACAGTCAGGAACTCTGTGGTCTTCACATTTCTCCCTATCCCACCCCATCCTTACCCTTACACATCCTTACCCACACATCCTTACACTTCACCCAGCACAGCTCAGAATACATGGCTGTGAATACATGGCATCTACCATAAGTAAAAAGCGTTGTTGGATTCAACTGACATGAGAATGGCAGTATACCATTTTAATTTGTGTAGTTTCAAAAAATTCTGGCAAATGTATTCATTTGTCCCAGGTAGGGTGGATGATATGGCACCAAAAAAATCATGAATTTTGGTCAGGAGAAAGGAGATGAAATAGATTTAAGACATATGCCCCCTTTAGTCAAGGGATGGCAATAACATCTTCAAATATCAAGACAACGCATCACAGGTTATATGACACCCTCATCCCCACACCCAGGAGGTAGTTAAATTAATCATTTAAAATACAAATGCAATATACCAAGATGTTGAAAGCATTTATCTCTAGACAGCAGGATTATGAGTATCTTTGTAGTTTTCTGCATTTTCCATATTTTCTACAATAAACATGCATGACTTTTTAAATGAGAAAAAAAATCATTCACAGAGAAGTTAACATTTCAGTTATATTTTATTCTGGCTTCTACCCTAGCATATGCCAACAGATTAATATAACTAACAAAGGAGCCTAAATTCTGCAGCATTTTTTTCTAGATCCTTCCTTATTTATTAATGTCTCAGAATAAATGTAGGTTCCCAAATTATCCTTCGTGAAATCTATTCAGAGTTTCGATTAACTTCAGCTAAGGAGAGCATAGCACGTTACCATGTCGTGCAAGAACAGAAAATAGCCTGGTAAATTCTCCACGTCCCCCTACTGATGTCAGCCCTGCCAACGTTCCTTTACTGACGTCCTTGAAACTGACATTACCCTTTCATTGATGTCACTGAATCAGGAAGCTGAAAAGCTGTTGCAAAGTGACTCTTTCTATTGCAAAGGTTTAAAACTTTAGAGATTGAAAGGTTAAAGTTAAAAATATGTATTTTAATTTGAACAACAGATGGCCTTGGAGTGACTACAAGGCTGAATTAACTCTCGAGGCTCTATGGCTGTTTGTGGAAGGAGAGGAAAAAAAAAAAAAGACAACTAAAAAACCCTTAAAAAGCCCAGACTAGAACACACAGCTCAAGTGCTGGTGACATCAGCAGAATCTCTCTGTTGAATTAGAGTCCCGATTTTGGCTTCAGAGCCATCTGTTAGCCTCCAGATAGAATAATCTTCTATGAAATTACACTGCCTCGTTTCCCTAATGAACCTTTCCAAATTTTAGGGCCTCAGCCTCACAGCTATCTCACCTCTTGCAGCTGCCAGGTTCCCTGATCCCCTAAAATACACAGAGGGATCCTACTTACTAAAGTCTACTGTGGAGGTGTCTGTTGGAAAGACGCATCCTGTCCTAGACTGAGTTCTATGGAAACAGAGTGAGAAGGGGAGTTGCTCGGAGAAGGTTTATTAGGACATGCTATCATAAGAAACTGAAGAGGGCAGCATGGGGTAGAGCAGAAAGCTGACCTACAGGGTGGCTCCCACTCAGACCTCAGCCATCATATGGGGAGCTCTGCTGCTGGGAGGGCGGCCCTTCCCAATTGTCTCAAATGGAGTCAAGGCAACCAGCCATTGTATCCTCACAGCAGCTGTCATTGGACACAGGCTCTCTGAAAGAGAGCATCAGCTTGGATGATAAAATTCCCTGTGGCTAAGACAACTTCCAGTCAGATTCTGCCAAGATTCCCAACAGCTAAGGGATGAGCACCTTGACCCTGGTAAGGGGATCTGAATAAAGCCCTGCCACCTTTATTCCACCCTCATCCACCCAGCCCCTTCAGTGACTGTGGCATCCGCACCCTCAAAACCCTTTAATTCCCATCTTCCTTCTCAGCCTTGACCAAACTTCTTCCCGGCATCCTGGTATCCTAGGGACAAACCTCCGTTACCTAGAATATTAAGGTATTGATTCAATCATTTGTTCTTTGAACACTACCAATCCTATGCTGAGGATCAGTCCCCTCTTTCAGGGGATTACAGGGGATAAGAAGTGTTACAGGAAGAAGGAATGCCATGTGGGGAGGCCTGTAGGCAAGAGAGGGCATTGATGAATTCAGAGAAATGAAAATGGGTCAGAACACAGGAAGGAGCGTGGTGGGAGCAGAGCAAAAGGAGATTGTGAAGGCCACTGTCTGCCACACGACAGAGTTAGGGATTTGTCGTGACCTCAATCTGTCATTCTTCCATGGCTTTGGCAAAATCTTTTGGTATCTCTTGATTCATCTCTTGCACTCGGATCACACATTTAGCCCATCATCAAATCTTGCAGATCAGTATTTAGTCTCTCATCAAATCCTATCAGCTGCAAAAAGGACAATAGTACTTATTTATTTAATCTTATTTTCCAGTCGTTCTCACCACTCCCATTGCCCCCACTCTGGTCTAAGCTTCATCATTTCCTGCCTGGATTATTGAAATAACTTCCTAATTGGTCTGTCTGCTTTTGCCCTTGCCCCTTGGTAGTCTATTCTCAAGAAGGGGCCGGACTGATCTTGCAAAGATATCAACTGAGATTATCCAATCCAGAGTAAAAGCCAAAATTTTTAGTGTGACCTACAAGCCCTGACTTACCTGATCTATCTCCCCTGCCCTACTACCACTCTAACCATAGCCCCCTCTCTCACTCTTCTTTACTGGTCTCACTAGTCTTCAGAAAAACAGACAAGCTCCCACTTTGGGACACTTCCCTGTCCTTCTTCCAAGGACGATGCTACCCAAAGAGTAACAGAGCTAGCTGGCCGCTTCACTTATCCGTGTCTTCACTTAGGTCACTCTCCTAGGAAGTCTTTCCCACGCCACTCTATCTAAAATTTTAGCCTTTCAACCTCAATATTTCATAGGCTTTTCCTCTGTTTTATTTTTGTAACCAGAACTGCCTATTCATTGCCTATATCCCCCCACAAGAGTGTGAGCTTCATAAAAGCAGGACTTTTTGTGTATTTTGTTCACTATCCCACTCCTAGCACCAAAATCAGTGTCTGGCAGATGGTAGATGCCTCAGTCATTATTGGATAAATGTGTAGAGAGGCCTTGGAAGATTTTTTCTGGATCATTGAGTTGTGAGGTAGCAGATATAGCTGACCAGGCAGTAAATTTTTTATTTTAAAATTTGAGCATGTTTATCAGATATCTTTCTAAACTGTATTACACTGTTATCTGTATTTTGAATAAACATAACTAGTTCTGTGTGCTAAGCTGGGGTGCTTTCATAAGTTCCTGAGGTATTTGCCCCAGTGCTAATGGCCTCTGCTTACGTGTTGTTCCTGTGTTCTATAGTTTTCCTCCGATTTCCTCACGTACTAGTGGCTTCAGCTGTCAATGTGCCTAAGACCTCTTCAACATATCAAACTAGACAAGAACTAAAGACATTAGCCCAGCATAGTATAATAAGTGGAGAGTCAAAAGCCTCCCCAGTCAACTAGAGAGCACAGAGGACTGGGAGATGGAAGATCTAGGTTCTAGCACAGCTACTAATACGCTAAGTGATGTGGAGAAGGGAGCGAACTGTTCATTATGGAGCTATTATTTTATCTGATTCACACAATAACTGCGTGATGGTTGTATCATTATCGTCTTATAGACAACCCCCCCCCCCCCAAAAAAAAAACCCAGACTCTGGGGAATGAATCTGTTCAAGATTAGATGGCTTATTTGGAGTGGATAAGCAATGAGATCCTGCTGTATAGCACAGGGAAACATATCTGATCACTTGTGATGAAACATGATGGAGGATAATGTGAAAAAAAGAATGTGTGTATATTTATAATTGGGTCACTTTGCTGTACAGCAGAAATTGGCAGAACATTGTAAATCGACTATAAGAAAAAAATTTTTTTTTTAAAAGTTTAGATGGCTTTCCAATAATAGACCCAGGAATGATTCTAGGTCCCTGGATTCCAACTACTATGCACTCTTTACGTTATTGAGGTAGATCACAACTTACTTCTTCCCAAGAGATACCTTCAATCAGAGCAATGGCAATCAAAAAGAGTCTAATATAGCATGCTTTTATTGTCTGCAAGACTAGCAGAGACCATCCAGCAAGCTTTTGGACCATGTACATAGGAGACTCAAAGGCTTAAGGGTAGAGAGTGAAATGTAAGTTAGCCGTGCCACATGGAGTTAACAGAAAGAGCATGGCACCCTGGCATGGCTACAAACATGTACATAATAGCACAATGTGGCGAGAAGCCAGCCATCTCCCCCAGCAGGGAGGAAGCCCTGGAGTCCACTGGCCTGGGCATCTTGCTTTCACCTGAAAGCTTCCAGCCCAGGCCATGGTCACGGTGGTCTCTTTTTCAGGCAGGACATTATGTGGATTGGATGACATGGCTATAAACCGATCAGTGTATATTCAGATGCCGTCAAGCATCTGAGTTCAAATAATTGGACTATTTTAATAAGATTAGCAACTTGTCAAAGCCCTCTTACATTTTTTTCTCTCTGCAGGATTCCATTCAGAATCTTGCAGAGAAAAGTGTCTTAGGGAAGTAGTGGGATTTCAGGAGACTCCACATCTTCCACCCTGAAGTAGGCACAGCTGAAAAAGGACTCCATGTCTGCTGCCCAGAACCCCCAATGCACCCCAAAAATGTGTCAGAGAAAGCCCAAATTCAAGTGAGCGGTACTGCGGACAGGGAGTAAGCTAGTAAGCTGGAATGTATTCAGGGAGTTCCCATCATGGCTCAGCAGTAACAAACCCAAAGAGTATTCATGAGAACATAGGCTGGAGCCCTGGCCTTGCTCAGTAGTTTAAGGATCCAGTGTTGCCATGAGCTGTGGTGTAAGTCACAGATGCGGCTCAGTCCCCAGTTGCTGTAGGCTGGCAGCTACAGCTTCTGTTCAACACCTAGTCTGGGAAGTTCTATATGCAGCAGGTGCAGCCCTAAAAAGACAAAAAAAAAAATGCATGCATATTCTCGAATGGTAAACCTCACATCAGGTGTGCACGCAACTCACTCTAAAGGCCAGAGTGTAACACACGGCCACATGTCAATTATGAGAGGAAGAGTTTCATACATGTTGTTAAGGGGTTGGTATGAGGGTTGCAGAATCACACAGACCTCCCTGTCAAATCTCAGTTCCCCAACTTACAAATTTTCAGAACTTGATGAAGTGAGTTAACATCGCAAACCTTATTAGTTTCCTCCTCTTTAAAGTGAGATAATAATACCTACCTGTGGCAAAAGGACTTAAGCCTATTTACTTACAGAGATTAGACCCTCCAAGGATTATTATTATCATTAGGTTCTTTCTGGTAGAGAGTAGGTAGCCTGTAATAGATACAGGTAGATAAGGACTATGGGTTTTCTCCTCCAAAAATCTCACTAGCAGGTGCTACTTTGCAGTGAAAGCAAATCTCAGACCAAATTCTCAAATTCTGCCACAGGTAAGTAGGCACAAAATAGTCATTCAACCCATTCTGTAGGTGTGACAAAGTCTCAGCTGTCTCTGATTTGCTTTAGGTGACCTTGACAACTTTTGGAGGTAAAATTCTGCTTAAATTTACAGTACAAGTCAAATAATACCACCTTCTCTTCAGATTCCTTTTTGAAGCAGTTGGGCTATTGGGTGACTAGATTTTTACATTCTATTTTAGTAATGGAAAGTGTCTGTACAATACTTCTAGCCAATGCGGCATCTGGAACACTCCTCGTTTCAATGAAAAATGGTTTCTAACATCTGTTATACTAATTAATAAACTTTTGGTGTTGACTACAGATCATGAGAGGTAAAGGACTAAAGTACTTTAGTAGTAACTGTCTCTAGAATGTGGGCTTCCATAAAGGTTTTTCAAAGGCTAACTAGCCATTCTTGGAGTGTGTTTTTCTGATTAGAGACCTCTGAATGTTAACACATATATTTCTATCTATGCTGATATATTTCAAAGCTAAAGACTACAAAGACTATCTCACAGAATTAAATAATGCATGTTAGGGACTCACTAACATATATTAAATGTACAAAGTGATAGCTACTAATGTTACATAAATTTGTACTTCTAACATGAACAGAATTAGGACAAATTAAGGCCATCCAACTTGGTGGTTTTCTCAAAGAGGTAGAAGAAAGACCAGTGGTGAGTGACAGCCTGCACTGAATTATGTAATGCCCTATTGGTAACCACCAGAAATACACTGACGTGGTGGTGGGTTTGTAAGAGATTGAAGTTCTTGGGTGAGTAGGTGAGGGTGAGTGTAGAGAAATTTAGATATTAATGTTAATATGTTAGTTCATATCACTAGACAGCAAACACCATAAGGATAGGAAATTCTTCCATTTCTCCCCCACCCCCCACCCCCCACTTTATCTCTATGCTTGGAACAATGCCTGGTATACTGTGGTTGCTCAATAGATAGTTAGTAAATGAATGATTAAATTAATTTTTAAAAATCCAATCGGTTCTCTTGAGAATATTCAAGGCTTAGTGCTGTGCTAGGCACAAAGTAGATGCTTAATGGATGTTTACCACTTAAAATGAATGAAGAAATGAATGAATGAGCAGTTGAATGAATAAATGGAAGAATTCCCTAAAGGCTGTTGGCAAAAAAGATCAGAACAATGCTTCATGGAGATCCAGATATTCTCTATGTATAGCAACTCCAATGACAGTATTTTAGATAAGATGGTAGCAGTATAGTGATATTGTCAACAAGCAGATCTCCCTACTTCAAGAATACAGGCGAACATATCCATATTAACGTGAAGAAAGGGCTCTTGGAAAGGGACCCTTGCAAGCTCGTCATAATTTTTGTTTAGAGATTGTCATTCTCCTTTCTTTATGATGTTTTTTGATGAATAGAAATTCTTAATTTTAAAGATCAAATTTGTCAGTTTTTCCTTTTGTGGTTTGCACATTTTGTATCTTGTTTATGAAGTCCTTCCCTACTTCAGTGTTTTAAAAGACATTTTATCTTGTTTCCTAAAGGTTTTTAAAGTTTGCCTGTTTCACGTTATCAGTCCATCCAAAATTGATATTTTGTGTATGGTGTGAGGTAGGAAAATAATTTTTTCCCCAAATACCATCATTATTCTCTCACTCCTTATTTATACACAATTTTATTAAGTAGTCCAATAACTGCATTTTATTCTTTTGAATTGAGTTTTCAACTAGCATTTTTGGGGGGAGTTGCATAAGAATATTACAGGAATAACTTGTTTCATTGTGCTTTA
This sequence comes from Phacochoerus africanus, assembly GCF_016906955.1. Classification (NCBI taxonomy): domain Eukaryota; kingdom Metazoa; phylum Chordata; class Mammalia; order Artiodactyla; family Suidae; genus Phacochoerus; species Phacochoerus africanus. The sequence continues at coordinate 34,210,881 of NC_062547.1, read as the reverse complement.
TTGCATGTGTTAGTAGATTAGTTGTGTTTTTTTACAAACTGAAGCTTTGCAGCAACCCTGTGTTAAGCAAGTCTATCAGTGCCATTTTTCCAACATCATTTCCTCACTTCATGTCTCTGTGTCATATTTTGGTAATCTTTGCAACAATTCAAACTGTTCTATTATTATTATATTTGTTTGGGATCTGTGATCAAAGATGTTTGATTTTTGATGTACTATTGCAAAAAGATTTTGATTCCCTGAAGCCTCAGATGATAGCATTTTTTAGCAATAAAGCATTCTTAATTAAGGTATATACACTGTTTTATAGACTTAATGCTATTGCACACTTAATGAACTACAGTATAATGTAAACAAACAACTTTTATATGCACTGGGAAACCAAAAACATATGTGACTCATTGTGATGTTGCTTTATTGTGGAGGTCTGGAAATGAAGCCAAAATATCTCCAAGGTATGCCTGCAATTTTATCCCCCAAACTAATGTGAGTGGCAGCCAATTGTTAAGAATTTGGGGATTTCCTGTCGTGGCGCAGTGGTTAACGAATCCGACTAGGAACCATGAGGTTGCAGGTTCAGTCCCTGCCCTTGCTTAGTGGGTTGACGATCCTGCGTTGCCATGAGCTGTATTGCAGGTTGCAGACTCGGCTTGGATCCCGCGTTGCTGTGGCTCTGGTGTAGGCTGGTGGCTATGGCTCCGATTAGACCCCTAGCCTGGGAATCTCCATATGCTGCGGGAGCGGCCCAAGAAATAGCAAAAAGACAAAAAAAAAAGAATTTGGGATGAGTTTTCCTCCCTGCCCCCAGCTCCATCCAGAGTCAAGTATGAAATAGCCAACATTTTCTTCTGAACATCTAATGAGATGGCAACCTTATCATTTAATGAGATGGCAAAGGGCCGTCTGGGGCCCTCCTTTATTTTAGAATTTCCACTTTACTTTCTCACTCTGTCTCCTTCCAACTTTTCATCTCATGTCTGCCCAATAAAATGAGGGCTTTGGGCTACCAGAAATAAGCAATTTCAGTATTAGATTATTTCTTTTTACTGTTGATTCTAGCCTCAAGGATTTTGAAAATTCCCTTTAATTTCCTGACAGCTCATCCATGCACGAAAATCTATTTTAACAATTTAATTCAAAGTTTCAGGTGTTCTGCACCATGAAGGAGTCTCCAAGGACCTAATTTCTCATGTTGTTGAAATAGAAGTCTATGATTGGGGGGGGTTTAAACCTTTGATCCATGTGGAATTAATTTTTAAATATTTAAGAGTGTAATAGGGGATCTGCTTTATTTTTTTCTAAAGTCATCCAGTTAACCCAATTATTTCTTGAATAATTCACAAGATGGCAGTTTTAGTACGCAAATAGTTGGGAGTTCCCGTTGTGGTACAGCAGAAACAAATCTGACTAGTATCCATGAGGATGTGGGTTCCATCCCTGGCCTTGCTCAGTGGGTTAAGGATTGGGGGTTGCATGAGCTGCAGTGTAGGTCAAAGAGGTGGCTCTGATCTGGTGTTGCTGTGGCTGTGGTGTAGGCAAGCAGCTATAGCTCTGATTAGACCCCTAGCCTGGGAACCTCCACATGTGGCAGGCATAGCGCCTCGACCCCCCCCACCCCCCCACCCCCCCACCCCCGCCCACAAAAAAAGCAAAGTAAATAAATAGAATGCAAATAGTCAACATACTATAGGGAAAAGAGCACTAATACAAATATGCATAAGACATAATCCCTGTCTTGGAAGATCTTACAGCCCAATGAACAAATGACTCCTATCACCATTTGCCAACCTGCATTGGATACAATCAGCTTCTCGTATCTTTGTGCTAGAGATACTTACATCTTTTTCCAGCTCAAAATATTTACAGACATACGTATACTACCGAGAGTATAATGGAGTCTATATTAACAATTTTTTCATGCTTATTGTTACATTACTATACACAGTAGATGGGTTTTAGAAAAGTTGTATTACATTTAAATCATGTTTTGAATTTTCTTGGCAAGTTTTTCATCTAAAAGAATTTTTGAAAATCATTTTGAAGAATAAATCGTGATTCCCTAATTTTTCTATGATGCAAATAGGAATTTTCATTTACTAGGTTTCTTAATGCAAGATATACTTGCATAATTCAGTTTTTTTTTTCTAAAAGAGGAAGAAAAATATAAGGAGGCTAGAATTTTAAAAGCAAATCAATGTGTATTTTAAAAAATGCTGTTGTTGGAATAGACTTAAAGACATTTCTTAAGGATCATTTACATGAATTCAATTTGCTTGCCTCTACATGCAAGGCAACATTTTGGGGGAATTTTTTTTCAAAAGCTAATTTTTAAGCTTTGTAGGGTAGATGCCAAATGGTATTTTAAAAACACACGTTTAAAAAAAGAAGAACGTGCAGTTTTGCCTGGAGTGCAGATGGAGCTTGTGTCAATTGAAGGCATTTTGCCTAAGGACACAGAGAAAATCACTTTTTCATAAAGACCATAAACTCCACTCTTATGTTTCTGTTCATCTTAATTTGTGGAAGGTGGGAAGGAATTAAACAGGGGGCTTAAGGGTTCAGCTGTCTCAATAATCTCATTGCTCAAGTTTTATATCAATGATACTATAAAAATTATTTGACCTTCAAATTAGTAATATGAAGAATATGACAATTTTGGGGTATTTCTTTTTCTCTTATTGATTTATTTCTAATGTGTACAGCCAGGGCCCGATTCTATTTTATACTTATACCTAGTATACAACATCTATGTCTTCCCACCTTAGCTTCCATAGCACACAATACGTTAATAATATATAAAATGGTAACAGTAACTGTTATTACCAAGTGTTGTCCTGTGCCAGGCTTTGTACTGAGAACTGCAGAGGCACCACTTCTTCTCCTTTTTATTTGCTTTTTAGGGCCACACCTACGGCATATGGAGGTTCCCAGACTAGGGGTCACATTGGAGCTGTAGCTGCCACCCTACACCATAGCCACAGCAATGCCAGATCCGAGCTGCCTCTGTGACCTACACCACAGCCCATGGCAACGTGGGATCCTTAACCCACTGAGCAAGGCCTGGGATCAAACCCATGTCCTCTTTGATACTAGTTGGATTCGTTAACCACTGAGCCACAACAGGAACTCCAATTTTCTATTTTTTTCAAATGAGCTCATTTTGTCTGTCTTTCTTTCCTGTACCATTTAGCCTTACTTTTGTGGTGTTAAGTCATAGAAATCCCTGTACAAACGGGCCCACTTAAAAAAAAAGAAAAAAAAAGGTAATGTATTGGCTCATGTGACTGGAGTGTAGCTGTTCTCAGTGTCTTCAGGTACCGAACCCTCTTCTCCGAGATTCACTGGCCTCTGCTCTTCTCTCTGCGACAAGCCTGTCCTTCTCATCCTGGCTCCTCATCCTTGTACCGAAAGGCTGTACATTTCAGGCTCCACAGCCTTATCCCAGCTGTGACTGCTCCTAAGGAACCATGAAGAAGCTTCTTTCCTAGGGAAGCCCCAGCAAAATGTTTCCTTGTTTCTTCCTGGCTCCAATATCCCTGGATATCCCTGAGCCAAATACTAAAACCAGGAGCTGGCGAGATCTTGAAGCTGAGGTGGGGACAGCTCTCCAAAGGGAAGTTTAGATGCTTTGGGGAGAGAAGAGGAAAATGGAGGCCAGGGAGGCCACCAACAATGCACTGTTCCCTTCTCCTTGGCTTCCAGGTTCTGACTCTTTGTAGCCACATCCCCTCAGCTTCCTCCTCCCCAACACACACTCTTAACCCTTGCAACAGCTTTATTCCACTTGCCTCCATTTTGCCCATGAAGGTTTTCATTTCCTAAGAATGTAACATAACTTGCCTCTGGCCTCAGCATCCAATTCAAAAGCTAATGTATCCATTTACATTTTTCTCTCCTGAACCATTTGGAACACTTGATGGATCATCCTAAATAAAGTTCCTCTTAGAAACTGACAATGATTCCCTGCTGTATAACAGGTAAAATTCATTCACGTGATCCTGTCATTTAAAAAGGTCAACACTCGTTTGACCCCCCCCACTCCCCTTGGATAATAAGCTGAGAGCCTCCTTGCCTGTCCACTTGCATCTCTCACAAGCGTCCTATCCTAATACATCTATTTCTTGCCTATCCAAAAAAAAAAAAAAGTCAACAATCCGACCTCATCTATAATGTAACTCTGTCTCTTGCCCCTCCCCTGAACTATTTCCATATTCTTTCTTTCCTCCACAATTTTGGAACACTGTTGCCTTCCACCTGAAATCCTTCTTTTCATAGGTCTGGGTAATTAAGTAGCATTCCATTGCACACACTTGTGCATACATATGCCTTTACTGTGTATTTTAGCTATTCATTGAAATACAAACAATAACAATACCTACAAAAATGTATATTGGTTGATTAATTTACTCATTGATCACAGTAATAGACAGTCTTGCATGAGTAGATGCCCACCCACCTCTCAGCCTCCTGATACCCTCCTATTTCTTGCTTGTTTATACCCTGCCACACAATAAAGGCCTAACGCTATTTCTTCTTTTACAAAACCTACACACATGTTCTCTTTCCAATGTATTTCCCCCACCTCTTAATCTAGATAAACCCTACTCAACATTTGGCTGTTTCCTTGAATGTCACATCTTGAGGAAGATCTTCTCTGACTCCCCCCCAAGTAGGTGTGGTCCTTCTGTTACATTCTTTTAGAGGACTCTTTACAATACTTGTTTCACTTACAATCAATTACTCATTTGACGATCTCGTTAATACCATTTCTTTTCATATACTCTAAGTGCTTAGTGCAGCGACTGACAAGAGTAGATGCTTTATTCTTTGTTGAATCATACTCTTCCCCGTAGTAGTGTTTTATTTCACCAAACTTCACTGGTCAATAGTCACTGCTTCAACTAACAGTTGTTTTATCTTTGAATAAAACAATGCACCCAAATCATTTCATTAGATTTAGAAGTCTTCCAAGAGATAGACATAAACTACCAACTCTAGAGCTTTAAAAGCAACTTTACTCCTGGCCCCCAGACCCCTTTCTCCTGTCCTTGATCATCCCACTCACTGAACAAGTGAGTAATTCCTTTCATGTCACATTTAAGAAGAAACTCCCACTTGTTACTCTGTGTTCTTACCTGTCTTTTTCTCAAGGACAACCTATAAGATAAAATTTTACATGAGCACATCTTCATCATATCTGAGCTGTTCCAATCAGTAGGATAAAGACATAGAAATAAATAGAGATAAACTGGGTACATCCCCTTAGGTCACATAGACCTAATAAAACGCTATTTTTTAAATCAAGTGTCAAAAATCCAATTAACCACTTAAGTAGAGGCCAAAACTCTTTCAATTTGGTCATTCTTTTTGAATATTCAAAATCAATTTAATCAAAGACTTCGACCATTTAAACTGTATCTTCAGAGTTTCGGAATGAGTTTTGGAGAAACCACTTTCAGCTGTTTTCTTATTGAAATGTTCTAAATCTTGGTTGTTCAATATGATAGCGGTAGCCATGTACAGATGAGTATTTGAAATGTGGCTAGTGCAACTGAGAAACTGAATTTTTAATTTAATTTAATTTTAATTGTAATAGTCACATGCAACTAGTGGCTACTCTATTTCAGAGCAGAGCTTTATTTTCCATGATGGATGAATGGGATTCTGGGTTTATAATAGAGGAGTCAAGAAGTGGCCAACAATTCTGGTCCTCTTCTTCTATTTCTCATATTGGTGAGGGACCTATTCTAAAGCAAAAACTTGTTTCTAATGGGATGCCCTGGCTCCATGGGACATTCTATGCTATAAAAACTACACAACACCTCATCTGAAACACTGAAAGATAGACTCCACAACAATAGTTCCTTAAGCATGTTTAAACAGATACATTCAGTTTTTTCTCTCTTATAAGGCTCAGATACAGGAATGCTTTAAAAGATTCTAAATCATACCAATAATATGAGCACGTGTTGTGGCTGAGTGTTTGTGGAAATATTGCACATCCACTCAACTCATCACCTGTGAAGTCACATCTTTGTTTAATTTTCAAGAATGAAATGATTCATCATCATTTCATTCATGGGAATTGGTGCCAGTTCATTTCTGGGAGTTCAATTGCCAGCTTCTGGAATTGAGACTCCAGCATCTTATTATAAACAAGCTATATACAGAGATTTTTGTCTTGTTTCCCCTAGGAAAAGTATCGGTACTATCATATTTGGTCTAATAAATCAATTTCCGGAAGAAAATTTGCTGACGTCATTTTCGCTATTCCCTGCAGATTTGATGTGGAAAATAGTCTGGTCATGTTCAAAGCAGTGGATTAGAATGTGCAAGGTCCTTCTGCCTGTTGCAGCCCCCACACCTCTGCAATCATGTTTTAGGGGTGTTTTTACCCTAGTGCAAGAAAAGTGCCTTTGTGAAAGGTACATTGGCCAGAAGAACTGGAAATTGATCCTGTTAAAGCACTGATTTCATCATGTCCATATTTAAATTGTAGCTGCTGTTTACTATCCTCAGAGATAAGACTGAAGTTTCAGCCTGCATTCAAAGCTCTCTGTAATTAAGCAAGTCAGACTTACAAGGTGCACCACACTCTAAAGGCCCATTTCTCTCACATTTAAAGTCTTACTCGTATGCATCTTTATCAAAATTAACATTCAGGGCAGCTTTGAAAGCAAACAGAGAAAGTGACTATTTCATAAAAAAGGAAATGGAACCTTCTGGAAGGGAAGAGAGCTTTCCTGTCTAGAGTCCCCATGGCTGTGACTGTTCGGAGCACAAAGTCTTTTCCATTCAGGCTGCAGCTTTTTCCAGGCTCCGATTCCAATAACTCACTATGTACTTACCGTTCTCCTACCCCGGCCATAAACCTGGGCTCAGTGGTACAGGAGGATTCATTTTCAGCCTTGTTAATTATTGAAGCTATGCATTTCTAAAAATAAATTTTTATTCAAAATACCTCAAACACACAGAGAAGTTGAGAGTAATGCAACAATCCTCCAAATACCCATCACCCAGACTCAGCAATTAGCAAACTCTGCCATGCTTGCATCATTTACCCTTTTCTGTTGTAGTTATTGTTACTAAATATTCTTAAGCAAATCCCACATGTCATGTAATTTCCTGACTCACTTGTACATATCTCCAAAAATAACTAGCATTTTCTCCAATAACCTCAGTGCCATGATCACACCCAAGAAAATGAAGATGATTTCCTTTGCATCTTCCAGGAACCACCCCACATTCAGACTTTCCTACTTATTCCAAAAAGTCTTTTTAAAATTGGTTTTCTCAAATTAGGAACCAAACAAAGCCCAAACATTACACAATCCAAACCAAGTTCTACTTCCTATCTTCATTATTATTACCATTATATTAAAATATGTAAAATAATATATAATAGAATCTCACCCTTAAATTCTAGATTTTTCTGTTTATTTTTTCATGGTATCATTTATCTTGATTCTATTTATCCCTCTATTTTCTTTAAGAAATTTTTTTCTTTTTAGGGTCACACTTGCGACATATGGAAGTTTCCAGGCTAGGAGCTGAATCAGAGCTGCAGCTGCCGGCCTATATCATAGCCATGCCAACACCAGATCCAAGCCTCATCTGTGACCTATGGCACAGCTTGTGGCAATGCCAGATGCTTAAGCCACTGAGTGAGACCAGGGATCGAACCCACATCCTCATGGACACTATGTTGGGTTCTTAACCTGCTGAGACACAATGAGAACTCCTATCCCTACATTTTCACTAAACCAGAGTTTGCTCTAAAGATCTAACTAGATTTATGTTCAATGTTTTTTGGCAAGCAAGCTTCATAAGCGTTGCCATGTGCTACATATTCCATCACATCAGAGGCATACAGTGTCAGTCATCCTACCCTCTAAGCATCTTCCCTCTCCCCTCAAAGTTAAGGGTGACTTTGGGTCAATCATTTGACCCTACAAAGCCTCGGTTTTCTCATAGATGATGGGGGTAATCATAGCGCATAGTTTAAAAGTTTGTTATGAGGATTAAATTATATAAACTTTTAAAATATAACGTGGTGCCTGGTACATTGAAACACTTAGTTGTTAACTATCACTGTGAATAAGGCACACGAAATGTTTAGTGTAGCACATTGGTATACAAGATACTTGATAATGTTAGCTACTATTATTGTCATTATAAACGATTGTGGCTGAACAGATCAGAGAAATTTCCTTCAGCGAACCCTGTTTGAAGGATGAAATGAAAGGAGCATAGACACAAACACACTAAAGCTCTGAGAAATCTAAGGATCTTTTTAGAACTAGATTGCAAGATTCAAGATGTCAGGAGTTTATTAATTCCTGTAATCACAGTATGTAACCCAGAGCATGGCCCTCAATAATGGGTGAGTAAAAGACTCTGCATAAAACTAAACTTCAAGGACGATATAAAGATGGCCAACAGGCACTGAAAAAATGCACAACATCACAAATTATTAGAGAAATGCAAATCAAAACTACAATGAGGTACTACCTCACACCTGTCCGAATGGCCATCATTAACAGGTCAACAAATAACAAATGCTGGAGAGGGTGTGGAGAAAAGGGTACCCTCCTAAACTGTTGGTGGGAATGTAAATTAGTACAACCACTTTGGAAAACAGTATGGAGGTACCTTAGAAAACTAAATATTGAACTATCATATGACCAAGAAATCCCACTTTGGGGCATATATCTGGACAAAATTTTCATTCAAAAAGATACATGCACCCTATGTTCATTGCAGCACTATTCACAATAGCCAAAATGTGAAAAAAAACCCTAAATGTCCATCAACAGATGAATGGATGAAGAAGATGTGGAATATATACATAATGGAATACTACTTAGCCATAAAAAAGAACAAAATAATGCCATTTGCAGCAACATGGATGGAACTAGAGACTCTCATACTGAGCGAAGTAAGTCAGAAAAAGACAAATGCCACATGATATCACTTATATCTGGAATCTAATACAGAGCACAGATGAACCTTTCCACAGTAAAGAAACTCATAGACTTGGAGAACAGACTTGTGGTTGCCAGGGGGGGGGGAGTGGGATGGACTTGGAGTCTGAGGTTAATAGATGCAAACTATTGCATTTGGAGTGGATAAGCAATGAGATCCTGCTGTTATAGCACAGGGAACTATGTCTAGTCACTTACGATGGAACACGATGGAGGATAATGTGAGAAACAGAATGTATATACGTGTGTGTGTGTGTGTGTGTGTGTGTGTGTGTGTGTGTGCGACTGGGTCACTTTGCTGTACAGTAGAAATTGACAGAACACTGTAAACCAACTATAATGAAAAAAATAAAAATCATTTAAAAAACCAAAATAATTTAAAAAAACCTAAATTTCAAGGACTTCCCTGGTGGCCCAGTGGTTAAAGAAGCAGCATTGTCACTATTGTATCACAGATTTGATCCCTGGCCCTGGAACTTCTGCATGCCTTGAGTGCAGCCAAAATTTTTATCTTTTTTGCCTTTTTAGGGCCACACCTGTGGCATATGGAGGTTCCCAGGCTAGGGGTCTAATTGGAGCTGTTTCTGTCAGCCTATGCCAGAGCCACAGCAATGCCAGATCTAAGCCACGTCTGCGGTGTACACAGCTCATGGTAACACTGGATCCTTAACCCACTGAGCGAGGCCAGGGATTGAACCTGCAACCTCATGGTTCCTAGTCAGATTTATTTCCACTGCGCCACTGTAGGAACTTCTCTCTCTCTCTCTCTCTCTCTCTCTTTTTTTTTTTTTTTTTAAGATTTGTACCCATAGTATGGATGGTCCCAGGCTAGGGGCTGAAATGGAGCTACAGCTGCCAGCCTACAGCACAGCCACAGCAACATGGGATCCAAGCCACATCTGTAGCTTCTGGCAACGCTGGATCCTTAATCCCCTGAGCAAGGCCAAGGATTGAACACACAACCTCTCAGACACTATGTCCAGTTCTTAACCCAATGAGCTACAATGGGAACTCCGGTCCTCCCATGCGTCTCATACATGTCTCCTCTTGGAAGAACTTTCTGAGATGATTCCACCCTGGATCACTCTTTCCTTTTTCTCTTCACCCATGTCACTGTGTGGCCACACAACTTGATGCTTATATTCACAAATTTGTAGATTGTCGTGATCTCCCCCACTTCTACCTTATTTCTGGCAATTAAATTGTGAACTCTGATGGCTGGCATGATGTTTGCTTGCTTTCCAACTTCTTGTCTTCTCTTCTCCAACACCCATCCCCAATCCAAATGCCTGGCCCAGGAGTAGAAACATAGCAGAACTTTTTATACTCTCTACTAATGATGTACCTCCTCATTATATCTTTCCAATATACTTGGAAACTCAAGGACATAGTCATCAATACACTGCCAGGATGAGGTTGGTTGTGGTTCTGTGTGCAAAAGCACCCATATACGTACCTCCCCCATCACTTCCCACACTGCATTGCACAACAGTGGTCTGGTTATATGCCGTGGTCTCCATCAGACTGATAGGGTGCAAGAAACAGGACTTATGGATGTTCACCTCTGTTGCCCCAGGAACAAGCATAGAGCTTGGTACATAACAGAGGCTCAATCAGTCAATGATGGATTTAAGAAATAGTGAATTGCCCCATTTGACAAATTCACTTTTGCCCCCAAAAGAATTTTAACTGATTTTTTGACCAATTTCATCAACCAACTAAGATGTTTGAACCAATGACATAGGTAGGCCCAGTCCTCATACAAAGATGAAACTTATTCTTAGGAAGCAGATAAAATTAGACCTAAAATTGAAATGGAAAAAAAAAATGGAAGAAAAGCCTTGACGACTAATGGCTTCATTGTTCTACTCAGGAACATGATGGAGCTTTCAAGGTTTTAAGCCTAAAGAAAAACTCTAGCCATTGAATTTCAGATAAAAGAGAGTGTTCTTTGGAACAGTGAGATCTCTTGATACTGCTTAATTAACACTAAAGAGAAAGGTTTCTCCTTCTAACTCCCCACCCAGCAGCCCAAACAAGGAAGCTTCAGGTCCTTAGAAGTACAGAAGAAGGATCCTCTTTGCCTGTGTGATGTTTTTCTTCCACTGTTTGGGGTGGGGATGATCCCCCAGGTGGAGGCATGTCCAGGCCATGTTCCACACATCTTCCTCTGAATCAGAGCCCAGGTACACACATCAGCATCTGCATTCAAGAGAAGAGCTAGCATTTCAATGTTTTTAACACTGACATCTTCTGAATTAGTGGCCCAGCCAAACCTAAGGCAGAGAATTTGTTACCCAAATATCTTCATCCTCTGAGCCAAAAGAAGATGACCTTTCTTATGTTTTACTCCACCTAACCACTGCCTGGTTTGAAAAAAAAAAATAGCCCTTCAAGAGCTGGGCAAATTGGCATTGATAAGTTAACCTCATGTAGTTAAAAGTTAATTCTCCCCTGTTGTGGCTCCCAACTGATTTGTTCGAAGAATTATTACCATCCATTGTTCATTGAGTTTTATCTTCCTGAATCTCCATTGATGTAGCATGATGTGTTACTAAGAAAAATATTATGATTTTAATTACATTTTGGCATCTTAAAAGAATATTTCACACTGCTTAACATCTGCAGTCAACAGATGTTTAAACACAACTCCCTCAGTGACTAAAATTTGGCAAAATGTGTAATGGTTGGAACAGCTTAAAATTCTAAATATACTTCTAGGAACACAATACAGGCAGATGAAGTCCTACTGGAATGTGTTTTATATTAAATAGTAAAGTACTACATTATATGTACCACCCCTCTGGGAAGCGAAAGAACAAGAAAAGCGGGGAGACATGACAATGCTCCACACCAGAGATGTTCTATAACGGGGGGTGTCTCTCCTCACAGTCAGCTGCAGTGGGGACCATTTTTAAAGTGTGGTTTTCATTGTGGTTAACCCCAAAGGCCAGCAGATGCAGAGCTGCAAGGCAGACAAGTTTATCCCATTGCTTTTGGTACCCTTCTTCTCTGACCCAGAGCCTCAGCTTCCATGAGGGTTGAGCCTAAGATTGGGACCTCAAACTTCACATTAATTGGTCAACCTTCCATTAATTCAGGCAAAAAATCCAGTCAGATCAACGTGTGTGTGTGTGTGTGTGTGTGTGTGTGTGTGTGTGTGTGTGTGTGTTGGGAGGTAGAAGTGGGGGTAGAGAAGGTGGGAGAGGGAAGATGGACCAATTAATGTTTGACGTACTGTTGACCAGTTCCCCAACTAAGCCTGTATCCTGTCCATCATGGCTAGCATGGCTTTAAGAAATCCAGTGTTAACCATGGATTTCAATGTAATTACAGCCTTCGATGATCTATTCCCACTGGCCCCTTATGGAAGTGGCTAACTCAGGGGCTTAGTGGAGACTGCATCTTTTTCTCTTACTGAGCTAAACATCAGTGAATACCCCACTTCTACAGCAAACATCCAGAAGGCTGTAGCAGAAAGAATAAGAAGCTCACATTGCCCATCCCTGACTGGTTAAGTTCACAGTCACAGAAAATGTACTTGAGATTCTGGTTACTATGTGAGGGATTTCAATAGACTCATCTCTGCCTGATTCATGATGTCATTCTGTTCCCTGCCTTCCAATAGCTTAAAACCCTATTGAGGAGATATGATTCAAACATGGAAAAGAATAGACTAGTAGAAGTACTGTAATGGTTAATTTCACGTGTGAACTTGGCTAGGCTACAGTGCCCAGTTGTTTGATCAAACATCTGCCCAGTCTGTATATTGCTGTAAAGATATTTTTTTTTTTAGATGTGGATTTTTGACTCAAGATTGCAGCTAAAGTCTTACGCGAATCTGCAACCTGCCCTACAGATTTTGGACTTGCCGGCTCCCACAGTTATGTGAGCCAATTCCTTAAAGTAAATCTCTCTCTCTTCAGAAAAACATGTATATATTATATTATATATATAATATGATACAAACATATATATGTATAATAATACTATTATCATAAATAAAATAATAAATAATTATATAATAAAATTATATAACTTTATTATATTAAATATACTATTATATACGTACATATATAGACCACAGACCAGGTAGTACTGTGATATTTGCTACAGAAAAGTATCCACTGTGGACTCATGCACTTGGAACTCAAATGGTCTAAAGGTCAACTGTATATGTATATATATAAACACTATATATATAAATAAAACTGTATGAGTGTGTGTATAATATCCTACTGATTCTGTTTCTCTGGAGAACCCTGACTAATACAGGAATGTACATGTAACATCTGGGTTAGGAGAAGTTGACTGTGGCCAGGAGGAGGTAGCATAAACTTCACTGAAAAACAGATCAGAAGTGTGATGGAAGTGGTTCATCAAGAAGGAAAACCAGCTTGTACGAAGACCTAGAGATTGGACCTGTGCCCTTAAGAGGATCACTGAAGAGTCTTAGCCTGGTAGTTGGGAGGTTGTGCACTGGGGAACATTGGGTACAAAGAATGGATGAGTTGGTGGGACCCAAGGGCTGATATGTGAAAACGTGCCTCTTTCATGCAGGGGCCTTAGGTAGAATTACTGCATTTTTCAAAACAGAGGCCTCTGTTTGGTAGCACCCTGACAGCAGCTGTCCCCACTCATCATCACATTGTTTCTCCTTCCTACCCTCCCCTAGAGGCATGTTCTCTTTCTAAGTTGAAAGCCCTCTAAAGACATTTTAAAAGAGTCTTATCGAGGAAATCTGGAGAAGCAATGTGAAGGTATATTCACAACTCATCAAGCATCAAGAGGGAAGGCTGGAGTCAGGAGATGGATGAAGAAGTGGTAGACAGAGGGTGCCTGTAGGAGAGAGCAGAGAAATTCAGAATTCTGTTGAGCCAGAAATTCAGGACCCAGGGGAGTGAGCATTCCTGTTCGGGCCAGTGTCACAGACCATTGGAGCAAGTGGATCTTTCAAGTGATGCTTAAACAAATAAAGAGAACCTGTGTCTCAGGGCCAAAAATGATGCTTCTAGAAGTGACTCTGTCCCTTTGGAGAGGCAGCTACCAGACCAACAGGGTGGCATGACTTAAGAAACACTAAAAATGAGTTTATTAGAAAGATACTGAGGCTCAGGGGGAAGAAAAATCAAAACTATCCATAATCCTATTACTTGGAAATAACATGATGTAAGAAGTGAAGTTCTCCCCCTCTGAATCTCCAGCTCTGTTTCTTGTCGTGAATACGTATCTTTATTGTATTTTTTATTTCTTTAGGGCCACACATGCAGCATATGGAAGCTTCCAGGCTAGGGGTCGAATGGGAGCTATAGCTGCCAACCTATGCCACAGCCCCAGCAACGCCAGATCTAAGTCGTGTCTGCGACCTACACCACAGCTCATGGCAATGCCAGATCCTTAAACCACTGGGCAAGGCCAGGGATCGAACCTGCATCCTCATGGATTCTAATCAGGTTAATTACCGCAGAGCCAAAATGAGAATTCCTGTGAACATGAATCTTATTTTACAAACTCAGATGTGCAACAAATAGTACTTTATTTCTTTTACATAAATTAAATCCAATTCTGAGCCTGCAGTCATCCTCCTCATCCTACCAGGTTATTAGGAATCTGATGTCAGCCATTATTATCACCCTCAGGGGTGGGCAAGGGTTTCAAGGTTTTCTGTAGCATCAAGTCCTGGGGATGTCTCTTTGACCACTGGATTTAGTCTATAATATTTACAGCTGAGGCATCTATGGTCTCAGACCACAGGATCTCTTCCAGCACTGGCTCCTCTGCTGCCTCTTTTAAGGCCAGGAAGATCTCTGGTGAGGCTTTAGAATTCCAGCCTCCCCAGCCAGTCCCTCTGAGCTCTTCCCCCTCCTGGGAGTGCTCCAGGACTCACAGATCAACATCCTATTCCCATTGCAAAGGCCCTCCCTTCTTTCTCCTGCTTCTCCAGGGTGCCAAAGGTAATCACAATGGGTTTCAGTTTTTGAAAATTCCAGACCACAATCACAAGTGTCTTGAAGACAACGTTGGCTTCTGGCCCTGTGACAAAAATCTGCCTTGTGGCAAGAGGCCACAAAAAGACTGACCATCTGCTTACACAGAGAAGAGGAAGAAACACAGAGTGGGACAAACACCAGTTAGTATTCTAAAAACTAAATCACCACACACTGTTGACAGTTTGGGTAGTATCTTTCCAGAATTTTCTTGTGCTCACAAAGCAAAATATCTAAGCATAAGATTTTTTTTTTAAGGGATTAGACTATACAGATGCAGTCACAAATGCCTTTTTTTTTTTTCATTTTATAGCATGGTTATCTTCCTAGATTGACCTTGTTTTATTCAATGACACTGAGTATTACTCCTTCAATGGATGCTCAGGTTGCTCCTATTATTTTGGTCTTACAAACAACACTGTATTGTGTACATATATGCATGTCTTTATGCTATCATTTTTTTTGCCATTGCTTCCTAGGATTGACCAAGTGGTTAATGAATCTTAAACACTCAGGTTTATTGGCAAAACCGCAGCAGAGCTCTCTGCTTCCTGTACCGTGGGCTCCGGCCAGCTCTAGTGAGTTGTTTGTTGGTTTTACTGAAAGAGTCCCCAAAATGAAGTTCTCAATTTCCTAATCTTTGTAAGTTTGATAAAGGTGGTGCAGTTGGTGCAAAAATTACTCCAACCAGCTCCTTAGTTTGCCTCTGTGAGTGGGATCTCAACATCCATGTTCAGGCAACAGGAACCTGGGCTTTACCACCAACCTGCTAAGTTGACACTGGCAAGCTGCTTCTCAATCTTAGTTTACGTGTACTGTTTGCAGAATGGGGATAAGACAAATGAACGATCTCCAAGGGACTTCCTGCAGTGATGCCATATGTATTACATGTTCTCCGAGTCCATAAGAACATGCCGTCCTGGGACGGTCACCAGTATCCCTCTGTGGATATACGACCGGCTTTGGACTGTATAGACCTTACTATGCCTCTGCAGTCTCTTACTTTATGTTTTAGCAACGCTAAATTCGTATTCACTGGTGTTTCCCTAGAAGGAGACCCCAGGACAAAGATTCAAGTTTAAGGAGTGTTAATATTTGGAAAGTTCAGGAAATACCTGTAAGGGGGCAGGGAAATTATGCAGGGAAGGAAAGTGGCCAGTATAGGGTGTGTTATCAAGCCAGCTGTCATTGTGGGTGTCTGGAGCTTAATTCTGAAAGGAAGTGCTGGGGAATGGTGAAAAACACATGCCTTGGAATTTTCTTACCTGAAGAGCAAGGGACCTGAGGTGTTTCTACACCACCTCGCACCAGCACACCCTAATGTGCTAATTACCAGCACATCCAGCCCACCATGCTCAGCAGTGCTGCCTCTCTTGGCTGAGAGAAGAGCCACCAAGAGTGCAAGAAGAGTTCTCTGGAACACAACCTAGGACCATGGGCATGGCACCAACAGTGTCTGCTGCAAGAGGCTCCTAGTCCCTGTCACACCACATATGGCTTTACTCTTCTGTGCTTTTGCTTCTTTTCTCCCTTCTTTTCCTGATTAATTTATAACACTGGAACTTCCCAGGTTTGTGTCCTGCCTCTGCTGCTTACCACCTGTGTGATTCTGGGCAAGTTACTTGAGCTCTCTGTGCTTTAGTTTCCTCACTTGTGTAATAGACGTAGTATTAATCCTTATCTCGTAAAATGGTTTTTAGGATTAAACGGTAATGGATGAAAAACAGAGCCATGCCTACCACATAATGCTTCCTCAATAAGTGTCAGCTGTTATTTTTATTTATGCTTTTCTTTTTAGGGTTGCATCTGCAGCATATGGAAGTTCCTGGGAGAGGGGTCAAATTGGAGCTGCAGCTGCTGGCCTATGCCACAGCTACAGCAAGGCTGGATCTGAGTCACATCTGTGACCAATGCTGCAGTCTGCAGCAACAACAGATCCTTAAGCCACTGAGCAAGGATTGGACCCACATCCTCATGGACATTACATTGGGTTCTTAACCTGCTGAGCCACAGTGGGATCTCAGCTATAATTTTTATTACCCTTCAAAAGCCTCTTCAGGAATCCCCTGGTGGCTCAGCAGATTAAGGATCTGGCATTGCCACTGCTGTGGCTTGGGTCACTGCTGTGGTGCAGGTTTAATCCCTGGCCTAGGAATTTTCACATGCTGTGGATATAGTCAAAAAAAAAAAAAAAAAAAAAAACCTCTTCAAGTGAAAATTCCTTAAAGAACCAAGCCCTGAGACCCCAGACAGGGTTAAGGGCTCAGGCCCCATCTTAACACATTATGGTGGCATTTTCCATCTGTGAGTTTGCCTTCTCTTATGGACAGAGAGTTCTAGGAGAGCAGCACTGTAGCTTCCTCAGGCCTACATCCCCTGCAAGTAGTACAGGATTCAGCTTGCCTTTCTGTAAACAGGAAACGAACAGAGACTCTGATTTCACTTATTCATAGATAAACCCTTTGCTTTAAGAATCACTCTAGGTAACAAATAACAAAGGCTGGAGTGGGTGTGGAGAAAAGGGAAATCTCTTACACTGTTGGTAGGCATATAAATTGGTACAACCACTATGGAAAACAGTATGGAGGTTCCTCAAAAAAATAAAAATAAACCTATCATAAGACCCAAGAATCCCACTCCTGGGGATCTATCCTGACAAAACCATAATTTGAATAGATACATGCACCCCTATGTTCATTGCAGCACTGTTCACAATAGCCAAGAAATGGAAACCACCTAAGTGTTCATCAACAGATGAGTGAATTAAGAAGATGTGGTATGTATATACAATGGAATACTACTCAGCCACAAAAAATAAAATAATGCCATTTGCTTCAACATGGATGCAACTAGGATTATCATACTGAGTGAAATAAGTCAGAAAGAGAAGGACAAATACCATATGATATCACATATATGTGGAATCTAAAATATGACACAAATGAACCTATCTACAAAACAGAAACAGACTCACAGACATAGAAAACAGACTTGTGGTCACCATTGGGAAGTGAGGAGGGAGCAGGATGGACTGGGAGTTTAGGGTTAGTAGATGCAAACTATTACATTTAGAATGGATAAGCAGTGAAGACCTACTGTAGAGCACAGGGAACTATATCCAATTACTTGTGATAGAACATGATAGAAGATAATATGAGAAAAAGATGCATATATATGTATGACTGGGTCACTTTGCTGTAGAGCAGAAATTGGCACAACATTATAAATCAACTATACTTTAAAATAAACAAGGACCAACTGTATAGCAGAGGGAATTATATTCAATATCTTGTAATAACCTATAATGGGAAAGAATTTGAAAAGTATGTGTGTGTATACATTCAGTTATATATATATAAAACTGAATCACTTTGCTGTATACCTGAAACACTGTAAATCAACTATACTTCAATTAAAAAAAAAAAAAAAAGCAAACCCAAATTTCAATCCTGACTCCTAGACTTAGCTAAAAGAAATCTGGGCAAGGAATTCAGACAAATAATCTCTGTGCACATAAGGTTATTATTATTAATTTTTTTTTTTTGCATTTTAGGGCCCACTCACAACATATGGAGGCTCCCAGGCTAGGGGTCAAATTGGAGCTGTAGCTGCTGGCCTACACCACAGCCACAGCAACGTCAGATCCGAGCCGTGTCTGTGACCTACACCACAGCTCATGGCAACACCAGATCCTTAACCCACTGAGTGAGACCAGGGATCAAACCCGCAACCTCATGAATTAGGTTTTGATCCTAATAGTCAGATTTGTTACTGCTGAGCCACTACTGGAACGCCAGTGCACATGAGTTTTATCTTGAAATGCAGATAATATCCCTGGGCTGCTTTGAGAAATCAGTGAGATAATAGGATAATGGTAGTGATGACTTACTGAAAATTTAATACGCACCAGACCCAGTCAGTGGCTTTCATATACCTTGGCTTATTTCCTATGACAATCCTACAATATAGATACACTATAGGCAAATTGAGTGTCAGCGTAGTTAAGTAACTTGTGCCAAGTTCCATAGCTAGAGAATGTATATAACCATCAAGCATGGAGTGTAGGTGTGTTTAACACATGGAATTCTCACCTTTCATTCTGCCTGCAGTGCTAACCATAGATGATTTTAAGATCATCTGATTATTATAAAGTCCTTGGATACATATTATATATAATTGGATATATTATATATAATATATATTTTATGCACATACATTGTATATAATATATATTTTATGCATATATATTATACATAGATTAAAATCTTGAGAGAATGTTCCCCTTCTACTGGTCTAGGATTTGTTTAGCAATCGCCATATTCTTTGTAAATCTAACAGCTCCTTAATCTGTGGTGGCCACCTAATTGAAATGTGTTGAATTCTTCTGCTGCCAGGGTCTCTCAAGGGACCTCCATCTGCATTTGTTTGTGGCTGGCACTCTCAGTGACATGTCTTCTATCTGATTCCCAGTGTGATTTGTTTCTCATTTGAGCTTGAGCAGCCTGAGAGATAACGTCAAAGTCCATCAGTCCCCAGAGCAGCTTCATGTATCCCATCCCTCGGTGGTGCATAAGGGATAATCTCTGCTCCTCAAGTCTCATGGGAGTGTGAGGCCACTCAGAAGGGAACCAACCGGGAGGTGGGAACACTTCCTAGAATGTGGACTCTCGTGCACCAAGGAACTTGAGCTTCACAGCATGTGAGTCCTGGCACAGGAAGATGGGAGCTGAGGAAGTGTCATCCCCTGGAGCTTCGGAAAGCTGCAGGTGGGACCCAAGAGCCCTCGATCCAACTGGAGAACCAAGAACCCCTCTAACCAGCTGCGGGGATAGTCCCTGAGTTCAGTCCTTCCTCCAGCAGTACAGCCTTCTGCTTGTGGGGGCGGGGGGGGGGGTGGGCAGGGGATGGGCAAATGATACCTGAGAGCTTTGAACTGGTGTCTGAGGAGAGATTAAGGATGCGATCTCAGCTTCTCTCTTCCCTCAAGACAAGCCAGCAGCCACAGGCTGAGTGCAGCCTGTTGTGGATTTGCCTTCTAATGTGTTTTGTTTAAAAAAAAAAATTGAATTAGTTGCGACATTTAAAATGAAAGACTGCATATGAAACTCCACATTTCTGGCATCTCTTGAAAAATCACATCTGATGATCCCAGGCTGGCATTTCCACAGCAAGAGGAGGCAGGATCCAAGGAAGCCTCTTGAATGGGGACAAGCACTCGCCTGCATGCCAGTTCTGCCCCATGGGGCCCTCACGGCCCGGAGGTGATTGCTGGTCCCCTGGGCATTCGGGTTTTGAAAGAGCAAAGGAAAGTAGCAGTGGGGTTACAGGAGAGTCACGGTTTATAACAGGAAAGGGAAAAAGCCGTCTTCAATCATTCCCTTTATATATTGTTATCCCAGTTTTGCAGAAAGAGAAACTGGAGCTGGGAGAAGTTAATTAACACGCTCAACGTGATGTGGCTGCTAAGTGGTAGAACCGCAACGTGAGGTCGTGTGAACCCAGAATCCCACTCTGCCCTTCCACCACAACGACCTCACCGGGATCTTCTTTCCCCTTATGAATAGGATGCCCACGCCTTCCTGGATCCCCAGGGAACCTGTCAGGTATCTCAGAGTTGATATTATACCAATCGCCACCCTCAACACCAGGAAATCCAAAAGGAGTCTTTTGTTGTTTTCTCTCCCTGTTTTTTTGTTTCGTTTGGTTTTTTTGAAGTATAGTTGATTTACAACGTTGCGATCATTTCTGCTGTAC
Source organism: Phacochoerus africanus (assembly GCF_016906955.1). Classification (NCBI taxonomy): domain Eukaryota; kingdom Metazoa; phylum Chordata; class Mammalia; order Artiodactyla; family Suidae; genus Phacochoerus; species Phacochoerus africanus. The sequence goes on along the minus strand of NC_062547.1, from coordinate 34,190,156 downwards.
AAAAAAGTGATTCAGTGATTCATAAACACACATCCATTCTTTTTCCAAGTGGAGTCTTGCTTGCCTCCCGCCCTGGCTGGCACCTTCCCTGCTCTCTGAATTCCTAATGAGGATGTGTGGTGATATTCAAAGAGGAGGGGAGAAACTGCTTTGTAAATCACCATGGTTATGGTTTGCATCAAGGGGAAGAGGTTAAGGTTGAGAAGTCGGAGGACTCTGAGTCCCATAACTCAGCAGCCATCTGCACTTTACATCACTGGCCTGAATTTTCAGGCTCATTAAATTCTTTCAGGTCCTCTGGTCGCAATCTCTGTGGTTGCCTGAGTGCATATTTATGTCCCAGGAGTTATTGTCATTTCTAACCTGTGCTTTACTGCTCCCACCTCCCCACTAGGCTTAATTGCTCTTGCAGTACTTCTGGTCTTATTTTAAAAGTCTTCCTTCTCTTAATCATTTCCAAGAGCCTACAGGGGCTGCTGTGTGCATATCAGACATTTGTCCTTTGGGTTCCTATGTGGCATATACCTCGTTCTGTCAAAGTTCCTGGGGAGGCTACCTTTGCTGAACACCACTGTCTTCCATCTGACACCACTGCCAAGGTGTCAAGGTCATACAGGGGTCTGTGCAGCGGTGGTAGACCAGATGCCCCTTCTCATGTTCTGCGTGTTGGCATGGCTACCAAACTGCCAGGAGCCTTAATTCTTACAGAGGCTGAGCATGGTTGGTTTTCATCACAGCATCCCCCTGGATCCAGAGGAGATGCTCTGGGGAGCTAGGTTGGGAGGTCCAATACTGAGCTGAGGTCTGGCCTTCTCCTTGTTTTTTTTTTTTTTTTTTTTTTTGGCAGGGGGTGGGGGGGCACACCTACAGCATACAGAAGTTCCAGGGCCAGGGATCAAACCTGCACCACAGCAGCAACCAGAGCCACAGCAGTGACAATGTTGGATCCTCAACCCACTGCACCCCAAGGGAACCTCTGGCCCGGCCCTCTCCTTTGATGTGTTACTCCACCTAATGCTGTCTCCCCTTAGACTGAGTTTTTCGTGCAAACCCTTACTATCTTGCCCACACTAAGCATGCTTGGCTGTCAGTGATAAACGTGGCTGAGTCCAGCTGGAAGCTCTGAAACCTTAGGTGGCAGTATTTCATATTATCTTGTGTCCTTAAGGCCCAAATCATTGGAAATAGGCCGATCGCACAGCCTCAGTCCTGACTGAGGTTAGCTTAAGTGTTCCTCTGGGTGCTTGGGTGTGCAGCTTCACTGTCCTCTTTCCTAAAGCCTCGTGACTCAAAGGAGATTTGGGGTTTGAACATCTGCACCGCGTGGGCTGAGGAACCAGGCGACAGGGCCCCAGTTGTTACTGCGATTGGTGGGACTCCTTGATCGAGCTGGGGTGACAGGAGGACATGGACCTGGAACTCAAGGCTAGAGTCAGAGCTGGGCCTCAGGAGAGGGCTGAGGCAGTAAACGCTCTCACTACTGCCTTCCTCTGCAGACCCAGTTTCACCTGCTCTCTCTGCAGAGCGTCATCTCTGGAAACTCTAAGGCATTACACATTTGGAAGAGATTAGTACCCAGGAAGGCGAATGGGCATCCCAGAGCTCTCGGGCTTAGGTGTAACAGTTCCAAAAATAGGCAAAACCTTATTTCATGTCTTTCCCAATCCCACTCTCAAATTTCCAGAGAGGACAACCTGACTGTGTCCATCTGTGTTCACTCCTGCTCGAATCAGCTCTGCCCAACCCACCATGGTTGTATCTATGGATCAAAGGTAGTCCACAGGGAAAGTCCATGTGAGCAGGATGTGAGCCATAAACACATCCATTCTAGCTGATGATATTTTTTCCATCTCTTACAATCACTTGTTCCTTTCTGGAAAGGCACGGAGGAGTGGAGGAATGGTATTTAAGCAGTGAGGACTAGCAAATAATCTTGGTAGCTCATGGTTACAGAACATTTCCTATATGCCAAATACCGTACTGAGTATGTCAGAGGATTTCTCTCACCTAATACATACAACAAGATCTTTGGGTGATTTTTATTAGCCTCATTTCATAATGAAGACACCAGTCTTTGGGAGCTGGCTGGACCAAGATCTCTGTGCAGAGCAGGGCTCAAACCAAATCTTACACTTCTAATCATTTTATTTAGAGTCAGGCACGCCCGGGTTCAAATCTTGAGGTTGCCACATACTATGTGCTTTGGGATGAGCACACAAATCTTAGTTTCCTCTTCTGTAGATGGATATAAAAATACCTTCCCAACCTAAAATGTTTAAGCAGCTAAATACTTTTCCTGCATGTACCTGGGCTCGTCTGCCTTATACAACCATATCTGATCTTTCCTATACAACCTGACAATAACCAAAACCTCCGAAGCTTTCCAGCCCTGCCCCCATTCTCCATGAAACCTCAGCTTAATAAGAGGCATTTCCTAGTGGCCTGGTGATTAAGGATCTGGTGTTGTCACTGCTGTGGCGCAGTTGGATCCGTGGCCTGGGAACTTTGGCATGCCGGGGTCATAGCCAATAAAAAGGTGACAGAAAGCGGTATTTGGAGTCAGAAGATATGGATATTAGTCTTGTGTCAGCATTATACTAATCATGACCTAAGGCAAGTCTTTTCATAGTGCTGAATCATAGTTTCCCCATCTGCAATATAAGGAGAATAGAATACTGCAAAGGTATGAAAGTGGTGATGGCAATGGTATGTGTGTCTGCTTTAAGGATTAAGCTGAGAAATGCATGTGAAATGTTCTGGAAACTCTAAGGCATTGCATATTTGGAAGAGATTATGATTAAGGCATAAAAATCCTAGAATGACCTTTTGGCCTTTTGCCTGGTTGCCAGGATGTTTTAGGCAGGCCATTGTTTGCACAGTACTTTCATACTCTTAATTTGTAGCTGGAAGTGTTTGCACATCTTACCTCTTAGGTGGCACGAGTCTTGAGTGTAGGGTGTGTCTTTCAAGATTCTTTACAGAACTTAGAAATGATGGATGCCTAATAAATGCTAGATACACAGATGGAATTCAGGCTTTCTATGCATCTGTCTTTCATGTTTGTGTTGCAATGTTTTTCAATAGTCTGGAGACCTCTTAACAATGAGGATCAAAGTCTTTGAAAAATCTCAAAATGCCCTGTTCAAATGCAAAGGTATTATTAAATTTGCAGGAGGTGCTATTATTACTAATACCATGCAAATTTATGAGTAGTAATGGAAATAATAACTCTATAAGCAAAAATGCTTTTATTTCTGTTTTGTTCTTTGCATTTGGCAAAAACACCCTATACAGGTCAAATTTCTACAGTTCTGTATCCTGTGTGCCTGAAGGCACATATTGAGATATCAAAAGAAGAGAGAAATGTATAACAACACAGAATAACAAAATTTTAGACCTTAAAGATCATTATGATCTGCTTTGTCAGTTTACAGATGAGAAGACTAAGACACATGAAATGACTTGCCTAAGGTCACACAGTGAAATGCAACCTTTGCATGTCATTATTCTTCCTCTTTGGACGTCTACGGTACGTTGTCATTTCCTTGGAAAGAAAAAAATTTACAAAGGAAATCTTTCCTTCCAAGGGTCCATGCCAGGTATCTTAGATTCACCGATGGAGATGAGGGAAATGAAGCAGTGGAAGAAAAACAGAAAAGCCTGGAGGCTCATGCCTGATTTGGGGGCTCACCATGCAAGTAGCTAATCACATTCTAGCCAGCAGGCATTCTAACCAGGTGAATTTCCTCAATTAAATATTGAGTCACTTCCTTCAAATAATTATTTCTTGCACATCTACTCCATGCCAACAGTGTGCTAGGCTTTTTAAGGAAATTCATTTTATTCACAGACAGAAATAGGGGACATCTCTAGACCAGAGGCAATACAGCATAATGGCCAAGAGCATGGGCCATGGAGCCGGATGAGCTACTTCCCTAGCTATGTAACTTGGAGAGAATTCCTAAGCTCTTTGTGTTTCAGGTCCCCCAGCTATAAAGTGGGGCTTCACAATCGCTGCTGTAAGAGTACTGAGTTTAATACATATCAGGTGCTCACAGTGCCTGACACAAAGCAAGTGCTGTATTAAGTATGATTTCACATATACTCTCTCATTGACTCTCCTGTCAACGCTATGAAGTAGGTCCATTCACCTTTCATAGAGGAGTAAACTGAAGCTGAAAGGTCAGGTAAGCCCTCCAAGGCCACTCAGAAACTGGTGGCCGAGCAAGGATTCACACCCAGGTCTATCAGATACCAGACCTGGTCTCATACCTACTGTGCTGTGTGCTGCCCTGAGAAGCAAATCTTGCTCTCAGGAAAGCTGTGTTCCAGGAGCATTATGGCAGGGCTAGAAACACAAAGTGCCCATAGAAAGCTAGAACTGAAAGGGGATGGACATTTCCAGACAGGACCTGTGGGAGATCGTTTCTATCTTGGGAAATTGGGAGAAGCATCAAGGAGGAAGTAGCATTGGAGGTGAGTCTTTTTAAATTAAATTAAATTAAATTTATTTATTTTTTTTGGCCATGCCCACAGCACATGGAAGTTCCTGGGCCAGGGATTGAACCCACACACAGCAGTGACCCAAGCCACAGCAATGACAATGCAGGATTCTTAACCACTAGGCCATGAGGGAACTCCTAGAGTTAAGTCTCGAAGGATTTATTTATTCAGAGGCAAGAGTGAGAAGGGACAAGCAAAGGGCTAAGTGTGCAAAGAGCAAGGAAACGGGCATGGGTGTTTCAGGAAAACTAGACCCTAAGGTGTGTGCAGGAGAGCAGGGAGGCATGGAGCCCTGAACCCTAGGTGAAGCCAGGTCACCAGGGGCCTCAAGTGCAAAGCTAAAAAATGGAATGGAAGGTCTAGAATGGAAGGTCCTGGGAGTTCCCATTGTGGTGCAGTGGAAACGAATCCGACAAGTATCCATGAGGATGTGGGTTGGTTGGATCCCTGGCCTCACTCAGTGGCTTAAGGATTTGGTGTTGCCCTGAGCTGTGGTGTAGGCCAGCAGGTGTAGCTCTGATTTGACCCCTAGCCTGGGAACTTCCATGTGCCATGAGTGTGGCCCTAAAAAGAAAAATAAATAAATAAATAAATAAAATGGAAGGTCCCTTATACAACTCAAAAACAACAACAATGAACAACCAATTGAAAAATGGGCGGAAGACCTAAACAGACACTTTTCCAAAGAAGAGGTATATGCCAACAGGCAGGTGAAAAAATGCTCAACATTGCTAATATATATTTTTTTGTCTTTTGTCTTTTCAGGGCCACACCCACAGCACATGGAGATTCCCAGGCTAGGGGTCAAATCAGAGCTACAGCTGCTGGCCTACACCACAGCCACAGCAATGTAGGATCTGAGCCACATCTTCGACCTACACCACAGCTCACATCAATGCCAGATCCTTAATCCACTGGGCAAGGCAAGGGAATGAACCCGAAACCTCATGGTTCCTAGTCAGATTTGTTTCCATTGCACGGGAACTCCAACATTGCTAATCATTAAAGACGTGCAAATCAAAATTACAATGAGGTATCACCCCACACCAGTCAGAATGGTCATCATCAATAAGTCTACAAATAACAAATGCTGGAGAGGGTGTGGAGAAAAGGGAACCCTCTACACTGTTGGTGAGACTGTAAATTGGTCTGGGCACTATGGAAAACAGTATGGAGTTTCCTTAAAGAACTAAAAACAGAGTTGCCATATGATCCAGCAATCTCACTCCTGGGCATATATCCAGACAAAACTGTAATTCAAAAAGATACATGCATCCTTATGTTTACTGCACCACTATTCACATAGACCATGGAACAACATAAATGTCCATTGACAGATGAATGGATGAAGAAGATGTGGCACATATATACAATGGAATACTACTTGGCCATAAAAAAGAATGAAATAATGTGATTTGCAGCAACATGGATGGACCTAGATATTATCATACTAAGTGAAGTGAGCCAGACAGAAAGACAAATACCATATGATATCACTTATTGTGGAATCTAAAATATGACACAAATGAACATATCTATGAAACAGAAACAGACTCACAGACATAGAGAACAGAATTATGGTTGCCAAGGGCGGGGCGGAGGGGCAGGGAGGAATAGAGTGGCAGTTTGGGATTAGCAGATGTAAATTATTACATAGGATGAATAAACAACAAAGTTCTACTGTACAGCAAAGGGAACTCTATTCAATATCCTATAATAAACCATAACGGAAAAGAATTTGAAAAAGAATAAGTACATATATATGTTTTATATATATATGTATATACAACTGAATCACTTTGCTGTACAGCAGAAATTACACAGCATTGTAAATCAACTATACTTCAGTAAAATACATTAAAAATAAATAAATAAAATGGAAGTCTCTAAAAAATGACTCTTTAAAAGACCAAATGGAAAAAAGAACAAACACACAAAATAAGACCCAAGACTAAGACATGACGACTATTTATCAGTAAGAATTGGCAAAATATGGGCTTATTTACCTAGTTAGCTCTCTTTTGAAAAATCACATTAGTTTACAGGAAAAAAAAAATCTTCTTTTAACCACAAAGGGAGCTGATTTCGCAAACAAATATTTGTTCATTGGAAGAGCTTTCTCTCTGAAACGTGATATAATTTCCATATTCAAAGGAAAGTGCAATTGTAGGTGCTTTTCCTTGACCAGATAAAATATACCTAGAACTTCAATTTTATTTATGAATTCTTCCCCTTCCTCCTTCTCTGCTTGCATTTGAGCTTGGTTCACTCCTTTGTCCTGGACAACTGGTGTCTTCTCCATCTTTAATTCTTCACATTTTGTTTTTGTTTTTTTTTTTGTTTGTTATGGGTTTTTTGCTTTTTTGGGGGGTGGGGGGGGTTAGGGCTGCACCCATGACAAAGAGCTCCCAGGCTAGGGGTCAAATTGGAGCTGCAGCTGCAGGCTTACATCACAGCCACAGTAATGCAGATCCAAGCCACATCTGCCATCTACACCACAGTTCACGGCAACAATAGATCCTTAATTCTCTGAGCAAGGCCAGGGATTGAACACGCATCCTCATGGATACTAGTCGGTTTCATTACCGCTGAGCCATAATGGGAACTGCAATTTTTCACATTTTGAATGTAGTCTTATGTTTGAATTTCACATTCACTGTGACATGAATTCTCAGCCACTAGGGCACCCAACATCCCTGGAAAGGCTGAGCTCAAAGGGGCGGTTGAGAGGATGTAACATCGGATTACAGCTGAGGGGACTAAGGCCCAGAGAGGGAGTGTGACTTTCTCAAGAATATGGTGCCAACTCAAGGTGAAGCTGGGCCCTGAACTTGTCCTTTGTTTCCCATCCAGTGCTCATTTTAGTGCATCATCTGAGCATGTGTGTAAGCTGAGCTCTGGGGAAGAATTGAGTTCCTTAGGAGTGGTTGGTTCCTAGAGTCTCAACAGACTTCTTGGGCACCGTTTGAAGACTTAGACCCCATAGAGTATTAGAGCTGGAGGGAACTTTAAGATCATCAAATCCAGTGTCCTCTTTTTGCAGAGGGGGTGACGGCGGCTGAGAGATGTGAAAGAGGACTCCCCCAGAGCATGCAGCTGGAGAGGGGCAGAGCAAGGTCAGGGATTCCAATCTGCTGACTCTCAGGCCCATGTTTTCTCCCTGTTCATACTCATGCTTATTTTTCAGCGTCTCCACTTCAAGGATCCATCTCTTTACAGTCACATACACTGAAAGGAATTCTGCTGCACAATGTCTGGAAGAGCTTCAAGTGGAATGTATCCAAACCCAGAGGGAGCTGTTCCCTTGGTTTTCCTCTGATGGTCAGTTCAGGTTGGTGTGCAGGAGGGGTAGAGGTGTGGAAAGCTGGCCAATTCTGCTTGAATACGTTCTTTATGGTTTTCTATCCAAAATGGATCACAGTTATCGACTTCTTCAGGAAAGCAGAACCCAAATGAGTGGAAAGTGGAATCGGCAACTTGGTGAAGTAATGCCCAACCCAGTCAAAGCCAAGATTTCATATTTGCACAGCACTTCTGCAGCCATCTGGTCCTCACACTCACGAAGGGAACACACGGTGACGGCTCCATGGCTAGACTGCGTTGTGGGTGTGGCATGTGCATATGTGTCCACATGGGTGTGAAAGAAAGCACTGTGTAAACTATAAGACACATTGTATGGAAAAAATAGAAAGAAATCCATAACTTTTCCTCGTTTCCCCTTCTCTCTCCTTTGCTACGGATTAGACTGGAAGAAAAATATGGGTCCAAATCTCTGTCAACCATTCATCATTTTCAAACTTGCCTTCCCAGTAACTTCACTTTGGAGCTTTGAAAAGAGTATAAATGCCTGAGCTCCACCCCCAAAGATCTGACTCACTTGATCGAGGATGGTGTCTAGACATCATAATTTCTTACAAAACTCCATAGATGTGTAAGTAGGATGGAGAATCACTCAAATGGACTAATTAGTAGCTTTCCCTGACTTCTCGGACCCATTCCTTGTTCTGCTGCTAAATGTTTAGTAGCCACTTAGGGCTAAATGCACTACAAATATGGTGTTTTCTGTGTCATTCAATTTTTTTTTTTTTTTTTGGTCTTGTTTGGTCATATGGGGGTTCCCAGGCTAGGGCTCAACTCAGAACTGTAGCCACCAGCCTACACCACAGCCACAGCAACGCCAGATCCAGGCTGCATCTGCAAACTACAACACAGCTCACGATGGCAACACTGGATCCTTAACCCACTGATGGAGGCCAAGGATTGAACCTGCATCCTCATGGATACTAGTCAGATTCATTTCCACTGAGCCACGAAGGGAATTCTGGATTTGTCATTCAATTTAATAGACACTTGTTGAGTACTTGATAGCTAGAAAAACTGTGGTGGGTGCATGGATGAATGAAAACACCCATGGCCCTAGAAGAGGGTCGGGTAAAACAAGAGGCTCAGATACCAATATACATAACGGCTGTCTGGGAAGGGAGCAATTACTTTCTCCTGGGAAAAACCTGAAGACCTCATAAAATTGAAACTTGAAGATTCTATTACATGAGGGAACCATTTTTATCTTCTTGGTAAATCATTCCTTTGTAGGGAGAGGCCTGCTTAATGGAAATGTTGCTTCAGTAAGTCCACTGTCATGTTCCAAAAAGCCTTGGAACAGTGCCTGGGATAGGAAGAGGGAAGTTTCCCTGCATAATAGAGAGTGGGAACCAGGAGCAGGCCTGAACTCTAGGATAGGGAAGAAGTCAGAAGAGCACTTGGCGACTTTTTCTCATGAGGCCATTTTTCATAAGATTTCTAAATTTTTTTTTTTTTTTGTCTTTTAGGGCTGCACCTGTAACACATGGAGGTTCCCAGGCTAGGGGTCGAATCAGAGCTGTAGCCACTGGCCTACGCCACAGCCATAGCAATGCCAGATCAAAGCCTTGTCTGCCATCTAAAACACAGCTCATGGCAACGCCGTATCCTTAACCCACTGAATGAGACCAGGGATTGAACCCACAACCTCATGATTCCTAGTTGGATTTGTTTCCTCTAATGAGAACTCCCCTAAATTTTTTTTAATTTATTTTTTTAGCTGCACGCATGGCATGCAGAAGTTCCCATGAACCCACACCACAGCAGCGACCCAAGGCGCAACAGGAACGACACCAAATCCTTAACCTGCTCTACCACTAAGGGTACTACTAATATGATTTTTTAAGATGCAATGGTAGGAGTTCCCATCGTGGCTCAGCAGTTAACAAACCTGGCTAGCATCCATGAGGACGTGGGTTGGATCCCTGGCCTTGCTCAGTGGGTCAGGGATCTGGTGTTTCTGCGAGCTCTAGCGTAGGTCACAGACGCAGCTTGGATACTGTGTTGCTGTGACTGTGGTGTAGGCTGGCCGCTGAAGCTCCAATTCAACCTCCTAGCCTGAGAACTTCCATATGCAGCAGATGCAGCCCTAAAAAAGACAAAAAAAAAGATGCAATTTTAGGTACTATGGAATGTAAACCCTACCTTTCATATTTACTAAGAAATCTTCAGTAAAATACATATCGTTCACCATGATTTGGTAAGAGTGAATTTTATGGAAAATACAAAGAAGTGCCAAATCCCACTTTGAGATGGGCTGAGTAAAAATCGGAGGATGCATACGTGGCAATAGCTTATGGGTAGGGCTGCTGGATTTAGCAAATAAAATTCCAAGACACTGAGTTCAATTTAAATTTAAATAAACAAAAATATATTTTAATTTATACATGTCCCATGTTTAATATTTATATTAAACATTATTTATTATTTGAAATTCAAATTTACCTGAGAATCTTGTATTTTATCTGGCCGTGGGTTATGCTTGGGTACGGTTTTTACAATCAGGGAATCAGCAAGTGAACAAAGGCACAGAGGAGGGAGAGTGCCAAGGGTATTTGGGGAATAAGGAGGGGGAGGTTGGGAGTCCTCTGGGCTATAAAGTAGGAAAATAATCTAAAACCACATCCTAGAAGGCTATGAATGCTGATCTGACTGACTCATGCTCTGTCAGCAATGGAAATCCCTTCAGTATGTCAAAGGAAGGGAAGTCATATGCTCTGTTCATCCATCCATCCATCCATCCATCCATCATCTACATCAATGAATCTGTATCAGTGTGGCACATCAGAAAGCCCATGTCCTCTGAACTTAAATTCTGGTTCTGCTATGTGCTCACTGAGTGATGTTTGGCAAATCATCCAGCTTTGGTCCCATGAGAAATGGGCATAATTAGGTCTTCATCCCATACTTCTCATTAGGATTATCACACCATCATCTAATTGCTGAGCAGACAAAGCCATCTTGAATGCCTTCTTAAGGACTTTTTTGAAGGTTCCAGTACTGTGTGTACCGACTCATACCCTTGTTACCCTAAAATATCCTGCTCAGTCTGTCTGTTTCATTCTTTTGCAAAAAAACTGGACTTTGTTCCTGTGTCCCTACCACTGAGAAAGGACAGCATCCCTCTCTCCTGCCAAGTCAGTATATGGCATTGCTGTTTGTAATAACATGTTACAAAGTGTTTTCACGTGGTTTCCAGTGAAACTTCAGGGAGAGCCTTCTGCTATTATGGGAGGATAGATGGGGTGAGGGGAATGGATTGGAGGTAGCGGGCCCACCAGAAGACTATCATGAGGACCCAGGTGAGAAGTAACAAAGACCTGAACCAGGGTAGTAGAAAGGAGGAGATGAAAATGGAAAGGATAGATGAGAAGAAATGGCACAGAAATAAAAACAAAGGGAGGCTCTGTCGCTGGTATTTGGTCTCTTTGACATTGCTTCCACTTCCTCTAGGGACATGTCCTGGATAAGGGTGAAACCGGATGTTCCTTGGCAGATTCAGATGACACCACCCCTAACTTTCCATTGGATAAGGGAAGGCCCAAAATAGCCTCTGGTTCCACAGGCTAATGATTTCTGGGACTCCAATTCCTGTTCTGAAAAACACAGGGAAGATGCCAGGCCCTTGCCCACTTAACCCTCTCACCAGCTGACCCGGGACACCAGTCTCCTGCTGCCTGCTGATGCAGAGCATTTGCCAATGCCGACTGAGTCCCGTGGCCTGGCTAAGCTGAGCATGTCCTGCACCACTGCCAGAAGCCCTCCAGGAGGGGGCTGACAGACACAGAGATGGCTTTCCTACTAAGTGTCAATCAAAATGATTGCTGGGCAGTTTGGGGTAGGGGTGGGAGAAGAGACAGAAATGGTAGATGAGGCAGAAGACAAAGCCAATGGTCACTCTGAAAACAGAGAAGACACTCCAAACGACCAACAGGGATTCATTGTTTTTCTTCTTTTTGCTTGAACTTTAGGAAGTCCTCTGGAGTCTCACAGAAGAAGCCAAGCTTTAATGAAATGACATGTGGGAGCTTGTCCTTGGCTCAGAGTAGGTTGCTTGAAGGCGGGACAAGTGATGACCTGCCCACATTCTGGCCTGTGAAGCTTTGTCCTCCTCACTTCTGGTCCACTTGACCCTCATCTAGAGGCTCAACCCTCCTGTAGAGTTAGCTTCTCCTGTTCCTTATCCCAGTGAATGGGAAGGAACTGGAGGACCCTCATTCAGGATTTGGTTTTGGGTTGAACTTTCCAGGCATCCCTTCCTGACTCTGAGTGTTGATTTTCATATCTAGAATTGTTTATCTTGTTTCTAGGGTGAAGCTTCTACTTTATTTGATTTCTTCCAAGTCTAGGGTCCTAGCTGGTTAATCCCCAGGCATTAAATTCCTATGCCCAAGTCCTAGCCACCAGGTTAGGACCAGAATTCTCTGATGTTTTTGACTCATGCTTACCTGGAGGAAGGGGAGTCTAGGGAAGTGGTCCTACCCTGGCTGGTCAACATAACCACTAGGAAACTTTAAAAAAATACAGATGCCTAGGCCCTGCTCCCCAAGATTCTGATTTAACTCATCTGGTGTGGGGCCTGGGCATAAGTGTTTTTTAAACATTTCCTAAGAGATTAAAAATATGCAGCTCATGATCAAGCGCTATCAGTCTGGTGAGGAAGATTGGGAATCTTCATGTTTGCAACCCTGTGGATAGACTTAGAGGGCCTTATGCTGAGTGGAATAAGTCAGACAGAGAAGGACAAATACTGTATGATGGCATTTCTGTGTAAAATGTAAAAAAGCTGCACTAATAGAGACTAGAATGGTGGCTATGAAGGGCTGGAGGGGGGGGGGCAAATGGGGAAATATTGGTCAAAGGGTATAAGCTTCAGCTGTAAGACAACCACGTTCTGGAGATGGAGTGTACAGCATGGTGATGCTAGCTAACAATACGGTATCGTACACTTGAAAGTTGCTAAGAGAATAGATCTCTAATGGCCTCACCACAAAAAAGAAACAGTCATTATGTGATGTGAGGCAGGTGTTAGCTAACATTATGGTGGTGATCGTTTTGCAATATATACGTGAATCAAAGCCACGCTTTGTACTTAAACTTACACAACATTTACATGTCAGTTATATCTTAATAAAGCCGGAGGGGTAGAAAAAATGCCAGAAAATGTAGGTTTATACTGAGGATGCCAAGAGATTATTAACATAGAGGAAAGCAGCACAGGTACTAAGAATTGCAGGTAGCATAACAATGAAAGGAAATGCTGATTTAAAAAAAAAAAAATCGGCCTTGGGATTTTATAGATGTGGCTTCAAACCTGACTTTATCATTTATTAACTGTGTGACCTTGGGGCAAGTTATTTAGGCCGTCTATTGTTGGTTCCCTTGTCTCTAAAATTATATCTATATCACACAGTTGATGTGTCTTTTAGACAGCATGCAAATGATCTAGCAGGGCATCTTGCACAAAATAGGGATGTAATATTATTGCTTCTTGTCAACCTCTTTTCCTCATGTTCAGTCAATTCATGGAGCACTCACTCCTTTCTGGGCTTCTCGCATATGCATCATCGGTCTGAAGCCCATGGAATCCACTCTCCGTGAAGCATGTCAGTAGAACATACTTTGCCCTTTCACACCCACATTCTGCTCCATCCTGATGGCCACATCCAGTCCTTCACAGCTTGACTTTGCTACCTGATTGGTCTCACCACCTATGGGATCTGTTGCAGAGAAACTGGGGAAACCAGCTGAGTTCATCTTCCGGGTCAGTTTGAGTCCCTTGGAGTAACTACACAGAGCACAACCTTGAAAAGCATTCTGAAACTAAGCTCAGCTAGGACTAGTGTCTGCGCTGCACAGAAGAGTTGGGGGAGGTGGCAAGCACTGCCCTTTTCCTGATGCCAAGCCAGCAGGGGCAGGATCACTGCCCTTTCTCCTCCTCCATGGAGCCCAAACACAAGGCAACTTTGTAAGTGTTTGATTTAGGGAGGATTAGGCATTCCTGAGTTTAGCAAATGATTCCAGAATACTCTGTCTACCCAAACCTGGCCACGCACAGGAAGCCCTTCTGATCTGCTCTGAGATGGAAGCAGGGACAGCTGCCCCATTTCCAGGTATTGGAAACAGCCGGCACAAAGCTCTGGCAACCCTGCCCTTGCACTGTTCAGCACAGAGTGGTGTGACGCCCACTTTGGAAGGGCCTCCAGGCAACATGAGCCTCTAGGCATGTCAACCCTTAAAAGAGCAAGCCAGTGTTCTTTTGAAAGCTAAAAACTATCAGTGTGCTTTGCCTTTATGATGGAGGTGCAGCTCTGCTTAGATATGTAGCTATTTCCATTTCTTTTGTTTCCATATTTCCTGATGCCCTTACACTGTTGCAAATGTGCAGTGGTTAACAGAGTGGCTCCTGGACTCTAGGCCCTGCTCTGTTTCTCACCAGTGACCTTTGGCAACTTACTTGAACTCTCTGTGCCTTAGCCTCCTCGTCTCTGAAATGGGAGTACTAATCCCACCACCTATTCTATAGACTCTGGTGAGGATTAAGTGAGCAAGCGTGCCCCAGGCACCTTGAACACTGCTGGTACACAGTAAGCACTGGTCATTCTTACTGTGTGAGGGGCTACAGGACAAGCAGCTTCATGTGAGGCAGGACCTTCCTGATGTGCCATGACTATTTTTAGAAATGTGGCCATGGCTCCTAGTTTTTCTTTCAGACCATGTGAGTTATTCCATGTCACTCTGGCTTCAGTCTTTCCCATTCAGCTGGGATGGACACTTAAGGATAATGTGTTTCATTTGGATTGCATGATCTGGAAATACGCCTTTTATTGTAGCATATCTGAGATCTTCACATGCCTAAGTGTGTGCAGTGGCTACAGTTTAATTGCCAAGGAATACTGCTGGAGGATCCACAGGAGTTGCCTCCCTGAGGCTTCCAGAGGAGACAAAGTGGCCCTGGATGCTAGTGAAACACAGAAAAAATAGGATCCCCTCTATAAGTCAGAGGATATTAGAGAACAGTCTCTGATATCTGCACTAGATGAGCCCAGCTTATCCACAGTCAATAGAGTTCGAGACTTTTTCATGGGCCCATCATTTTTCTAAGTGCTTTATGTCTATTGACCTATTTGATTCTCACAAGATCCTATGAGGTAGGTGGCTGTATCTTTACCTGCCTTTTACAAGTGAGGAAACTGGGGCACAGAGAATTAAGTAATTTGCTCACAGACACACAGCTCTGGTGTCAGAACTGAGAGCTGGACCCCAGCCATCAGGCTCCAAAATTGACTGTCCTATGCTTTGAGAGGTGAGAAGCTGGGTGCCATAAGATCCATAGTTCTGAGGTCACCAGGAAGGGAAGATGGGCATGAACTGGGAGCAGAGCTAGATGGAGCTAGAAAGAAAATAGAAGTTTCTCAGAGATTCAGACCCAAAGCACTCCTGGCCAGGAATAAGCCGAAGTTAGGTAGCAGGAACAAGGAATTCCAGACTCTGCCTATCCAGTGAGGTTTGTCTCCTAAGCTGGCCAAAGCTCTGCTCAGAATGATCTTCCGTAAAGATTTGCTATGAAGAAGTCTGCCATTGGGTGTGGTGTTGACCTGATTTATCATGGGACACCCTTGTCTTCAAGGCCATTGTCTCAAGAAAGAGGCTATACCTCTAGGTATAGCACTGTGGGTAGCAGGGAAGCAGGTTGGGAGCTGCATGACCTTGCTCAAGCTTATAAACCCAAAGGAACTGAGAGACAACCCCCATCTGTTCTGGAGGGTGCTATAAACAGTGACTTTGTAGGATGCAAATCCTGCAGTTTAATCCATGGTTTCCTGACTGCAACTCAGCAAAACACACTTGATCTCTTCGAGGCACCATTTATGTCGTGGAGTGACATAAACATAGGCAAATATCATCGTGTGGTTTCGATAGCAAATTTAGAACCAGGTGGAAAATATTTGCACCTTGAAGAATATTTGGGTACCTTTTGCAAGGCTGGTAATATTTTCATAGTTCCATATATGAAGCAAAAACCTCCCTGGGAGCATGCCTCCCCTTCCTCAACTCCCATTCTGACCCAAGTGCCTCATTTTTTTGGGTCTTTTTAGGGCCACACCTGTGGCATATGGAGGTTCTCAGCCTAGGGGTCAAATCGGAGCTGTAGCGGCTGGCCTGCACCACAGCCACAGACCCAAGTACCTCCTGACTTCAATCTTGTGGCAAGTACCAAATAGTAAGATCATAAGTGATGGAGACAGAAGTTGTGCAGTGAATTCTCAGAATGTTCCTCAGCCTTTAAGTGCTCCAAAAACCTCTTTAATCCCTTTTCACCACAGAGGATGAAGTAGGAAGGACATAATGATAACTCTTAGGGCTGGAATTTACCTCTAAGACCATCCAGTTCAGTCTTTTCCTGTGACAGACAAGGGCTTGGAGGTCCAGAGACCAGAAATGGCTGGGCCATCCTAAAGGCTGAACTACCTGGACTCCTGGCTCCTAAGGTAGGCTTGTCAGAATTCAGGTTTCCATACTGCCTAATAGATGAATAATATATTTGGCCACCCTCCACCCACAGAGAATCTTCAAATGCAGTCTGCAGTGTCTAAAATGTGCAGGAACATGCACACACAGACACACACACACACAGATGGGGTGGGGGTGCAAATAGACTATTTTCCAGAAATAGTTCCCACCATCAGAAAAAGGTTTATCACCAAGATTGGAGAAGTCCTTTGCACTAACAATCTGGTCATTCCGGAGGGGTGAACCTAGGACTCCTAGCTGGACGTTAATAGCTGATTAATTCAGGGAGCTTATTTAATTTGTGGCCGATAGAGCTCTGTTTCACAGAGAGGGGGCCATGTTGGCAGATGCAGAGACCAGCTCCCCAGATGGGATAATCCTTTTCTTATTAATTTGCTGCATGTTGCTTCTCATTTCTCGCAGTCATTCCAAATGTGTTACAAACAACTACATGCTCTGGGTCCTGAATCCACTACCGCTTTGAAAGGGAAAGAAATAAAAAATGTTCACTGTCGCTGCAGTTTCCCAGCACACATTTTGGGGCTGGCTTTTGAAATCATCATTGCTGTCTCCCAACACTGAGCATTGCTCCACCTGGGAGCACCCATTCCTCTTGTGCGGTTTTTTTTTGTTTTGTTTTGTTTTTTGTCTTTTTGCTATTTCTTGGGCCACTCCCTCAGCATATGGAGGTTCCCAGGCTAGGGGTCGAATTGGAGCTGTAGCCACCAGCCTATGCCAGAGCCACAGCAACTCAGGATCCGAGCCGCATCTGCAACCTACACCACAGCTCACGGCAACGCCGGATCGTTAACCCACTGAGCAAGGGCAGGGACCGAACCCGCAACCTCATGGTTCCTAGTCGGATTCGTTAACCACTGCGCCACAACGGGAACTCCTCTTGTGTGTTTTAAGGAATGAAAACCTAGATGCTTTGAATATTTTCAGGGCTCTGGAAAGAGGTAGTGGCATGGCTGGGATCAGAACTCACAGTTCCAATTTCTTGGCCTGTGTTGTCTTCCTATTGTCTAGGAGATTAGACTGCAGGCTGACTTTTTTGTGTTTTTGTTTTTTCCTTTTTTGGCCGCCCTGCAGCATATGAAATTCTCCAGCCAGGGATCAGATCTGCGCTGCAGTTGTGACCTCAGCCGAAGTTGCGTCAACGCCGGATCCTTAATCCACTGTGCCTGGGCTGGGTTCGAACCTGGGTCTCAGCACTCCCAAGAGGCCATGGATCCCATTGCACCACAGCAGGAACTCCTGCCTACTCCCTTAATCTACGTGTCAGGAGCATCACCTGAAGGGCTTGTTAAAAACACTGATTGTGGGCACCCCCCCCCCCTACTGTCTCATTCACTAAGTCTAGGGTGGGTCCTGAGAATGTACATTTCTAACAAGTTCCTCGAGATGCTGCTGCCAGCTGCCTGGACACATCTTGAGGACCAGTGCTTAGTCCCGTTAGAGGGCGGCAAGGGCGGTACTATCTCCAGGTCAACACTGCTCAGTACCTTTTGGAGAATGTCTCTTGACATTTGGAGGGGTTCTATTTTGTTCTGTCTTTTTCTTTTTCCCCTCCCCCGCCTCCCCTGAGATGCACCAAATTTGAGTTTAGAAACTATGATGACTCTTTTTTAATGTTAGGGCTCAACAGAGAAGGCAGACTAAATTGAGTGTGTACCTCAGTGCTTGCTATGGATTTTTCCAAAATGTGAGCACTTAAGCTGGACAAAAATATTTCCCCTGGGTTCGGCCGTTATGTGCAGACCAGCTCCTGGTTTCTAAGGAGCTGTTTGAAGGGTGGACGGTACAGAAGTGCAGTGCCACGGACGCATGCCTGCGAGATTTCTAAATGCGGAACATACAGCTCAAGCTCAGTCTTCCAATCAACTTTTTTTGGGTCATTTACAGGCTTCTGATTGCTAATACCCTGTCACTTACTACACTGTTCTGGGTAGGGCATTTTAGGACAGAAGGCCTTACTTTTGGCAAAGGAAAATTACTTTCGTTTTGCCTGATATAAAAAAAATTAGCAGCTCCCACTTAAACACACAATGAAGGCAAGATCCTTTTTTTAGATTTTACATGAGTGATGGCGGTTGGCTAAGATTTAACTAATTGGAAGACCAGCTTTTATAATTCCATGCTACTGACATTACCTGGCAGACAGGATTGTTGTTTTTCAGAAAAGCAAATGTCAGGTTGGGGAGTTCCTGATCCAGCGTTTCCTACCTGGCACATATCCAGGGGATGGAAATCCTGTAGAGAGTGCCACATAAATGGCTCTTTTACTTAACAAGGAATATCACGGGGCAGGCCACAATATTTTCCTCACATTTAAGCATATTACTTTTTAATTTTCTTTCTAGGGCACACCTGCGGCATATGGAGGTTCCCAGGCTAGGGTTGCCACAGACACAGGGAAACGCCAGATCCGAGACGCATCTGCGACCTATATACCACAGCTGACAGCAACGCTGGATCCTTAACCGAGTGAGGCCAGGGATCCAACCTGCATCCTCGTGGATACTAGTCGGGTTCATTAACCACTGAGCCACGAGAACTCCTGTAAGCATATTCTGTAGGAAATGTACTGCATGTACTCACATATCAAAAAGCAAGAAGGTAGCTAGACTTGAAGGAATAAGAGGACAGAGATGTGGACAGGGCATATATTATTACCCAGATATGTATCAGCTAGCTGGTTTGGACTGGCTGCACCTACTCTAGCTAAGCGTTGGCTCTTAGGTGGGAAGTTCACAGCACCAGCCACTAGTCAGCTTATTTTAACCAACAGTGAGGTTCCCAACTATTCCTGCAAACCAACCAACCAACCAACCTTTAAAGCAAGTTAAGCAACCAACCCACAGCTTAAGGAAATAAAATAAGACCCAGATCCCACCACTAATTTTGCCGTTCAACAAATCTGTGGTTTACTCTTTCCAGGCTGAGTATCTTATCTACCTACATGATGCACATAAATTCTCCCAATTATTAACATTCTTAACAATGGTTTACCAAAACCTGCAGCCACTTCCCCTTTTAGAACAGGCTTGATGCGAGAACATGGAGAAGACATGTTTTAATTAGGCCTGAGCCCTAATGCTGCCGGAGGGCTGGCTGGGCTGTTTTTGATGCAGTTCATAAGGTGTTTGACATTTTATCTAGAGCCTATAATCTCTTAAATGAATCGGGGGAAATTTTACACTGATCCATTCTAAGATTGAGTTCAGATTCTCGCTCAGAACTATGATAATATTCACAGAATTAGTATAGAAATTATATATTCATAGAATGAGTATAGTATAGGAAGACTTCATAGATACTGCTAATGACCACAAAAGCTTATCAAGGAGAAAAATATCAGCAATGATCTGGGCTATTTCTAGGCATCTTCATGATTCAAGAGGCTTACCCAATAGAGTACAAATTGGCTCCACCTGTTCAGTTCAAGTTAGAAGAAATTTAGAAGAAATCTCCATCTTTTGTTTGGTTATTCCTCTGACCTCAACTTCTGATGAAAACTTCCTGTCACGTTTACCCAACTCCTTTAACCTCAAGGAGTTTGCGTGTCAAATTGAAGTCTCACTTCTTTTTACTCAACCCTTTCCAAAATCTTTGAGTCTTCCTTGACTGTGAAAATTGGTTAAGCCTGAAGTTTACCAAGCTTCTAATTCCATGGCTGGGCTCCTGCTCTGCCTGGCCATCAGGACTGCTCCTACAGTTTAGAGGACTTTGCAAACTCACTCAACAGATGAGGCTCGAGTAATTCCTCTCGATCGATCTGCTCCTCCATATCCACAACACAATCTTTGTTTGTTATGACTTTCTTGATCCTTATTTATAAGACAATACAAGAGGAAACCATGTGTGTATGTTTGAAATAGAAATGATACATTGCACAGATATAGTTCACCACGTTCTGGGATGGGTTGTCAGTGTTCAAATGGGAAGTCTCAAGAGTAGGAACAGATGCTTTTTTTCCTTAATGGCCCTTTCTCTCGTTTAAAATCCTTCCATTTATTTCCCTAAGATTTAGTGATAACTTTAAACACTTTAACTAAATTACCCAGCGGCTTGGCAGCCATCACAGAGGCAAATAAATCCTTTTAGAAATCCTGGCAGTCTGTTAGATCGTGGGTACTGTGATATAAAATCTGCGTGTTCCATGTACAAAAATTAAATCAGTGCAATGGATACGAACACATAATGCAAATGGCATCATCTCCAAACCAAGGGTACATGACCTGCCTCTAAATATTGAATTTCTATTTTTTTTTTTTCAGTCATTGATTTTCTAAATTTGGGCCAATTTATCCTCATTATCCCTAAGTAAACCTACTTTGATTTTTTTTTTAACAGTTATTTTATAATCAAATAGAGCCAGCCAACCCTGATGCATGGATCCTGATGTTGCTAGGCTACATGGCTTGGTATTTGATGAAAGTATCTCACTTCAAAGGGGAAAACTTTCAAGTGTCCTAGAAAATGACACTCCCATCTTCCACTGTGGAAGACAGGCCCAATCCCAGAGCTTCTCAAAAGCTCAGACTGCAGGATTGGCCTCCCATGCTTTGAAATAAGCATCGTCTCTGGAGGGCCGTGCAATTGGTCTTAAAGCAAGGAACACACGTATTTATAACAAAACACGTTTTCATGTTTGTTTTACAGTGAAGAGAAAAAAACCCAGAACCCCCAGATTTTATATACTTTGAAAATATATTTAAAAACATTAAAAATTCTATATTTAAAACATATATTATATGTTACTTAGTACACTTAAATAGAACTTATATTTACAATAGGCTTCTGATGCGATTAAGTTTTAATGCCAATTTTTTTTCAATAACATAATTATATAAATATACTAAAATACAATAAATATTTTTAGTTTGTTTGTTTTACATGGTGAATAATATCTTTACCATAGAGAGAACAAGGCCACAGACATTTACTTACATTTTCAATGGGAATCACCATAAAAAAGCAACAGGCCTGCTGCCATGCATGAAACACTTCTGCCACAGAGACCACAGCAAGACTTTAAGAAACAAAACGAAACGCAACGGAACAAAAATGAACAGCAACAGAGATAGGTTTTAACAAAATAAATTTTAAGTCAACGTAAACCACCAAGCATGTGACTGTGATGTAGCTTGTTGCGTAAGAGAGCGCCACTGACCACACAATTGCGGAAGGTCTCCTACTCGGCCACTTAACAGATCCGGCCTTTGAAGCACGCTTGGAGATGGCGATGGGGACTTTTTGTTTGTTTTAAAATTTCGTCCCTGGCAAGGAGGCTGTGAAAAACTAACAGACAGCAGATATTCCAAGTCTTCGTTACATGTTAATGATAAAGAGTATTCTCAAACAGCACAAAACAAACCTACACTACAGAACGTGTTCCTTCTTTTAAAGACAGGTATTCCGATGGTACTGGA
This sequence comes from Phacochoerus africanus, assembly GCF_016906955.1. Classification (NCBI taxonomy): domain Eukaryota; kingdom Metazoa; phylum Chordata; class Mammalia; order Artiodactyla; family Suidae; genus Phacochoerus; species Phacochoerus africanus. Next base: position 34,168,344 of record NC_062547.1, on the reverse strand, counting down.
AAAGACAGGCTCCTTCTAAAGGCGAGACTGAACAAATAGAAATTATTTGCTGAGGGTGTCTTCATTCCCTGGGTCATGATGGACAGCCTCTTTTGCTCATCCCTCACCCTCCTACTACAATGTAGCAATTTCTTGAGGCTTCCTGATACGCAAGGACCTGGTCCAGGACAGTTCCAGGTTCACACAACGGGCTAAATGGGCTTTAGCACTGCTTTTCACTGGGATTCATTTTACCCAGGACCACTATTCCAGGCTCCCAACTTGATTTCTCCTAACCCAAGACGGCAGAGGTAAGGCAGAGACCCTCTCCATGACTGAGAGGATGGTCGGGAGGTTGCTGTGGCCTTCACCGGGGAGCAAAACTCTGTCAGCTCTGTCCTGGCCTCTTCCATCAAGCAAGGTGCCTTTAAGCCTTTGGTGTCCTGGATGGGCAGACACCATCCTGTCCCAAAGTCTTGTCTCTGGACAAGATTTTTCTATTGCTAGTTGTGGTTCATCCAACCTGAGTTTTGGGGGCCTTTTCCTGTTCCCTTCCCCTTTACCAAAAGTTTTCAAAAGACAAAACCCTGGTTTCCTCGAGTTTAATTTCAAAGCAATACGTGTTCACGCAGCAAACATCTCCCGTCTCATCACATCAATTTCACGATCACAATGTGACACACGTGGTTCCAAAAATGCTCCAGGCTAATCCAGCTTTAGGCAAAATTATTCAGGGGTGGAGGGTGTAAATCAGCTTGAGCATGGTCCTCCAGCGAGAACCTCTTAGCACAGTTAGATAATGTAGGCACTTAAAGCGGAGGTCCAAGCAACTTGACACGTGTCATTCCAGAGCCACCCCTGAAGGGTCCTTCAGAGGCCGCCTTTTAGGAGTGTCTCAAGTACCCTTCTCCACCCCCACCTAGACCTCAGCACGGCCACTCAGAAATTCCTCCTGCACCGCCCAGAAATGATATGTCAGCTCCACAAAGCCTCCAGGTGGCTGTTCCGTTTCATTTCACTGGCAGTGTGGATGCCTGCTCTGATCTAGATGTTTCTGAAGGGTCTGTACAGAATCCCACCTTTTGCCTGCAAGACAGTTGTAAGCCTTACCGTGATTTTTTTTTTTCCCAAGCCTAAAATGATTTACCCAAATGTTTACCCCTCATCTAAAAGAATCTTTATTTTTGAGTTATTTTTTCTCATCTAAAAAGAAGAAAAAAGAAAAGACAAAAAGAAACCACTGTTCTCCACACTTCTATGAGTGCCACACTGTCCACTCATTCACAGCAGTGGAAAAGAAGTTCAGAGCACGCAACTGGATTCTTTTCACCCTTAAGAGAAAACAAAACAAGGAGGGGACCAGAAGGGGTGGGGGAAAGAACGTGCTCGGAGTAAATGCAGATCTTTGCAACCAAAGAAGCTTCCCCCAACCAAGGCCCAGAGGGTGAGCAGGAGCCTAGGAGGTGCACTTCAATCTTTTGCCTTAGTTTTTATTCACTTTCCAGCCATCTGATTGATACTGCCAACATCTCTGCAACATACAAATGAATCTTTTATCAACCAGAATACAGATGGACGGAATTCTTTCCCCATCCCTACACCCTGTGGGAACTAAAGAACAAAACAAAACAAAACAAACAAACAAAAAAAGAAACACAAAACAAACAAAAATAAACCCCTCCCATCCCCCATCCCCTAAGCCAGTAAAGCGATGACAACAGCACCTTGACATTGTTTTAATTCCAACGCTATCAGAAGTTAAAAGCAGTAAAACAGAGTACCAACAAGAACAAAGATACTTACTGTCTAAAATGTAAACGGAATGTTTTGGTTCAAATTTTTGTTAGGCTTTTTTTTTTCTTTCGCTTTTTTTTTATGTCTGTTTTCTGAAAGAGGACAGTTTGTTATCAATTCACAATTAAAGCAGCATGCAATTTATTAGTAGTATTTTTTAAACTTTTTTTTTCTTTAACGTTTTTCAATTCTTGGCAACGGCAACAAACCACAACATTATCGAGGAATGTAATGCAGACTTTTTTTTTAAAGTTGTGCGCAAAAAATGACTGTTTCCCTCTGGTCATGGAAATGTCCAATAAATAGATTGTAGAACCACTGTACTGTATAAACTTCATTTATACATGCAGTTCATAAAATTATTTTTTTTCTTAACTGAATAATTTACCCTGTTATGTATATATACAAATAGATAATTTTTGTCTCAATATAATCTATACAACATAAAGCCACTATCTTCCCCTCTTAATGGTCAAAGTACATACACAGGAAGTGTCTATCCTTATGAACCGCCAGCCAATTCGCTTTTTGCTATCCATGGTGAGGGCCCGCACATACGACTGGGTAGTTCGGCACTGGGAGTTCCAGTGCCTCTTGTCTATGCCCCTGCAGCCCTCCTTTGTGTACCCCATGGGATTGCACTTGGTCTCGTAGAAGTACTGCTTCAGTTGGCCTTTCGAGACGGGGACTTTTTCGAGGACCGTGACCGTGCCACCCGACATGTCCACTGCCGTCTTTTTATCCGCCGCCGTCACCCACTCACTAATGCTGTCGCACACGCTCAGCTCCCCGCGGCGGGCGGGGTCCGAGTGGCGTCGGACCCTCATGGACATGTTTGCAGCATCCAGGTAATTTTTGTATTCCTCCAGCAGAAAGAGAAGAGGAGGCTCCAAAGGCACTTGACTGCTGAGCATGACTCGGGACGTATACATGTCCGCGTCCTTATTGTTTTCCTCATTGGGCCGAACTTTCTGGTCCTCGTCCAACAGCTCCTCGATCACGTGTTCAAAAGTGTCCGCCAACGACGACGATGACGACGATGTCAGGCCTCTTGAACCTGCCTTGGGCCCATTCACGCTCTCCAGAGTCCCATGGGTCCGCACACCTGGGTAGGCCAAGCTGCCTTGTCCTCGGACGTTGGCTTCTTTCATGGGGGCAGCCTTCATGCAACCGAAGTATGAAATAACCATAGTAAGGAAAAGGATGGTCATCACTCTTCTCACCTGGTGGAACTGTAGGGAGAAAGCAGAAACAGGACACAAGACTGTTTAGGGCTTGCTTGCTTGCTTTCCCAAGGGGACGAGGCAGCCCTCTGACTGCAGTTCCAGGCCATTCTGCAGGGTCAAGGTTTCTGACGCATTGGTGAGAAACTCCAGCTGCACCAGACACAAGTTAATGTCAGTAGTGTGCTAGATGGGCTTTAACATAAACCAGAGACGTGCAGCCTTGGCCCCAAGCTCTAGCGTATAAGCCCGAGATCAGATGGCTCCTGAGCAAGTGGAAAAAAAAACTGCGGCTTCAACTTTGCCTCCTTCCGCCCACTTGAGCAGCTTTGTAAGTTTAATTTTTAATGCTCTCTGCTCAGGCTGTCACAGGAAACGCAACATCAGAAATGTTACCAAGCATCAAGGGTAATAGTAATTCTTCAAGTTGGCAACATGGCCCAATGGCAGGTACGTGTGGAGGGAACAGCAGTGGCCTGTGGGGTCTGAAGTGGGCCTTTCTAGCTACAGGCTATCTCGGTGTGAACAGCACAATAAAACAGAAGTCAGGGAGTTGCATGGTGCCTTCCCATTGACCTTTTTTCCTCCCAGAGAGACACTCTATTACAACAAAGGAGAAAGATGATTTCATTAAGCATCCTGGTTTGTCAGTAAGGAAACCAAAGGCCATGGAGGACTTGCCTCCTGTCATGAAGAAAGTTCCTGTTAGGATCAGGGCTCCCAATTCCAGCTCCAGTGTTTTTTCTACTACACCTGGGTGGTTATCGTGACAGTAAGTTTTGCTTATTTCCAAACAGAAATCATTTTCCACACGTTGGTTTTAATGATGTGTCCATGCCTGGGGCTGATACCATGAAAGCAACATGTTTGCTTAAGAAAGAATTGGAGAAGACAGCATCAAAAACCTGGGGAGGCAATTTCAAATGCCTGCCATATGGGCATTGGTGGTTAACTCCACCAACTCTAGGCCTCTTGGCCCTGGCTCAAACACAGACCCATCTAGGAGAGCTCTGCCTCTCTTTTTATTGGACTGTGACCTGTGTGCACGTGTGTGTGGGCTCTGCGTTGATCGTACCTTGAAAAAGCTGAATGGCACTGTGCACATTTTGGTACAGGCAGCTGGCGCTTCTTTCTGGGCTTTTGAAGTTTTCTGGGAAGTCCCTTAACAACACACCACAAAATTAATCTTTTCCTGTTTGCCAGAGGGAATCTCTACACTAAATTTGGCTCTTTGTCTACAAGCATGCTGTGGGAAGCCAATTCGAAGGAATGAACAGGAAAAGATGAAAACATACCTACAGACCCACACAAGGTTACTGCTGGATGGTGAAGGACTTCAGAAGCACTTACCTGAGGCATCACGTCCCTGAGGAGTAAAGGGGAGCATTCCCTGCCCCAACACTAACTTTATTCCTACCGCTCAGTCCTAGGCAAGGACTAAAGAAAAAACCACGTGCATGCCAGAGCTGTTATGCTGTACCAACCAGCAGGAAAGGGGACTGTCTTCCTGTCCACGAAGTGTCACCTGCCAGGAAGGGAACCTACCTGCAGTCAGGAGTTCTTACTGCAGAAAGGGCTGAAACTCTGGGAGCAAGACCCCCGTTTCCCTCTCCACTTTTATCAGAGATCACATTTTCTCCCACTATGGGACTTGATTACTGCCCCCAAACACCAACCAATTTCCTTCTGGATTCACGCTCACTTGGCACAAACAGCAAGCATGTGCAGAACTGCTTGGAGTATACAGTCTGAGATGAAGGTTTGAGATGAGGAAGCGCACGCTGGTGTGAATAAAACAGATATAACACAGATATCCATTCTGCCAACACCTGAACTTTTGCGAAGGGTTTGGATTCTTCACCATCAAAGAAATGGATCCTCCAAGGAGGTTGCTCTTCCTGGCAGGCAGTATTTACACCACTGACAGAAAACCCTTTCTCCTAGTGTTTCCCGTCCAAATTAAAACAACCCAAGGGGCACCTCAAATGCAAGTCGGTGAAAAGCAGCAAATTTAGAATATTTTACTCAAGGATTTTACATCATGCTGGTGAGAGAGTTGCTGTGATCAGCTATCTTTTAATATCGTATTTCATGAAATCTATGATACCATCCTTATAAAGCACACCATTTTATGCACCACTAAGATTTTTTAAAATGCAGCCTGTTAAACTATTGCTTTCTTTAATCACTTAGAACTGGGAATAATTCTTTTAGACTTATTTGAACATATTTTTTCAGATGTAACTTTTGTGCACGTGTAAAAAAGAAAATTAAGCAAAGAAAATTGGTTAAGGCAATGACAACTGTGATGTAACTGTCTAGCCAATGACAATAAAATGACATCATTGTAAGATGTGCCAGATACAACTCAATTTCAGAAATGTTAAAAAAAAAAAGAGTAAGAAAACATGCACTTTAGAATCAACGAAACAGTAAGTTTAGCACGTATTTACTAAGTGCCCACACTCACCACTTAAAATGGCCCAAGATACTGAGGCATCTTAATCTACAGAGCTGGAAAATTGTTTTATTATCACTATGATAGTAATGAGTCTTTTAATGATACTTTGGTCTATCCTTGGCTTGAGGAAGGTGACCCTTTTATCTTTTTATTAATAACCTTCTGGTTATAAATGTAATATGTTATATATCATTTTCTCATCAGCTCCACAAGCAAATATTTCAGAGGAACAAGTGGCATCTGAGTAAATATTACTTGGCTTTCATCCTGAAGCACAAACATGGGCATCCCTCAGAGCAGAAGATCTGCAGACACATTAATTACCTACCTGGTAATAAAGCCCAACCTCTATTCCAAATCCTGCCCCCCCCCCCCCACACACCACACACCTCCCAGCCCCTTTTCTACAATGCTAATTACCTACTTACTCCTAAGGCCAATACTTCCTGTTGGAACAATGTTACTTCCTAACCTTGCTGTTTCTGACAATGGTTTCTTGATACTTTGGACCACCCAGGCTGCAGGCTAGAAATCTGGGAATCAAGTTTGACAAAACATTTCCTAGAGAGCCCTCAAGTTCAGTCAGTGAAGAAGCCCCACTTGTTTTTCCTTTAAAAGATCTCTCCTGACCCCCCTGTTCCTCCATCCCACTGCCACTATCTTGGTTCAGCCCTCACCACCTCATTTTGACTCTAATCATGTCCCAATATATATGACATCCTTTCTGCTCCATTTAACTGATGATCACTGCCTGACAGCTCTCATTTTATCATGCTCTAACACAAAGACTTGCATGGACTCTTTTATCCCACCAGGTCAAATATAACCCCTTTTGATAATTCAGCAGCCCCCAAAATCTGGCATCATCCCACACAGCTAACTTTCTCATGTTATTCAGGGCTTCATCTCCTCTGTTCTGATAAGGCCAGAGTCCTTAGAGCCCCTTTTATATATTATTGACTGGTGGAAGTGACTCATTCCTTTCTTCTGGCAAATTCTTTTTTTCTTCTCTAAATCTTGCTTTTCCTTCATGACCCAGTTTAAGCATCCCATCATCTATGCCACCTTCTCCACTTCTTCCAACACACACTGCTCTCCTCTTCCTCTAAAATTCCACATGACATCTCATTTAGTACTTCACTGCCTACTCACTTGTTAATGGATAACAGTGTTTGTTAATTATGGTCAGTCTTCAGTTGAATGATAAGCTCCCTGGACCATGTGTGATTCCCCTATAATGTTCAACACAGAATAATGTAGTGGTACTCAGTCCAAAACTTAGTGAAGGCTTTATTAAACGGTTAGCACAGTTCTAACATCATTTTTCATAGGAAGCCTTTCCATATGGACAGCACCAGTACACTCACTGCAATTATTAGGCCAAGTACAAGCTGTGCAAAACCCAAATTATAAGCTCTATAGTATGTGGTAGATAGCAGTTATCAGCCATGAGGAATCTCTTGAGCTTCTCTAATAGGATAAAGCTTTACTTGAATAATCATTTTTAAACAGCGAATAACACTGTAACATATTAACTGCCCCTACTACTTTCTGTGTAGTTCTGTTTCTAATAGAAGACTTGGAAAGAGGGCAGTAGTAATAATTATAGCAAAATTTGGAACATTCAAGTCTTTTGCTGTCCTTTTTTTTCTATTTACCCCTTTAATGAGTAATTTTATATATATACTGTATTAGGAAATCACAAAAAGTTAAGTAAGCAATTCTATGACAATTCTTAGTTCTTCAGATGAGTCTTTATTACACGAGAGATAAAGAGGCTGTGCAAAATTGCTACGTAGACTGTTAGTTTATATATCTGTTTATACATAATAAAATTCACTGCTAATTCTGCTCCAAGCCTTACAACAGTCAATTCAACCACATCTATAAAACGCTAGGAGGGTTGGTTTGTTTTTGTTGTTGTTGTTTTTTTTTGTTTGTTTGTTTTTGTTTTGCCTCATTCTTGAGAAATTACATATAGTGCATAGGGCTAAAACAAAAAATAAACGAATAGAAATAGGCTTTACTTTTAAGCATGACTCAAAAGTCTTTAACATTCAACCAGATGAAAAGCCATGACAGCATGCTATGGTAATGACTTATATTTGTCTAAAAGATGACAGAACATTCACAAGCATCATCTAATTTGATTGTCATTAGGACAGGTATTAAACAGAGGAGACAGACACTATCCAGAGGAGACAATTACTGTTCAGAGAGGTTAAGTAACCTATCAGATATCACAAAGCCCAACTGTCCAAGTTCTTACCTTCAAGACATTTAAATTTTTAAAATTTATTTATTTATTTATTTATCTTTTTGCCATTTCTTGGGCCGCTCCTGTGGCATATGGAGGTTCCCAGGCTAGGGATCGAATCGGAGCTGTAGCCACCGGCCTACTCCAGAGCCACAGCAATGCGGGATCCGAATCATGTCTGTGACCTACACCACAGCTCACGGCAACGTCAGATCGTTAACCCACTGAGGAAGGGCAGGGATCGAACCCGCAACCTCACGGTTCCTAGTAGGATTCGTTAACCACTGCGCCACGACGGGAACTCCTAAATTTTTTAAATTTAAATATTTAACGGCAGGGAGGAGAGAAGCTGTGCTAGGAAAGATGATCAAAGAAGGAGCTTATAAAGTGTGAACACAGTTTTCTGCAGTTCTGGGTATCTTGGAGCCCAGCTTTCTAAAGGCAGCACCATTAAAATAATACTTTGATTTTCAAGACCCTTCAACTTTAAGGCTTGATTACTTCAGTAGATGGAATTTCAGACAGCTCAGTCTTCCTCTAAAAGAAAGCTCTGCAAAAATTTAGGCATATTAGAGCCAAGTTTCCATGGCCAAAGCTAAGAAGGGGAACCAAACAATAATATGGATAATTAGGGCATACAGAGGAAAAACACAAAACTTGGCTTGTTCCCAACCCTTCTAGGGTTTGTCTATGAGTATGTAAAGAAAACACAACTTAAAAAATTCAGTTGCTCATGTTTAGACAGTCCTATAAGCAAGTAGGATATTGGTAATGTTGACAAGGTTATCAATTAATATTATTTAATTCCTAATATACATGATGCAAATCTATTAAGAGGCAACCTTCACTAAATCTTGCAAGTCAATATAAATAATCTTTAATCTGTAACCAGTTTCACTACATGTGTAGATTAACCTTTCTTTGGTTTGTACGTTCATCAGACATGGGACCTAGTTTCAAGTCTTATACTCTAGGAGGAAAGTAGGTCATATATGTAAAGTAACTAAAACATAAAGGTAGAAACAACCCAGGAAAGTATACATAAAATTCTATAAAGAGAAAGAGGTTACTTCTAGTTAGAGAATGAGGGATGCTTTGTGAAGAAGATTGCAAAGGATAGAGAGACTTTAAATGTATCCAGAAAAGACACCAGTGGGTGGGTGGCCGCTTGAGTAAAGGCATGGAAGAGTTCTGGAATGGTGAAAAATAAGAGTGGATGATTGGCCACTCTTATTTTTGGTTTTGGAAGGCTCTGAGGGGGATGCTAAAGGGTTTTGCCATACAGGCACAGAAGAACAAGTTTCTGAGCAGGAAGAATGCTTCAAGAAGCCCAGTTTATCACCATGTGTAGGAGAACCTGAAAGAATGATACAATGGAGATGAGTCAATTCACTGACTTTGTTCTTAGTGGCTACTGAGCTTTGAAAATGAATATTAAGAAGTGACTTAAGTGTGGAGTTAGGGTTAAGGACCTGGACATGTCTTTTAACTTAATCTATGTATGGATGAATACATATATTTATTTTTAGGCTTAATTAAGTTGCCAAAAGCAAAGGGGATAGAGAGAAGTCTGCAGAGCTGGGTGCTAACCATGAGCCATGTCTGGCTTGGCTGAAGGAGCAGAATGGAGGGAGATGGCGGGAAGGCGGGACGATAAACTCTCGTTCTAATTATGATGACAGGGAACTTGGATTCCACTGCTCAGCACTTTTAATTCAAAGAGTTCCAAACACTTGGCAAATATTAATTAAGACTCATAGGACTCTAGAGGTACAGGTAACTATAATTATCCCCATTTCGTTCAGGAGGAAAGAGGACCAGAGTTTTTAATCAACTCATCCACTCACTGTGCTTCCCCAGATGGAATGAGGTCAGAGCCTCAGATTCCTAAGAAAAACTAAGCATTCACCAACAGGGACTAGTTTCTTCCATCCCTCTGCATTATTTCTGTATTGTTTCCCCATTAGGTATATATTGCTTAGCCAAGAAAGCTTAAAACAAAAACAGAACACCTCACATTCCTCAAAGAAAATAATGGGTAGTTGGAACCCACAAATAAAATGGGGGGAAAGCTCATGATCATTACAGATGCTCATCTACTTACCTGAATGACCAATCAATTGAAAGCAATAAATATTTCAGTAAATGATAATCTGATAATGCCTATGTCCCAAAGCTTTGAAGGAAGTTCCTTTAAAAATGTAATTTTTAACCATAATGTCCAAGAGTATGATTATACTTCCTATAAAAGACAGTCCTTCATACTATTCTCTGTTCCCCAGGTATGTCCATGGTATTGAGTAATATGTGGAGACATTACTTAGCCTCAGTAAGAGTCCCAGAGAAATTGCTGGTTCTTAATACCAACCTGGAGTGATACCTACATGCAAGTACCGTGGGGGGCAGGGGAGTGTATTTCCTTAAATCATAAACTTGATAGGTAAATGCACATACATCTTTGATAGACACCACTAAAGCTCTAGCCCTCTATTAATGCCTTCTCTACGCCTCACTCCATCTATGAAGAAAGATCTTTTGTATTGTTTGGAGACCTACCTTACCCAGGAGTAAAACTAGACCACATTCTCCTAGGATAGGGACTGGGCAGTCTCTGAATTACCACAATTTGTATAGTACCTTGCACAAACTAGGTTCCCACACACGCTACATCACTCAGGTCCCTTTGTGCTGGTAATATCTGCATGGTATTTGGGGAGATGCAACTCAAGTGAGAGCAATAAGTCTTAAAGTGAGCTGTAATGATGGAGAGAATCTTGGATAAGAGAAAATGACTGGCACAAGGACCAGGTCTGGAAAGAGAACACTCCACCTGTCATTCCAACCCCAGGTATATCTGCCACCATGCAAAGGTTTCTAAGTGCTCCCATCACTACTGCCCTAGGAAACTACTGTTATACTATAACTCAGGGCCACCCAGAGCTGGCAGTCTCATCCATACTCTGCCCTCTTACTTTACCTCCCCTGCACAAAGCAGTACTGTCCCGTACTGCCCCAACAGTGTATATCTCTGGCCCACAATCAAGAAGTCTCAAGCACAAATACCATATGATGTCACTTATATCTGGAATCTAATATACAGCACAAATGAACCTTTCCACAGAAAAGAAAATCATGGACATGGAGAACAGACTTGTGGCTGCCAAGGGGGAGGGGGAGGGAGTAGGGTGGATTGGGAGATTGGGGTTAATAGATGCAAACTATTGCCTTTGGAATGGATAAGCAATGAGATCCTGCTGTATAGCACTGGGAACTATATCTAGTCACTTATGATGGAGCATGATAATGTGAGAAAAAAGAATGTACACATGTATGTGTAACTGGGTCACCTTGCTGTAAAGCAGAAAATTGACAGAACACTAAACAAGTTATAATGAAAAAATAAAAATCATTATTAAAAAAAGTCTCAAGCATATGCAAGTCACTTGCACATCAAATGAATAGACTGTCTAAAAATGCTTTTTAAATTATTATTATTATTTTTTTGTCTTTTGTATTTTTAGGGCCGCGCCTGTGGCATAAGGAGGTTCCCAGGCTAGGGGTTGAATCGGAGCTACAGCTGCCAGCCTATGCCACAGCCACAGCAATGCCAGATCCGAGCCACATCTGTGACCTACACCACAGCTCACAGCGACGCCAGATCCTTAACCCACTGAGTGAGGCCAGGGATCGAACCTGCAACCTTGTGGTTCCTACTCGGATTTGTTTCCACTGCGCCACAACGGGAACTCCTTAAATTATTTTTTGAACTATCACTTTTTGGATCACAAGGACCAAATGGCAGTTAACATTCAATTAAAGAACTGAATGTTAATTAGCAGTCTTTAATTAACATTCTGTTTCCTCTAGAATTTCGGGTAGAATTTGTCATAATGAACTGAAGTTCATTTTAAACAATATTCTGACTATTAAGTTGCCAAAAGCAAAGTATTATTTATCAAATTCCCATATACGGTAGACAGTAACATTAATTAAAAAGATACTGTTGGGAGTTCCCATCATGGCGCAATAGTTAACGAATCTGACTAGGAACCATGAGGTTGCAGGTTCGATCCCTGGCCATGCTCACTGCGTTAAGGATCCGGTATTGCCATGAGCTGTGGTGTAGGTCGCAGACGCAGCTCAGATCCCGTGTTGCTGTGGCTCTGGTGTAGGCTGGTGGCTACAGCTCCGATTAGACCCCTGGCCTGGGAACCTCCATATGCCATGGCTGCAGCCCTAGAAAAGGCTAAAAGACAAAAAAAAAAAAAAAAAAAGATACTGTCTACCTGGTTCTGTGTGCCAGTGACCCACTGTGTAAGGGAGGATGTGAAAAAATTATTGGGTATCTATCACATTTACCGATAGGTGTTGATCTCAATATGTGAAATTGTGGGGGAAATTTTCCAATAAAGGGAAAATGACTCTAGAAATAGTAAATAAGGAGACACAAATATCATTGTAACACAGGCATTTAAGTTATATTGAAACATATAGACTTTGAATTTGCAGAAAACTTTTAAGTACAAAATTCATTTTATGCAACCTAAAGGGTCAAAGTTCAGATAATTTTTTGAGCATTATAGTTATAAATTAAGTGTATTACTGGGATTCAAATCTGTGATTAAGAATGCAATAACAGAAGGAGACATTTGTGGGGCCTGAAATAAGTTTTAGGAAATGTGGGTATGGGATAAAGTTCCATGGGCTGAAATTAAATGAAGCCTTGGTTCTCAAAGTCTGACCCCCTTGGGCCAGGAGCATTAACATCATCTGGGAGCTAATAAACAGAATTTCAGCTTCCTCTCTTCCATCCCATCCACCCATCCACTAAATCAGAATTACATAATATACTAAATAAAGATGAGAAGCACTAGGCTGAGTGATAAAAAGAATGGTACTTAAGACATAGAAATGAAAGGGTTAACGTCAACGTACACACTGTGGTACATTCTGCACCTAGACCACACACTTCCTGTCCTCTTTCCTCCTTGGTTCAACTTGTTTTACTGGGACATTTATTATGTGGAAAATATTTTTGCTTTTGTAATGTTCAGTAAAATCTGAGTTCCCTTTATGTCAACTGGCTTCTCCACTATTGTGTTTATACCATAAAGTACAGGATACCTATAAATGTGACAGGCTGAATGAGAATTTATAGAGTACTACTGATCTAAATCTAGACTTCCACTCAATCACTAATTTTTATCTCAATGCTACAAGGCAAGTGCAAGCATTACAACCCTAACATGCGCTCACTCAATCAGAATGATACTGGAAACGATGAAACCAGGCATAGGAGAATGACTTTCAGCCAGATCCTTCTGGCTGATGCTTCTGAGTTCTTTCTGTCCAGACATGGTGAAACAGAGGCGGAAAGAACTGATTCACCCACCCAGTGGAGATTTCTTATTTCTAGGCTTGTCCTAAAACTAACAGGTCCAGCTATCTCCTACCACGTACTGTGAAATTAAAACAAAAAACTCATAAAATAAAACAACAGCTGCAGCGGCAAACAACAAAACCCTAAAAGTATATTAGTGTAGGTATCAAGCATCATAATCCCTCCTCCAACTCAAATCGATCTCACTTCAATTAGGTACCCAGCAAAGCAGCAACCCAATTTCTCAGTTGGGTTCCAACATTTGGGATCATTTGCCTCAAGACCAAAGCACCCCAAATGATAATAAGGTTATTAATTTATTTAATGATAAAGTTATTACCAATAATAGTTAGATTTCCAAAGAAAATTAAAAAAAAATTTTGAGTTGAACAACATTATCAAGTTAGTTTCTTAAACAGAACTAGAGACTGGTCCAGACTTTACAAAGCACTGCAAGATGGCTAGTTTCCAAACCCCAAGAAGTCACCAAGTTCACCGGTACAAATGCAGATGACTCACACCAGGAACCCTGATATCACTTGCTATTAAATTGTTGGCAAGTGGGTGGGGCTGAGATGCCACAGAACCCTATTTTCCCAGGCAGTATCCCAAGAGTTACTGGGTTCCACCTTTAGTCCCACACAGTAGATGTCTCAACACAGCTCAGAAACTGCCTCTCCAAATTACAGACGAGGCACACCTCCTAGCAGGGGAGGTTGTGAAAGCACAGCACAACACTGTCTGGATCCAGGATGAGCATGCTCTATCTAAAAAAAAAAAGAAGGCGTTCCCATCATGGCTCACTGATTAATGAACCCTACTAGGATCCATGAGGATTCGGGTTTGTTCCCTGGCCTTGCTCAGTAGGTTAAGGATCTGGCGTTGCTGTGACCTGTGGTGTAGGTCACAGACACAGCTCAGATCTGGCATTGCTGTGGCTGTGGTGTACGCTGGCAGCTATAGCTCTGATTGGACCCCTAGCCTGGGAACCTCCGCATACCACAGGTGTGGCCCTAAAAAGACAATAATAATAATAATGATAATAAAATAAAAAATTTTTAAAAAAGCAAAGCTGACACAACTGCATTGTTTGTCCCTAAGGGGAGAACATGCAGTAACTCAAATCAGAGGATGAAGAAAATCCCCCTTTAAGCAAAGCAGTTTGCTATAATGGAGATTGGGAACATGCCAGAACAATTACAATAAAAAAAGGGGGGGGGGAGTTAAGACCCATCTGTCCTATTTCAGTCTCTTTCTTCAGAACTGGCAACTTCAAATCGACAGGTTGCTGTCAGGGTGCTGCTGGACATTCTGAATTCCAGCTAGGAGATCCTATGAGAATTTGGACAGCTGTGAGTCAACACCCCCTAGACACCATCGCCACACAAACACACTCTTAATGGACCCCAGCCCTGTGGCAAAGGCATGCCCTTCTCAGTTTTTCCACAGATGGTGTTCCTGAAAGTTTCCAAAGCTCCTGCATGCCTGTGGTTAATTAGTTATCTGAGCAATTTCCATTATAGAAAGGATATCTGTACATAATGAGACCTATCATAGGTCCAAACTGGAAGGCTTCAATGCCATCAAGTCTCAAGGGGGTAAAAAGAGAATGGGATGGATATTTCTCTCTAGATTAGTCCCTGTCTTTAGGAGTATACAGAATGTGAACTTTAAAAAAAAAAGAGAGGTGAAAGTAGGTGGGGAAAGAATCCAGACAGATAAGTTGCCTCTAAAATCAAAAGAATAGCATTCCTTTAAAGGCTTCTACCAAGAAATCCTAGGGGAAAGATAAGATTAGCAAGAGGAGGCTGGCAGTTCTCTTGTCACTCACCTTTACGAGACCATTTTCGGAATCAGTTTGCTAAATTCCACTGAAGCACAAATGCACACAGCACAGCCCTTCTTCTGGATGCACAGTCACACCATACAGAAGCATGTGGGTAGAGGCCAAAACATGTGTGGACACGCAACCCTTTCTATAGCAAGGCAGTGTTTCTGCGCATTCACGAGGATTAGCCTCCTGCACACATGGAGAAAACTGGTGGTTCCACACATCGAGTTGTCCTTCGGGTTATTTGTGCATCCAGCTCTATAATTTCTTTTAATTGCTCGCTGGAAAGCCCAGGAAAGTGCTCATTATTTGTAGCTTAATGCAGGAGCAAAAATAATTGAATGCATTCCCCCGCCCAATCCTTGCCCTGCCCCAGCCCCCCAACCCCTCTAAGAGTCACTGCTCATCTGAAGAGCACGAGGAAGCCGGTTTCTGGGCCCTGTATATAATGAGCCACGTGGACCCTATTTCCAGAGGCTGGCTGTGCTCCAGCGCTATCATAAAATACAAGGAAAATATTAACATCTCAGATGACAAAAGACCCATATGGCTGGTCACAAAATATCCACATCATAGATAATGTACCTATGGAAACATTCAATTCTGTGGTTCCATGAATATCAGAACTGTGAGAACATCTGTTTGTCTCCATCCCTTTTCACTAACCATTGATTCCTACAGAAGTCAAGCAAATTCAAACACCAATATATTTAACCCAGGCAATGGGATGAGGGCTCTGTTTCTACCTAGTGCCATGAATAAATGCAGTAGTGATGTTTATGGGTTGGGACTTGAGGAAGACGCTCTAGGGAGCTGGATAAATAAGGAATATCAGACTGTGTATTAAAAAATGATTTAAAATAATAGCTAACATATATTAACTATGAGGTAAATAGTCTAATTATTGATGGTTTACAACTGAGAAAACTGAGGCTCAGAAAGATTCTGTAAACTGCCTAAGACCATATGCCTGGCATGTGGTGGAAATGGAATTTGAACCTGGGCTGGCTTGCATGCTTTTTTCCATATGGAGTCAGATGTGGATGTGTGTCTTATATTTTGAGGGAGGTTTATTTGGCAGAGACATCCCACATACCTTAGGCACCAAGGTATTTCTTATTTTTTTAAGCAAAGCTCCATATGACCATTCCTGGTAAGTCGTTTGTTTACTCACTAATTCCACAGAGGCTGACTATAATCCCAATGTTTCTTCTTTACTAGCTTCTTCCCAATATTGAATTATTCCCTCAAGATACCAAGCCTACATGCATACTTAATAGGGCAGAGTGTCAAAACCATGCATGAAGGTCATTTGTTTGAAATGGCAGAACATTTTGGAACCACATGCTTTTCAGACCACAAACCACAACCACCAAATACACCTGTGTCAATGCCACTTGAGGAAGAATATTATCAAGACCCAAGTGCCAAAGTGCCTTTAAATACATGTGACATAAAAATCTCTCTTTTTAGTACTTCAACCTAATCTTCTCCAAGTCTGGAGCTCTGATACCTGCACGTCTGACCCATGTGACTTGCCCTGTTGCTCAAGAATAGAGCTGAGGGGCTGAGATGGAAGTGAAAAGGAAAATATGGCAAGACAGCCTCTAGTTTATTCTTGGCAAGCAGTTCAGATTCCTCGTTAGGCCCACAAAGACGGGAGGGCAGACGTTCGGTCCAGCACAGACAGAACAGTGGACTCTCAGACTGTGCAAATAAGAGTGACTGCATCAAAAAGCCAAAGGAATACAAGGGAAGCAGCAGGGACCTCACTAGAGTTCCCTACCACTGAACTGATACCTCAGCATGAATGACAATGGCAAAATGGACCCCACAGCTATACCAACTTGATGCAGAAGATACACCTGGGATGACATCCTGAATGTGTGTGGCAGGTTAGATTATGGTATAAAAGACAGTACACCTTGCTTCTGGCCATAGTCAGCCCTCAGAAGAAAGCAGACTTCTAGAGAAGCAGCTGCAAGGAGCCTGAGAACCAAACTGGAAATGCCTGTTGTGAAGCCTTCACAGGTATTAAGAACATGTGTATTTGCATCTGTCAGTGGTGTGTCAGCTGGCTTCCAGCAGTCCACCCTCATGGCCCAGGAATTATTTCCTGTTTCTTGTTACAGGGCAGGTACAGTCATCAATGCAATTGCTCAAGGGCAACTAGTCTGTATAAGGGAAGAAGGATTGGCTTTTCCCTTTAAAGTGACCCCGTCAAATATTCCATGAAAAAGAAAGTTTGTTTGGACTGAATAAACATTCTGCCAGACTCATTTAACATAGTTTTCTATGCAGTGGAACTAAAGAGATTTTTTAAGAAAAGTTAAGACTGAGCTTCAATCTTACGAGTAAGAATGGCAAAGAGTTGTGCGAGGATGACCTGAATAGATGCTCGTCACCGTGTGGAGACATCATCTAGATTATGAAGGTTATATTTTACAGAATGCCCTCTATGTACCACAAAGAAACTACTGGACAACCTTAGGGAGAAGTCTAGCAATATTGTGACATTGCATCCTGGTAGTTTTAACTTATAAAGCACTAATTATTTAATTACAAATCTTGGGGGAAGTGCAAAATTATTTCTCAAAAGAGTATGAAAGTTCCAAGCTTAGCAAGACTTCCCTAGAAATAAGGTTAACAGCTGGGAAACAAGCATTGAAAGCCTAGTACACCGTGTGCTGTGGTGGAACAATTTCTTCTGCTGCTCAAGTAAACACTGTTGTGCTCTTTAGGCCCAGTATTGCTAGTTGGGTGAATAATGAATGCATGCTCAACTTTCCACTGCTGGAGATTCTGCAAGTGGCAACGTGGGTCCATGCCATGTGTGTCACTAGAGCTGGCGTAAGCCCACAGCCATAGTGAGGCATTATTTCCATTGGAACTGATACCTGCACTAGCTCTTGGAACTGGGCAGTATTCCCACAGCCACCAGGGGCCAGGTGAGAGACTGAGACCTCATTTAGAACTTCACCTCCCATTTTTCATCTTTTAGACTGTCATGCACTCTCTTGGTGATGCTATAGAGAAACAGGCATTCTGATTTATGATGGTGGAAGTACAGACAGTTCAAGACCATGTTGCACAACAATAAGATTAATACTTCTCAAATTATAAATGAATTTTCCTGCTGATCCAGTCATCCCACTTCTGAGATAAGTGTATAGTAATCAGTAAGTGCATAGGTACAAAATGATGTATATATAAGGCTATTAATTGCTACAAGGCATAGAATAGCCAAAGGACTAGAAGTAGCCCAATTTTTAACTAAAGGAAAGTAAACTATAGTGCATATTTACAATGAATTCGTGCAACTATAAGGAACAAGTTGGCTCCCACAGACTGAAGTGGAAACCTCTCTGAAATATCCAACTAAGTGATAAAAGCAAGATATAGATCAGCATACGTATAATATACTTTTTTTTTTGTCTTTTTGTGTTTTTCTTGAGCCGCTCCCACGGCATATGGAGGTTCCCAGGCTAGGGGTCCAATCGGAGCTGTAGCCACCGGCCTACGCCAGAGCCACAGCAACGCAGGATCCAAGCCGTGTCTACCTACACCACAGCTCACGGCAACGCCGGATCTTTAACCCACTGAGCAAGGGCAGGGACCGAACCCGCAACCTCATGGTTCCTAGTCGGATTCGTTAACCACTGCGCCCCGACGGTAACTCCTATTTTTTGTTTTTAAAATGGCAGAATATAATATTCACATTTACTTGCATTCCCACAAAACACAGTACAAAGGATTCACATGAGACTAATACAAAGGACCACCCACAGATCGTACGTGTTAGGTGGGGAAACGGACGGGCATGGCACAGGTGGGCAAAACTTCTCAATGGAGACTTTTTAATACCCTTTTGACTTTTGAACCATGTAAATAAATTATTTTAAAAACTAAATTAAAAAAAACCAATTAAAAAAAGGTTTAACCTAGGGGCTTCACTTTTGGCACCAATGAATCTCCCACTGTGCTCTCTCTCCCACTCAAGAGATTTACACCAGTACTGGGTCTTGGTGGGGACTAAAATAAAAAGTGTGGGGGTTATCATCAGTTTCTGAGACATTTCCCTGGAAGAAACCATTGCAAGGTGAGGCAGTTGGATATACAGCACAGTCTCTGGGGCTGGGGACTAAGGACCTGAGATCTGGTCCTGCCTGTCCCACTTGCTATTAAACTGACCCTATGGAATGGCTGATAATTGGCCCTTTTCTACCAACAAATTGGGTGAACTCATGGGTGAGCCTCCATGGGTGAGCCAGTTCAAGAACTCTGCTGCCTCGCTCTTTGACAAGAGGAGGGTTAGAGTCCTCACCCTGCCTGGCACAGCATCCTGTTGAAGGTCATCAACCCATGGAAGAGGGCTCTATAAACTGTTAAAGGGCAACCTTACAAACAACCAACACCAAGCTGAGGAGTGACTGTGGCCAAACCTAGGAGAAGAACAAGATCCAGTCCCCCAGGTCTCTGAGACACTTAGATGGTTGGGAGGAAAGAAAACTTCCAAAAGATGGAATCTAAATGTAAAGAGAACACAAGAGCAGGCTGACCAAGGATGACTCTGAACAGGAAGACACATGGTTAAATGATAGCATCTGCAGTTGAATACACTGGAAATTCCGGAAGCCTAACAAGGAAATTCGCAAGACACAAATGGAGCGAACTTAAAGGACAGAGACTTGAACACAGATGCAAGATCAATGTCAAATGAATGATCCAGAAGGATGGACCTTATCCTTGTGATCAGGGTAGTTTTGGAGCCAAGTGCCTGTCACCCACAGGTAGGCCCGCAACTTTCCTCCAAAATCAGATGTGAACACCAAACACCTTTGAAAAAGCTCCCTAGACACTTTTACCCCCAATTGAGAAGCAGAATGAGAAACCACTCTTTAAAAAGGCAAAAAAGAAAAAGAAATTTCTCATCTCCATATGTAAAGTCATCTGGAAAGCAGATCTCCCATTAAATGGATGGTCAAAGTTGTACCGTGATGCTAAAGTCATCATGAAAACTCAAAGGTTGCTTTCCTCACTTTCCTGAGGTGAAACGTTCCAAGAGGTAGGAAATAACCTCAAGAGGAAGTTCACTGGTGGTACCTACCTTGGTATTGCTATCTAGATACCTGGTCTAGAAACCAGAAGGCTCTTTGGAACTCTGAAGAAAGAAGAGAGCAAAGAAATCCTTCCTAATTTGACTAAGGAAGGTTCTTGTCAAGGTTCTTGTTCCAGTTGGGTATAAGAGGTCTAAATGGTACAATGCATCCTGAGACCACCACTTAATGACTTAGATGGACCTTGCTGAAAAATTCCCAGGCCATTCTGGGTCAAATGCAATGTCCTATCACCTTCAGCTACAGTGGTTTACAATGGACCATGTTTCCTTACAGAAATCTCTCTAGGAGGCCTACTGTCCTATATTATTCTGAGTCAGGGTCTCCTCTTGCACAACAGGGTTAAACTACCTCTGATTAAGAATGAAAATGTGTTCAAGTTTAGTTTTAAGGATTCATTTATTCGTTTAGCACAGGTTATTAAGAACTTACCAAGTTTAGATGTACTTTGCTTTAGGAAAATCATTTTCAAGGATGCTTCATGTAAAGCGGGAATAATCAACTTGGTGACTGAAACCTGAGTTTAAATTCTTACCAACTTTCAAATATAACAAGAAAATCAATTATGGAGGTGGGAGCACTCCCAGTTAATTGTCAATAGCTTTCAAAAGAAGTGTATCTCCAAAGATACACAGATGGCCAACAGGCACTGAAAAAATGCACAACATCACACATCTGCATCAGAGAAATGCAAATCAAAATCCTACACCGGTCAGAATGGCCATCAATAACAAGTCAACAAATAACAAATGCTGGAGAGGGTGTGAAGAAAAGGGTACCTTCCTACACTGTTGGTGGGAATGTAAATTGGTACAACCACTTTGGAAAACAGTATGGAGGTACCTCAGAAAACTAAATACAGCACTACCATATGACCCAGCAATCCCACTCCTGGGCATATACCCAGAAAAAACTTTCAATCAAAAAGATACATGCACCCATATATTCTCTGCAGCACTATTCACAAGAGCCAAGACATGGAAACAACCCAAATGTCCACTGACAGATGAATGGATTAAGAAGATGTGGTATATATATACAATGGAATAACATTCAGCCATTAAAAAAACAACAAAATAATGTTATTTACAGCAACATGAATGGAACTAGAACTCTCATACTAAGTGAAGTAAGTCAGAAAAAGAAAGACAAATGCCAAATGATATCACTTATATCTGGAATCTAATATACAGCACAAATGAACCTTTCCACAGAAAAGAAACAAACTCACGGACATGGAGAATAGGCTTGTGGTTGCCAAGGGGAAGGGCGGAGCGAGTAGGATGGACTGGGAGTTTGGGGTTAGTAGATGCAAACCATTGAATTTGGAGTGGATAAGCAAGGAGAGAAGGAGGCAAGAAAGCTGCTGGCCCAAGTTTTTGTTCAAAATGGATCATATTTTATAGACTATATTACCCTGATCTGCTGACTGGCACCTACAACCCATAAAGTACCCATGAAGAGTTCAGAGTTGCTGAGCTTCTGGGGCATATAAGCGGGAAACCAAAAGGTTCATTTTTCAGAATACTTAGCTGGAACTAATTTCCCATTGAGAGTGCTTTTTAGCTGAATATGACAATGCTGGAATCTTCTCTTTCCATAAGGAAAGTAAAGATTATTTATCAAATAGCTGTGGTACCACTTACTATGTATGTGCCCATCAGCCAGCCATGTGTTATAAGGACTAAGACAATGTAGGAGACATAGTTTTGCTTCCAAAAGATTTATAATCTTAATTGTCAAGTTAAGACTAAATTGCATGAAAGAATAAAGCTAACTTATAAGACAGCTTCTTTGGACCAAATATCTCATTCAATTTTGAAAAAAAAATAATGCCCTTTCTCCAACTTCCCACTCTTACATATTTGGGGTAACCATAGCTCCTCTCCTTGGGATTATGAATTGAAAACAGAATAGAAACAAGGTGCTAAATAAGAATCATAAAACAGAGTCATGAGAGCAAAGCTGTGTTAGAAAATGTGGTGGGGCCTATTTCCTACTACCTCAAACCAGGGCCCTGGGACTCACACGGTTGGAGGCAGAAAAATGGGAACAAGGGGCAGAGATCTTGGCAGGGCTGCAGGAAGCCAGCCCTGCATTTACTGCTTACTGCATAATGGCTAGAATGCCAAGAACCTACACATTTGTGCATGGTAGTCCCATAGAGTAAGAGGGGCCTGGGCTCAGTTTCAGTCCAGTGGTCTGATGCTTTGGGAAACAAGTCCCCTCATGGAAACACAGGATAGGGGAAAAGGATTTCCTCCAACATTATTCTAGGCACAAAGAATGTAAGGAACTTGCGCAAGATGGCAGGTCTAGCAAGCAGTGGCCCTGAAAGTAAACTTGATCATCAGAACAGGGATACAGATCCCAGGCCTGGGCTGCCTCATGAAGTCTCTATTTAACAAATAGTTCTTATTTGTTCATCAAGGATGATCCTACGTAGAATATTCTAGAGTATTTTTCTAGAGTATCTTAACCACAGTTCCTAGAAAAGAACGATACAGAGAAGACATCCAAAAATGATTTAATATTTGCACAATTATTGCTTATATTATTAAGTATTAAAGTGTAAGATATGGAGTTCCTGTTGTGGCTCAGTGGGTAATGAATCCGACTAGTATCCACGAGGACGTGGGTTCGATGCCTGGCCTTGCTCAGTGGTTTAAGGATCCGGCGTTGCCATGAGCTGTGGTGTTAGGTCACAGATGCAGCTCAAATCCTGTGTTGCTGTGGCTGTGGTGTAGGCCAGTAGCTATAGCACCGATTTGACCCCCAGCCAGGGAATTTCTGTGTGCCTTGGGTGTGGCCCTAAAAAGTCAAAACAAACAAACAAAAATGGTTAAGATTCAGACCACAGATGACCTATGTATCCAGATAGGGCAGGTTCCAATGGGGCAGGAGTCTTTCTAGAGGAAGTCAAATTTGAGCTGGGTCTTAAAGATTGTGTAGGATTTAGATGGATAAAAGGAAGAGAAAGTCAATGAATAAAAAAAGGAGCCTCCAAAGATGACAACAAAAGAGTTCTGGTTTTGTTAATGTTGGTACAAAGTGAAGAACATTTAGGCATGAAGCATGCTGATAAAGGCCTTAAATGTCTGGACTTATTATCAAGTCATAAAAGGTGCTCTTTTAGGTCTGGACAGTGTCAATACTAACAACAGTGGCTGAAATTCATTAAGCATTTACTATGCCAAACACTGTTCTGAGCACTTCACAGGTATTAGCACATTTAATCCCTGCCACAAACCTGTTAAGAGGTTGAGGCATAGAGACCGGAAGTAGTTCAAAAACCAAAACCTTGCAAGGGGTGGCCCTGGAATCCAGCTCAATTCTTGGGCCCAGGAATATTGTTCCAGGCCCCCTGCTCTCACGCGGAAGTTTGTGATTAGGAAATATCTTTCAAGTCAGAAGAATTATCTTCAACAGGCCTCCCACCTCAAAGCTTCTGGATTTCTGATTATTTACAAGGCTGTAAATCCCTTCCAAGCATGCTCAACGCCAACTATTTGGACAATGAAGTAAACAATAAGTCTTTCTAAATCACAGTCTATTCGATTTAGTTGGTCTCTAGTTCAACAACTCTGAAAACTTCTTGCACATCTGAACCACCTGTGGAAATTTCCAAACATAACATATGCCCAAGATCTGTCCCAAACCTATGAATTTCAGAAACTTGGGCCTGATATCTGGTTTTTGGTTGTTGGGGTTTTTTTAAGTTTCAAAAGCAATTCTGATATCACCATGTTTAAGAATCACTGCTCCATGTTATGTATTGTCCAATAGTTCATCTACAGGATCCTCAGATTTAAACTTTATAACTTAGAAGCTCCAGGATCAACACATAAAAAAATCATATAACCTTTCTCCCTCTTGTTTTCAAGAATTTTTTTTTGCCTTTAAAAAAACTAAATTTAAAAACTCCTTAGAATAAACATTTTTTATCATTCAGTCGTCAGTTTCTTCTTTGGCACACAGAAGGTCACCAATCTCTTGAGAGAGAGTGGACACTAGGCCAGGGTGACAATACTGGCCTCCACCTCTGCCATTTATGCGTCAAAATATGGTTTCTTAACTTGAATTCTGCAGGTCATGGCTGTAACGGTCGGAGTGACAGTTTAAGAGGGCTGGATCAGGAGGAAAAGTCACAGAGCTGTAGTCCCTGCTCCAGTTAGACTGCTGTGCATCTTGGATCAAGTTATTTAACTACCTGAGCTTCAGTTTCCTCGTCTGTTACAATAATATGCCCTTTTTTTTTCTTTTTTTGTCTTTTTGCCTTTTCTAGGGCCGCTCCTGTGGCATATGGAGGTTCCCAGGCTAGGGGTCAAATTGGAGCTGTAGCTGCTGGCCTACACAAGAGCCACAGCAATGCCGAAATCCGAGCCGCGTCTGCAACCTACACCACAGCTCACGGCAACACCGGATCCTTAACCACTGAGCAAGGCCAGGGATTGAACCCACAACCTCGTGGTTCCTAGTCAGATTCGTTAACCACTGAGCCACGATGGGCACTCCAATAATGTGCCCAATTTTTTTCAAAGCTTCATTTATAGAATCAAGCAGAATAAGACATGTGGATGTATTTCCTGAATGTATGGAGGCCTATACCTCTGGATAAGATTATTACTGAAGTGTGCAAACTTGTCTAGGTGTGACAATAAAATCAGGTAGGAATGGTAGTGACGACAAACCAAAAGGATTTAGGTGCTGGTACCAGTGCCCACTGGGGACTACACCAGGGCTAGCCATCGTAACCTCCGATACTGCTGGGAACCGTGATGGTGAGGGTTCCCCTAGATCTTTATACCAGACTGCCTCTGATTAGATGCTCTGGAATAATAGACATTTCCAAGGTTTAAGAAAACCATTGCCAAGAATGTGAAAACCAGAAGAATATACTGGTACTTTAGGACGAACATTTAAAAATACATTTTATTAATGATGATCAATTTTAATGATTAACAAAATCTTTAAGAGAAGGTCATCCTGTGTTGCTTATTAGCCATTACACATCTAGGATTATTTCTAAAAAGTACACAGTCGGAAAAAGATCGCACAGACACATCTACTAAGTTACCATTTGTGAATAATTTAAACAGGCGGATGGGCACAACTCTCAGTTCAAAAGAAGAGCCTCTGGATGGGCCAGAGGACAATCACTTTCATGAGGAGGAAGGAAGGTTTAGAGCTTGGGGATTTCCACTTACTGACTCTTCCCTAGAACAATAGTTTTCTAACTGCGTTTTGCAGAGAACAGTCTCAGAGATTCAAGAGGCTTCTTGCAAGGGGCAAACTTGAAGTCAAGGAGGCAGAACACTGATGTTCCCACCTGTTACTCAACTAGAACAGCAGTGCTTATTTGTGTTTTACACACTGGGGCTCTGTAACAGATTTTGTCAGAGGGGGGGAAAAAAACAAACGGTCCTACAATTTACTTATTTACATTTATACCACTATTTGGAGGTTAGTGGACATATGTTTCTATCTCTGATTTTGTCTCAAAGAACGAAGAATGGATGGGTCTCTGATACTATTTAATGGCTTATTCTTTTTTAATGGATTTATGATGTATTCTGATTGCCCTGCTCAGGAGTGAAAGAGAAGGTTAGAAACACAGCTATAGATTTAGTTTAGCACTAGAAGGAAAATGGGGCCTACTACCACTTTCTGATACTGTGATTTTTTTTTTTTTTTGAGACTCACAAAAGAACTATGTAAAAGTTTGCTTCCTTGTTGTATATCAAGAGGTTAAACATTTCTGAGTTGATGGTGCCAAACTGTGCTCTAGTTCCATTGACATATTTACATGATCCATGAACACCACATACGGATCCTTCTTTATACCACATATTTGAGCAAAAACACCTCCTGACTTCATTGTGAAGGGAGACCACCCAATGGACTGAAAAGTGGTTCTCAGTAAACTCTTAAAAAAAAAAAAACCCATTACTAAACTTAAACGTGTTATTGACTAATGTTTAAAGGCAAGATAGTATTCACTACACTGATTTTTCCCTTTTTCTTCCTAACATAATCATGAAACCAGCTTCTAGCAAATGGAAGCATTCTCACATTCTCAGTTTCTTTAGGAGGGAAACACAAGATTTATAAACACTGTCAAATAAAAGACACATTCCTGAATACTAGGAGGCCCAAATGTGCCCTTGTAAGTAAGGAAAAAAATCCTTCATAACCTCAGGGAAAATGAACAGCATCTTTAGTCCATAAGTTCTCCTCCTACTGTGGCTTCTACCAGCATCATTACAAGAGTCCTCTCTTGATATTATCCTCAAACGATAGCAAAATGTTTAAGACCATGTCTAGCAAGCATTCCATTGCCTTAATTTGAACATGAAATGATACTCGATTGTTACAAAAAAAGAAATCTCTTAAAAGAGATACAAGTTCTAAAATGTGACAGTCCACAAGTGAAAATACAGTATGGGCAGGAAGTTCTGAAATGACTCAGAGAATCTGTTCAATAGATTTTTTTTTTTTTAACACTCTTTGAAGCAAGTATATGAAGAGGTAATGGAAGCCTCACCTGGGAGAATCAATGAAGTTCTTTATCAAGGAGCACCTGAAGATGGATGCATCCATCCAGCCCAGTGTCTGGCACCCACTGGGCCCTCAATTAATGCTTAGTGAATTAACAGACAAAAGAATCATTCACTGCATATAATGCCTTTACTTTTTTTTTTTTTAAGAAAAGCTTTGAAATGAGAAAACATGCATGCAGCAACAGAAGCTATCAAATATCTGATGCTCTAAAGGGGATGTAAATAGTAAACTGCTTGCTCTGCTGACTGACAATATGACTATCTGAAATACTGAGACCATAAAGAATAAATATTCATGAATACTAGGAGCGGGCTGTGCATCCTATGGCCTAAACTTGCATTTCAATGACATCTCCATGTTGGTTAATCTCCAACTGGCCTACAGAAAAGCAAAATAAGTTATAAATAATTTATAAACACGTTAACTCTATCCATGTTGAAGCCTGATGGGGTTGGGGGAAGGGGGTCCATTTCTTTGACGGTTTACATTTAAAAAGAGAAATTCTTTGGAAAACCCTTAATAGAAGTTCCCAGAAGGTGAATATTGAGGGCTTTTTTTTTTAGTTCAGTTGCTGAACTCTCTAAAAAAAAGGCTAATGTCACAAGTTAACTTCTTAAGCAATTTGGGCCTCTGAATCCGATCAGGATTCTTTTTTTTTTTTTTTTTTTAACATTCCATTCTGCCTGATCCAAAGGAAAAATAGCTACTTTTGAGAATCTATGTCTAAGTAAATCATGTGTATGTATGATAAAAGTAATTGTCCAGCACTTTGCAGAGTGGGAAGGATTGCTGGGGGCTCAAATCATGCTGCTGCACCCGAGAGAGCGGATTCAGATATGATGGTCATTAGGATTATATGTGAACCGAAAACAAGGAGCACACTTCTGACATGATCAATATGTTTAAAAAACCTAAAGAGCATAAGGGTACTTCGGGATATACCTAACTCCAACCTCCGTGTTAATATCCATCCTTTCTTTCTAAAAGGGTTTCAGTCTCTGCTTAAACATCTATCAACGGGAAACTGATCATATTCCAAAGAAACTTCTTTTTTTTGTTGTTGTTCATAAATTCCCCCAGTAAAGTGCTTTGTATGCAGTGAGCCTACAACATTTGCTTAATTAAATGGTACTGAAATTTCTTCTAGATTCTACACACAGTGCCTAAATTTCTATCACTGGTCCTAGATCTACTCTTTGGGACAACATGAAATAAACCCTCTCCCTCCCGATGGGCTAGTTCTTCACATTTGCAAAGACTGTCCTCTAAATGAGAAGGCCAAACACATCACCGATGCTGCCCTGGACAGCTTCAGAATTCTTCTTAACCCAGCCTTCCAGGTAACTACCATCATGGGATTAGGCTAAGGGAGGAAAAAAAAAAAAAAATGCCATTCCAGCCTAAATTTTCCTGTCCCCCAGCCACCCATTCCAAGTTCCCTCAACCATTCCTCACTTGCAATGGTTTCCACCTTCCTATGCATCCTAGTCACAATGATTTCAATATACACCAATCTGACAACGATGTACCTAAACAAACCTATTTTAGCTCCTTGAACTGAAGATAACATTCAGTATACGATCAACTTTTAAAACGCGGGAAATGTATTACTTTCCCCATTTGAGTGTTATGCTTCCAGTATGGACCAAAACTGCAGTAGTTATGTTGATATCATCCCCCCACCCCCCACCCCCCACCCCAACATATGCACACCAAGGGCTCACAAAGAAGCTGCAGTTATTTAAAACATCTAAGTGTCCGTTGGACAGTCTAAGTCAACCCCCCAAACCCTGTCCCAATTCCATATTCTATCGTCTATTTATAGTTGACTTTTAACCTAATCATAGTATTTTACATTTAAGAAAATGTAAATGATCCAGATTCTATCATTCAACAGAATGTCTGCTGGCTTTATGTTTCAAAATGATAAGCACATCGTCTGTGCCTCCAGATACGTCATCAGCTAATGTGTTAATGCTGGATGTACTTTCCCCATGGTAGGCAAAGAGAGAACACCTTTAACAGTTTGGTCTAGGAATGTGGCCTGGGACTCCGCCAAGCATCTCTGCCAGCAGCATGAAGCAAGTTTCTCGACCTTCAGATTCTGCATGATGGAAAAGAAATTTATCTGTGTTTAAAAACACTCCCCATAATTCACGAAATAAATGAACATGTGAAAAGATAGAGAAACTTGTTTCCATTTGGGCATAGGTTCAGTTTTCAAGAGCAGAACGCCAGTATCAGAAAAGGCAGCAAATGCTGATGGTAGCAGCTCCAAACCAAGAGTGATTAGACTAAATCCCATGTGACAAAAATTGTATTCAATGCGTTTCCTTCTTCCTCTTTCTCTTCCCTTTTCCTCTCCCCCACCCTCATCTCTATATGCGCTATGTACATTTTTCATTTTCCTGAAAAATAAAGTTTTCTGCACCTAATTGTTTCTATGGATGATACAATGGACAGACAACATAATGACTTTTTTGGGGTTATCTGCTTACCAGAAACCGGCACAAACTTAATATACACAGTTTTTCATTCCCCGACTCACAATAACTGGTTTGGCCACTGGCACCCCTCAAACTGAAAATATTTAAATGAAAATCCACCAATAGGTTTAGAGTTGCTACTTCCTAAATCAGCTTTAACATGTTTCAAATATGATAATTTGATGAGTGCATAAGAAATTTTAGAATTGCATCAATGAAAGAACATTTACAACATGTATTAGAAAAACAAAAATACAATACTTATTTCCTCTAATTTCTGCCTCTCTGCCAGCAAAGTATTTTTCTATAAGGTTTCTTCATTGTCGACATTGCTCGTCAGAATCTGAGGCAGCGATTTCAATCAATCTATTGTTCATTCAACATTTGTCCAAATGTCTCTCTGGCTACCAGAACTGCTTTGGATTCTATTGTGAGATCATGCAAAAATGAATTAAAATGCAGATCTTGTCATCAAAGAATTTTAAGCTAATCTGTAATTATTGCGTCCTGGTTCTATTACTAAGTTTTGGTGCTGGCACAGGTGTGTACATCTCTCTATTCTAAGGTTGAGGCAACCCTTACAATTTCCTTCTCTGTGTCCTTTTTCTCCCCCCTTGCTTTTTTGGTGTTCCAAGTCTTGCTATGTCTATAACCCTTCATTTTATCCTTAGTTCTCCTCAAATCATTAAAGTTAAAATTCCATCATAGATCAAAGACATTCTTATGGTCGCTCTAGTCAATTTATTTGGTATTAGTATATCTCAGAAGGAACAATGAACTGCTTGTAGCAAGTAAGTAAAATCAGAACCTTTGTACTCAATGCTTCAGTATACACTGAAAATAATAAATGTTAAAAAGGAGGTCAGCCCTTATCTTTGGCAGGTTATTCTACTTTTGGCTACTATATTAAAAGGCAAAAGGACTTAGTGTTAGGTATTATGTTATGGATCTGCCTGTTTTAAATTCTCATGTACAATCCCAAGTGCATCCTAAACCATTCCCTCCCCACCTCTCCACCAACACATACACTCACCAAATCTGAACAGGGTGCCAAGGCAATCCTAGTAACTGTAACCTTGGACACATATATGGCTCCTGTGGCAAATAAGCCCTTTGGCTGGTAAAGCTAGTGATTTTCTTCTCTAGGTGGTGCTATTTCTTCAACTTTTGATGAGTTGCTTAAATTCCTTGAAACTGTCCGTTTGAATTCTTTCCATTTGCATCATATAAATCTTAATTTTACACACACTGGTTGTAGTTAAATGACAAACGGTCTCCTAGTTTGAATTTAGTAGGCCATTTTGAGGTTCAGTGATTTTTTTTTTTTTTAACTGTATGATTTTACACATTTCCTAGGTACATTGTCTTAAGAGTTACGGAGTCTGCCTTTGGCCTGCCCTCCTTCCCTTTATAAAATGCAGAGGCATGTCAAAAATGCAGAGCGTCGTCATAAAGCTTCAGTCAGACCAAAGGAACTAAGATGAAAGCATGTTTAAGAGCTACTGGGTCCTGCGAGCTTTCAAAATCAGGACATTACTACCATGACAACCAATGAAAAGTTCTTTTAAGTGAACTTTTGGGGAAACTGCATAACATTCATTATTTGTGGGGCTCTTTGGAAATAAACTTTTACTTTATCACGGCTGTCATTGAAGCTTGTGATTTTACTTTGCCTCCCTGCAACCACTCCCCTGGCTTATACCCAGCCCCCAAGTCATCTAATGGAACCCATCCTCAAACTTTAGGCAAAGTACAGATGAGACATCAAGACAATGAGTCACTTCTTAGCATCCTGTATTACTGGGTCAGATTTGTTTCTCCGGGAGCATAAACATCTCAAGAGTTTGTACCTGCATTTAAATGAAAGCACCTACACTTCTTATCTGACCAGATATACACATTCTTCTTACAGAAATACCTTCCTGTTCCCTTAGGAAACATGCCCATTTACCACTCCACCCAAAAGTTTTTCAAAGTCAATATATTAGTGGCCTCCACTGTTTCACTGTCTATTATCAATGATTCGATGTATTTAGTAACTGGGTCTATGACTCCTCTAAGGCTTTAGTGTAAGTATTCTGGAAAGCCAGAGATGCATTTAAGGTATAAAATTATTTAGGATTAAACAAGTCTATGCCTTAAGTGGAAGTTTAAGGAGATATGAGGACACATGTGTCTAAGCTTAAAAACACCAAAGCCTTCCTGTTTCCTAGGGTTAAATCCCACATACAAATGACATACGGATTTCATTTGCCAGTATTATTTATTGCTTAACATTACTCTATCCCATACATAGTAAAGGGATGTACTGTGTAACCAAGTTCACTCATTCACTTCTGAAGCCCATCTGGGCATGTGACCTGGCCTAATAAAGAAAATTTATCACAACGTGACTTAACGTTCAAATGATTTCTTCCTCCATTGAACAAGGGCCAGTATTTTAAACCTCGCATTCGGTGGAATTCTCTCTTCCGTTCCTCTTTTTAAATGCAATTCACAGTTTGAGATTACAGAGCCTACCAGTGGCTGAATGGCTGCACTGGAAGGTTGAGAGTCCTTCAATTAAGCAGCAATTTTGCAATTAGTGGAAACTGAGTGCTCCATAACAATCGTTTGACAACAAGTTGAAACAAGTTAGCAATTACCCTATTAAAGGGATATATTCACATGCATTGGGCTAGGCTAG
This sequence comes from Phacochoerus africanus, assembly GCF_016906955.1. Lineage (NCBI taxonomy): Eukaryota > Metazoa > Chordata > Mammalia > Artiodactyla > Suidae > Phacochoerus > Phacochoerus africanus. The sequence continues at coordinate 34,136,569 of NC_062547.1, read as the reverse complement.
CCCCCTCGCCCTAATGGAAATCTTCCACACATGGAAATGCAAATTGAAAATTATGTTTCAGCCATTAAAATCATTTCAGTATTATGGCCATCTGAAATGGCAGTGCTTTGCATTTTAAAGGATATTCAGAATTGAGCCCTCAGATACTCTCCATGCTCTTTTCTTTCAAGCAGACTAAAATTCAAGCAGACTAAAACTGTTCTTTTCTCTACTCTGGGACTAACTTCCTTAACATCAAATGTTAAGGAACTACCTGTGCATTACCTTTTCGTTTTGTACATCTTCAATATTCTTGAAGCTTAGTAGATTAAGTCCATTAAAGCTGCTGGCTGTTACATTCCACAAGTTCACTACCTGGATATAGAGCTATGGATTTATGCATGTGAAGGATATTTACAGAAGGTTCCAAAGACAAATAAAGCTCTTGGCTATACTATCAGGTGGGCATGCCCAGCTTGCTGTGTGATGCTAAACTACAAAACAGAGCTATTTGTGTTTAAAAGAAATGAGATTATCAATCATCTGCCTTTTGACTACTGAAAAGCTGGGACTCTTCTCAAAGATTCCAGGAAGAAGAGAATAACTAATGGTTTAATACAGAAAACTCAGGACTTTGAGCCCAGATTTTAGAAATCTGCATTATTAACAAGACTTCCTCCCCTCCCTCCTGGTGAATAAGAATGAACCAGCAATATTCCATCACCTCTCCACCCCTCTTTGGCCATTTTGAGATTTGGCCAATTAACTCACTTAGTATAAATGAATCATTTAAGGTGATCATTGCATTTTAAGCAAATGACCACTTTTTTGATTACTTCTATTTGCAAGTATAAGTTATACTTATTGAAAAGACATCCTAAAACAGTTCCTAAATGCTTTATTTTCTGGATACTCAAGTGTTGACCTGCTATAAATCTTAAATGACCTTAAATATCACCTTAAAATAAACAAGATTTCCAGTTGGTAATTCAGCTCTGGATGGGCAAAGAAAGGCTTCAAAGGTATGCGAAAAATTACTCTGTTATTGTGCTTTCAAAAAAATGTGATGTCTAAGTGTGTCTGCAATGTTCTAATGCTTCAAAACATGTACGTAAGTCTTGTTTATCTGGAAATCATTTCTTTCTGCTTATATCATTTATAAATAGAAAATGTTCTGTAACAGCTTAAAATAGCTCTACATACATAATGCTTCTCTTGTCATAATACTTAGAACTGGTCTATATTTACCAACATTTATCACATTTTGCAAAATAAAGTGGAAGGAAAAAAGACAACGACTTTATGGCCCTGGAATTCCAGTAATGGTGACCAACGTGTTTTAAATTCCAGTAAAGGTTATGGTTACATTTCAACAAGTGTCTCTTTCCTTTCTCTTGCCTCCACTGCTAGTCCCCAGTAAACTTACAAAAGGATCTTAAAGCAAGGTATTTGCAAATCAAGGACCAGGAGTTAGTGTTTCAAAGGAGTGTGGTTACCAGGGCCAAAACTTTGTGATCTACTACTTGCAGTAATAACAATAATTTGAGGTGCTACATTCCATAATCTCAAAAAACTTCCCCAAAATGACAATGTTGCATGAGGTAACATCGAGGGTTCCCATGTTTAGACCAATTAAATTTGTAATGATGCCTTAATAAAGACAAATGCAAAAAATTTAAGTATGTATAAATGTAACTTTAAGGCCAAAATGGCCTGACTGTATAACAAACTCATATAAATTGGGGGGAGATAAAAATAATAAAGGAGAGGGAGTACTTTCCAAATAGTCAAGCCAATTTGAAGGTCTCATTTAATAACAGTGTATTCTATTAAAAATCAAAATGCAGTGAAAAAAAAATCAACGTTCCCAATTACATACTGCTTTGCTTTTAAAGATAACTATACTAGGAGAACTAATAAACACTCGGAAATATGCTTTTCTTTGCTTCTGGCCAAGAACATTCCTGCATTCTTGTCAGGAAATGTTCACTGTTTACTGCTGACACCGAGGAATAAGTGTAAGATACCTGAAGGACCTTAAATGAGATCCAGGGAGCCCTAACACGCTATCAACCGTAGGCTGTCAAAGTTCCCCAGCTCGAGGAAAACTATGCATTGAAGCCAAAAAGGAGCATTGAATCGAAATTCAACCAAGTCAGAAGCGTCATTCAACAAGTCCCTCCTACCAGCAGCTAACGAGGGGATCTGGCAAAGCCACTTCCCCGCCCCCAGCCTCCCTCCCCCGGCAGCTGCTCCAGGCAGCGTGGCCGGCAGAGGGCAGCCTCTACCTTCCCTAGCGCCGCTCTCCCTGCCCCCTCCTCCTCCAGGCCCCTCCAACCGCGTCCCTCCACCCCACTCCACCCTCAACACACAAACATCGCATCCTCAGACGGCGACTCCGGTTCGCCCCAGCAGCTCCAAGGCTTTTCTTCCCTAGGGGTGCCCCCAGTCTGCAATTCCCCTTCTCGACCGTCTGGCAAAAAGCCTCCAACCGTCAGCTGTATCTTTCCAGGCACAGTTCACTCACCCATTTCCTCTTCCCGACTCTGCATCCCAAGAGACCCACCCGAGTCGGAACACTCCCAATCCTTCTCAACCCCCCCAAAATCAAAACTTTTTACTTTCCGGGAAGGTGCCCCAAGGGAGAGAAGGTATGGGGACAGGCATGGGCACAGTTGGCCCCGGAGTGCGGCAGCCCCTTTTAGATCCAAGCTGCAGGAGTGTCCCAAGTTTCCCAAGATACAGTGGCATTGGACCTGGATGGGTCCGCTTTGATGTCAACTTCTGAGGAGCAGGTGACCGTGTGTAGCCCGGCTGGAGTCTCAGGGACTGGGATGCCGGCTTAAGAAGCGTGCTCCACCCCCCTCCCCCCAAAAAATCTGCGCGGGGACCACTCAGCCCATGGGTGAGATTCATACTCCAGCCCCAACACCGTAACCTCAGTCCGGGCCCCCGACAGCTGGAGTCCTAAATCGCTCTCACGACCCCTCCTCCGCTGGGGGAGGGTTTTGGGGGACCCCAGAGAGGTGTCTTCTCCCATCGCGAAGCTCTGCTTCTCCTCGTGGCTTTTCTCTCCCGCACTTCAGGGCTTTCCAGGGTCCCTCTCCCTGGGGGGGGGGGGGGTCCGGCTGCCCCTCTGGCTCGTGGGATGGGAAGAGAAAGCTCTACAGGAGCAACTCCATATCTCCCCTTCTCGTGGAGGGAGGAAAGGAGTTTTTGCCTCTTCCCATAACTTCTTCAGTGCCCCCAGTCAACTTTCCCCGGCAGACGCGCGGCTCCCGCGCCAAGCCCCACGCTCGATGCTCGCCTACCTCTGGGTCCACACAAACCTCAAGGGTCCCCAGCGGCGGAGTCACATCCTTGTCCCGCTCCTGGCCCCTGAGCCCCGCCCCGGTCCCCGTCGCGGAGCCGCTCGCCGCCGGCCCCACAGCAGCGTTGGCAGCTGCAGTTCAAGCGTCTCATCAAAGCTTCACAAGGAGGAGCTGGGGGGCGCGCAGGGCCGGCTCCTCGGCCCCGCCCGGGAGCCCGCGGCGCGACGGGGTGCGCGGGACAGCCAGCCGGCGGGTGCGCCCCGGCGCGGCGGTGTCTGCAGCGCGGACCAGGAGCTCCAGCCTGCGCCTGGAGCCGGGGTCAGACATTATTTAGCTCTTCGGTTGAGCTTCTATTGGTCAAACGGCGCCACCCCCCCCCCCCGCCCCCCTCCTCCCGCTCGCCCGCGCCACCGAGACCCGTGCGGGGTGGCTGCTTAAAGGGAACGCCGCGCCTTTTCCTCTCCCCCAGCTCGGCCCCTAGGACTCCCCGGGCTGCTGGGGCTCCCCTGGCGCGCGCGCGGCGTTCCGCCTTTCTTCTCGGCCCCGCGACGTGACCCCGCGAGCCCCGCGCCCGTACCTAGGGCGCCCCATCAGGACCGCGCGCCACGCCCGCCGTCCGGAGGAGTGACCTAGTCCCGGCCCGGGGGAACCCCGCGTCCGGTGCCCTCCGCGGAAGCCCTGGCTCTGCGCGCGGGGGCGCGAGGGAGTGAGCGGGAATCCAGCGCCCCCGGGGTCTCGCTCCCCGCCCTGGCCACTCCCTACGCCCCATCCCAGCACCCAAGTTCTGTGGGAGAGGGCGTGCGTTTCCCGGGCCACAGACACACCTTCCCGCACCTTCCGGCACGACGGAGCTGGCAAATGTGAGCACACAATGAAATCGCACAGAGCATGGGGGCTATTGGTTTACTCCGCTGCCTTAAACACACGGGCTTAAACAGAGTTCGTGCACTGACCTCTCCGGAGTTTGTCTAATAGGAATTCGATCAAGATAATAACGGCATTTTTTATTAATGAACGCCCCCAGATAACGTTACACCAAGTTACTTGCTCCAGCCAAGAAGCCGAGGCAATGACAGATCTCACTAAAGCCACACGGTTTCTAGCCGACCAGAGAAAAACGGAAAGAGATAGAAAGAAAAAAGAAACCCACCTTTTCAGTCACTACTTGTCAAAGTAAACATCAAGGCAGCTGCTCTGGGGAAGACTTCGGCCCCGAAATCCCCAGACTCTATTATTTTTTCACGTTCCCTTTGGTCAAAAAGAAGGGGTAGGGGGGAATCTTTGGTGCCCGGTTTGTACTCCTTCTGTTCTGCAGCAAAGAAGTTAAATTATTGATAGTGGAAATTGCATGGCGGAGGTAATACTCGCACCCCCTGAGCGAGGAGCTCCATTTGATCTCGGCAGAGGCAGGGAGATTTCATGCTAGCTCGCCGGGGGGAGCGGCTGCGCGAGCAGCCCTCTCCGGGTGAATGAGAAAGTGGGTGGGAGTCCACGAGAGGGCTCCACGGTGCCTTGACGTGCGCTGTCATATGATACCTCCGCTGCCTCGAAATAGACACTCTAGTGCACGAATTACCAGAATCAAAATTCAGCGCATTTAAAATGATACATCTTTTATTAGAAGAGTTCCGTTCCAGGGCATTGCATGGTTCTGCAGATGTTTTCACTTCCCTCCCTAGCAAACTTACACACATAAACCAACCCTTTTAATAATGAACCTGGGCAGCAAAGATAAATAAAAGGCCTTCTGTTTTAACGTGTGTGTGTGTGTGCGCGCGCGCGTGCAGGGGCTAGTTGACTCAGTTAATCCTCCCCTCGAGCCCCTCCCCCCGCAGCAGAAGAGCAAACTGTCTGTCGGATACTTATTTGCCGGTAGCCAAGACCCTTGGAGAGAACTTAAGTGGCTAGGGTCCAGAGGATCATTTTCAATTTGCCATTGGACGAACGCTTTCAACTGTCTACCTGGGTTCCTGCTTTAAAGCTGAATTTCCTTTCCATTTATTCAACCGACTCGTAGGTCTGCACTAGGACAGACCTTAAAATTTAGAATAAGGAAAAAAACAGCGGTGATTAACTAGGAGTTCTTGGACCACCTCCGAGCATAGCAAGTCACCTGGGTGCCTATTAAAATGCAGATTTCTCCTCTAGAAATTGTGATTTACGAAGGGTGGGGCAGCGTCCAGAAATTAGCATTTTTAAAAGCACAGCAAGCAACTGGGATGCAGAAAATATGAGGTTGCATTGTGAGAAACATTTTCTTAAGGGCTGCCTAAATGGGAGTTAGAGGACTCTCCCATTTCCCCCAAATTTGGTAGTCAGGATTGCATCTGTGCATTTTTTTTCTGTAATCTCAAAGGGGTTTGACCTAATAATTGCTAAAACTCATTGCTTTAAGAATGTCTCTAAACACTCCAACATTAATTTGGGGGAAGGGAAAGATTTATAAACAGTTTCCCTTCCTAGACCCTCTTGTGGTTATCAAGAATGTGCTGTTGAACTGAATATATAATATCATATACTCAGTTCAGTTTACCTAACAGTTTCTAGTTTTAAAAAAGTGAATGCACTTATATTAATTGTTTTAGAGCTTCTAAAGACCAGTTATAGAAATTAGTATTCTTATTTTATAAAGAACCCGAGGCTCAGTGCCACGAAATAATTTGCCCAAGTTCACACTGCTAAATGCCAGAGATGAGACTTTAATAAATCAGAAACTCCAGCTAGAAAGATCCCTGCCTCTCCCACCCCCTAAGAAGGGAAGCTATCTGTTCTTGGAAGTGTTATCAGGATGTGTGATCTTTTGGAGCAGTCTTTGCAAATTGTTGGACTGAATAGTCAAATTATTCAAATATATGCAGATTCTTAGAGTGTCACACATTTAGCTTTGCACTTCTATCAACTTAACAGTATACATGACCAATACAAACTACCCTACAGCACAGATGGTGAAGTATATTGTGGAATACTTAATGGGAAATATGCAAGCTAGACGGAAGCAATAAAGGACAGAGGCCATGAAGCCTGGCTTGGCCACCTCAGAGAACCTCTACATTGATTCCCAAGGGTATAGGCTGAATGCAGTCACAATTTATTTTAATATTGCAAAACAATTTGAGAGGCTAGTTTATAAGTTTTTTAAAAAAGAGTTGTACTACTTTATAAAGTACTGGGAGGAGCCCTATCTTAATTTTTATAATAATTTTAGGCTAACTTCAAACTGATGCTTACTTTCCAACTTGAAATAAGTTATTTCCACAGGATTTTTTTTTTTTTTTTGTCCTTTTCTAGGGCCCTTTTCTAGGACCCATGGCATATGGAGGTTCCCAGGCTAGGGGTCTAATCAGAGCTGAAGCCGCTGGCCTTCACCAGAGCCACAGCAACACCAGATCCAAGCCGAGTCTGTACCTACACCACAGCTCATGGCAACACCGGATCCTTAACCCACTGAGCGAGGCCAGGGATCGAACCCGCAACCTCATGGTTCCTAGTCAGATTTGTTAACCACTGCGCCATGACGGGAACTCCTATTTTCCCAGGTTTTAAAGCTCATTTGTAATTTAATTCTTCCCTGAAAAATGTCTTGCTCATAAATATTTTTTATTTTTTATTTTTTTGTCTTTTGTCTTTTTAAGGCCGCACCCGCAGCATAAATACTTTTTAAATCTTAGCATACTTAAAGAGTGAGAAGTTGCGGCAAATCCAACGGCTAAATTCATGTTGCCACATCAGCATTTCTGCTGAAGGAAAGAGTTCTTATTTCTTAGACTCTGAATGTATCTATGGCCAATTTTTTAATTCCTACACTCCCTTGATATTATACAGATAGAGATATCTTTACCTTCCAGTGTGTGGTGCAGTTTTACTAAGGAAAAGACAGACGAGTCAGAAATGGCAGGAATATTTAGACGTAAAAGAAGACCGAATGTCAATTCAGATAAACTCTCTGATGAATCAGACCTCTGGACATTTCTGAGCCTTTCCAAACTTTCTGATTTATGATTACGGTGTTACCAAAACAATAAAAGCCAGACTTAAAACACTTGCCTATTTGTCTTAAAAATTCATCTTACATTCAAGAACAATGTTGCCAAAATAAAGGTATACCTACTTTGCATGGAATTCTGCATAACTTTTTTATTTAATTCAGATAGCATATAGAGGTAGTGTTAGAGGTCTAAGATCGAAATTTTTACAAAATTATTTTCCTATTGTGATCAAGGGTGATGCTGAAAATGTAGAGCTCATATTTGATTCTTCTTAAAGATTGGTCTCTGACATGATTGATATGTTAGAAGCAAAGATTTCAGGAGTTCCCTGGTGGCCTAGTGGTTAAGGATTCTGTGTTGTCACTGCTGTGGCTTGGGTTTGATGCCTGGCATGGCCAAAAAAAAAAAGTTCCAAGTTTGTGATATGAATAGTTTCTTGATCACCAAAAAGAGGAAAAACTTCACTGTTTGAAAAGAAAGTCCTCCCTATTTCACTTTTGTAGGACTTACAGATTTAAATTTGAAGTAGTCAAAATCTCTGTTTATTTTTGGTTATGGTCTAATACTATCCTAACACAATATTCCAGAAGGACAAAGTTCAGGAAGAAATTCTCATCTCCCGTTGTCAGGAAATATGAACTAATCCTCATTACCCAAGTGGGAACAAAGACAGTAAGCTTAGCTTTGACAGTGACATATTTTTTCTATTAATAATTTTAATTGGCCAAGGTCAATACTACTATCACTATAAGCATTTTATGTTTAATTATGTTTATTTTAGTTTCCTAGCTACTCCTGCCTTCAGTCTTCCTTGTAAAAAAAAAAAAAAAGTTATCCAGTATCAAATGAATTGACCTCAAAAACTGCTGAAGATTGGCATAATTAGCATAGGGAAAATAATAAGTAAACAGAAAACTCTCCTGCTGAGCAGAGTGGCAAAAATGTTTCCAAATTCATGCTGCATGATTTCAAAGGCCCAACCCAGTGTCAAACTGTCACTCCCAGTTCTCCAAATAATTGAGTAAGGCCCATCCTGAGAAAAATCTTAAGGGAGAAATAACACCCCTATTCATTCGATGGTACCATAATATGAGGTGTATTTCTTCTCCGTAAGCTTTTTAGGAACCATCAGAATAGCTGTATAACATATGTGTCAAATTGGCACATTGTGTCCAAATTGGCCAACACCTGTTATAGGAATTATGTAACCAGGCATGGCCATTAGTGGCCAACAAAAGAAAGAAACCACAGTAAGAAAATGTTAGAAGGGCCAAGATTAGGAGAGGAGAACAAGAAGGTCAAAAACTGGTCCCATCTGGGAATAATATTTAGTTGTATTAAAAAAAAAAAAAACCGTTATGAAACAACTAACTCTCAAACATATGAGAGTCATCAACTTATAGCCCTTGGAACTACCAGATTTTCCCTGAGAACATTTAAAAATGAATAGTGAGAAACAAACTGGTTTATTTGTTACAGCGTTCCCCTAAGCATGGTCAAGAGGAATGTGACTGTGGACTGAGGTCAAAATTGAGAACTGATAATGATAGCGGACTGTGGTATTGGCTGGTTTTGCTGGCAGAAGAGTCATGAGGAAAGTTAACAAGTTTAACCCAAAGGGATTATTGGGGACACTGAATCAGATTTACCCCTGACAGGGGCAGATTATTTTTCGAGACCTAACTCTTTAGACTGTGTGATGATTGGGGTGAGAGATTTTCTACTGCTAAATTTTATATTCTTCATGGAGAAAGTCAGCAACATATGCAAAAAGACAATTTAGAGGAAAATAATTACTGCACTTCCTAAAGGCATATTTTAAAAATCACACTAAAAATTTGGCCTATTTTTCTGTGATTCTGAATTTATACATTGTCTATTGTGAATGTTTTTTGGAGAAAGGACCCTAGCATCTTATACATGAGGCTCTCTTGTCCAAGCCCTCTGGATCCCAGGCCTGGTGGGAGTAAAGTTCTCAATGGCAATATGTGGCAGATTGGGCTTTAGATTTGTCTCACATATACAATCATTTGAAAACCTCTGAAATACATGGCCTTCTCAGCTTCAATTTACTGCCTTCAATTCCTAGTTCCATTCATTCAGCTGATGAAAACTTGCTGAACCCTACTGCCACACAATACTCTATGGACTGTGACCGGGCAGATGAGCAAAGAACATTTCAGCACTTTAGCTGCTCAAATTTTAGACATAAAATTTATCTTTTAATCCACTGAGCCACTTGTGAATTAGTTAAAAGCAGCAATTTATGCTTTGGTTTTGTTTTCCCTTGCTGTGGGTTTGGTGTATAAAAAGACCATCACCATGACCCTAGTGGATAAGACACCTGTTCCCGAAGCTGGAGGGGCAGCTGCAGCTGGAGAGTGCCCACCACAGTTGCTTAGTGTCCTAGCCGTCTTTGGTTGGCAGTGTTTTACAGAAGGTAGACAAAGGATGAGGGATCAGGGGTGGAGGTAATGGCAGGGAGAAAATGAGCCATAATTCAGGAAAATAATGTTTCTAAATATGATTAGGTAGACTTATAAAAGATAAATCCAGAAGGAATTTTAAGAGATTATCTAATCTTCCTCACTGCTCATAGGTCTATCACTGCAGACCAGGCAAGCAGACATATCCTTCTTCCAAGGATCTTTCTAAGAATCCAGCAAGTCTAGTGCTTGGAAGTTCCTTCTTGAAACACACTGTGGCTCTTGCTGCAATTTATATTTTATTTCATTTCATCCAACCTTAGTGAAGATGGAGAACAGCTGCTTATGAACCTCCGTGTGTTAAGTCACCACTCAGACTTTTCTCCAGTGAGAAATCAGATCTCACAACCTTTCTTCATAAACTCCAACTTCCAATCCATTAATCATTTCCCTCAGTCTACCCTGGACCTCCTCCAAGATCTCCATATTCTTCTGAAAATGTGGAGGCCCGTATTAGACATGTCTGTGAAACTATCCAGGGCTCAGGAAACATGGGCGTCATGAATTATCTGAACACAGCTGTTGGGAAAAACTAAAGGGAAGATTTGATCAGATTGACAAATCTTTCCCTTGCAACTTGGAGACAGACATGGTTGTTTTACAAAAAGATGAACCTTTATGTCAAAGCTATATATTCTATCCTTAGTTGTCAGATGAAGCATTTTTCAAAAAAAAAAAAAAACAGATCTTTAATAGGACATTCCATTTTTACTTCTTCTCAACAAAATCATTGAAGAACAAGTGATATTTTTCTGTTCTCCACTTAAATGTCCCAAGTTGTGGACCTTTAACTGTTAAATGAGGACAGTGCTTTCATATTTTCAAGTGTTGATTTTGAAGTAATATCTCTCAGAAGGTAAGGTCTATGAAACACTACACTGCTTCTGAAGCTTGGACTTTCTCTGAAATTGAACCATTTCTTTTCATTTTTGACTGTGTACAAAATCTAATTAGAGTAAAACTGATTGAAATCCATAAGTGAGAATCATGCTAACCTACATGATTCCTAGAATCAAGTGTAATTGATGATGTCATTTGTCAGGTAGATGTCCATTATGATCTCAATCCAATGTGACCAAGTATTTTGGTTCTTCTAATTCTTGATAGCCCAGCTGAAGAGCATGGAATCAGCAGAAATATCATTCCCTCTACTCATGGTTGTCTGTTTAGGGCAGGCTGAGGCAATTCAATGGTGACTGCAAAATCAATCCAGTAGTCCCAAGAGGAAATTAAGCCAGACATGAAATGAAATCAGTACTTATCTAAAAAGAAACTGAGCAGAAGAGGAGAACATTTACTTCCTATTCATAACATCATTTTGAGAAACTGTCAAGGGATTCTGTGACTAAAAGATTGCTAAGAGTGTTTGCTGTTAAATAAGCACTTCTGGAACCTTAATCTACTAGGAAGGGTACCAAGAATTGCTGAATCTAGTAGGGTGATTGCTGAATCTAGCCAGAAAGTGTGTTGATGTTGATATAAATTTAGCAAGAAAGGGTGATGTTGATATAAATGGATAGGACAAATGTAATAGTTCATAAAATGTGAGGAGAGGAGTTCCTGTCATGGCGCAGTGGTTAACAAACCTGACTAGTAACCATGAGGTTGTGGGTTCAATCCCTGGCCTCACTCGGTGGGTTAAGGATCCAGTGTTGCCATGAGCTGTGGTGTAGGTTGCAGACGGGGCTGGGATCCCGCGTTGCTGTGCCTCTGGTGTAGGTCGGTGGCTACAGCTCCGATTAGACCCCTAGCCTGGGAATCTCCATATGCCAAGGGAGCGGCCCTAGAAAAGGCAAAAAGACAAGAAAAACAAAAACAAAAAACGTGAGGAGAGAGAGATGGGGTAGTGGGAAATGAGCGAGAGAAAGAAGAGCCACACCTTTAAAGAGCCACGACCCCTTAATTAATATATTATTATTATTATTATTTTAGTTATTGCTATATACATACTAAGGGAAATTCGTTTTTCTCTGCTTGGACAGTAGTCATGACCTGGGAGAGGGAGTGATATGTGTGAGGTGGGGGAGAATAGGACTAGATATCTGTTTTTGGAAGTCAGATTTTGACTTCATGATACAAATTAAATATATTTCTGAGATGTACATTTAGCCCACAGGCAGCTTTCCTCAAGATAGGCTCCATACTGAATTAGAAATATGAAGACCCAACACTTTCTTTATTACCAAATGTCATACTTTTCCTAAATGCAGTAAAATGTTTAGCACTGAGAATCTTTTATTTCATAGACATGTTTTCCAGGAGGCTTTGGGAAGAATGAGACAATGCTATCATATATTCTGGCCTTTTTAGCAAAAAAAAAAAAGTTCCCAGGATAAATAACTGCAGTTAGCTTGCATTGCTCATTGCTTTATGTCTATACTGAATGCTAACTTGAATTACCATTCTCACATAATAAACATATTTTTATGATATTACAACCAGATTGTAGATGTAGATCATCTTAGAACTACTTTGCAAGCCAAATTTCCATTGCCTTCCATTTTATCTGCACACAAAAACTAATTAAAGTAAGTGAAAATAAGTTGAATTCCATAAAAAAGAATCATGCTAACCTACATGATGCCAATTTATCTCAAAAAATATGTCGAAGTTTGACATATTCTTGACTATTTGCTTGACTAACATTTTTTTCTAATTTTACTTTTTGTTATGTTTTTGATAAGTCATATTGTTATTTATTTATGATTTTGCTCTTCATTCCTAGAAAGAATTTATAAGGTGTCTAATTTAGCCTTCAATTAAGAGCTCAACTTTAGAACAGTATTTAATAATAGAAATTAATCACAAAAGCAGAATTATATATATAGACATCCTGTGAAGTACAAAGAAACAGTCTTAAAGAAGATTTCTTTGGAAAATGATGTGAGTTAAAAAATACAAAGTTATTAAACACTTCCTAACATGTTTAAGACTAGGAATTTTAAGAAATTTTATAATTTCCTCCTTATTTCTTGATCATTTTAAGAGAAATAAATCAATTTTTGTTTCTCTAGGGTGAGAGGGGTAGAAGCTACAACAATAAATAAATAAAGCTGTTGTCAAACCTCAGATAAAAATCTAAAACCAAAAGAAATAACTAAAAACCTAAGAAATTATATAGGAAACAATGAAAACTTGAGGTTTCAACTCATCTTGGCTTGGTGTCTCAATAATCTTAAAGTAACTGTGGAGTGTTGAAGAAGTTTAAATAGTATAATTAGTTTTGTCCTACCAATTTGAAATTAATAATGTCTTACTGGAATGCTATTAAAATTTGTTAGTTATGTTTGTATTTAAGATATTAACCTAACTTATATAAAAAAATTTTTATTTTGAAAATCAAGATAATTAAACTTTTTTTTTGGTCTTTCCTAGGGCCGCACCCACGGCATATGGAGGTTCCCAGCCTAGGGGTCTAATAAGAGCTGTAGACTCCGGCCAACGCCAGAACCACAGCAACACCAGATCCAAGCCGCATCTTCAACCTACACCACAGCTCACAGCAAGGCCAGTGGGCTAAGGATCCTCATGGTTCCCAATCAGATTCATTAACCACTGAGCCATGACGAGAACTCCAAGATAATTAAACTCTTGCACAGACTGTCAATTGTTTTCTTTTCCTTTGATTATTGGAAAATAGGAGAAATGTCATTGTCACATCATATGATTTTAAGGCCCTCAGTGGTCAAGAGAATTTGAGTCCTAATTTACACTCTATCACTCTCTGGCTGTGTGACCTGGGCAAGTCACTTCACTAGCCCAAGATTGTTCACATCAAAACTATCAGTGCCATAGAAATACTCATTGAATAAGTTGAGCTATCTTAACTTGCATACACCTCAATGAAATGAGGGCAGTGGGCTATAAGCCATGGTTGTCAAGCCTGGTGGCACAGTCAGACTTTAGCTTGGAAGGAACAAATGATGTAGGTGATTTCATCAAACTAGGGAAAACTGTGAACTAGATCATTTCTAAGGTATTTTTTTCCCTCTAAATATGGACTGCTTTTGGGAACTGTGTATCAGCTGGTAAACTAAACTTGAACTTAGGTAGTTACTTCCTCTAAAGTTAGAGCCTTGGGCCAAGGTAAGGATGCATACTCTTGTATCTTTTCTATTACATAGTTATCGCTGATGAGGCTTTCATACACCAAAATGACTTTAAGATCATCCTTTCCTGCTGAGCTGGTTCCTGAGCCCTGAGACATCGCAAATGCATTGTGAGTTCAGGCCATCCTTCCTTGTATAGATCAGAATGGAGGCAGGATGAGGTCTTCCTGTAGGTCTCTACGCCGTTGATTCCTTACATGATTCTGGCAGTTCTGCAAAGACTTGTACTATCTTAAACTTATCAGTATGCATCCGATCCCTCCTCTAAATCCACACCTTTCTAACAGTGGCTTTGCAGGTGGAAGGTGGACGAAATTTATCAGGAAGATGCCCAAGTACATGTATAACTCCCTTTCCCAGCCGATCCCCACACTTAGTCACTAGAGCTGGTATTCTGAGTTCTGAGTTGGTGCAAAGACGCAAAAGACTCAGACACCAACACTTGGCATTCTCCCAAATGAGATGCTATTTCCAGAGAAGTTCCAAGTTTGGAGTAGGGCTTTGGGAGGAAGAACGTTAAATTGCACAAGGAAAGCCAATAAACATTTTAGTCCCCAGCAGGGCCTGTAAGCCTTGTAATTACGGTTAGGATTGTGCTTGTCCATCCTCTTCTCCATCTCTGTAAACAACATGTTAGCTTTGGAGGTTTGTCATCCACTGTGTTTTTGGAGAGGGCGTTCCTCCTCACAGCATCTGCAGTGCTATAGCCAGTAACAGTTTGAAAAGGCAAATTTATGAAAAGGCTTCTAAACATACTAAGTCCTAATCTAAACAATTTATAACGTTTCTTACTCAATAACTCTCAGAAGTCAACCAACTTGGAACTGCCCTAAACAAGTTAAGAAAGGAGTCAGACATCATCCATGGGGTTAATAAACTAAAGTAAGTGGAAGGAAGAACATGCAGGTGACAAGTTCCAGATACTGATCTTTCCCTTCAGTGACTACATACTTATTTCTGGACAATCTTCTCTCTTCCTAGTGTTTTAAACATGACAACAATTATAATAAGAACAGCTAAGATTGTGTTGGCACTTACAGATTAGTTTACCTATTAAAATAAAAGGCTTGGAGTTAGACTGACCTGGGTTTGGGTCAAGCATTGCCACTTATTTGCTCTGCTAATTTAGCTTAGGTTAACTAATTAATAGTGCCTGATATCCTTATCTTTAAAATAGGAATACTAATAATCTCTGCCTAGAAAAATCATAGTGAGGGTTCAATTAACTATGGAAGTACAGAATGCTCACCACGAAGAACTCAATAAAGTTAGATTTGATTATTAACTTATTTTATCCTCCCCATACACTTTAAGCAGTATCACTCTCTCCATATTGTGACCGTAATAGCAGGGCTTCAAAAAGGATAGGTGACAATTAGTAGTTTAAAAGTTTTCTGTTAGTTAGCAAAGATTCAATATCATTCTAAAGCAGCATTTGTGGCCACTGATTTTGAGATTCTCAGACATCTCAAAGGGTTGTGTTGAAGCTCTCTTAACAACATGAATGTGCAAACCTGACAATGGGAGGCCCAAATCAAATCTGGGTGGTAGCTATTTGATAGGGAGTGTGATTTTATAATCAACTTTAGAACCAGAAAAGATTAGGTTTGATTTTTAGCTTTTCTGTTTCAGATTTGTTGTATAAATTTGGATAAATAACTTAAACTCTCTGAGCTCCTATTTCCTTATTTATACAATTAGCATATACTCTATCTCAGAGAGTTGCTTTGAGGGTTAAACAGTACATGTCAAATGCAAAGCAGACAATTTAACACTGGATAAATGCAAAATGAATGTTTTCCCATCCCGTCATAATTTGCTTACACTTTCCCAAAGTAGAGTAATGACAGAAATGAAGTAATGACGGAAATGACAATACTCAACAGGTTAATGAAGTCACACCAGGAATCTGAGGTAATGCTCACTGAGTTAATGAACAGAGTCTGAACTTTTTCTCTCTTTCCATGGAGTGATAGATTCTAGGGCAGTGGGATTATGCTGATGATACTACGGATAAATTTCAGAGGGATAGCAAGCGCCACCAATAGAAACATGTCTGCTATCCCCTAGCCATGTCATCGGTTGGTTCTTTCGCCACTTGACAATTTATCTAATGGCAAAAGTGAATTTTAAAAGTTTTCTCCAAATGCTAGTTTCCTTTTGCCAGGAAGGAAAATTCAATGGCTAATATTAAAAGGGAGGAGGAGACTCAATTAACATTTCTGAATCTATGCGGAATCTCTGCTTAATATGTGCCCCGTTTCCCATCAAATAGGATTAGAAAATACCACACAGTAATATTTCCAGACTCTGCCACCAATAGAAATCACATTCACCTTCATATCACATGACAGTTGCTACAGATATCTCAAAAGACATTAATGTATATCACTACTGCAAAATGACAGTATTCACCCTTCTGCTAGATCTTATTTAGCGCGTTAAGAAAGTATGTATATAACCATATCACACAATCTACTTTTAAAATACTTTTATAACCATATTTCAGTGTAATTTGCTTCCTTTATAAACTTCTATTTTAAAGTTTCATTCATTTAGAAACATTATTCTGGGTTTATAGGCTTGGCCAGACTGCTGGAGGATCAAAGCCCATGGCACAGAAATGGTTACAAAGCCCATGTTAATCCAACAAATCCCAATAAGAAATAATAACAAGGCCATTCTTTTTTTTTCCTTTTTCTTTTCTTTCTTTTTTTTTTTCTTTTTTCTTTTTAGGGCTGTACCTGTGGCATATGGAAGTTTACAGGATAGGAGTCAAATCAGAGCTACAGCTGCCAGCATAAGCCACAGCCACAGCAAGCCACAAGCCATGTCTATGACCTACACCATAGCACACAGCAATGCCGGATCCCTGACCCACTGAGTGAGGCCAGGGATTGAACCCACATCCTCATGGATACTAGTTGAATTCATTTCTGAAGCGCCACAACAGAAACTCCATAACAAGGCCATTCTTAAACACTGACTATGGAAGTTGTTGGGAGGAAAAGAAGCTGTTACAGGAGGAAGAAGGTAAAACCAGAAGAAATCATTGTTTCCTACCACGTAACCAGAACAATGAGCATGGACAGTGGAGATCAGGCTCAGAGGACAAATGGCCTGGAGGAGTAATCTCAGAGGACACATCTATGCAAGAACCCCTATATAATACTAACTGCATTTTGGTTTCCCTTTTCATTTCTCTGCTCAATTTTCTTCATGTTCCCTCTCTTTTTTTCTATTCCCTTACTCTGTTATGTCCTCTCCCAAAGGCTTTAGATATTTACGGAGCCTTTTTATAATCACCCAATTTAGGTATTTCTTCCCACAGTCACCTTATCACGTAGGGATAGTAGGTAGTTGCTATTTTCCTTGAAGCTGGAGATAAGACAAATCAGTTCCAACTCCTTCTGGTGCTGAGGAGTATGAGGTTTAGCATATTCTGAAGGAATTCTGCATTCCACAACATCATAGCGTATACTCTGGGCACAAAGATCTCAGAGCATTTTCTTCTGCTGTTTCGAGCAATTGATTGGGTTTCCCTTTCCCAGTGTGAGAAGGTTTTTGAGTGCATTTAACATTCACTCAGAGGTTAAAAACATTGGCAAAGTACCTTCTACCTCCTGAGGTGATCCAGAAAATGCTCACAAATGGTCAAAATGTCTTACACAGGCCACGGGCTTCTCCTAGCTTTGGACTGAACTCTTAAATGCAGAGGTCACATATTGCTAAACTGCTGATTTTTAGAAATTTGACTTTAAAGCTTTCGGTTCTTAAATTAATACTTTGGGAATATATTTTACCATTTGTCTAAAATAGAATTCGAGAATGATGTATGTCATCCCGAGTGCATCAGAAGTTATTTTAAATATGGCATCTTTATAAAAGTCAATAGCTGCCTCATCAAAGGGCAATCATGTCCAGTGTGGGTGGCTGTGCCAATTGTTTTTGAACTACTGCAGCAATTCAGCCAATCCCAGGGAATGGCTTGCAGCCTTTCTACACCCACATTTTTCTTAATTATCTCTACCAGGCTGAGTTAGCTAAGGACAGATCTATAGCATTTCCTGGATGTCAAAATGCCCACACACCTTCTGCAATCCTTGGGCTACCAGCTCCCTTTCATGTTTCTCCTGGTTGGTCCATCTAATTATCTATTACCATGTGTATATAATGCATTATTCATGAGGCCCAGACAATTTCAGGGTGTAATATCTTTGATTTTTAGAAGATAATGACTTAAAAAATGAAAATTTCAGCTTGCACAAAGAAATAAGCATTTAATTTGATAGTGACTCTCTCATCATCCCATCCCTTTAAAGAATAATCTGTAGAAGTTTGAGATCATTGTTCAAATTAAAACTTCCCAAGTCATCACTTCTTAGAAAACAAGAGGTTCAGTATCTGGATTCTTTCTGTGTGGGGTTCAGATAAGTTGCTTTGATTTTTCATAATATACTTCTTTAACAAACAAGTTTTAAATTGGTAGCACTCAAAATTGTAAATCATCAAAGGTTAGGGTGACTTAGGCCCTATTATCATCTAAGAAAAAATTTATCCATCATATCACTTAAATTTGGAGCTAAGATGGAATTTAGAGTTTATCCTAAGAATATCCTCCTTGTTTTATGTGTGAGGAAAAAGAGATCAAGAGGGACTAAATGATTTTTCCAGCTACTGACAATAGGTTGGGAGCAAAGCTCAAACTCAGGCTTTTAATCTGGTTCACTGTGTTCTCCTGAGAAAGCTAAGAATCGAGAAGTCTTCTCCTTGGGAATAGAGAAAATTAAAGGACAAGTTGGTTCTCTGTGCTGTAAGTTCCACCGAGATAGGTACCTTGTAGTCTAGCTCATTGCTAAATCTCTTGACTTCAGTACAGTTCTTGACACGTTAACAGGTTGTCGACTGGTGCTTATGGAATAAAATTATGAATATTAGAGTCTCTATAGAAAGTATACTTCAGACAAACGGGAAATGGCCTGTCAAGCTCATGATCCCCATAAGCATCAAAGTATCTACCAAGATAAGCAAGATCCCAGGCATCCAGGACTGGGATGAAATTCCAGAGGGGAGGAAAAGACAAGCCAGCATGAATTCATGCATCAGATATGGGCTGGGCTAAGTGACGGTCTACGGCTCTCAAGTAAAAGTCAAGTGCTTCTTGCATCTGACTCTTCCTATTCCCTGTGTTGGTTTCTTTGGTAATTAGTGGCTATGCCTTATATGGAGTGTCAGCTCTGGGAAGATCCCTGCCTTCTCTGATTTCCGATTGAGGGAAAGTGCAGGAATGTCTTAGAAAGAGGTCATAGACTAGTAAACAACACTTCCCATTAGGCCTACAGAATTTGGGGAAATATTTGTAGATAACTTTTTTTTCTTTAAAATTAAATAAATCAAAACAGAAGGAAATAATGCCTATAATCCCCGCAGATGCCTGAGTGGGGTTTGAGGTGGCATGGTCTGAAGAGATGCAAGTATAGTCACTGAAATTTGAAGAAATAGATTCTGAGTCCGTCCTCACCTTTTCTTGGCAATATGTCTTGGGAAACTCTGAACCTGAGTTGCCTCATCTGTACAAGGTGATTAATAATTCCTCCTCTAATATGGTGGCTGAAGAGGTCAAATAAGGAAACTAGTGAAGAACTTTCAAAGCACTATGCCCATATAAAATATTATTCTAGGAAATATAAATAGAGTCTTCATTAAAGCAGAATTACTTATAGGACTCTTTTAGAATGTTAGAAAAATAGGGGGAAAAAAGTCCACCTGAACTTTAAAAACCTCAGAAGGAACACTCCAAAAATTGCCAAATGAGAATGGGAGGCAGGGATAAAGAATTTAATATTTTGACTTTGCACCATGATGTTTTGGGGTTTTAGGCTTTAGTCTTTCTCAAGACACACTTGTTAAAGCAGTAGCTTTAACTTCCAAAGAAAAAGAAGAAAGATTTCATATTTTTGAAATAGTCACCCTTCAGCCAAAGGGAGAGAGAACATTTTCACTGTTTAAGAATTTACTCTTTCCCCCTTTCAAGTCAACACCCCCTCTCCATTTCCTTAGGATTCAATAATGGTAAGCTCTCACTATATGGTAATGTTTATTTTTATTTATTAAATGCCACGTACAGTTCTTTACATGGATTATGACATGTAAATTAAGAGACACACTGCTTGTTAAATTCACTAGAAAAACACAGAGAAACACATCCATACACACACACGCACAACCGTAGCAGATCAGCAGAGAAAGATACCAGCCAAAGAAAGATAATTTGAGATACTTCTGAGGTAGCAGTTGTAAAATTAAAATAGGCAACTCATTTAATTATCCATAGAGTGAAAAGAAAGCTACAAAAATAGATATTTTTCTGGCAAGTCAGTGCTTTTTAGAACAAATTTAGTTTTAAGCAGAATTTCAAAATCAGATTATATCAGTTCATATTCATTAGAATCATTTAAATGGTTAGATTAGTTTTTCCTAATTAAAGGCAAAGATTAGCTTTACTGGTCTTTGGCAGGAGTATATTTAACAAAAAATATATTCAGTTAGACATAATTTTAACTGACAGTTTGTAAGCAGTCTGATCAAATGAATGTTATTTGAGCAAGTTGGAGCTTCATCCCCAAATTACAGAATTAAAAATAAAAACCCTTTGTAAATCATGCCTCAATGCTGATTTTTTTCCCCCTCACTTCTATTTGTTGGTTTTTGTGGCTGACTATTTTGTGGTCATCTAGGCCCCTGCCCCTCACATTGCCTGATACTGGAATGCTGTTTCATACGAAGCTTCCCCTAGAGGACAGGCCAGGAAAAGAAAAGAAAGTAAATTCACTAGCTTCTCCTCTTATTAAGAACATAGATTACAGATTTGATAGGGAAAGAATCTGGCAAATGAACGAAGAAGCTTATGTATTTTGATTTTAGAGCTTTTCAAGTTACTCTTTCCGTTTTACATTGTTAGGCAATTTTACAAATAACAGTTCCTAAGCTAACAAGAAGCTTGCTTTTAAAATCCCATTTATTGCCTTACCATATAGATTGAATGATATTTAGAAATAACTAGCACTCTGGTTCAATCAAATGAAAATGCTATATGCAAAGAGAATGACACAGTGGCACCTCCCTCTTATGGAGTGTCTGTTTCCCAGTTTGCAAAGCTCTTTCAGACATTCTCTTCTATCCTCCAAAAATTGCTGTGTTGTAGGTCTTACTATCAATGACACTGAAAAAGCTACAGGCAAAATGAATACATTTTCATCTGAATCAATACTGATATATTCCATTGGGGGAGCTAGACCAAGCTAAAATCTCACACATAGAAATATTAATATGAAGGACCAGAGGGTTCAAAAGTAGGCTAGGTTGGAGTTCTTTTTTTTTTTTTTAAGGTTAAAAATATCCCCCTCCTCCTTCTTCCCCTCTCCTTTTTAACACCTTCTAATCTTCTGTCTGGTGTCAAACAGGACAGTTGAAATTTCTTGCCTTCGTGCTGAAGAGCTCTATGTAAATACACATCAACTGTGAATATCAGGTGCACCATTCTTAAAGTGATACTCATTTTCACGACACTTCAGGCGAAACCATTTCATCATGTCGAGGATGTGTATGTGTGCGCGTGTGAAAGAGGATGACGTGACACTTTTGAGGTTTGTTTAAGTTGTTAAAGATCTCGAGGTTATAAATTTAGTTAAGTAGCTCCCCTCCTAGTCTCCCAAAGACGCGAAATCTACAATTTTCTCAGTTCGACTGTCAGATAAATTGGCAAATTGACTAAAAGGATAATATTCCCTTAACGATGCATTCATTTGAAGCCCTAGCAACTGTATTAGGCAGCAGCGGGTATTCGCTAGCAAGGCATCTCGAGGAGAGAGGGAACTCTGCGATTTAGAGTGACAGATGATTTTTTTCTCATCCATCAAGCCGACTCAAAATGTCACAATATTTACACCTCTTTCTTGGTGAATTGGAATCCAAAGACAGGCAGACAGGAAAAAGAAATGCCGACCGGTTGCCGCTTGATTTGGGGAAAAGGAAGCGTTGCACCTTTAAATTCTGCCCCTCCATTCCCCGCTCCCCTCCTTCTTGGGATTTTGCAATAAATCTCCCAGTTCTGCGTTCGGCCCTGCAGATCCGTATTTAAAACAGCACCATCTGGGAAGGGTGGGTGGCGATGGTGATGCGGACTCCTTGGAGTTCCTTTGCAGCACGCTTGGAATTGCATCAGACTGATCAGAAATCCCCCCGCCCCCAAGCCCAGCCCCTCCTGCCTCGCTCCCCTCGCAGCCCCTCCCCTCCCCTCCTCTCCCCTCCCTGCGCGTAGATCTGACTG
The DNA here is from genome assembly GCF_016906955.1 of Phacochoerus africanus. Taxonomy (NCBI): domain Eukaryota; kingdom Metazoa; phylum Chordata; class Mammalia; order Artiodactyla; family Suidae; genus Phacochoerus; species Phacochoerus africanus. The sequence continues at coordinate 34,114,369 of NC_062547.1, read as the reverse complement.
AGAAAATGACTGGATCTCGGAACAATCTGTGCCCCATTCGCTGCAGGCTTGCTCCGTAAACCCTGCCCAACGCTCTCTTTGTGTACCGAGCAGCCTATCACCTTCATCTGATCCTAGGGCCTGTTTTTTTATTTTTTTCCTTCTAAATCTTCACAATATCCTCGCGTTGCCTACGAATCCATCCTTTCCACCTGAGCAGAGTTGGGATTCTTTCTTTTTTCGTTCGCTAGAATAGTCCAGTGAGTTTAGGAAATAGGTTTTCCTCTAAGCCCCCCCCCCGCCCCCCAAACCTCGCCTCTCAATTAAGAAGGGCTGATCCAGGAAGGAGGAGTCCAGAACGCCCAAGCCCTGGGGCGAAAACTGCCACGGGGCTTGGCCCAGCGGCTAGAACAAAAGGCCCGGGAAAGGGGTGGGTTGAGGGTCGTAGGAGTGTAGAGAGGACGGTGCACCCCCTCACAGGGGCGCACAAGTCCCTGGACTCCCTGGAGAGGCAGGACTACGCTGCCGAGCTCTCCGGCCGCTCGCGGTCCCCAAGTGGCGGAGAGGTGGAACGGAAGACTGGGAGGCTCTGAGCAGCTAGGATCACCCCCGCCCCCCGGCCCACCCGGGCGGTGGCGGCGGCCCCGCGGCGAGCCGACCGCCCTCTACACGCGCCTCCGGGTGTAACCTCGCGGTGGCTGGGCGGTCTGTGCGCCTAGCTGATTGGTGGCTTGGTCAGCCACTGCGCGGAGCTACGAGTGTTCTGCTCCAGTGCTTCCAGACGCCCAGGCCCCCACCCCCGGCCCACTCCTTGGCTCTTTGGACAGTAAAGGACCTTCTCCTCCCAAGCAGAGGCCCTTTTTCCTTAGTTATCCCGACGGATTCGGACCTGGGCTCACTGAGGCATCCGGCCCGGCGAGCGAGCAGAGAGCGGTCTTGGCGGCTCACGTTCCCTTCAGAAAGCGGGAGCCCTCTAAGCCAGCGCCCAAAAACTCGTGGGGAGGGAGGAAAGAAGGGGGGGGGGGAGAAAGAAAGAAAGAAAAGAAAGAAAAAGAAAAACAGAAAGAAACATCCAGCCAGGCGCGAGGGCGACGGAGGGGAAGAGATAGAATAAGGAAGGGACGGAGGCTGGAGGAGGGGGCGGGGTGGAAGGAGGGGGGGCGGGAAGGCGGGAGGGGGGAGACGGAGGGAGGGAGGGATACAGAGAGAATGAATCCTTCTGCCTAGAAGAGCTGAAATTACCTTGATTCATTTCGTGTTGGAGATTTAGCGTTACCTCCTACCCTTTCCCTAACCTCCACCTCCCCTTTTCTCACTGCACACCACCTCCACTGCCTGATTCTAAATGGTACAAAGTCAAAATTTAGGAAATCGAATGTTGTGTAAAAGCTTCATAATTAGTAATGAACATACTGTACACACACACACACACACACACACACACACACACCGGCAAAAAGAACGGAAAAGAGGGAGGCGAAGGGGAGAAAGAGAAATCTTACATTGGAATCAGACATTTGCAGGTCCAAGTTAACTAAACTCATTATATCCGCAGGAAAACTGAGCTTCCCCATCCCCCTTCTCGCTTCACCCCAAGGCTCTCACCTAGGGCAATTCAAACTAGGCAAATATCAAGAAACAACCCCCCTCTTACTCTCTCCTTCTACTTCCTCCCCTCCATCGCGCGTCCTCTCGGAAAGATCGAGTATCAAAATAGCTCAAAAATTGGGGTTGCAGAGGGTCCCCGCCCCGGTGCTTACCTTCTTTGCGGCTTACACCACCCCGGTGGCTAGATCCTGGAGATAAACACTTGCATTTCCCAAAGTTAACCCAGTATACCAACCCGGAGCTTGCCAAGAGTCTATTCCAGCCTACACCGCTAGGAAGCCAACTTCAGCGAGCTCAATGAGGGGACCAAACTGGGGCTCGCTTTCCAAACGCTCCGCTCCAAAATCTCTCTCTTCAGCCCTGATCTCAGTGTGAGCCGAATCTCTGAAAAAACGCTTCTTAAGGGCGACACGGGGCTGGCTTACTGCGGGGCCGAGACCGCTACCTGGGGTACCACCATCTAGGACAAACCCGATGGCTCTGTCCAAGGTGCTGAATGGGCTTGTATCTCCCGGATTACACACCCGGCACAGCGGGAGGAAAAGGCTAAAAAATCTCTAATTAAGTGATACTTGATATTGCTCTAGACGGTTTCTTCCACTTCCTTACGTTTTGTCACGTGCAGATGGCTTTGCCAAAGCCATCCTGTTAATAGTTGATCACATGTTGATGAGACCCTTTTCTTCTATGAGAGGCTTACCCATTACCCGTGATATGCCCTTCTGACTTATTCCTCTCCCACCAACCCCACCCCCATCTGCACCCAAACTCCCAGTCTCTATCCCATTCTTACCCCCACTCCACCCCCTAACCCCAATTCCTAGTAGCATTATTGTTTTTAGATGGAAATTAACCTTCTTGCAAATGTCAATTACATGCCCACATATAAATCATAGAATATGCTCATACACCACACACATAGAGGCAAAGAATGGAATGCAAGAAGGCTGTAAGAGAAGCATCAGCCTTGAACAGCCAACATAACACGCACGCACACACACACACACACACACACACCCCAGCTCCAAGTTTGTTCCACGCAGTTCCACATTGCTATGTTAAATCTCAAATGATTCCAATTAAAGTTGCACTATGTAAAAACGCGATTCTCCTGGCCTGAGTAGCTGCTGTTCTTTGGCGTGTGAAGTGCTAGGAAGAGCTGTGATATGCCCGTTGTTAAGCAACATGTCAAGATTTTTCAATTATAATGCAGGGTTTATGCTACTTACCATTGTGCCTTTGCTGTCCTGGAGACTCAAGTGTCTTAAAATCCCGTCTCCCCAACAGATGCTGGAAGGTAATGTGTCTTGTTTGAAGTCATCATGTGAGAAGTTCGGCTTTGCTCAGTGGATCGCCCACCACTTGGTGTGACTTATGAATCTAATAACCCTTTGCAATATCCGCAAGCTTAAACTCTCAACCACCTTGGCGACTACAGAAGACAAAGCAATTGGCATCGATGTTGAAAAACCTATAGATTTACGCAAACGCCCTCACTCCGAGAGACACGTTTCCTTTTGAGTTCTTACGTGATTATAATGAATGAGCGAGGTTACCAATGACTGCCCAAGTGCCCTGCTATATAGCAGGAGGTTCCTGAGGCTGCCTCCCAACCGCCGGTCACTGAGTCCTGGCACAGAAAGTTCCCGGGGAAAGTGAGGAGTTTCAGGGTACCCTTATAAAAATATCCCAGTCTTCCCACTGCTCCCTTGCCCACTGCTCAGGTCACAGCGGGGGCTCTGGGAAAGCTGAGCTCGACTCGGGAGATTTCCCTGTCTCCAGGTAAGAAAACCTTCGCCTAGTCAGGCTTGGGCGGGAAGAACGCTGGGGAACTTGTTGCTTAACAGCGCCAGCAGGCTACCGCTTTAATAATAATACCAGAAAAGCGCAGGGGGAGGGGGCGAGAGGGGGGCGGCAACAACGAGTATCCGTGCTGTTTACGCGATCAACTCACTATGACACCCTTGGTAAAAAGGAAACTTCTTAGAAAAGTTCATGCCCCTCCCCCTTCCCCAATGACTAAGGGTCTCCAGCTGATGAGGTCGTGAGTGGTGATGGGGGTGCTAAGTGAGGAGGGGGTGTGGGTGAGTGACTTGTCCTTGGGAACAACTATTTGCGTCGAAGCGCTCATCAGCCCTGCAACTTTCCCTTTCCCTCTTAGGGACTGATGACTAGGCTAGAGGCACCCAGGCGAGCCACTAGTTGCCCACAGGAACCTGTGTAAACCGAGCTCTCGAGCGGCCGAGTTGAATGAAGTTATGACTCGGTTTGCTCTAATGGGTTATGGCTTCTCAAATGTGAGTTAACAGTCCGAGTGCGCAGCTAGGTAGGCATAGCGCGACGCAGAGTGTGGAGCCGCCGGCAAAGGCAGGGAGGGGTGCCACCGCAGCGGCTCCGCGCTCCGCGTCCGCTCGGTGCTTCTTCCCCGGCGTCGCTTCAGCATCATCTGGGGTTCCCGGGCCACCAGGGTGCCCGGGTGAGCGCGGCGGGGAACCGGAGCCGCCCGCTGGAGGAGCCGAGGCTGGGATTGAGAGCAGCGGGAGGGGGCTCTCCCAGGAAGCCCTGCGGTTAGCACCCGCGCCTCACCACCAGTGGCTGCGCAGGCTGGGAAGTGGAGAGGTCACGTGTTGGTGGAAAGTAACTTAGAAGGGATAGAATGAACTTCAAGAAGAAGGAAAAAAACGCAAGAAAACAAACAACTTCCCCACCCCCTCACCCGCACCTCCCTCCCTCGCTCTCCTCCCTCGCCCTCAGCGTGTAAAAGAAAGGTAGAGGAGGGAGAGGTGGGAGAAGGGCGCAGCTCTCTCTGCCAGAGACCTGGGGAGGGCTCAGGAAGTCTCAGGCAGAGAGCTTTATAACTCAGTCAATGGTAACGTACCCCCAGCCTAGGGAGGCGCTAACCCAAGGTAGCTTTCCACTGAAGCTGCCCTTTGCCTACCCCCAGCCGGCGCCTCCACAGCTGAGGAGAGGAACGGAGGATGAATGTAAACCAGTTGTTATGGAGATGCCGGTCGCTCCGAGAAGCGCAAGTGCCCTGCAAAGTCCCCAGACGCATTTCAGGTGTCGTCGTTTTGGCACCAACACCAAAATTTTACTCTCCACCCAGAGTTCCCACGAAAGGGAGCCCACCAACAGCATCACAGGCCCTGGCCGCGGCGCTATTGACTGCAGGGATGAGGCAGAAAGATGCTGCAGAAGATGGTGGATAGCTCTTAAGTTTCAGACCGTCCAGCTCCTTATAATTACCAGTTTCTTTATGCCGATCAACAGTGTTCTGTTTTAATGACATTCGTGCTTCCTTATGTGTATAAACATCAGTAACACGATAGGATGATTAGAAGTAAGAGAACATTAGCATTCAGTGGCTGCTTTAAGGTCCTGCTCCCCTCCCCCTCCCATCCCAGAAATGCCTTCCTTATGGAAAACAGGCTTTACTCCCTAATTCTGTATATGGACATCTGTTCATTGGAGTCTCCATTGGTACTGGGTTATTATTACTATGAGAAAGTCCAGTGCTGAGTTGATATTACTCTAGAGATGTTTCCAGAGCCAACCTAACTTATCTTTATCCTAGGTTCCAGCCAAGGGACATATATTCAAATGCTTGCTGGACCTCATTAGGGACAGTTCTAGACTTGCCAGGCTCCTGGAGACCTGAGGTAGGGCATCAGAAAAGGATACCAGACACCTCCACATTCACCAATGCAACAGTTCCCTCCAACTAAAAGGACTGCTCAGATTGTCCACAAATTACCACTTTTTGTCGATCCATGAATTAGCCAGCAGATGCTGCCCTAAGACTGGAACAGCTGGCACATACCATCCTCAGAGGTCTTGGGGTACAGGTTTTGTGGACAAAACTGGTTTCCTGAGAATGCAATTCATAATGCTGTAATTAAGTATACAGTGTCTCCACTACAGAGCTAAAACCTTGAAATAACACAGGGAGATGATTACTATATGAACATAATTATTCCCCATCATCATCTATGTGATATATTTATCTGACTTTCTCCTTAGCAGTTTGTGGTCTGTGTAGAGATTTAGTTACTTCTTTGATGGATCCTTATTCTGAAAATTAATGTTGTGTTTTATAATGGGATACCCTGAATTCTTAGCTTGGGTACCTGGGGATTCAAAACATAAACATTTGATTTGTTTGAAATGATTTGGACAACATATGATTGTATTGAAAATATTTCCCAATGGATATTTTTGGCCATTGTTCTTCTTTCTTGGAATCATTACTAAAACTTACAACTCATGGGCCAAGATGAGGAGCAAGAGTCGTTTCATAATAAGAGTTGCTATAGAGAGTTGGGGAGAAGAGTGAAGAGATGGTGTTTGACGTACATATATTTTCCCCTCTCGAGTTCTCAGTCATCTGAGGAAGAATTCTCTTCTCTTGGTGCACTATCAGCTTTCCTCCTTTTAATTTCCATCCACTCACTAACATAGTTTCTTTTTTTCCATCTGCAGAAATCCAGTTTCTAATATAAGCAAAGGTTGCAGTCATTTAATTTGTTAAGATAGATGCCAAGCACTGGACCTGTCACAGTTTTAATCTTAGGAGCTCTTATTCCTGAGGTCATCTCATTTTCTCCATAAAACCTTGGTGGGCTGTGATATGAATATCACACCTCTCTAGGTTCATCTGACCCCATTTGTTTTTAGTAATGATAAGAACATTTCAAACTGAACAGTAAAACAAAGCTTATTCCTTAAATATTACTACCTAACAATGTAGCCAAATTTAAAGCAAAGTGCATTCATACAACCTAGAAGGAAGAATTTTTGCTTTCAGACCTTGAGTGTTGTGTTCTTTGTTGGCGAATTGTTTGGTATTCACATGCAGTTTTCTTCCAAAGCCATAGTTATAAAGTTTGTCCTCTGCCTATACTTTTAGGAAGAAGGGTGTAAAAATTAATAAGAAGGGGCTGATCGAGATTAGGAGGCACAAAAAATATCATCAAGTAGATGTCCCAAGAGTCTCAGAATTAATAGGAGAGAGGTACCAAAACAGGAGCCTACAAAATCAGATGTGAAAAAAGAATTCCTTTTGTATAGGGGATTAGCAGACACATGGAACATCTCTTGAGACAAATTCTACTCTCTCTTAATTTCTAAAAGAAAATTCAGCAAGTCACATTAAAAAGAATGGTTTGGGTACTCCCTTCCCTATATCAAGGTGGAAGGGATAAAATAGTATTCCACTCTTTCCTCTCAACTTTTTTCCCCTTAAATGTTTGTAGTTAATTGCCAGACTATCTCACCTTGTGGTGGGTAGATTATTTTCCTTTCTTCCCCTTTACTCTTTTTATTTTTTAAAATTAAAGTATAGTTGATTTACAGTGTTGTACCAATTTCTGCTATACAGCCTAGTGAGCCAGTCATACCTATATATACATCCTTTTTCTTATACTATCTTCCATAGTGTTCTATTCAAAGAGATTGGATATAGTTCCCTGTGCCGTACAGTAGGCTTATCCATTCTAAACAAAGCTTATTCCTTAAATATTACTACCTAACAATGTAGCCAAATTTAAAGCAAAGTGCATTCATACAGCCTAGAAGGAAGAATTTTTGCTTTCAGACCTTGAGTGCTTATCCATTCTAAATGTAATAATTATTACATTATTGCTTATCCATTCTAAATGTAATAATTTGCATCTATCAACCCCAAACTCCCAGTTCATCCCCCTCCCTCACCCCCCTCCTTTACTCTTATTTCCTCTCCTCCCCATTCAGCCCTTATTCTATGCCAGCCATTTTGATAGAGGCTGACGATCCATATTTTAATAATTCCCTACCCTAAAGAATCTCAGAGTCTAATAGATCCAAGATCTAATCTATGAAGAGTCAGTGAGTCAGGTGAAGATGATACAGTTAAAGAGCACATGGTTAATTATTGCCAAGATGTCAACAGTTGCCATCTCTCTGTCATTACCTAAGGATCAGTTGTAATAATCAATGAAGGAAAGTGTTCACAGAAAGACTCCAGATGGTGACATAATTGCTGTCTTGGGGCTTAGGGGTAAAAAAAAAAAACAACAGGTAGCAAGAGTTCTGCTTATGATATAAGAAGTGATTCTGACCAGGTAGGAAGAAAGATTGGCTCTCTTAGTCACTTCCTGATTTCTAATGGTTCTCCACAGGCAATAGAAGGAGAAGCAAAGAATCACGATGCACAATTTGGAAAGCTTTCTGAAAACAAGAATAGGCAACGATTGCCAAGAACCTAGTGTTGAGCTCATATTTAAAAAGAACTCAAGGAATCTTCCATCTACAAACCCAGTTTAGTTAGAAAGGAAACAATCAGAGCATCAAAAAGAAGCAAGCAAGATATAAGCCATAGAAAGCTAGGATTTAATCGCAATAACCTTTGTGCATTCCTGAGCCTGACAAGTAAGCATGAGACAGAAGATCTGGATATGACTTAACTCAATTTCAGGAAAACCAGACAACCTCATAATGAGGCTGAAGCAAGACCACATGGAATATTGAGGAAGAACTGAATGACTCTTTCCAAACCGTCTTATAGACAAGAGATGAATAAGAGGAAGTATGGGTGGCAAGTAGAGGAGAAGTGATGTTGTTAATATGAAAAGTTGATAGGAGATTAATGCAGGTCAAGAACATGTCAGGTCAGGGCTTGCAAGAAAATATACTGAGCTAAATGTAAGATCATATTAGAAATTGAATAAAAAGAGAAAACAAATCCCCAAGGAGTCACATGACTGAGGATCATGGAAAGGCAGGTGAAAACCTGTAGAAGAGTCTGTTTTGTGATGGGGCTAACAAGGTATGTTTCAGATCTAATCTGCCTAGGATATCTGGAGGGAAACTTTCACAGGTGCTAAACCATGCTTCTCATAATTAATGTGCACATGAATCTCCTGGACTGTTTGTTAAAAGCAGATTCTGAGTCTAAGATGGGGACCAGGATTTGGCATATGTAATAAATTCCCAGATGATGGGATTGGACCACTCCTTGTGAATGCTGTTCCACCCTGTGGCATCATTTGCATTAAGACTTCATGGAAAACTAGCTAATATCTTTATTAACTGAAGTAAATGCCAATAACAAAAAATAATTCAAAGAGAAGACCTGTTCCTTTAACCGTAATGTCACACAAATTACATACTCTAGCTTACTCTTGAACCCATTAATTCTAGAGCATTCCTGAATACAGTGGTCATCGACTTCTCCTTATCAGTAACATTGCCATAGTTTGAATGTTTGTCATTTCATATGTATTGAAATAAAAGAAAAGAGAATCAGCTTGGAATATATTGGGCACATTGCAACACTGAAAAGGAGTCAGAGAATATTATTCTAGTCATGTAAAGAGGATTGGTTAGGTCATATTATGAGTCCTGAGCTCATTCTGGGTTTCTTTCTATAAATAGGATATTTTGGAACTAGAGAAGGCATAGCAGAAGGCAACCAGAATGACAGAGGGATTTGGGGAATTTGCTTCTGCTGAAAGGTTAAAGAAACTAGGTCTGTTTTCTTCTGTAAGGAGAGAAAAGATGGTACCTCACTGAGGTGGTATCATTCTGAAAGTAGTGGAAGTAATCAGATGCGACAAGAGTGCCTTATGGAAACAAGAGTAGAAGGATTCTGGCAAGGAATGAAGTCCAGAAGAATGGCTCTAGCTTTTCTAAAGGTCTTCAGTTAGCACTGTTCCTGTTGGCAAAATTCCACTAGTCACAAAAGGAGTGGTAAACACTGGATTTAGATCAGGAAATAAGTGAGGGATACAAAATGAGGAGGCAAGAGGGTACCTTATCTCTCTCTCCACTGAGAACATTTTCTTTTTCTTTTTTGGGGGGGGGGGGTGTGGAGAGGTGCCAGACCTTCGGCATATGAAGGTTCCCAGGCTAGGAATTTAATCCGAGCCACAGCTGCTGGCCTATGCCACAGTCACAGCAACACGGTGTCCGAGCCGTGTCTGTGACCTACACCATAGCTCATGGCAATGCCGGATCCTTAGCTTACTAAGTGAGGCTAGGGATCAAACCCAAAACCTCATGGTTCCTAGTCCAATTTGTTTCTGCTGCTCCATGAGAAGAACTCCAAGAATATTTTCAGATGGGCATTTGATAGTCCTACAGAAGCCCTGCACTCACAACATGTGATGGGCTTTTACCATCACTCCCTAGGCTCAAGGATTTGGCTTCTATAACATCTTTCTGCTTCCTTTTTGTCTACAAATGGGTTTTTACCATACGTTCAGAGGGAAAAAAAGTAAATAATCAATTATAACATGCAGTACTCTTCCTCTAAGTTACTTTCCCCTCTGCATTAATCTTGTAAAACATTCTCCTTTTCAGCTGATAGAAAAGCATTGTCCATGTCTTTGCACATATGATCTTAGCATCTTCATCTGATGCCTAAAGCTTAGAAATGGAAGGACTTGCAGGCCACTCTTGTCAACCCCATCATCTTACAGAGGGAACACAGAGCTCATTGAGTTGATAATGATGTAGTTTTATCTATTTTGTATTGGAATATATACACTTTCCAGAAATTTTAAAAATTATCCAATGAGCTATCTGGAAAATATCAGTCATACCATGAGTTAACTTAGAACTTTAGTCCTTAGTCAAAATTCATTTTCAGCTCCGTGTCCTTTCAATAAGACATGGCAGGGAATTGCTCTAGGTCCACTGTTTTAAGTGATCTTGGGCTTCTGTGAATGGTCAGTAATTCAGGAAATCAGCTGGGAGAGGGAGGCAGTTCTCTTTAGCTTCTCCTTGGATATAATATGATGCTCATATGCATGCTATTATCTCTAACTGCCTCTTCCTCTACCAAGACAAGATGGGATTGCCCATCCCACCTTCATACTACCCTACCCTTCTCTGCATCCTGAAGAAGTGTTAGCCTGAGGAAGAGAGGAGGAAGGAGTGTTCCAAGAACAGAGCGTAGCCTCTGTGAAGCTCCTGAGGTGGTGTTTTAGTTAGTTACTGCTGTGTAGCAAGTCACATTTTAAGTCAGCTCAAAATTAAATACTCATTGTACCCATACATTCTGTAGGTCAGGAATTCTGGATGGGCTTAGCTGGGCAGTTCTGGCTTGAGGGAAGGGAATAGGTGGAGGGGGTGAGGTGGGGCAAGTCTTTTATGGTTTTGCAGCCAAGATTTCAGACAGGGCTACAATGGAGATTCATTTCTAAGCCATCCACGCAGATAGTAAATTGGTGCTGTTTGTTGGTGAGAAGCCTCAGTTCCTCACCAGGTGGATTTCTTCACAGGTTGCTTGAGTATCCTGACAACATGGCAGTCAGCTCCCCACAAAACAAGCAATCCAAGAAACAAAGAGTCAGTAGATACTATCCACTGTACAACCTTGCCTTGGAAGATATATACATCACTTCTGCCACTTTCTTTTTTTTTTTTTTTAGGGCTGCACCTGCAACAAATGGAGGTTCCCAGGCTAGGGGTCTAATCAGAGCCTGTTGCTGCTGGCCTATGCCAGAGCCACAGCAACACCAGATCCGAGTGGCATTTGTGACCTACACCACAGCTCATGGCAATGTCGGATCCTTAACCCACTGAGCCAGGCCAGGGATCGAACCCGCAACCTCATGGTTCCTAGTCAGATTCGTTTCTGCTGCACTACGATGGAAACTCCACCACTGCCACTTTCTATATGTTAAAAGTGAATCATTGAGTCTGGGCTAGATGCAAAGAGAACAAAATTAGACTTCCTGGGTTAAATGGAGGATTGGCAAAGAATTTAATAACATATTTTAGAACCACCGCAAGTGGAATATCCAACTTGTATATGGTACCAGAAAGGGCAATGAAACAGGGGAAGAAGGGGGAAAAGAAGAAGCTGGAGAAATAAGACTTTGGGTTAGATCATGCAGGGTCTACAGGATATTTTGGGTTTTTATCCTTGGCTTTGGGAAACCATTCAATTGAAAGAGTTACCTGATTAACTTTATATTTAAAAAGGATTACTCTGGCTACCCTGTGAAGACTGCATTAGAAGGATTGAGGTATGGAGTCCAGCTTGAAGGCTATTATAGTTGTCAGGGGAGAGATGATAGAGGCTCAGACTTAGAAAAGTGGATGGATATGAGATTTATTTTATTTTTGTTTGTTTTAATTTATTTTTTAAAATTTATTTTTATTTATTTATTTCCACTGTACAGCATAGGGACCAAGTTACACATACATGTATACATAATTTTTCCTCCCATTGTCATGTTGTGATATAAGTATCTAGACACGGTTCTCAATGCTACTCAGCAGGATCTCATTGTAAATCCATTCCAAGAGCAATAGTTTGCATCCGTTAACCCCAAGCTCCTGATCCCTCCCACTCCCTCCCTCTCCCCCTTGGCAACCACAAGTCTGTTTTCCAAGTCCATGATTTTCTTTTCTGTGGAAAGGTTCATTTGTGCTTTATATTAGATTCCAGTTATAAGTGATATCATATGGTATTTGTCTTTCTGACTTATTTCACTCAGTGTGAGAGTCTATAGTTCCATCTATGTTGCTGCAAATGGCATTATGTCATTCTTTTTATGGCTGAGTAGTATTCCATTGTGTATATATACCACATCCTCCTAATCCAATCATCTGTTGATGGACATTTGGGTTGTTTCCATGTCTTGGCTATGGTGAATAGTGTTGCAATGAACATACAGGTGCATGTGTCTTTTTTAAGGAAAATTTTGTCTGGATATGGGATTGCTGGGTCATATGGTAGTTCTATGTATAGATTTCTAAGGTACCTCCATACTGTTCTCCACAGTGGATGTGCCAGCTTATATTCCCACCAACAGTGTAGGAGGGTTCCCTTTTATGAGATGTATTTTAAAGGCAAATAAAGGACTTGGTGATTGATTGGTTCATGGAGAATGAGGAAGAGAGAGGGTTGGGGCATGAGCAATGGGCATGTTTGAAGGAATCACTCGCTGAGTGGAGAAGATTGGAAGAAAAACAGATTTGAGGTGTGGGTGAAGGGGTGAGGGGGGAGATCAAGAGTCTAGGTAGGTCATTTAATTTTTACCAACACACTGGGTGACAATTTAGAATGATAGCCACCTCCTACTGGATACTAACTCTGTGCCAAGCCGTGTGTTCAGAACATTACCTACAATCTTGTGTTTAATTCTCTCAATAAATTGACTATGATAACTAAGGTGTGGAGAGGTTAATTAACTTTCTCAAGGTCAAAAATCTTCTAAGTGATAGAGTAGGAATTAAAACTCAGGATTTTCAGATTCCAAAGCTTATGCTTTTTAGCCTTAGACTACATTTACCCCACCATGTCTTCCCCCTCCTTTAATACATTCAGTATTGGGTTTTATAACTTTTTTTAAATTGAAGTATAATTGGTTTACAATGTTGTGTTAGTGTCTGATGTAAAGCAAAGTGATTCAGATCTAGATATATATATATATGTATATACATATATAGATATAGATATATTCTTTTCAGATTCTTTTCCATTTTAAGTTATTACAATATATTGAATACAGTTCCCTGTGCTATATAGCAGGACCTTATATTTATCTATTTTATATATAGTAGTGTGTATCTGTTAATCCCAAACTCCTGATTTATCTCTCCCCCAATATTACCCCTTTGGTAACTATAGGTTTCTTTTCGATCTGTGAGTCTCTTTCTGCTTTGTAAATAAGTTCATTTGTATCATCTTTTTAGATTCCACATATAGGTGATATCACATGATATTTATTCATTATTGTTTTTATTCAAGTTACTTTGTGTTCAAATATTGCAACCAGCCAGTCTCAACCCTACTGCTACCTCCCTGCCATAGTGGCTGGTATATAACTGAGGCTTAATATAATTCTGTTATGTGAATTGGAATTAAACTGGTCCTTTTATCTTTGGGAAGACTTATTTTCTAAACTCATACAACATAGAGACCTAGATTGGTGTGCAAGGTAAGACCAGAGGAAGAGCACTGAATATAATCATCCTGCATTCCAGGAAGGCTTAAACCACATCTGGTGTCTCCCTTTCCCCCATCTCCATCCTAGAAGGTAGCAGATGCATCCTAGAAGAAGCTTCAACAGAACATAGGCCAACTCCTTTCTAAGATGCAGGTTATTCTTGAAATCCAAGAGCTACAAATCAAAGATGGGGTATACACTGCAAATTAGGGGGCACTAATTCGATGACTCAGAGTCCCAGAATGGGTCTGAGTTTGCAAATCACCGAGGAGATGTTCCCAAAGTCTCGACAGATCTATGTTAAGGCAGAAACAAGGACATCATATTCTCCAATATTGCTGTGATTCAGAATCTAAATAGTGACCTGAACGCCAGAAATGTCAGCCAAGAAATGGGAAAAGGAATGAGCAGAGATCTGGGTCTGAATAAAACAATTGTGAAAAGCCTGGAATTTCAAGAGAAAAGGAGGAATCTCTGGCCCCCACACTGGGCCTTTCATGGTTCCTCTGCCTCTGTTTCCTGCCTCCTGTGAGGCAGGTTACAAATCTTGGAAAAGGGTTGCTCTGCAAAGAACTCATTCCAACTCTAATACTAACTGTATCGTTTGACCTTGGCACATTTTCTCTCTGGTCCTCAGTTTTTCTACGTGTATAATCGCATTAGATTTGACATTTGTCATGAGCTGAATTATATCTAGCCCCCCTCCTGCTACACGCACGCACAAACACACGCTCACAATTCATCTTTTGAAATCCTGATCCTTAGTACCTCAGATGTAACCATATTTGGAGATAGGGTCTTTAAAGAGGTGATTAAATTAAATTGAGGATGTTAGGGTGGAGCTCTAATCCAAGATGACTGGTTCCTTGTAAGAATAGACACCAGGACCATGTGTGTACAGGGGGAAGACCATGTAAGGACAAAGAAAGAGGGTGGCATTTGCCCTCCTAGGAGAGAGGCTTCATGGGAGCCCAACCCTGCCAGCATCTTATCTTGGATTTCCAGCCTCTAGAACTGTAAGAAAATAAATGTCTATTGTTAAAGCCACCCAGTCGTGGTGTTCTGTTATGGCAGCCCTAGAAAACGAACCTGTATTTCAGTCCACCAAATTATCTGCCTTTCTATTTCTGTGAAATGTCCTTAAATAGGTTTAGTATTTGGACCAATTGAAGTTAACTGCAAATGCTCTGATGGTTCTCCTTCAAGAAGTGGGATCTATGTGGAGCTCCTGCTGTGGTGAAGTCTCTGCAGGGCTGGGATGCAGGTTTGATCCTTGGCCTGGCACAGTAGGTTATGGATTGAGCTGTAGCTACAGTGTCACAATTGAGGCAAAGATCTGATCCCTGGCCTGGGAACTCCACATACTGTGGGGTGGCCAAAAAGGAAAAAAAAAAAAAGGTGGGATCTATATGTTCCTCCCCCAAATCTGGGTGTGTTTTGTGCCTGCTTTGACTTTATAGATGATAACAAAGGAGACACAGTGACAATTTCTGGGCCCAGGCCTTAAGAGAGTCTTAGCTTCTTCTTCCTATCTCTTGGAACACTTGCTGAGGGGGCCCTTGGCCACCAAGTCAGAAAAACCATGTGAAAAGCAATTTGATTACATGGTGAGGAAGAGGTCCCAGCTGAGCCCAGCCTTCCCACTTGTCCTGCCAAGAAGATGGCACGTAAGTGAATGCCAACCCCTGCTGATGGCCCTCAAGAGACCCTAGTCAATGCAGGGTGGAGTGGAAAAATTGCGTGTTTGATTCATTGTCTCACAAAATCATCAGTTATAACATGATTGCTGATGTAAGTAAATCAACACAGTTTGGGATAGCTGGTTACAATGGTGTAATAAACATTTCTGAGCTGCTTTACTGGATGCTTATGGTTTTGTACAAGCCCACTGTTAACGAGGTCTCACTCTGTGGGAAGAAGTAATGTGAAATTATTAAGGGATTGGGTTTGGACTGAGATTTAGATTTTAGAAAGTTCTGCCTTTGACAAGTCACATGTTTTGTTTCAAAGTCACTTGATATCACTGATCTCAGTTTTCTCATCTATAAAATAGGAATAATCACTCCTGTTGGGTGAGGTTTTGTAAGAATTTAATGTGTTAATTAAACATCGTTTGTTAGGCAGATGGTGAGCATCCTATGAAAGGTAACCACTATTACTTCAGTAGTAATGCTACTGCTGCTGCTGGATATGCTGATGAAACCAGGTCATCTTACCTATAGCTGCCAGTAGCTTTGGATGAAGTGCACCTTCCAAACAAGCAGCTCTCATTGGTCTGCCACAGGGCCAAAATCCCACAGTTGATACCTTCCCATTGTGGCATTTCAATTTAAGAACTGAAGTTTACATCATTTAAAATTCCAGTTCCACTTGGCAAGATTAAGGCATGCAAAGATATTATTAACTGAAAGCTGGGTAGCAAAGTGTCAAGAGCACAGGACTTCATAGATACCAGAATTAGTTTTGGCTGCAAGGGGCACAAGATCCAAAAACCAGTGGATTAAGTGTGTTAGAGATTTGACTTCCATGTAACAGTTTAAGTAGGTAGCCCTGGGCCATTTGCTGGTGTGTGATATCAGGCACCCAGGCTCTTTCTGCCTTCTCTCTTCTGCCATGCATGGCCCCATTCTCAGCTTCACCTCAGGGCACAATTTGAATGAATGTTTCTTCTTTACCTTCGGGCAAGAAGGAATGGTTGGAGAAGGGAATACTCCATCACTTTAAGGATAGTTCCCAGAAGTTGGACACACTGTTTTTGTTTATACTCCATTGGTCAAAAATTAATCACATAGCTAAATCTATCTGATAAACAGGCTGGGAAATTTGGGCTTGATTCAGGGTATCCATGTGCCCAGCTAAAATTTAGGAATTCTATTACCTAGGAGGAAGAGAGGATTACTGAGGAAAAGAAGTATAGTCTTTGTGACAACATTTATTGAGCATTTATTGTTTCAAGTCAGGAATGGTGCTAGGCAATGAGAAGAGTTACAAGCACTATGTGCTTAATATTCTTATTCCCATTTACCAGAGGGGAAATGTCAAACTGAGAAGTGCCTGGCACAAAGGCATGCAGCTAGTTAGTGCCTGAGGCAAAGTTGGAACCAGGTCTGTGCGACTTCAAGGTCTATGTTCTTTTCTCTCAAGAAATGTGGTTCTAGCACTGTGATGGCAAGTTATTCACTGTGTGATCCTGAGCCAGTCATCTCTCCAACCAAAGGTCAATTTTCTGTGAAATCTGTGAAATACTTTTAGTTGCATGGACCCTTGGAGGGAGACAAGGGTTTCCAGGAGCTATAGTGTGCTGCAGGTGGCGTGATGGGGGGTAGGGACTATTTCTGTGTAAGCATTTCTGGCAAATTTACAAAGAAACCCAAGATGAAAGGGACTCCACTCCCAAGGCTTCAACGATTTGTTGTGATTTCTTATTCTAAAATATTTACTCTTTGACCTAAGGTTGTATTTGTAACATTGCATTCTTTCTTAAAGAGAGTGCCCAAATTACATACACTTCAAGTTACACAAAACCTGGATCTGCACCTGTCCCCAGGTCAAAATTCAGGAAAGCCCAAGAGAATGAATTCTAAGTTTTGAAAATATTTTAATTAATTTCATTAAGAAAATGTGAGGAAGAAAAACTTTCTATTTTCATCACACCATGTCTTGTCTGTTGTCTTTTTTCTTTTGCTCTTTTTTTTTTTTCTTCTTTTTAGGGCTACACCTGCAGCATATGCAAGTTCCCAGACTAAGGGTTGAATCAGAGTTACAACTGCCAGCCTATGCCAGAGCCACAGCAACATGGGACCTGAACCACATCTGCAACCTATACCACAGCTTGTGGCAACACCAGAACCTTAACTCACTGAGTGAGGCTAGGTTGAACACGCATCCTCATGGACACTATGTCGGTTTCTCAACCCGCTGAGCCACACTGGGAACTCCCGAACTCCCTTTCCGATAGAGGCGTAGACTTGCCTCTAAAAATTGCCAGGGGCCACATGTGTTACCTCATTAGTAATATAACTATAGATTTTGGTGTGTTATATCTTTTGTCTTAAACACCCTAAACCTGACCTGATACTTTTCAGTCAGGAATGAGAGCATGTGAAAAGTATTGGAAACTGAGGTGGCTCCTTAAATATTGCTATGATTATGATCACATTTATTTGTTTCTTTTCTCTCTTCATCATGGAATGCAGAAACAAGGGAGGCAGTGCACCATGACTTGCCCTCATATTCAGTTCCAGCAATATACCTCTGTAAAATCATTTGTTTAATATTAAGGAGGTAATTTAACCCATTTTATGAAGCTTTATTTTATTAGCAGCTGCTATAATAGGTTTGCATCTGATCGTCTTTCTTTGGTTATAATAATAACATCCTTTCCTCTTAATGATGAAAATTTCTCCACTCCTTTGATGTCTGTGCTAATTGCTCTCTATTGTAATATTTAAATTCTGAATTAGAATGAATTTCTTCCTTCATCTGTGGCTCTTAAGAAAGTTAAGTTGTGAACACAATGACACCAAATCAAACCCTAACCCGAAGACTATAATAATCTCACTTAACAGCTCAATGACTCCATTGTTATAAATAGATAGTTCATCTCTTCCATCACCAAATGTTTACTGAGTTCTTCCTTTGGCTGTATAGGTGATGAAAAATGTAATGATGAAAAGATCGCTGTACTGGATATGACCCTGTGGCCCCATCTTCTCCTTATGTCTTCATGTCGAATGGTATATTATCTTAGACAAAACTAATAATTTCGCAAAGTGTATCTGGAGTTAAAACGGATCAAAATGGGGCACGGAAAGAGGAAAGGTGTGGCTGATCATGAATTACAAAATAAAGTCCCTGTAGGAGGTCTTCTTAACTCCTCTTGAACTTTTCGTAGAATCTCTTCTTAGAAAAATACACCCATTTCCCAAACTTTGCTTGGAAATGTCAGGTATGTACAGATCCACAGAAGTTTCTCCATGCAACCCAGCTCCATAACAGCATATTTGGATGAAATTGAGAAAGGATTAAAGTTGTTACCCAAAATATGCCATGTGCTCCTTGTAAGATTTCCCACATGATTACTGACCTTGCCCCAGAGTTTCTTACATTGCTCAGCATTGCACCCAAGACTGGAAGCTTCCTGCTAAAAGGCTAGATTGTCTTTATGACCTTAAATTTATCACTATTATTATAATCAGCCAAAGTTTCCCTAGTCTAGTAACCATAATATTGATGGTTAGAAAACCTCTGGACTATATGCTTTTTTAGCTATTATGAGCTGGTTTAGTTAAAGGAGTATCAACACTTCTAGGCCAGACCTGTTCATTTTATCAGCTAAAAGAAACAGGCAAAAATGCTCTTGGATGATCATGTGTTTAGGGTTGGTAACCAAAGACAGGGTTCTAGGGCCACCCAGGTCCTACAGGCAAGCCACTACAAAATCAAAATCCCTCTTATTATGGGTTTATGATTGAGGGGTGTGTGTGTGTGTGTGAACATTTTGATCTCTTCAAGGAGGGAGAGAGGGAATTTGACTATAGAGGAACTTCTTCCAACTGGTAAATGCTCAATAAAGGTGTTGGTTGGGTGACAGAAGTGCCAGATATGTATAAGGAAGCCACTTGGTTTATTGCGAATAGTCTTAAGAGTCACTAATTTTCCATTTAATTAAATTAATTAATACATACTCTGTTTACACATGCCATAAATTATGCTATGCTCTCTGATTCAAAGATGTGTAATATCTTTCTCTGAAGATATTTACTGCCGGTGAAGGTTAGGAAACACATAGCACATACTCCTTCTTGCTCCCACATCAGACATTTCTAATTGAGCACGTGCTCTTTCGGCCTAAACCTGGATTTGGTCTCAAAATCCATTTAAACTCAATGCTCTAGGCACCTTTTTCCAACCGACCTGAGTTGGAACAAGCAGTGAAATCCATTTGCCATCCTGACTCTAAAGAGGGACAGATATATACTTGAATACCTATAGTCTCAGGGAGATCATATCATCAACAAAAATAGATATTCCTTAAGCATTTACTATATGCTGGATCAAATTCTCAACAATAGCTTTCAGCACTAATAATCCTGAAGATGAAAATTGCCTAAGGTAATCCTATTGGGACCTTCTTTTGAAAAGAAAAAAAAAAATCACTTTCAAAGCAAAGCATCATCCTCTGATTTGATGAGATCAACTGTGTATAGAAATTTTTGGTGTGTACCACATGCATAGGAAGGAAAACAGGGTTTAGTTTCAGTTGCTTTCACTAGAGAATGAGATGAAGCAGACAAGTAGGAGGGAGTGGTTTTTCAAGGAAAACCAATTCAGATTAGGAAAACAAAATTGAAACACTCAATGAGGGTGAATGGAAAGAATATGGAAGCTAAAATTACTACATGCATCTCTTATCCTCTCCATTTGACATAGAAAAAAACATTCATTTTCCTTTTCATTCTTGACGGGAAAAAAAAAAAAAAAGAAAACCGGATTCCTGTTAGAATAGTTGTTGTAGCAAAGGCAAATCCTTAATATGTTATCAAAGCATACAATATTTTTTAAAGGAAGATATTCAACCTCACAAGCTGCTATTGACTGAATGCTTATGTCCTCCCTAAATTCATATGTAGAAACCTGATCCACAAGGTGATATATAGAGGTGAGGCCTTTGAAAGGTGATTA